>NC_136977.1:46297972-46467972 GCF_032717465.1 Coenobita brevimanus | reverse complement strand
AGTCTTAAGTTACGACGGAAAAAAATTATAGAAAGATATAGTGCGAATCCCACTTTCAGCCCAAAAATAAGTCCTAAATACGAAAGGGAAAAGTATCATACGTTTTTTGTGAATTCTCGCACCTGGCCTGTTTACAAATCGCACAAGCCCCCACGGTCCACTATTTGTTTACCCTGGGTCGTCCCGCTGTCTCCACTCCGTTCCACTTAAGCCCCTTTCACACATACGCGACTCAAGGGCCGACCGCGGCGCGACTCAAGGTCGTGTCTTAGTTGGCTGCCACGCCTTCCGACTGGCCCCGAATCTGCTCTGCTCATGACTGCCTAGCGACCGCGTCAGGACTGCCTCACGACCGGTCGTGACGTCCTCATTAATGTGACAAGAGCACGAGGCGACCGCGAGGTGACGGAGGTACGAGTCTTCAAATTTGAAATTTAACAAATTTTTGTCAGCCACGACCGTGACACGACCGCCCACAAACGCAAGACAACTGCGTGATGCGTTTGGGGAATGCACCCCGACCCCCCTACGACCCCCCCACGACCCCCCCACAACCGACCCATGGGGCGGGGCATCACACTTGGACCACCAATGACACCTAGAGTGGGGCAGGGAATCACACTAGACCACCAGTGACACCCAGTGTCGGGCAGGGCATCACACCTGAACCACCAATGACACCCAATGTGGGGCAGGGCATCACATCTAGACCACCAGTGACACCCAGCGCATCACCATGGACCTTTCCTGTGTCTAGTCAGTTGATGAGGGACACGCAGTCATAACGTTTTTTTTTTGTCGGCGACAGCATCACGACACGCAACGACCGCATCATGACGCATCCAATTGAGCTAAGACTGCTTCACAGCCGATGTACGACACTCCCAACTGCGATGCAACTGTGACACGACTTTTGGCAAGTCGTGAGGCCCGACGAGTCGTCCCAGTGGCTCATGAGCGCCCTAAAGAGTTCGGGCTTTGTTGGCGAATCAAGGGACTATCGACGAAGAAATGCGTTATGACCTTGAGTAGCTCCGCGGTCGGCCCTTGAGTCGTTTGTGTGTGACAGGGGCTTTATGAGACACAGCGGGGGAGGTCTCAGCCAGCTACGTTTTGCATTTTCATTGAATTTACGGAGTTGTGGCAGTGATGTGGGCAGCTGTGGGGCCTCCTTGGCTGCTGCTGGTATTTGCCACTCGGTCTTGCACCCTGCCATGACCCCGAGCTGGCCGTGGCTTGAGGGAGGCCAGGTGTCAGGCGTCTGGGTCTATATCTGTCTCTGTTGGTATTTTTTTGTCTCTTGTTATCTAATAATATTAATATGATAACAAAAACACTTGTGGTGACTAGGATTATATTAATTCAATAGATACAGCAGAAAAAAGCTACTCGGGTCTCAATAGTACAATCTCCTATAACTTAAAGATGTCAGCAGGCTGACCCTGACTGTTTCTGATGTACGCCTGCACCCTGCCAGGCTTCGTTAAGTAGGAGTGAGACGTTGGTACAAGGTGACAGACCGTCTAATCCTTATCTCGGTGCGATCCGAACTCTTGTGGGTCGTCCAGTATGGTGCGACTTGGGCTAAACTTGACAGGGGACAGCACACCCCTGCAGCACGGCGAAGAGTAAACCTGAGCTTACTATTTTGACACACATTCCAGAGCCATACCAACCACGCCAACTAGCGTGAGCCTGCCTGTCCGTTAATCTATCTGTGTATCTACATCTCTGATGTCGCATCCTATCTATTCCAGGGTGGTCGTGTAACTCCACAGTTCCAGTCCCTCTTTCCATACTATCCCACTCCAGTTATCCAGTAGGCTGGATGCTATTCACCTCATTTTTATCTTCTTCAGCCTTCACCTTCCTCAGCCATTATCCTCCCTTTCCCTCACCTTCATCCTTCAAGCTGCTTTTACCCCTTCTTTTTCAGCTTTTAGTCTTACCCTCAGTCTGTTTCACACCCACTCCCTTCCTCAGACTTCAGCCTTAACCTCACCCTCTTTCTACCCCCTCTTCTTCAGTCTTTTTCTCTTCTTCCACAGCCTCTTTCTCCTCCGCCATTTTCCTTTATGATCTTACCTTGCCTTTAGCCTTATCCTCAGCCTGCTTTTCCTTGTTCTCCTCCCGCAGCCTTCAGCCTTACCTTCCTCAGCCTGTTTTCCCTCCTACTTTATCAGCCTTAGTCTTACCAACAGCCTTTTTCTCTTCTCTGTCCCCTCACCTCTGATTCTTCATTTCCACCCTTTTCTTCATCTTTGTTCTTCACTCTTTGCTTCAGACTTTTTCTCCACCCTTTTCTTCATCCTTGTTCTCCACCCTTTGTTTCACCCTTTGTCTCCACCCTTTTCTTCAATCTTTTTCTCCACCCTTTGCTTCAATCTTTTTCTCCACCCTTTGCTTCACCCATTTTCTCCACCCTTTTCTTCATCTTTTTTCTCCCCCTTCTCTTCATCCTTTATCATCTCCCTTTTCTGCAGCCTTTTTCTTCCTCCTTTTCTTCAGCCTTTTCTCTCATTTTACTTCAGCCTTTCTCTCCACCCTTTTCTGCAGCCCTTTTCTTCCCCGTCTTCTTCAGCCCTTTACTTCCCCCCTTTCTTCACCTTTCTTCACCCTTTTCTTCCCCCCTTTCTTCACCTTTTACTTCCTTCATTTTGTCCACCCTTTTTCCCCTCAGCCGTCAGCCTTACCGCCAGCCTTTTTCTTCTCCGACACCCGGATTTGCTCGCCTCGTAATATCACCCGTGTCTGGCCGGCTGACCTTTTGGGGGGAAGGGGCTTTACTCCACCAACAATAAAATGGCCGAGTTTAAAGGAGTCTGGCCTCCATATTTATGCGCAGGATTTGTAATTACTGCGCATTATGTACGTACTGTACTTTAAGACTGCGCCATTTGTCGAGTGAATCCGGCAATGTATTTTTTTTTTTGTGTGTGTCCCCAGAAAATTATGCCAAACTTAGAACAGACCTCACACATTTTCCTTTTAATTGCACTGTATAGGTTGATGAAAACTATACCCAGCTTTTACATTAAAAACAAAAGCTAAGCAGAATGAAATAGCCAAGTGGTAGCAAGAATAAAAATAACACAGGCAACGCTACGATGTTGTAACCGTCCATCTGACCAAGCACATACTCCCCACCTCCCTCCACACCTAACCAAGCGCATAACGGCCCTCACACCCCCTCCACAATCTTTTCTTTTAAAGGTGGGCGTAATGAGAACGCCTTAAGGACACATAACCTGGGCCCTCCAGAGTCCTTGCTCATGTCTCAACAAAAGGCACCAGCACACTCTAAGAAACATAACTACGTGAATTTTCGTGACTATAGCGAATACTTTCTGAGTTTTGGCCACGAAACGATATCTCTAAGCCCGGCCAGCCGCCCTGCCGCCCAACTCTACGGACGGACACCTATTAATACCAGTGATAACAACACCCTCCTCTGACTTTGTCAGGTGGAGGGTAAAAAGAAGGTTCTCAGGCTGAAGAGGTTTAACGAACGTGAGCAGGCTTTGTATTTACTGCGCATCGTGCACGTGCTTTAAGGCTGTGCCCTTTAACTCTCGCCTCTTGTTTATAGTTTTTCGGTAACCCCATTTATTCGGTGACTCCTTACAATTTTTCTTCTTATAGTCATTCAGGGGTTGACGTCCCTTAGTGGAGGAGGTAACAGAGAGTCTTTATTAACCCTTTTGCTAGGAGAGAGAGAGAGAGAGAGAGAGAGAGTAACATGGTCCCGTGCCATACCCTTTTTATTCTAACTTGACATAAAATTGCCATCTCGCCGTCTCGAATGCTGAGCTGCAGCAGGAGATTATCACTAGAATACGGTGATAGTCACGAAGAAATGCTGTGTAAAGTTGTAGAGCCGTCCTGTTGTCCTTTTTAACCACTAAGCTACGTGAAATATGCTACAGAAGGACGAAAATTTGGTCCAAGTTAGAATAAAAGGAGTTTAGTAAGAGAACTACAAAATAGCCATCATCTTTCGGCAATAGTTAACCTCTTGTGTGTGATAGTGGCTTTATAACTGATGCCTACTAAAAGAAAGACCTCTCATGTGGAAAGGGTGGGGGTGGATAGTGAAGGATTTCTCGATTTCTTACGGTTTCAAAAGTCCTTACCTTGCTGAGGTAGCAAGAACGCATCGTGGAACCGCAGGGGTCAAATTCGCTCCTCTCATCTTTTTCTGCCGTGCAATCGTGCATGTGGGCAGTAGTTCTGGCGAATGGACGTAAGGTAATCATCACAGCCCGACCATATCATCAGGAGCTGCTCCGTGTTCCACTAATCATAATAAAGGGTTGGATAACAGCAAACTAATAGACGTAAACTGCCAGACGTGAACAGATAGATGTAAGGAGACAGGTGTAGGCAGATATGTGTAAACAGACGCAAACAGATATAAGCACACAGACTTTTACAAATAGACATAAACTAATCATCACTGCCTGACCAGTTCATAAGGAGTTATTCTGTGCCTCGCTAGTCATGATGAAGGGTTGAAGCAGTGTTGATTACTAGCCAGTATGTTCGTCTCTCTTTATGCAACTCACTTGGGCTGTACTCGTGTACTAGGACGCTGCTGGAAGTAAAATGGTGTACAGTATTATTTGCGTGTCCATTGTCTTGCTGCTTTCAGATGATTTTATTCTGGTGTGTGTGTGTGTGTGTGTGTGTGTGTGTGTGTGTGTGTGTGTGTGTGTGTGTGTGTGTGTGTGTCGTTCAATTCTCCGCAGGTATCTTTTATATCCCATTAACACATGATTAAATTTTTATTGTTATATCTGAGCCATTCGGTATTCGCTAATTAGTTTTTTATATACACCCCCCCCGCCAAGTCCCCCCTCGAACACACACACACACACACACACACACACACACACACACACACACACACACACACACACACACACACACAGTCTTCCTCTCCACTTTTTCCCTCTTTCCTTCAATCCTCTCTCCCTCATTTCTTCCATTAATCCTCTCTCCCTCTCCCTCCCTCATTTCTTCCATTAATCCTCTCTCCCTCTCCCTCCTTCATTTCTTTCTTCCACCCTCTTCCCTCTCTTCTTCACCTCTTCCCCTATTCTTCCATTTTCCTTTTCCCTTTTCATCCCTTCCCCCTTTTCTCTTTTAACCTCACCCCCTTTCCCCTATTTACCTTTCGTTTTCTCCCTCTTTCTTCCTTACTCCCTTCCATCCTCTCTCCCTTCCTTCCCTCCCCCAACCCTGAGCCAAAGATCCCACAGTACTGAGATGGAGAGACTGGGTGATGAGTGAGTTTTTCAGTCTACACCACCACCTCCACCACCACCAATGAGCTACTTGTATATATCCTGCAGTCATCTCCCCTCCCAGACTGTTTCCTGTGTTCATTTGTGGAGGGAATCTGTGAAGCTAAATAATATAGTCTAGCTTTAGTGAAAATAAAATAGTCTGGCTTTAGGTGGAGAAAAAAAAGTTTGGCTTTATCTGGGAAGCCACCCTCTTTTCCACTGTCTTGCCTCTTGTGACTCCTGCATTTTCTTCCACACCTTTTTACCCTTGTGTAGCTGCGGAGGAGATATTTTCGTATTCACCTCCGTACTTGCTTCATACATCCTACCATTCGTCCATCCATGCATCCATCCATCCATCCATCCATCCATCCATCCATCCATTACACCCTGGTTACTGTTGGTCATGTTCATGGTATCAGAGTTTTCAGTACTGGTAATAGTTATTGTAGTCCCAGGTTCGTCTTTTACATGGACTAGGTGGACTGCAGGCTGAAGTTTACATTTTTCCAGCAGTCCACCATCCTCCTTACTTGGGTGGGGAGGGAGTTGAGGGATGTTTGTATAACCGGGCAGAAGAGCCGCTCAGTCATGTCGGTGCCACCACGTGAAGGCGTCCCACTCCTGCATCATTAAGGACTTTGCAACTTAGGGACTGGAGGCCTTACAACATGAGCACTATCGGCTTTGCTTCTCGGGTAACAGGGAGTTTGCAACCTGGATACCGGATGTTACCAACCTTGCAACTCAGGTACTATTAATCTTGCTATATAATTACTATCAGTTTTGCAATATAAGTACCATCATTTTTACAATATAAGTACTATCAACTTTGCAATATAAGTACTGTGACCCTTGCAACTTAAGTATCACCCTAGCAGTATAAGTACCATCAATTTTGCAATGTAAGTACTGTGATTCTTGCAAGTTAAGAACTATTAGTCTCGCAACCCAGGCACTCCTTGCAGGATAAGTACGCGAGGCCTGGAACCTTCGTCGTGTGAGTTAGACTGCAGTATCCATCTCTCTCTCTCTCTCTCTCTCTCTCTCTCTCTCTCTCTCTCTCTCTCGTCAATTTGAAGCAGCTATTTAACAACTTACAACGTCGACCTCCCATCATGAAAATATGGACTGTTTAAAAAGAGTACCATCAGTCTTGCAATCTACGTACTATTTATTACTTTTCAATTTCGAGTACTCGCTGCCAAGAAGTATCAACCTTTCAGAGCTCTATCAACTTTGCTATCATCTTCCTATCCGCCTTGCAACTCAGGTACTGGCAGCCTGCACCCTGTCCTTGTGAGTTAGTTTGCGATGTCCGTTTTGTTTTCCCGGGCCGCCAATCTGAAGGAGGCGTTTTAACCCAGACAGGATTTGCATATTAAGTGAAGTCTCCTAGGGAATCCTGGCACGCTGAGGGGGAGATTGGAGCCTTTCACTACGAGGCCGTGTGTGTGTGTGTGTGTGTGTGTGTGTGTGTGTGTGTGTGTGTGTGTGTTTATTTTTTCGTTATTTGTGTGATTTTTTATTTTTGTGATTCTTGTGATTTTTCGTGATTTTTTAATATGATTTTGTGATGTTTGTGATGCCATTTTTTGTGGGTTATCCCTCCTCCTACGAGAAGATGTTTAGTTACTTCAAAAGAGTCCCCTGATAATGATAAGCTCAGTAAAGGCCGAGGACTTCTATTATATTTTATCATTTTAATTAAGCTCCCCTCGTTTCACGAATTCTGCTTGAAATTTTAAGAGACGCCACTGTAATGAAATGATGAAGTGGATCAGTGAATTCTATAAAACTGTAAGGGATTATTTTTGTTCATTTTGTGTGTGTGTGTGTGTGTGTGTGTGTGTGTGTGTGTGTGTGTGTGTGTGTGTGTGTGTGTGTGTGTGTGTGTGTGATTTTATATATTCTTGCGTCCTGCAGGCAATTTTTATTACATTTAGAGGTGATGCTGTGCTCTGAGATGTAAGAATTAAGGGGATGCTGCAAGAAATTAGCCTTTGGCTCGTAAGATGACTCCTTATGTGTTTAAATTTTACTGTAATACGAAAAATTAAATCCCTTCCTACGACGACGCTGTTTGGTTGCATTCCCTCTTCCAAGCTGTTTGTGAGTTTGTGGCTAAAAGTTGCTCCTAATTTTGCGTCGGTATGTTGCCTCAGAGTTTGCGTTCGTAAGTTGCTTTTAAGTTTGCGCCTGTAAGCTGCCCATAAATTTGTGTCCGAAAGTTGCTTCTAAGATTTTGTAAGTTGCTTTTTAGTGTCCATTAGTTGCCTCCACGTTTATGTTTGTCGGTTTCCTGTAAGTGTGCGCCAGTAAGCTGTGACCGCAAGCTAGACTCCGTAAAAGTCTACCGCGGGACGGGTTTGTGACTTATAGCTCCATACAAAAACTGGCTAATGAGAGTGTTTATAGACTGAAGGGGAGGTGACAAAGAGAGGGCTGCTTAGATCTTATCAGTACACCACCTCCTTGGCCCCCGCTTGGTCCCCTGCCCCCCTTCTGCCCTCTACTTGCCCCTTCCTTGCCCCCCTGTCTCCCACGTGCACCTCGATCCTCCTGCCCTCTACTTGCCCCCTTCCCCCTTCGATTTTCTTGTTCCGCGCTGGTTTAATTTGCTGCCCTGCATTGCCCGTCTTCCCTGCTGCGTATTTCCTTTATTGGTCTGCTGTATTAGATTCTTGCTGATCTTTGGTTAAAATATACGACAGTTCTTGAGTCTTAACATATTTCCTCTGTCCATCTTCGTTTACTGATCTTTTGCTTCTGATTTCCGTAGCTAGTTTTCCTTCTTGATTTTCTTTCTCCTTTGGTGTTTTGCTGATCTCTGGTTAAAATAAATGATAAATCTTTAGTCTCCCTTGCTTGATCTGCTTTGCTTTTTTTCTCAGTACTTAATCTCTTGATTCTTGTTTTTCCTTCCTAATTTTCTATGACAAATGTACAAAAACATGTCGTGAATGTGTTTTTTCCTTATCTTATTTACGGTCTATTTCATTTTTTAGTCTTTTTTTTTTTCCTTTGCACTTTACGTTTTTTGTTCTTCTCTGTAGAAATATATGGAGAAAAATTTAAAGCTTCTTTTCTCATCTTCTTTGCTGTTTAGACATATGGATATTCTTTGCTGTCGAGATCCTTACCTAGATTTCTTTGGTGGTTTTCTTTGCTAGTTTTCTTTGTCCTAAATACACGAAGAATTTTACACATTTTCTCCTACATATATTTTGATGTTTTCCTTTGTTGATTTGTTTTGCTGTTGATGATCGTCTGTGTTGATCTTCTTTGCTTTCGATTTTCTAGTAGTGTTTCCCACGTTGATATTCTTTGTTAGTTTACTTTGGCAGGCTTACTGGGGGAAAGCATTAACTTCCATTATATATTCTATCATCTATCTATCGCCAGACGCCTTAATCCCGTAAGGGGTGGCCAAACAAATCGGCTCCATGTCCCCCTGTCCCCCGCCATTTCCCTGCCATTATTAATCTTCTCTAATGAGTTTCTCTGTTGGTCTCTTTTCAGGTCTTAGCTGCCCTTGGTTTCCTTCACTTGTCATAATTCTTAGTTTTCTTTGCTGATCGTAATGTTAAACTTCCTTTTCAAATATGCACGAATAATTCTGAAAAATTTTAATAATTTTCGTCATCAATTAATCTTACATCTTCTTTGCTGATTAACTTTTATAATTTTTAGAAGAAAAATCTTCTAACAATATACACAGAATCTTAATCTTCCTTTACCAATTTTTCTTGACCAGGGTTCAAGGCAAAGAGAGCTGACCTGAGATGATATTATTACAAATTTTTTATTACTATTATTAATACATGTGTCACTCTCATCTTAAATGTCAGGACCAACTGCCTAGCCCCGGGCTCCTACGCTCCTCATGGGGCAATGTAGGATTGGATGATATATATATATATATATATATATATATATATATATATATATATATATATATATATATATATATATTTACAGCCAAGTGATCTGCTATTTGTTATGATGGAGGGGTGATGTATTTAGTGTTTTTTTCGGTTTTTTGTTTTTGGAAGATATAAGAATCATAAAAACATTTTGATCTCTCTCTCTCTCTCTCTCTCTCTCTCTCTCTCTCTCTCTCTCTCTCTCTCTCTCTCTCTCTCTCTCTCTCTCTCTCTCTCTCATTTTCGAAGAAACAACTGTGATAATAATGATACGAAAATTCTCAACTCGCACCCTCTCTCTTTCCTAGTTTGGAAGAAATTACCCCCACAGTAAAGTGCGAAAAATACTAGAAATTACATCCTATCCATTTCTTTGTCTGTAAAAAGGGAAAAAAGAAAAAGAAAAAAGGACAATAATATACATTCATTTTACGAGTTTAGGTGAAATAAGCCTCATAATATAGTGCGAAAAATGCTTAAAATTCCTTCCTCTCCTTTTTTTAGTCTTAAAAAAAAATAAATAAATAAATAAAAAAAAATAATTATATGAAAGATGGCGAGGGAAAACAATGGCGATTATCCCGCCAAACTCGGATAGACTTCCCGTTTTCTTTCTCTGATTTTTAAAAGTATGTTCATCTTCAAATAATTTACGAAGAGCAAATGTACACTTGTAAATTTCTTTTCCCATTTTCTTTTTCTTTTCCTTTTCCCATTTTCGTTTTCTTTTTTCTTCTCATTTTTTCCCTTTTTCTTTTTTCTTTTTCATTTTTTCCTCCTTTTTTCTATTTTTTCTCTAAAGGAAAAACTTGAGAAATATGTAGAGGATGGGGCTGACATTAAAACGTTCAAAATAGGTGAGAGAAAAAACGCAGGAAAGAGATTATATATTCTTGCTGTCTCCAGACGATTTTGTGCTGTTTTAGTTTTTTTTTTTTTTCGAACTGGAGGGGCTGGATAAAGCCTTCGTTCACCTATGGATTCCGAGAACGTCTTTTTAAACTTCTAATTTTTATTTCATATTTGATAATGTGTTCGAAATGGAAGGGTTTAGATATAGCCTGCATTAACTCCACAACCTTAGGATATATATTTGTGTGTGTGTGTGTGTGTGTGTGTGTGTGTGTGTGTGTGTGTGTGTGTGTGTGTGTGTGTGTGTGTGTGTGTGTGTGAAAAATTTAATCCATTTAGGAGATACTTTGAACTGTAAAGATGAACTGTTGCATTCATTAACCCTTTCAGTACAAGAGACTTTTCCTAATATAACTGTTATCGTCTGCAATTAACAAGAAGAAACTGCTAAAACTACGTCACCGGGTTCAAGGAGGTTTAAGCAGTAACATAAGATGGGTTTCAAACAGGTGCTCTTCTTCCGTGTTTTTGTTTTATTTACTTCTTTATTTTTAGGGAAGCTCGTATCGTGAGAGATTACCCGGGAATTATGAGTCAGTGTATTTGGGAGGGGAATCTTGTGAGAGGCATTCAAGATAGTCACTCTGCTTCGTTCCTCGTACCTGAAGGGGATATATTCAATTTCCTTAAACCTCTTATTCTATTCTACCCCAGTCTCCAACACCCTACCCACTTCCCCTACACCCCACACCCCTCACACCCTACACCCCTCACACCCCACACCCCTCACCCCTCACATCCCACATCTTTCTCTTCCTTACCCATCCCACCCCTCACACATTCCCCATCGCCCCCACATCCTTTTTTTTTTTTTTTTTTTTTTTTTTGTGCATGACCCCGCCTTGCCCTCCTTACTGCCACAGGCCACCCCCTCCCTCCGTACCCTATTCACCTCCTTCTAACCTCCTCCACTCACGTAACCTTTTCAACCCTGCCATTTCACTCCCCTTCCCCATTGTCCTGTACATCTCATTCTAACCCCCCTTCCCCAAACACTTCATTCTTACCCCCATTCCCCAAACACCTCTTTCTAACCCCCTCCTCTCACTCAACCTATTCTACCCTCCCCCTCCTCCACTTTCTTCCGTCCATACCCCTCCACCTCCCTCCACCCCCATCCCATCCACCTCCTCCCACCCCCACCCTCGTAATAACCCGCCATTATCCACCAATATTATACATTTTTATTTTTTCCTCTCCACCCCACCCGCGGACGAGATTATGTTAATTCCTATCATGTCCGGGCAGGTGTTGGTGCGCTACTCACGCTCTCCCATTACCCTCACCGAACCTGCATTCCAGAGTCACACACGGATAATTGTTTTGGCATGGGGGGAGGGGGGAGGTTGGGAGGGGATGGGGAAGATGTAGGGTGGGGGGAGGGGAAGAGTATGGGGGAAGGGGGAGGAACCAGTTATTGGGCGCCCCTGGTGTGGGATGCTTCGAAATAAACTTTTCGCTGCCGTGAACGAACTCAATGACGGATCCATCTAAAACCAAAAGGCAGTGGTTCATAACCTACAGGTAATTGTTGTACTCACAAGTGGGTAGTTTGGCTGTTCTGCAGTGGATAATGAAAGACTGAGCATAAATGTCTTCATATACAGTATACGGTAGAGAGAGAGAGAGAGAGAGAGAGAGAGAGAGAGACAGACAGACAGACAGACAGACAGACAGAGACAGAGACAGAGAAAGAGAGAGATGCAGGGAGTAGACTGTAGCGCCAGTCGAGCAGGGCAGTACTCCCAAGGTGGGTGGAAAGCTGATGACAGGGAGAGATGGAGCTCCCGTTTCATAAGCCCTCGGAATTAGTTCCCGACCATCCCCCTTTGCTGAACTTTTTCAGTGTTTCGGTAACACAGGGAGTATACCAGCATGCTCTCTAATACAAGTTTCTCTAACCGTCAACACCAAACTACATGCACAGTACACACTAAACTTTTAATTTTTATTTCACATTTGAAATAAACTAAAAAAAGAAAAATGACGCACTTAGACCTTGCCTCGGAGTCCCCAGGCGGGGGGAATACGAATGCCCCCACCATCCCCCCCTCTCTCGGTGACGACTCTATGAGTTGCCCGGAACCACTGTCTGACTCTCTTCTTCATTTCTGCAACATTCGCGGTCTTTCCTCTAACTTTCTCTCTGCTGAACATCACCTCTCCTCTTCTAAACCTCACCTTCTCTTTTTAACCGAGACTCAGCTGTCTGAGGCAACTGACAGCAAACCCTTGTCTGTATCCTCCTACTTTCTCTATACTCATTTCAAAGCCAAAGGTGGCTGTTGCGTATATGTACGCAACGACTTATCTTGCTCTCGTGTTCCTGAACTTGATTCTTCTGAATTCTCTACTCTCTGGCTTCGGATTTCCTGTCATTCTCTGACTAATTTTATATGCGCTGTTTACTTATCCCCTAATTCTACTGGCTATCAAAAATTCTTCGAGTATTTTACTTCGACAATGGAACACATTCTATCCATTTCTCCTTTCTCTGAAATCTCTATTCTAGGAGATTTCAGTGTTCACCACCACCTTTGGCTCTCCTCTCCTTTCACTGATCCACCTGGTGAACAAGCCTACATCTTTTCTATCCTTAATGACCTAGAGCAGGTGTACAGCACCCTACCCATATCCCTGACCGCCTTGGAGAGAGCTCCAGCATACTCGACCTCTTCCTTACAACTAATCATTCTGCTCATACTGTTAATCTTTTCTCTCTGTTGGGCTCCTCCGATCACAACCTTATTACCTTAACCTGTCCTGTCGCTCCAGTGCTGCCTGTGGACCCTCCAAAGAAACAGCAACTGTGGCACTTCGGAGCTGCAGATTGGGAGGCCCTCTGGTAGTACTTCTTTGATTTTCCTTGGAATGATTATTGCTTCCATGGCCGGGAACCAACTGATCCTTGCACATTACGGAGGTTATTCTCTCGGACATGGAAGCATCCATTCCTTTCTCATATCCTTTGACTAACGCAAGAAAACCATGGTTTAATCGCACTTGTTCTAATGCTGTCCGCAACAAGGAGAGAGCCTATAAAAGGTACCAGAGCCAACCCTCCCCTGAATCACATCTTGTTTATGTTTCTGCCTGGAATCGTGCTAAGTCTGTTCTTCTCACTGCTAAAAACAATTTCATTCATACTAAATGCTCCCAACTCTCCAACTCGAATTCTTCCGGCTCCTTTTGGCACTTTGCCAAAAACCTTTCTAACAACTTTACCTCATCATCCTTCCCTCTTTTCTACTCTGATGGCTCTCTAGCTATTCCTTCTAATGATAAAGCTGATCTCTTCGCTCAGACTTTCTCCTCCAGTTACACCTTAGACGATTCCGGTGCTGTTCCTACATCACTTTCCCTCTCTGTCTTAATCATGGCTGACTTTAAAATTTCTTCAGCTGATGTATTTTCTGCCATCACAGGCCTTAATACTAACAAGGCATATGGGCCTGATGGAGTCCCTCCTGTTGTCCTCAAGAACTGTGTTTCTGTGCTTACATCCTGCCTAGGTAAACTCTTTCGCCTTTGTCTTTCAACTTGTACCTTTCCTTCTTGCTGGAAGTTTGCCCTCATTCAGCCAGTCTCAAAGAAGGGTGACCATTCCCAACCCTCTAAATATCGTCTCATTGCTTTAACATCCTGTGTCTCAAAAGATTTTGAGTCCATCCTTAACAGAAAAATTTTAAAGCATCTTTCCTATCGCAGCCTTCTTTCTGATCGTCAGTATGAGTTCCGTCAGGGACACTCTGCTGGCTATCTTCTCACCTACCTTTCAGACTCCTGATCATCTTCTTTTCGGGACTCTGGCGAAAGCTTTGCCATTGCACTTGACATCTTAAAGGCTTTCGATCGAGACTGGCATAAGTCTTTAATTTCCAAACTGCCCTCTTACGGTTTCTATCCTTCTATCTGTGCCTTCATCTACAGCTTCCTTTTTGGTCGTTCTATAGACGCTGTTGTAGGCGGCCATCGTTCTTCTCCTATATCTATTAACAGTGGTGTTCCTTATGGCTCTTTCCTATCACCAACTCTCTTTTATTCATCAGTGATCTTCTAAGCTGTACATCTAACCCTAACCACTCATATGCTGATGATTCCACCCTTCACCTTTCCATTCGGTTCCCGCAACGCCCATCCCAGCAGTTACTTCAACAAACAAGGGATGAGGCTATGGCACTGCTAATGTCTGACCTGGCTCGTATTTCTGACTGGGGTAAAAATAATCATGTGTTTAATGCATCAAAGACTCAGGTTTTACACCTATCAACCCAACAAAATCTTCCACAGGAGTACCCACTAAAGTTTAATAATATCCAGCTCACTCCAGCATCATCTTTGAACATGCTTGGGGTTTCATTCACTCGGGATTTATCTTGGAAAGATCATATCACATCTCTTATGAAATCTGCTTCCAAGAGATTAGGTGTGCTAAGCCGACTCCGTACTTTCTTTATCCCTGCACAATTGTTGACTTTATACACGGGATTTATTCGCCCCTTTATGGGGTACAACACTCATGTGTGGGGAGGCTCCCCACATACTGCTCTTTTTAATAGGGTGGAGTCAAAGGCATTTCTTCTCATTAACTCTGCTCCTCTTACTGGCTCCCTTCAACCTCCGTCACTTCGCCGCACTTTTGCCTCTTTATCTCTTTTCTGTCGCTACTTCTATGGTCATTGCTCCTCTGAACTGTCTGCTTGCATCTCTCCACCTCTGCGACGGGTGCGTAGCGTCCGTATAACAATAAACCCTCATCCCTTTTCTGTCCAGCTCTCTAATGCAAGAGTTAACCGTTACTCCCAGTCCTTCATTTATGCAACAGGTCAAGTCTGGAACTGTCTCCCTGTGTCTGTATTCCCTACTTTCTATGATCTCCAGTCTTTCAGACGCAGTGTGTTCAGGCATCTCGAAATGAACGGATCTTGAATTTAGCTCTCTTTTGTTCTGTTTTTGTTTTTTTTGTTGGATGGAACTTTTTTGCAGGTTCCTAGCCTTTGGTTCCGTCTTCCTCGCATATATATATATATATATATATATATATATATATATATATATATATATATATATATATATATATATATATATATATATATATCAACTCATCTCATCAGCCGCTTGAGTGTCCACTGCAGGACCGGCCTATCCCGACCGAAGTGGGGACGATACAGCCAATGTATCTCTACCAAGTGGCTTAGGCTGTCTAGTAGAGTTTTTATGTAGGGTGAGAAGTGCTTGTAAGTGTAATTCTAGTGTTGTAGTGGCTTTGGATGTGTGTGTAGTCTGTGAACCAAGTGTAATTGGCCCGCGCAAGCCAACTGGGTGCAAGCATACTTTATAGTATGCGACACTGGTTCAACGACAGCACCCCTAATGTCCACCAATGCAGTACGTGGCCTGAAGAACGCTCCCAAAGTTTATGACCCTGGCGGGGCGCGAAACCCTCATTCTTCAGTGTAGAAAACGCACACTTTACCACTGTTCTACAGAGGCTCCTATATATATATATATATATATATATATATATATATATATATATATATATATATATATATATATGTATATTATTAACATTCTATAGAGACACAATTAAAAGTTTATTACATTAATAATTCTTATTAGAAATAATAGAAAGTAGACGTGAAATGTTAAGTGAGAAACTTTTTTGAATATTTATTTCATAGGAATGAAACTGTGTTTACAGACAGTTTGGTGACAAATGTTTAATACGGAAAAGATGTGGGTAACGCTGAACAGAGGATATAAGTAAATATGAAATGACCTAAAAATGCTGAGAGCCACTGCCGTACGGGGCAGGGGCGCTCATCAGACTCATGACCTCTCCCCCTTTCCCCTCCCCCCCTCCCCGACACATTCCGTCTAAATCAGTGGTTCTTAACCTTTTTTGAGTCACGGACCCCTTCGAGAATCTGGTGAACGCTATGAACCCCTTCCCTACAAAAATGCACGTAAGCACAAACGCAGCATTTTGCATCCAATAAATATACATTATTTTATTGAAAACTACCTCACGCAGTGTATCACAAAGTATAAAACAGTCTTTACAAAGAATTATGTTTCTCACTCTTTCTCATGCAAAAACTAATGGCCACTAGAAAAAATGAAATACATCCAACTTGAGCAAAATAAACAAAACAAAACTTTAAGTCTGCTCAAAAGTTCATTTCAGTGAGAGAGTTGTTGTTGCTGTTTGGCTTGAATAAGATGAAATTGTGGAGTGGTCTTTGACAAGGCAACACGCATGTCATCGTTGACATTCAGTTGATTTCTACTTTTCATTTTGATAGAAACAAGCGCTGAAATCCTTGACTCATAAAGGTATGTAGTTGCAGCCGGAATCAGAGCACCCATAGCTCGCTTTGCCAGACGAGGGTAGGCTTGAGTCAACGAACACCAGAATTCATCAAGACTTCCATTTTTTTTTTTTTTTAAGTTAATGATGCCAAACGGCATCACGCAATCTCGCTAAATTGTTCTCAATTATTCTGACCTTCACGGACCCCCTGTATCCCATCCATGGACCCCCAAGGGGTCCATGGACCCCAGGTTAAGAACCCCTGGTCTAAATGAACAAAAAATCACCAGGCTAAGAATTAATGATGAACATTAAGAGTCATCAAAAGCAGTACTATGATTAACCGCAAAATTTATATACTAATAAGGATATCTAATTTTTAGTTATATAATAATCTTGGTCAGATACGGCATTTAGTAATTAAAGAAATATATACCTGACTCATGTTCACAATCCACGTCAAGGAGCAAACGGGAAAGAATTACTGTAAAAGTGATATAATGAACGGTTTGAAGAATGTTGGTAATTTTTTATCTCTTGTGATTAGCGAACTTAATTATGATTCCTAGATAATGTTTTGAATTTTGCCAAAAGCGAAAATCTCAGAAGGTTAATTCTTCACTGGTCGTTACTCTTTTCTTAATGCTTAGATAAACAAAACCTCCTCACTGCGATGATGTAGACACAGATGCTGAGGTTTAGAGGGGTACTGTGTCTTATTCCCCTTATGTCTCCCTCTTTCCTTTCCCTTTCTATCTCCCTCCATCCTTTCCCCTTCTGTCTCTCCTCCTGTCTCCCTCCTTCCGCCTTCTCCCCTTCTGCCCCCACCCCCTGTTGATCCTCCCTCAAGTGCACTTGTATTATGTTAAAACGGACAGAACGATAACCTTCACCTGAGAGGATCTTTAAAAAATCAAGGAATTAAAAATCTTTGCAATCTTTAACAACTACCTTCTCTTCCCCTCCTGGCTCTGAGAAACTAAGCGAGCACAAAACATTTTTACTCAACTGGGAGAACTCCTGGTAGATACGTGGATAAAAACTAGATAGATAAAAATCAAGGTGGTTTGGCAATGTAGTCCCAAACCAGCTTGGCCCGAGGACGTGTTTTGCATTTTATTCTTGTAGCCTCCAGACGATTTTTTGAAGACACTTTTGGGACCGGAAGTGTCAGATATATCCTTAAGTAACCCCAGTACGATTAGAGTTTTTCCTTAGCTGAATATAATTGTGTGATGGTAGTCTGGTGGAAATGAAGAAAAGACGTCATTGTTTTTTCAAAGGATTAACTCTCATTACCTCACCTCACCTTAGCTCTGGCACTGCACATACATCCCTCTCTCTCCCTCCCATCTTTCAACTTTCCTCCTTGCTTTCCTTTCCCATCCTCCCTTTTCCCCTCCCATCGAACTTCCTCCTTCTCATCCCCTTCCCACACCCACAGCTCTCCCTCTTCTTCCATCCCTTCCTCTTTCCCCGCCTTCATCCCTCCCTTTATCCCTCTCTCCTCCTACCTTCCTTCCTCCCTTTCCTCTCCTTCTTCCTTTTTCCTCCGCCAACAACACCTTCCCTTCCTCTTATCCCTCCATTAAACCCCTCCTTTTCCTTCCTTTTACCTCTTTTTCCCCCCTCACCCTCTCTCTCTCCCTCCCGTGCCCACACTTCTCCCTCCCTCTTTTCTCTCTCCCCGTCCCTCCTCTCTACTTTCCTTCTCCCTTCCTCCGCGTCCAGCATTCCCTCCTTCCTGTTTCCCTCTCCTTCAGCCCCATCTCTTCCCTCCTTTTCTCTTTCCCTTGCCTTCCCTTTCATACACACCTCTCCTCCCTCCCACCCCTGCTACCCCCTTCCCCTCCCCCTTCCACCAACTTCCTGTCTCTCATTCCTTCGGAGAGGAGGGGCAGTGGTGGCGCAGTGGTAGCATATCCACCTCGCAAATGGAAGGCCTCGAGTTCGATTCTACGGCCGGTCAGACTCGTAGACAATTTTTATTTCCCCCTTGTCTCTTCACCCAACAATACGATTTAACCCCTTGATCAATTAGTCCCCCTTCCTCTCGCATCTCCATTTTGCGTGGGTAGGTTCAGGTCTTGTCAGCTTCCCTCTCGTGATTTATGCGCCTTGTATGTTTATTTCACTGTGTCGTGTACGTGTTTCTCCTTTCCTCTTGCGTGGGTAAGTTGTGGTCTTTTGTGTACTGGGTTATCTTTAGCCTCAGAGTAGATCATGCCTCCCTTTCGTGACTCCAATCCATTCAACTGCGTGGGTTCAATACATCGTTTCGTGGGGTACTTTTCCCTTTCATTCGTTTGCGTTTAAATTCCATCTCCATATTAGTTCTGATCTTGTATTTATAGGTGTACTTCTCCTTTACCTCAGAGTTACATCTTACCTCCTTCTCGTGACTTTAATTCATATGTCTACCTAGATTCAATACATCGTTCTGTGGGGGCATTTTTCTCCACTTCCTTTTCATGTGGTTGCAAATCTTCCTTTCTGCGTGGGGTTCAGGTCCGGCCCCTGCGTGAGTTCAGGTCATTTCTGAAGGCAACTCGAGGCGTGGAAAAGTGGATTGGTTATGGGGCGGAATTTACAGCTGGCTGTGGTCCACTATGTGGCAGCCTGATCAGCGATACAGGCCAGGTGAAAGGGTAGAGACAAGAAGGAGGGCTGGCGGAGGGACAGAGAGCGGAAGGGGGGCTGGGAAAGGGGCTGAGGGCTTACGGAGGGCTCATATCCCCTGAAGCAAAATTAGGTGAAACAGAGGACAAGAAAAAGGAGGGCACAAGGAGAAAGGAAGAGCCAAGGGACAAATATGAAAGGTGGGAGCAAGAGAGCATAGAAAAAGGGATCAAGCGAGCAAGTAGAGAGGGGAGGGGATTAAAGTGGGCGATCAGATAGGGGAGGGAGTAGGGGAAAGGGGAGAGGGGAGGAGGCATAGGAAGGGAAGGGGTGCATATAACCCTTTTGTACCAGTTATTTCCATAATTGTTAACATACTGTATTATTATGGTTGGTTGGTTATTTGGAATGGCTTTATAAATCGGTGTGGACCAAAAGCCTCACACAGTGCAAGGGGGGCGGGGAGGATGGTGGGGTGAGTAGGGGGAGGATATGCCCTTGGTGACAGCTATGTCTGTTATTGTTATTAATATTACTGCTGTTGACTTGGTATGGGGAGGATTTTATAGCTCGACTTTGTCCAATACTCAACAGTCTCGACCAGAGAAACACGAACCAGGAGGGAGTGGAGTTGATAATAAAACCAGTGGACAGAAGTGGTGATAATAATAAAACCAGTGGACAGAGGAGACAATAGTAAAATCATTGGACAGAAGTGGGAATAATAATAAAACCAGCGGACAGAAGTGGAGATAATAATAAAATAAGTGGACAGAAGTGGAGATGATAATAAAACCAGTGGACAGAAGTGGAGTTTATAATAAAATCCATGGAAGGAAGTACAGTATATCAGCGCTTTAACTATTTGTCCATCTGTCTATCTATCTATCTATTTGTCAGTTACTTTACTTACACGTTTCTACTCAAAGTTTTAATCCTGACACTACAATTGCCTCATTTAAAATTCACTGTGTCTACTTCAGAACAATTTTTAAAAGAACCGCCATTTACTCGTAACTACAACATTGATTTTTTTTTTAAATCAGATTCCTGTTACCACCTCACACATTTATTCACTTTAATATGGATCTCTCGTAGTGAAGAGGCTAATTTCGAAACGTAGTACTGCTTGCATGAGGGCAGCGGAGAAAGAGTACTACCCACGTATTCAGCGCGAGCCGTAAAAAGAAGAGGCGGGAATAGGAGTTGAAACCCTCCAAAATTTTATCTCTGTATTGATGTGTTGATTTCACCCCAACAAGAAGCACGAGTTAAGAAAAATGAGAAATGAAAGCGATAGGACAAGCACAAACTAATTCAATAACAGAGAGAGAGAGAGAGAGAGAGAGAGAGAGACGATGAAGGAGAAGAGAAATACTAACTAACGAAGAGTGAAGTGAGAGTGAGGGGAAATAATAATATATAGGAGCGTGAATAAAGGACAAATCATGAGGTCAAAAGGGCTAAAAATGAACTGGAAATAAGTAAGTGAAGTGTGAGAAATATAAAAAAAAATATATGGAGAGGAGAAAGGCTATGATAAGAAAAATTAGCATATTGATAATGACGAGAGAGAGAGAGAGAGAGAGAGAGAGAGAGAGAGAGAGAGGATCGTAAAAGATGATAAATTTGGTAACTGAAAACGATAAAATTTTTAAGAATGGGCCATAAAATTTAAAGCAATAGGAACAATAAAGTAAAATTGCGTAATAGGTTAATTGTCATCATCATCATCTCTATTACTGTCGTCTATATCATCATCGTAATTGTTGCATAAAACAAGGTCCTGTGATTCTCTCTCTCTCTCTCTCTCTCTCTCTCTCTCTCTCTCTCCATAAACTATCTATCTACCTACATATCCATCCATCTGTCTTCCTATCTCATTATCCTTCTCCCCCTCCTCCAGTCTCATTCTCATCGCCTATGGCACCATTTCCCTTGCCATAGTCCATTTCCCTCAGTCATGGCATCCCGTTTTCCTTTGCCATGGAGTGTTTTTAGCGTCCTCCTTTTTAATATCTTTTTTCCATACCACGGTTTTTCTCGTCATACCAACTAATTTTTTTCCTTGTGCATATCCCATCTTCCCTTTTCATATATTTATTTCAGTTTTCCTTTCCATCGTCCATCTTCTAGCAGAACCATCAAAAAAAAATAAAAAAAATCCAATGTCTACAGCCCCTTTTCCCCGTTTTCTTTGCTTTAACTCTTCTTTTTCCTACCACTGCAGACCATTATTTCCTCATTATCTCCCATTCCCCTACCACTTCAGACCATTTTTCCTCATTATCTCCCATTCCCCTACCACTTCAGACCATTTTTCCTTACCAACTCCCATATCCCAACCCCTGTAGACCATTTCCTAGCTACTGCAGACCATTTTCTTTACCTCAGTCCAATTCTCGCTGCCATAGTCCTTTCTTCCTGACCATTTTCATTGCCCTAACCCCCTTCCTTACCGTCCGTCGTGGTGGACAACAGCCGCACGTGAGCTCAGAGGGGTAGGCCACGACTTGACCCCACCTGACCCCTCCCGCACCTTCCTTGCCTAGACCGAAACTAAGCAAGTCGAACTGAAACTTGACCTAAGCAAAATTAATTAACCCTGACCTAACATAACTTATCCTGCCCTGACCTGACCTGACTTAACTTAATCTGACTAAACGTGACCTGACCTAACACTCTAACCAAACTCGACCTGACATAAACAGTCTAACGAAACATGACCTGACCTGATTTAACAATCTAACCAAACCTGACCTGACCTGACCTAACAATCTAACCAAACTTGACCTGACCTGACCTGACAACAATCTAACCAAACTTGACCTAACGTAATCTGACCAAACCTTATCTAACCTAACTTAAACTAACGTTCACCTGACCGCCTCCTCACATGCCTATACCAGACCGAAACTAACTTAGCCGAATCTGACTTAACTGAACCTGACTTAATCTAACCAACAGGCACCCACTTGACCCGTCCCTCATCTGCCTTGCCCAGTCCAAAACTATCTTGGCCTTACCTAACATGACCTAAGCATGTCTAATCTAACCTAATTAAATCTAACTTAATCTATGCCAGTCTTACTTCCCTTCGTGGTGGACGTGAGGCGAGAAGAGTAAGCCACGACATGACCCCGTACCTGACCCCTTTCTGACCCGACACGATAGCCCTACCTACCTGGTGCCAGCTGGGGGTGAGGGGGAACATAAGACACCTGACCTACCCCCACCATTCCCTCTACCACCGCTACCCCTCATTTTCCTACCCATACTCCTATCTGTCACCTCCCCACCCTCACCAACTCCCACTCCATGTCCTTTACCTCCTACCTCTCCCCTACCCCTCATCTCACACCCCTACCCTGTCGCTCCCCCACCCTCGTCCCTCTCCCCCTCTTACCATTCGCCACCCCCACCTCACCACCACCCCTAACTCCTGAGCTAGTCATGACCTGCCCGCGACGCCGCTTGCAAGATATGATTCACGAAAAAGAGAGGTCAGGGGTAGGGGAAGGGTGTGGGGGAGGGGGAAGGGAAGGAAGAGGGAAAGAGGGAAAGGGAAGGGGGGTGGGGGAGAGAGGAGGAGGGATAAAGGGGAGGGGGAGGGGGAGGGGAAAGTGGAAGGGGTGGTTAAGGAGTGGAAAGAAAACATAGTGTGTGGGCATATTACCTTTAGCCCGAGGATCAGTTATTCTTTATTTATTTATTTTATTTTTGACACCATAAAAAAGCTCTAATAATAAAGTGGTTAATAAAAGTTATATCTGACCCACCCCTTCGAAAAGCCTCTCCCATTCTGAATAAAATTGTGTAGTGATAGGGAAAATAAAGCAAGAAATAAGGTCATAGTAAAGAATAATGTTTTTCCAATCACTAACGTCTTTATTTGCATTAATTCTTGTCATTTTCAAATATTTTTGTACAATTTAAGGGACGTCTTTCTTAATGAAAGATATGAAATAGGCTTCTTTAAATAATTTTCATATAATAATTGCCACTAAGCTGAATAAAATGATCTGACGGTAACCTGATTTGAGAGAGAGAGAGAGAGAGAGAGAGAGAGAGAGAGAGAGAGAGAGAGAGAGAGAGAGAGAGAGAGAGAGAGAGACGTCAACCTACTGTAGTGAGAGGGTGAAGTTGGTATAAAATGGCAAGTCGTTTCGTGGGTCAGCGCCTTCGGGATTGGTGTCCGTGTTAAAGGAAAGAGAGGTCAGCTGAGGTCACGAACTGGGCAGGAGAAAGAGAAGGTGTCGTGTGCTGGTCAGGTGGGAAGGCTTTAGATCGGCTCTTCCTTAACAGCTATATTCCATTCATTTTAACTTGACTCAAATTTTCGTCTTTTTGTGGCTTATTCCTCGTAGCTCAGTGGCAGAAAGAGAGAAGAATGTAGCGCCACGTCGTGACTACCATCCGGTTCTGATATGAATGTGAACAGAGTATAATTTCAATATCTCATGCGTTAATATATTCTCGTTTTTTTTTTTAATAGTCTGCGCGTATGACAATAATATGGAGTGGTCCTTTCCATTCCGTCTAGTGATTTATCGTTAGTTATGGGGACGGCTGTTTTACCAGTGTCTACCCTGAATCACTCATTTTCTACTTCCACTGACACACCCACACCAGCAGACCGGGCCGTTCCCACAATACATAGGATACCACCAACCGAATTTCTAGTAAAGCGCTGAACGTGAAAGAAAATAATGTGTAATCTGCAAAATAAATCACTAAGAGGGAGGTGTTACCAGACCTTATCGGATAGCAAACATGCGGGCCAAGAAAGGGAGGGTGGAAGTAAAATTGTAGTGTATGGATGTTTTACGTTTGTGCCTATTTCATGGGTCATTGCTTTTGTGGATGGGTCTTACGGTAGGGAAAATAGAGGTCGAGGGAGGTCATGAACTGGGGAGAGAGAGAGAGAGAGAGAGAGAGATTGTGTGTGTGTGTGTGTGTGTGTGTGTGTGTGTGTGTGTGTGTGTGTGTGTGTGTGTGTGTGTGTGTGTGTGTGTGTGTGTGTGTACAAAAATTTGGTGTATGGACCTTCGTGTCGGTGTCTGCTTGTTTCGTGGATTTTTCGTATGGTAAAAAAAGGGGTTAGACGAAATCACGAACTGAAGAGAAGGGAAGATGGGGAGAATGGAAAGAAAAGTAATGTATTGACCTTATTATATCTGGCTGTTTCCCGGGACACTGGTTTCTGGGTGGTTTGTATGCGGTGGAAAAGAGAGAGAGAGAGAGAGAGAGAGAGAGAGAGAGAGAGAGAGGTCAGGCTAGGTCATGAACTGGAAGGGAGATGACAGGAGAGAGAGAGAGGTCAGGCTAGGTCATGAACTGGAAGGGAGATGACAGGAGAGAGAGAGAGAGAGAGAGAGGGGTCAGGCTAGGTCATGAACTGGAAGGGAGATGACAGGAGAGAGAGAGAGAGAGAGAGAGAGAGAGAGAGAGGTCAGGCTAGGTCATGAACTGGAGAGAGAGAGAGAGAGAGAGAGAGAGAGAGGTCAGGCTAGGTCATGAACTGGAAGGGAGATAACAGGAGAGAGAGAGAGAGAGAGAGAGAGAGAGAGAGAGAGGTCAGGCTAGGTCATGAACTTGAAGGGAGATGACGGGAGAGAGAGAGAGAGAGAGAGAGAGGTCAGGCTAGGTCATGAACTGGAGGGAAGATGACAGGAGAGAGAGAGAGAGAGAGAGAGAGAGAGAGGAGGGGGGGGTCAAGCCAAGTCATGAGCTAGAGAGATGACAGCAGAGAAAAAGAGAAGAAAAAGAAAAAGGCAATTTATGGTGCTTCGAATAAGTGACTGGCTGTTTCCTGGGTCACTGTCTGCGTGGATAATTCGAATGTTAAGGTATCATTCATGGGGAGAAGAGGCCAATCGAGGGGAGAAAGAGCGAGGGGATAGTGGAAAGAAAATCAGTGTGTGGGTTTTCTTATTAATCTCCACTGGTTTCGTGAGTTAGAGCGTTCGTGGATGATTCGTTTGCTAGGGTTGGGATTCGTGGTAATCAGAGGTCAAACAAGGCCATGGGATGGGGAGAAGGAAAGATGGGAAGGGTGGAAAAATACGAAATATGTGTTTTCCTGTTAATTTACTTTGTTTCGTTGGTGTGTGCTTTCGTGTTTCGTATATTAGAGAAAAGAGGGATTAGGAGTCATGAACTGGGAGGGGGAATTGGAAAGAGACGAAGTATGCCGAGTTTTGTATTAATATCCTCTCGTTTCGTTACTGCTTCGTGGGTGGTTCGTAGGTAATGGAAGAGGGAGAAAATCAGGCAGGGTCACGTTCTGAGAGAGAGAGAGAGAGAGAGAGAGAGAGAGAGAGAGAGATAGAGAAGAAGAAGAAGAAGAAGAAACGAAATATATGGCCTTACGTATCAATATCCTTTCGTTTCGTGGTTCACTGCTTTTGTGGTTTTTGGTTTCTGTGCTGACAAGGAAGAAGGAAGGGAAAGGCTCGTGGCCAGTGTTGAGGGAAGTAGTGCAGAACTGTTTAATTTTTGTACCCCGTTTTTCTCATGGCAAAATAATGTTCGAGTATATAACAGAGGGCGAAGTGCTTGTAAATAATAAATAAAAAATAAAACAAAAAGCGACCCCTAGCTGAGAGGGTAAAGATCGAGGTACACTTTAGTCTCTAGAAGAATAGGAAAAGCCGATAAAGACTAAACTCTCTATTTGTGTATCTGGGTTTATGTGTGTGCCTTTTTCTCTTTGTGTGGGCAATTTAGTTAATTTATTGACTTGTCTGTTTGTGTATGTATTAATCTGGATATTTGTTATTTGTGCGCACTAAGATATGGTACTTTATACTTCCATTCATCCATTTGCGCGCGCGCGCGCGCACACACACACACACACACACACACACACACACACACACACACACACACACACACACACACACACACACACACACACACACACACACACACACACACACACACTTCCTATCTCCATAGCCATCTGTTAATTTCTCTTTATATCTCTGTCATCTAACACAGTATCCCAGGGTCGCATTCCAAGTATTCTCTGCTACACCAAAACCTCTCCACATAACCCAGCTCATTCCGACCGAAATCCCGGCCATATGAAAACACCTACACACAATATCTACATATCCACACAACTCACCCATATACCACGGTTTCTACACCCCGAAAAACAACATCCACACGTTTTCACAACCTGCACATGTCCTCCACAATTCCGCACCTCCAAACAGCCTCCACACACAAACGTCTCCCTGACAGAAAAAGTGACCACAACCCTGCACCCAGCCGGGCCATGGCCAAGGGGACCCTCAAAACAAGAGCTGCAAGAAAGTCGTGAACTTTCCCCTAAACCCCACAAAGCTGGCTCAAAAAAAGACACCGCTGATACAGCCAAGAGGTGTATTTTTAGTGGGTCCCCGTCACCAGCCAACAGTTTCCCCGTGTGTTATTGTGTGATTATCTCTATTAACAAGCCCACACGGGCTGTATAAAAGGGTAGGCTTGGTTTTTTCCTATATCAGTTTATATGATGTGTCACCAGTTTGTAATTACGTGGAACCCTGAAAGCCTTTGGGGGACATGTTGTATTTAACCTCCAGTCTATAAAATATTTGGCAATTCTTTTACCATCCCCCGTCCCACTTCCACACCCTCCCACCCCCCCGCCTTCAACCCGACCCCTTATCCTCCTCCAGCCTCCACAACTAAGCACCTGACCCTGTGCAATTCTCCAGTTGCTATCTAGAAACTCTTCAGGGAGTATATTAGCAAGCAGATGGTATCCACAAATTATCTGCATTATTATTATTATTTTTTTTTTTTAACGCTTGAGCCTCCACACTCAACTCACCTGACTGGTGCAGTTTGCTAGTTAATGTGAAGAGAGTGTATACTGCTGTCAGATAGTATCTACGAAGTATATAGCTTAGGAAATGTTGGTAGTTTCTTTTCCCCTCCCCTCACCTCCGATTTAGCATCCACATCAAACCACCTAAAATTACACAATCCACTAATTGCTTAATACAAATTGTCAAGAAAGTATCTAGTATCCAGCAAGTAGCTAGAAAATTTTAAGTCTAGACTATCGTCAGTTCATTCATGGAACAAGGGGACACTACCTTCTGTGCCCAACCCAACCCCTCTTTCCTCCACTACCCCTTTCAGCCCCTACAACTAACCCTTGAGAATCACTACTTACACTCGCAGTTAGACCCTTTTGAGTTGGTGAGGACGCCCTGTGGCTTGGTGGTAGAGTTCTCTGGTCGGAACGCGCTGTGACCTATGCGCTACAGGGGATTCCCAGCGGTGGCCGGTTATTCTATCACGTAAAACACTGCTAGGGGTGTAGATCGTCCTCCTCTCCATAAGTGGATTACAGTAGCCTAGCCTCTCATCCCTACTTTCCCAAGGGGGGCAAAATGGGTCTGGCAGTTTTTAATTTACCACTTTAGTACTAAAAATTCTTCGTATTGAATAAAATCGTCTGAAAGGAGCAAGAATGAGCCAAGTAGAAAGCGTCATCGTACTGGAAGGGTTAAGAGAGACTGTTCAGATCCTTCAAAACAAGAGATCATCCAAGAGTTAAAAATAATCGTCTGGAATTAGCTAGAATATACGTAATCCTCCAACAGACGGGATTAACGAGGAGTGTTTGCAAGGCCTTCGCTACGACAGGTGACTCAGGGAATGAATTATATCTTTTAGATGTCTGATCAGCTAGTCATGTCAGGTGCGGGTAAGGGGATGGGTGTATTATGATGTGGCAGGGGTAAACCAGTTCTGCTGTCGGGCCCTGCTGCGGATGTCACTGATTGCATTGTGCAGTTGACCCTTGTGCGGTGTGGTGCGGTGAGGATCTGTCCGTTCTCCCCTTTGGGGCTAAGATGCGAATAAATGTGTTTGAATGGATGAGTAAATGGAGAGTGAGTCGTCCTGTCTCGGCTACCTCCCTTTCCTTGGGGGAAGCAGCCTAGGTATATAGATAGATAGATAGATAGATGTAGCAAGACGAAAGAAAATTACTGACAACGTTAACAGTTTTACGAAGCGAGACAACTCCTTAAATGGACAGAATCTACTAAAATATATAAATAAAAGATAAGACAGGGTCCTGGTACCATGCTTAACCCCTTGGCTAATACGGTTTCTCTCAACTGCTCAAAATTGTCTGGAGTTAGCCTAAAGACAACTAAAACAATTTCTAGGTTTGCCACTAGCAAAGAAAGAGTGACTCGATAGACTGGCAGTTTTTGAAGCCGTAGACTGATAGGATTTCTCTCAGCTGAACTTAATCGTCTGGTACTGGCTGAATGAAATACCAGAGGCTACGAACACCAGTGAAGGGACGAAAACTGAGGGCGCCAAAGTGTAGTCATTTTCGAGATTTCAGATAGTTTTTACTTCCATGATGAGTATAAAATGTGTTTGGATTCTCTCTCTCTCTCTCTCTCTCTCTCTCTCTCTCTCTCTCTCACACACACACACACACACACACACACACACACACACACACCTGTACTGCGCTAGGTATAATGTGTGTGTGTGTGTGTGTGTGTGTGTGTGTGTGTGTGTGTGTGTGTGTGTGAAACATGGCCCTGTAATCTCACATCCACCCCTCATCCCCACCCAGCGACACCCTCTCCCATCCATCCACCCCAGCTAGGAGGTGAAATCAGTGCCTCTCGGGTGGGTAGGCAGAGCGACGTGGGGATCGTAGATCGGGTTGGCAATTCTAGGGGCCCGAGAGGGGGCGTGTTTACCTTTTTCAGTCCTCCTACGTGCCGAACACCTTCACATGTCATTGTTGTTGTAACCGTCCATACCGAATACTGGTGAAAATGGACGAAGAGTACACGAGGTAGAGTCAGAGTTTATCCCTGACTCGTTTCGCTGTAAAACTTTATCATACCTTCTGACGAAACTTTACAGTGAAACTTATTAGGAATAAATTTTGACTCTAATTTGTGTATTCTTCATCTTCTATACGCCAACCTGTCACAGTGTCACATGATACTGAATACTGTTGGCTGTATACTAGGTCCTTCCTGTTTAGGACTGGTGGTGGTGGTGTTAAAGGGGCTCTTTTTATGAGGTGTTGGTGGGTATGTAGAAGCTCAGTAGAGAAAGTGAGGAATATTCAGTTCCCCAAACTCTTCCCTGCTCAACCTTGGACCCATCTCACATCATCTTAGACAGCATTCCACGACTCTACCACTAACCCGGTACCCAGGAATAAGTAATAATCAATCGCGTCACATATCCAAAATAAGACGAAAAAAATCCATTTACTGGAAGAGTTATGCAATACCTACTTCTCTCATTAGTACCGTAATATCTTTTTTTTTGTTCTATTCTTGCTACTTCCAGATAACTTTGTTGAGCTCAGGTGAGATGTCCGTTATTGAATGGACGGGTTATCGGCGAGTTCTTACCCCTTCCCTCCTGCCCTCGCGACACGAGGTAGGTTGGTAATGCTCATCGGTACCCTAACATCTTACTGTACCTTACTTTTGCTACCTCAAGACGACTTTACTGGGCTTTACTTCTTCACCGAACGATGTCACTTAAATTCTATCCTTACTGCCTTAAAATATATATTATATATATATATATATATATATATATATATATATATATATATATATATATATATATATATATATATATATATATATATATATATATATTTATTTATTTATTTATTTTTATTTATTTTTTTTTTGAGACATTTTTTAACTGGAGGGGTTTGATAGGGCCAATCTTTTCACAACCAAACGTCATCCCTAAACAAACAAACAAAAAATTGTTTGTAGGAAGCAAGAATAAAGCTGAAACAAAAATACATGATTGCGAAGGTATAAAATTATCTAAGTATCGAAATTATAATAATGACAAAATTCCTCGCAGTGAATGGATTAAGGAAGAGGTGTGTCAGTGAAAGGGGTGTATTTTCTGCGTGTCCATCTCACCCTCTCCCTCATCCCCACCCTCACCCTCACCCCTACCCACCCACCCCCACCCTCACTCCTCTGCGGCTAGGTCGGTAATGTGAGGCTGTTTGACCCTTCCCTCACACACCCTGCCCACCCAAATGACGGCATAATTCCAAACTCTGTGTCCTTATGGCAAACACACGCTCTCTCTCTCTCTCTCTCTCTCTCTCTCGTGCCCACCCAAGTGATGGCATAATTCCGTCCCTGTCTTGCCGGCTGTCTTTCACTGTATTTCTCTCTTTCCGCCTCTTTTCCGCCCCCTTGTCTCTCTCTCTCTCTCTCCCTCTGCCTCTCTTCCGCCTGTCTAATTGTTTCCGTCCCTTCCTGTTGGTGCCCACCCAAGTGATGGCATAATTCCAAACTCTCTCTCCTTTCCTTCTGTCTGTCTGTCTACTGTATTTATTTACATATGAGTCCTTTATCTTCCTTGTTCCCTCCACCCCTCCTCCCGTCCCCTCCTGTCCGTCCTAACCCAAGTGAAGTTATAATTCCAACAATCTTTCTATCTTTCTCTACTTTCTAGCTTTCTCTTGCTCTCTGTATCTTACTTTCTGTCTTCCTCTCGTCCCTTTATCTTTCTCCCACTATTCCTCTAACTTGTCTCTCTCTCCGACCCACTTTGCCCTTGCCCGCCCAAAATGACAGCATAATTCCAAGCTCTCCTTCTGTCTCCTCCTGCCCAGCACATTCCTTTGACGTCCTAATTCCACACCACATCTTGCGTCCCCTACTTTTTCCCTCTCTCTCTAGCCCTGTACTCTCGATCCTTCTTCTCTCTAGCGCTCTGCTTTCGATCTCTCTGCTCTCGACCCCTTTGCTCTCTAGTCCTCTGCTCTCTAGTCTTCTGCTCTCGATCTCCGTGCTCTCTAGCCCTCTGCTTTCTAACCCTCTATCCTCCATAAACAAAATCTGGCGCGGAGATCATGGGTGGTGTCACAGGACCTTAATGGATACTGTTTCTGGCTTTCACTACACGGGATGCTGGAGATGGACGCCTTCACGTGGTGGCATAGATATTAGTAGATGGCTTCACTGTCCAGTTATACAGACGTCCTTCATTTACCCCCCCTGTCCAGCGGAAGGAGAATGGTGGACTGCAGAAGGTGGACAACTTCAGTCTGCAGTGCACTGAGTTTAAGTTTCAGATGAACCTGGGGCTTCAACTACTACTACTACTACTACTACTACTGCAACTACTATTACTACTACTACTACCACTACTACTACTATTACTACTACTACTACTACAAGAGATCTGTAGTATTTCTGTATCTATAGCCAGACGCCTTAATATACTTAGGTGGACGTTTTTTCTTATTCAACTGGTTTTTCCTTGTCTGTTCATCTTCTGTATAAAAAAGAAAAGATGGACAGATGAACAAAACTAACCAAACATTCTCCATTAATCGAGCATTTGATTATGACTGATGACTGCTTTATTATTATTATTATTATTATTATTATTATTATTATTATTAAGAATCCAAATTCTGTGGAGTTCTTACTGATAGCGAAAATAGTGTTTCTTTTCTTTTCTCTCCTTTTTTTTTTTTTCTTTGGTGGGGTAGGGTGAGCTCTAGAAGCGTGGCATTCCAAGACCGTTCGAGATAAAGACTTAAATTTCAGGAGTGATGTACACCTTGGTTGCTGGCTACTTGCGGCACATTTTTTTCCTTTTCCTAGCATTAGCGCCGCACCACCGCCCTCAATGCTTTTCTTTTTCCATTTTTGATCTCCTGCGCAGCAAAGCTACAGAATCGATTGCTTTGCAGATGTCCAGTATGTAGTCGTCAGCGTATACTAGTGCACCTGGGTATTGATATAGAGATCCAGCAAATACTTTTTTGATATTGAGGAAAATCAAAATGAACGCTTCACTCCTGAAAGTGCTAAATCGGAAAGTATGAGGCCGAATTTGACCAAACTCGGTGGAAATACAGTATAGTGGGTCATGAGTGAACATGACTTGCATAGTATGAATGATCTTGACCTTGATCTCAAGGTCACAGGTCAAATCCATTAAAAATTTTGAGTTATAGCTAAAGTCCCTTAATATTAGGTTTACAATGATGAAAGTATTTTCATCTGAAGTGTTGAGTTCGTGGAATATTGCTTCAGCCATTTCAGTTTCTAATTTTAATGATTATTATAATTATTTTTATTTTTATTTTTATTATTATTATTATTATTATTATTATTATCATCATCATCATCATCATCATCATCATCATCATCATCATCATCATCATAATAATTATTATTATTATTACTACTACTACTACTACTATTATTATCATCATTATTATTATTGTTATTACTCTTATTATAATCATTACTCTTACTACTGTCAGGCAATATTATTCTCCCCATATAGCATTTCTCGTTGCGAAGGGTTAAGGTGACATCCTTAACGTCCCCTTCTTTATTTCATTATTAACTCTTTACGGCTCCTATGACCCACTCTCACCTGAATGAAATCGCCTAGCGTTATCGGAAATAGAATACTAGAGTTGTCTTTACCGTAAGAGGGTTAAGGAAGACATAAAGTACTTAGGCACAGGTGGATGAAGAAATAGAATACTAGAGTTGTCTTTACAGTAAGAGGGTTAAGGAAGACAAAGTACTTAGACACGGGTGGATGAAGAAATTGCTCGGTCTCTATCAATCTTTTCAGTGTGATTAATGTCTTTGTAATTTTACCTTTGCTACTTCCAGGCGATTTTAATTAAGGAAAGCCTTCTCGCATTAAAGGGGTTGACAATATCCATGAACATTTTATACAGCTTTACAGTAGAGGTATGTGGGTATTACTTCTCTCTCTCTCTCTCTCTCTCTCTCTCTCTCTCTCACACACACACACACACACACACACACACACACACACACACACACACCTAAATTCAGGCCTGAAAATTAGACACGGACAAATGATGAAACTGCTCATACAATCTCCATTTACCTTTTAATTATGATGAATATTTTTTATGATATTGCCCTTGATAACACCAGATAATACTGCTCACCTTGATCTCTCGTACTGACGTGGCTGAAAATAATCTCCATCAATCTCCATCAATATCTCATTATCTCCCTTCATTGTGGTTGACGTCTCTTAATTCACTTTAGCCAGAGTAATTTTTTTTCCTTTTATTGTTACGATATTTTCAGGATATTTCCAGCTCAGGTAGACGCTTTTCGAACTTGGTGGGAGGGGTGATGTGACCTTCATTTACCCCTTCACTTCTGGAGGTGTTTTCAGAGTTGACAGAAATCGTATGCTGCTCCTTTATTCAAAGTAGGAAATACGTCATTGGATTGAAGAGTAAAATTATACGCCTTTTACCACCAGACGATTTATTTACACGTCAGTGGGTTGAGGAGGCTAAAATTGTACGCTTGAGGCCACCAGACGATTTTATTCAGTTGGGGGAAAGACTCTATCGTTCTGAAGGCGTTAGGCACACTCTCTGTTAACTCCTTTTCACTAAGCTGGAGGCACCGCGGTATTTTATGTTGTCTGACGATGGGCGAGTTTATCCAGGCCAGATCAGTGTGTGTGTGTGTAAGAGAGAGAGAGGGGGGGGAGAGAGAGGGTAGGAATGTGAAAACGAGTACTTCTGGCATTCTTAAGGGTTATCAAACGTAACACTTACAAGTAATTCTTTTGTCCTGGTGGAAGTACCTGGGTCGTTCTTGCAGGCTAAAGGCAGAGATTTTATGCAGCTGAGAGGAAGTTCTGAAAGAGGAAGGGTAATAAGTATCTCGCTGCTGGAGTGTTTATTTTTAGTTTAATAAGACTCATTAATAAAGACATAATAAAGACATAGAACTAAGAAAACTGCTTCATAATAGTTTCGTTTAATTTCTCCGTTGGGACTGAAACGCTTCGATATTTTGTTCAAGCTAGTAGTAAAGTGTTTTATTTATCTTTATTAATAGTTTTCAAAAGCTTTCCTGTTCTCGGCTGCGGATCCAACATACTCCATGTGTGAGGGAGAATTAGGGATAGGATGATGATGACGATGATGATAATGATGATGGTGATGATGATGGCGACGATGATAGTAATAATAATGATGATGGTGGTAATAATGATGATGATGAAGATAGTGATAATGACGATGATGATGACGATGATGAAGTTGGTGATAATGGCAATGATGATATGGAAAGTGACGATGGTGATAATGGTAATGATAATGATATTGATGATGATGTTGATGATGATGTTAAAGATAATGATGATGATGATAATGGCGATGATGATAATGATGATGAAGAAGGCGATAACGGTGATGAAGATGGTGATAATGGCAATGAAGACAATGATGATAGTAATGTTGATGATGACGATCCAGGTGAGAGCAATCCATAAGAGTCAAAGGGTAAGAGCACACCTCCGTTAACCCATTCACCAGTGCCTACCTACCTGCTTATTATTTCTTGTGCCCGTAAATTTCACTTAGGCACGGGGAAGTGAAGATGTTCCATAAGCTATCTATATTAACCTTTTCAGAGCGGTAACGGCCCATTCAGTCAGCCACACACTAAGGTTTTTCAGACACAAAGGGTTTCACTTCCGTAGACTTTAGCGACAGCCTATAACACGGCCCTCTTGATCCCGCATCTGTCTAGGAATTTTATACTTGTTTTTAGCCTATTATTTAATCCTACAGGCGATATATTTAATTTAGGGAAAAGTTCTCTCACAGTGAAAGGATTAGATTATCTCCATAAGCTCCTAAATACCATTAAGTTCCTTGCTAGTTTGTTTTAATAATTTTAGTTAAGGATAAACCCCTCGTAATGAAGGGGTTAGAAATATTCTCAGTTCACCCTTAGATAGTCGGAACAAAGTTTAGTATTCAGTTCCAGCTAACTCCAGACGATTTTATTCATCCAAGAGTTATTCATCCAAGAGTTATTCACTCAAGAGATATTCACCGAAGAATTATTCACCGAAGATTTATTCATCCAAGAGTTATTCATCCAAGAATTGTTCATCCAAAAGTTATTCATCTAAGACTTAATCATCCAAGAGTTATTTGTCCAAGAGTTATTCATTCAAGAGTTGTTCATCCAAGAGTTATTAATCCAAGAGTTATTAATCTATGAGTAATTCATCTAAGAGTTATTCATCCAAAAGTTTTTCATACAAGAATTGTTCATCCAAAAGTTATTCATCTAAGACTTAATCATCCAAGAATTATTTGTCCAAGAGTTATTCATTCATGAGTTGTTCATCAAAGAGTTAGTAATCCAAGAGTTATTCATTTGTGAGTTATTCATCTAAGAGTTCTTCATCCAAGAGTCATCCATCCAAGAGTTATTTATCGAAGAGTTATTCTTCCAAGAATTATTCCCCCAAGAGTTATTCGTAAGAGTCGGAGAGTGTTGACCTTCTGCTTTGGCCCCTCTCAGCTTTTATTTATTTATTTATTTTTTTTTACTCCCGTAAATCAATGCATGACGTATTATTTAGACAGGTACAAATGAACAGATTGCTTATGATGTACAACCGCTGTCAGTAATTCCTGTCCACCGCCTTAAAACAATGTCAAAATCTAATGAGATCCTTTAAACCAGTCACTAGCATGCAAGAGGGTTAGAAGAGTTGGAATCTGGCTTCATTAGTTCCGAGGCCCTGATGTGTAGTGGAATTTTTTGCAGCAAGTGTACGTGGTAAAGTAAAAAAAAAAAAAAAGTAAATAAAGACACCAAAAGCTGAGGCGTTTAAGAGTCCCCAGTGCATAAACTGAGGTGTGGCGTTGTTTTATCATAATCATCATCATCGTCGTCGTCATTATCGTCATCGTCATCATCATCATCATCATCATCATCATCATCATCATCGTCGTCGTCGTCATCATCATCATCATCATCATCATCAAAATAACAGACTAACAAAGCTCACTGCAAGACGCACACCTCTCCCAACTCTCTCAACTCTGACTCATTGGCTGTTAACCTGTTCCATCCCATCCTCTGCGAATTTCATCTCCCCATCTGGTTCTCTGTCTGCCTCATCCTCTTACTCCATCTCTGAGTTGCCGTGTCGTTATTCTGGCTGTCCATCTGGCATCTGTCCTACGATAGCTAAGACCTGCCCACATCCATTTTTTTTTTCTTGATTTTTAATTATTATAACATCTCATTTCGTTGGTTTTCTTATCCATGAAGCTTTCGTTTTTTTTTTTTTTTTTTTTTTTTTTGTGATACCCAGCATAATTCTCGCCATTCCTCTCTCAGCTTCATTTTACATACAAACAAATTCCTACTTCTAATGGCGAACCTGCACTGTATAGGTTTAGGTGACTATACTCTTTTTACTCTAACTTGACCCAAACTTTCGTCCTTTTGTAGCTTATTTCACGTAGCTCAGAGGCAGAAAAAGACAATAGTATAACTCAAAATCCTATCCACACCGGTTCTTCGTGACTAGCATCACATTCAAATGTTCCTCTCATGCTACACCTCAAGATTCAAGATGGCGAGATGACAGTTTTAAGACACTTTAGAGTAAAAAAAGGTACCGTAAATCTCCACTGATTACTGAGATGCACACACGTCTTCTCCACGGCAAGTCAGTATTTTCTCCATGAACTTGACATTACTTATACACAGGCAAGTGAAGAAAGGGTTAAGACAGTCTTCCTTAACCCATTCACTTAGATGGGGGCGGTCCCATTCAGCTGAGATAAATGGTAACTGTTAAGCCCCCCTGCCCTTCTCCCCCTCCCCCCTCCCCCTCCCGTTCCCCTTCCTCGTCCCCTCCCTCTCCCCCTCCCACCGCTGCACTGAATCCCACTGAGTGTACTTGTTCTCCCGGGCACGTGGATGAAGGCCAATCAGATAAAGAAAATGCTTAAACAATATCCATTATCTGATTCGCTGCGATGGAGATAATCTTATGCAGCCAAGGGAAGCCGTAGCAGGTAATAATCAGGCTCCTATGACTCACTGTCGTCTGAAGTAAGCGTCTATCTTTTTGTAGAATTAATGCTAGAGTTGTCCCGACGGTGAGAGAGTTGTCGGCAGAAATTATAGGACTTTAGGCTTTTACGACACTCAAGTGGAAGGTCCTCAGGAGAAAGCCTTACATCATTCACAATCGTGTGGCGAAACTGCCTGGCCGCCTTCACGATGTGGTTACCAGCAATAGTCTCAGGACAAAATATTGAGTATAATTATAGTGGCAGATTTATTTTGAATTAATATTTTCATCCAGTGATGTTGTCATGATATAATACTACATTTGTTTGCACAGTTTTCTGAATAAAACACCAATATTATTTATTTGTCATATATAGATCACACGTTATTTTGGAGAGAACATTATTTTATAATGAGGCATGAACATTTTGTCAGGAAATAAACTTACCGTAAATTATTATGAATTTTTTCTATGCCTACTGATGATGAGATATAAGAGAATAAACTTAATGTTAATTATTATAATTTTGTTCTATGCTTACCGATGATGAGATATAGGCTAGTAGAGTTGAAACATTATCAACATTTGTGACAAATATATGTTAGGCAAAAACAAACCCTCATAATTGATTACCATGCCGTCCCTGTATTCATTTTCACCACGTTAGAAAACATGTCCTATTTAATGATTGCGATGAGTTTTCTTGGAAAAGATAAAAGGAGATAAAATCGCTGTGATATATGTGTTGGAATCAGCGCCGTGCTCATCTCGCAGCTATATTGCACACTGTAAAGATCCTGGGAATCGACAGTGATGCCAGTAAGCGATACACAAATAAAGTCAAAGCAATCATATGATCTTACAGCCCGTCATCGAACAGTTTTGATGGACAAACCAGCGGACACCCAGTGCCCGTAGTTGAGGGAAAACATCAGACATTTCCCGGTAGTCTGGCGCCGTACATGAGCCAAGGACCCTGCCATCCTCAGAAAGTTACCTCTTTAACCATATTGTTTTCCTGCATTCTTCATTGTTTTCTTTTTTTCACAATTGCAAAAATTTCTATGCTATACTGAGTTATTTCTTTTTCTTTTCATCTGCATTGTGCATGGTCATATCGCACTCAATCGCTGCCGACCATCTAATGACTACTGGTCGACTTTACTGCCTGACCAGCTACTCAGCAGTCATGCCTGACAGATTGTGCCCGACGAGGGCTCAGTCCGCCAGTTACTGCCCTATAGGCGAAAGTGTGGACGAGGATTTACAACTTAGCCTACATCCGGGGACTGATTAACGTCAAGCAATATAATTATGGATTAAAATGAGGGAACAACCCCACAGCTGCCAGTGTTAATTGACGTTAGTTACCCATTTGGTAACCTCTTCATTCCACTGTCTTCATCGTTGTCACTTTCCTATCATCTCCTCCAAACACTGTGGGGGAGAGATTGGTGTTGGTTAGATGCTGCAAATTAAAACTGGATATTTGGTTACCTAGTCCCTGTTTGATGTTACAGAACGATGTCTTATGCACCTCATGGACGTGAAAGTAATTATGTGGAGCTGCTAGGAAGAATTTTAAGGTAACCATCTCATAATATATGAATGTTGCTGATTATCTTACTATATTTTTGCGTGTCTAATGCGATGCATTTATATTGAGAATGAGCCCCGTGAGGGGGTATTGTCTGTAGAGGTGTGGACGATACTTAAAGGGTCTTGGCACCCCTTTGGTCCCGAATCAGTCCTTCTCAGCTTTTCAACTGTCCCTCGTTTCCTTCTTTTTATTCTCGTGCTTGCTGTCCCTCTCTATTTCCTTCTCCCTTGTGCTACAAGGTCTTACTGGTTTAGTACAGTCTTCTCTCTTCTTATTTCATTATATTTGGTGAAATATAAAAAGTAGTAAGACAACGAATAATTTAGTATTGATTTACTGCCTATGCATATTAACAGATATCAGGTGTCGTAGAGCATAATAACCCTTTTAACTGATGAAATGTAATTCCAATATTACGTTCGTTAAAGAAAGCATTGTCGGTTCTCTTCGTTAGAGGGCAACATCTATTAATCTGATTCACTAGACTTCGTTTCCACTGCTTCGAATATTACAAATAAACGAAACTACCAGCTGACATGCTGCTCTTCTTTGCTATGTTGCCAGTTACGTTTTACAGGTTGCTGACGCTTATTACTCTGTTATACTCCACGTTCGATCATTAAATACTGTAGTATTCTCTATACGTTGTTTCATGCCACATATTAGTTTTTAACGTTGATTTACGTATAACATGATGAGAATATTTGCTTCACCACCACCCAAAAGTTCAGCCAATCACGGTCCACCTTGCACAGGCTCTAGGTTCTGAGCGATTCATTCATAAAAATGCGTGGACTTACTGCGGAACTGCCAGATGTCGCCATATACCCCAATATTTTTTCGCACTTTCTACTTGCTCAATTGTACAGTCGACAGCAGAAGTTCGTCCCTCTCAGCGTGCGTGGTACGAGCCTGTTGATCTGGGAACACTGTATGAAATAGAGTTGTCAGGTATGGTTTAAATGGCTAACATTAAAGAAATGTGTTCGGAGATAAGTTAAGAACACATTCCCTAATGATAACATTGAACTGCAGCAGGTGGGATAATAACGTTATTGTGAAATGTATGACACTGGTGAATGAAGATTCTTCGTTAAGGACACAGACGCACAGGATTATTTGGACTGGACTGATGTTGCCAGCAAGTATTATATGAAATATTATAGAACGTTTGCAGTCCTGAAGGTGAGGTTGCAAGAAAACATTGATTACGTCAGTTACACACTAAACAAACACAGAAACTGGCAGGCGTGTTTCGCGAGTATACAGTTTTGTTTTACAAGTTAAATCACTTCCCTTCCTGACCTCTCTCCCCACCCGTTTCTCCTCTTCCCAGTCACGCTCTGCCATCATCCACATCTTGTCGCTAATGCTGAAAATCGAATGCCTGTAGGTAGAGTGTGGAAAATTAAAAGTGTTAAATGAGCTTCTTCAACCTCATCGCTATGAAGTGCTATCCATGACTTGAATATAAATGTTAATAATATGAATAAATCGTCACTGTGGTGGTTAGGAGACATTACTCGTCATCATTTATATAACACATATAATCATCGTTAATACAGTGCTCCAACTACAGTACACTCCCTCTCCACCCCCTCGCAGTCTCCTCTCCACCCTCTCGCAGTCTCCTCTCCACCCCCTCGCAGTCTCCTCTCCCCCATCCGCTGTCTCCATCGCTCCTCCCACCTCTCTTCCCCCCCTCTACCAGTACCCCTTGTTTCTCTCCCTCAACACCCCCAACCCCTCCACACGGTGTTGCTTAATATACCCTGCTTCGTTTTGCCTCTCTAACTAGATCGGTTATTCATAGTTTGAATACAGTTATCATATACAGGTATTTAAGTCGTAACTGTAGTGACATTATAAACACAATACTCGTCCCCGTTATATAGCCAACTGTATTACACACAAGTAACCAGATTACTTATATTACAAAATGTCCATCGTAACTCTTAGTGTTCAATACCAAGGACTAAATGATTAAAGTATGTGTAAGCAAGAGATTAATGGCTACGGAGGAGGGGTAATAAAATGATGGCAGAATTGAAGCATTGAATACTGTTCTTTGAAGAGTTAATGCCTCTTGACAGCCACTGTCAATCTAATAATAATACACACTGTTACAGAATACAATCCAAAAACATAACCCAAACGTCGTTATATTGTTCGGTTCCTGAAACAAAAATGAAGAAGGGAGAGAAAACAGAGATTTGAAATAACTAGTAAATGAAGTCCGGCAGGGTCAGTACAATAAAACCGTGGGAAGGGGTTCGGAGTGTTGCAGCTAGAAACAAGGGGTACTGGTAGAAGGGGGGAAGGGAGGTGGGAGGAGTGATGGAGACAGTGGATGGAGGAGAGGAGACTGCGAGGGGGTGGAGAGGGAGTGTACTGTAGTTGGAGCACTGTATTAACGATGATTATATGTGTTATATAAATGATGACGAGTAATGTCTCCTAACCACCACAGTGACGATTTATTCATATTATTAACATTTATATTCAAGTCATGGATAGCACTTCATAGCGATGAGGTTGAAGAAGCTCATTTAACACTTTTATATTTCCACACTCTACCTACAGGCATTCGATTTTCAGCATTAGCGACAAGATGTGGATGATGGCAGAGCGTGACTGGGAAAAGGAGAAACGGGTGGGGAGAGAGGTCAGGAAGGGAAGTGATTTAACTTGTAAAACAAAACCGTATACTCGCGAAACACGCCTGCCAGTTTCTGTGTTTGTTTAGTGTGTAACTGACGTAATCAATGTTTTCTTGCAACCTCACCTTCAGGACTGCAAACGTTCTATAATATTTCATATAATACTTGCTGGCAACATCAGTCCAGTCCAAATAATCCTGTGCGTCTGTGTCCTTAACGAAGAATCTTCATTCACCAGTGTCATACATTTCACAATAACGTTATTATCCCACCTGCTGCAGTTCAATGTTATCATTAGGGAATGTGTTCTTAACTTATCTCCGAACACATTTCTTTAATGTTAGCCATTTAAACCATACCTGACAACTCTATCTCATACAGTGTTCCCAGATCAACAGGCTCGTATCACGCACGCTGAGAGGGACGAACTTCTGCTGTCGACTGTACATGTCTGAGCTTCATGTACTCTTTCCTCCCCTGCTGTGTTGTGCACAAATATTCCAGCTCAGTGTAACACCTTTTCCCTCCTCTCCTCCTCTCCTCTCTCCCTTCCTTTCCTTCTTTTATCTTTCCTCACTCTTTCCCTCCCTTCCTCCCCTCTCTCACTCCTACCCTCTCTTTCCTTTCCTCCCTCCCTTCATTCCCATTCCCGTCTCATTTCTCTCTCCTCTCACTCCAACCCTCTCATTCCTTTCCCCTTCACCCTCTCCCTCCCCCTCCCCCTCCTATTCCCCTGTCCCTCCAGCATCACCTCCTCCCCTCCTCTCTCTCTCTCTCTCTCTCTCTCTCTCTCTCTCTCTCTCTCTCTCTCTCTCGTGACCTGCTTCTCTCCCTCCCACGCCCTTCTCCCTCAGAGACTTAAAGCCAAACCAAGAGAACGAGTTATGCATGCACGGCCCTTCCTTACCCTTGGGCTCTTGGATACTCTAATGTGTGTGTGTGTGTGTGTGTGTGTGTGTGTGTGTGTGTGTGTGTACCTCACTGCACACTCACGTCAACCACAACAGCACCTCCATGACGCCGTAGCTGCCTCTGCCCACTCACTCGCCGCCTCTCAAATAAACAACGCACCAGCAGAATTCAGAAAGATAGATAGATAGATAGATGGATATAGATATAGATAGATAGACATAGCTAAATAGACACAAATAAGAGGAATATAAAAAAGTACATGTACTCCGTTTTTTGCTCCATTTGAGTGATCGTCTAATTCTACTTATTACATCAAAGTTACCATTTGATACAGGAAGCCGAGAGGTGAACACGGTGTATGTTTAGTGAGTCAGTATCTTCTCCACGTTCTCCCTGTTATTCGGATCCGGATTGGTCTGATTTTTTCCTATACCTAATTGTTACGTGCATACAAGAGCGAGCCATTTTTTTTCTCTCTCTCTGATTTTAATATTGCCCACAAGAAAGAGCCATGGTTTCTCTCTATTATAAGCTGTCGTCATTGCCTTTGTTTTCTTTAGGTCCACTTTACTGCCTCTCAAAGTACACTCTCAGGCACTTCATGATCTAGATGGTTGAAATTTGCAGACAGTAATGATCAGGTGCTTCAGGAGAAATAGCCTGTTATTGTTATTGGTTTATTATCACTGTCTCCTATTTTCTATCAGGGAGTTATCCCACTTTATTATTATTTTCAGTAGTAGTAGTAGTAGTAGTAGTTTATTTATTTTGGCTAAAGCTCAGTAGTGACTAAGTGTATTTTCTCATATCACATAATAATGTTTCTAAGGAGCGTAAGGCAGGTGACATGTTAAACGTAATAAAAACTTCTATATTAAATTTTTTTGGCCTTATATTTTCCTCTTCAAACTAACTTTCTTTTTCCAGGCGATTTGCTCATCAGAATCGAAAGTCTTAATGTTGTATTTTTTTTTTTTAATCTTCTTGCTTCTTTTTTTTTTCGATATTTTCTGTGTCTTATCCCTTCAGTGTGATGATGAGATTTAGGGGTAATTTTTCTGACTAATAGGAAGAGATTTTAGAGATAATTTTGGGAGCGTGAGTTCATTATGGTTCTGTAGCACATTTCTTTGGCATTAGATTGGAGATTATTCTCTCTCTCTCTCTCTCTCTCTCTCTCTCTCTCTCTCTCTCTCTCTCTCTCACACACACACACACACACACACACACACACACACATTAGTTCTTCTTTATTCCAAGTAGTAAATAATTCCCTCCTTTTTCCTGATCTGGTAATAATTTTCCTTATATCTATCTATCTATCTATTGCCAGACGCCTCAATCCCGTTTGGGGTGGCCACAAACAAATCGCCTCCAAGTCGCCCTGTCCCCCGCCATTTCACTGCCCTGCTCCCAACTCACACCCCCCTCTCTCATATACCTCTCCACCCCATCCCTCCATCTCATCCTCGGCCTCCCCCTTCCTCTTCCCCTCTCCACCTCACTCACATACATTCTCTTCGTCAGTCTTTCACCCTCCATCCTCTCCACATGGCCAAACCACCTCAGTGTGTTCCTCATAACGCTTCCTATCGCATCCACATCCACACCACAACGCTCCTTTATATCCGCATTCGTCAGCCTGTCTCTCCATGTGACTCCACAGGCTCCTCTTAAATAACTCATTTCCACTGCTCTCACTCTTGATTTGTGTCCTTCCAACAACGTCCAAGCTTCACTTCCGTACGTTAGAGTTGGTATCACAATACTGTCATGTAATAACTTTTTCACTTCCATGCTCACTTCCCTGTTTCTTATCACTGCTTTCAAAGAACCAGCAACCTTTCTTCCCTGCTGTACCCTTTCACGCACTTCACCCTCCAAACCTCCATCCTTATTCATCACACTACCCAAGTACTTAAACGTACTCACATTTTCCAATTCCTCACCATCCAACCTCGCTGTACATTCACTGACTTCACTTCTCTCAAAGACCATCACTTTACTCTTCCCTACATTCACCTACCTTTAGATTCCCGTTTCTTACACACTCTCCCAAACTCATCCACCAAGCCTTGCAGCTCCCCTTCGTCTTCACTCAACAACACAGTATCATCTGCAAACAACAGTACAGGGAGGTTCCAAACACTATCCTCTCTCACCAGGGCCACTCCAACATCCACTACCCTACCTTGTACCTCTTTTATTACCCCATCCATGTACAGATTGAACAACCATGGAGACATGACACATCCTTGTTTCAACCCAACTTTCAAAGAGAAAAATTCACTTAGTTCACCATCCACACGCACTGCGGCCTTCGCACCATCGTACATACTCTTCACAGCATTCAACAACTTCCCATCTACTCCATATATTCTTAACAATTTCCACAATCCTTGTCTATCATATGCTTTCTCCAAATCCATGAAAGCCGCATACAACTTCTTTCCCTTCTCTAGAAACTTTTCCACTAAAGATCTAAGAATGAATATCTGATCTACACAACCTCTTCCCTTCCTAAAGCCTCCCTGTTCTTCTCCAACTAATTCCTCTGTTCTTTCTCTAACTCTGTCAATAAGTATCCTACCATACACTTTTCCTATTATACTAAGAAGACAAATGCCCCTATGATTACCACACACTTCTTTTTCCCGTTTTCCTTTGTACAAGGGAATAATTATACCTGACTTCCAATCCTCCGGGACTCTACCTTCCTCCCAGGCCAATCTGCACATCTTCCACATCCATTCTACTACAATCTCTCCCCCATGCTTCAGCATTTCACCACACACTCCATCAATTACTGGGGCTTTCCCCGATTTAACTTTCTTCATTGCTTCCACAACTTCTATCCTACAGACTTCTTCCTGTCTTCTCACCTCCCTCCTTCTCCCAGCCATTCCCCAGCCACTTATACTCGCATTACTTCCATCCTCCTAAGCAAAATTATAACTGTCCTTGCTCATTAATTATTTTGCATTATCTTACGCTGGATAACACACACACACACACACACACACACACACACACACACACACACACACACACACACATAAATTCACACCCAATGCACGCGTACAGAGTGGGATTCTTATTAACTTAGGAGACTGTCAAACGCCTTTTCCACTGTTACGTATTCTGCAAAATACACCTTTAAGAATCGAAACAGAATGTGTATATACTATTGAAAAGAGAGAGAGAGAGAGAGAGAGAGACCTTCCTGGACCGACGACAACCCAGACCACAAGCACACAGACCTCACGACCCCTGGACCCCCTTTTCTGGTCTCACACAGGCAGCCGGATAATTGATTGCTGATGCCCTTTATCACTCTGTCTGTGGCTACCCGCTTGCACCACAAAGGAGACAGAACCACTACCTTCCAGCACACCAGATAGCCTCTCCATCCGGCCTTACTACCGTCCTATTTAACAACCGAGTCAAAAACCATTCAACCAGACAGGCAAACACACAACCATGAAGTCAGATATCCTACCATCCTCTCAGCCAACCATTCAACCTACTGTCCTCTAAATAATCTGTTACCTACCATTCATTCTGCCGTCTAACCACACAACCATCTCACGTGATAACCTACTAGTCCTCTCATCCAACCATTCAGCTAACTATTCAACCAAGCTATCATTCCACCGTATTAAACTACCTTCCACTGACCGTTCATCGAGCTGGCTAACTACCGTACGAGTAAGCTTCATTGCCATTCGACCAAATAAAGTATTCAACCAGCCATTAACCAGTCAACCACCTATCCAACTCCACAATTATCCAGCTCCTCATCCAACCATTCAACCATCCACCCAACCATACTACCATTCAACCATACAGACTGTCAGCCACTCATTCAAGTACTCAACTAGTCACCCAACCACACAGTCAACAGACCAACCATAACCAGTCTCTCAACGAACCCTTCATATAGGAACCCATCTAACAACCACTCAGCCACTGAAACATCCAGTCAGACAGTCTTCTTTCCAGAATATATCATCCACGTAACCAGCCTAATTACCTATCCATCCATCCATCCATTCAGTTAATCAGCCAGCCAGGTAGTAGAAGATAATGCACAGACAATCAAGCAGCCGTACAAAGTTTAAACCATCCATCCAATCAACTATCCCATCAGTCCACCCATTCATTCAGTATACTATCCAGTTACTTGTCCATCAACCCATCCATCCATCCATCCACCCAATTATCTATCCGTCCACCACTTATCCACACACACACACACACACACACACACACACACACACACACACACACACACACACACACACACACACACACACACACACACACACACACACACACACACACACACATTCGAATATCCAAGAGCCCGAGGGTAAGGAAGGGCGAAACATGCATAACTCGTTCTCTTGGTCTGGCTTTAAGTCTCTGAGGGAGCGGGGCATGGGAGGAAAAAGAGAAGGTCATGAGAGAGAGAGAGAGAGAGAGAGAGAGAGAGAGAGAGAGAGAGAGAGAGAGAGAGAGAGAGCACTGCATAAACCTCTTCTAAACAGGCTGGATCATTAATTTTCCTCTTAATTTGTCCGCTTTTCCTCACTGACCTCCTTCAGTCACTCTTGGCCGCAGTATTGGATCACTCTCTCTTTACAATTACCTCTACACATGCAGTTCCTTTCAACCCTCTCTTTGCATGCCTACCCCATTACGGCGGGCACGCAGCATCTGTCTGTTCATCTCCTCTCACTCACTTTCTCCCACCTCCTCACGCTCTCTTACTTTACCATACTTTCTTTAAATATCTCTCCTTACTCTCTTTATGCCTCTCAGCACTCTCTATTGCTCTCCCTCTTTTTTTCCCACATGCTTTCTTTAAATAACCTCTTTCAGACTCTCCTTAAACTTTTCTGTCTCTCTGTCTGTGTCACGGGTTTTTTTAAATAAATGCAAAATTAAATGATAATTCTCAATGATACTAAAGAGCAGGGACAATGAATTGTCTTGCTAAATCAAGGAATGATTACTTTATGACGGTCCGCTTCGCCGACTCTCTCAAAACGAGAATTTATAAATTTTCTCAACAGTACACAGCAGAGACTAATTACTCAATTGCTGTTTATTAGTACTGTTAGCCTCTGGAGAAAGTTACTTCACCCCTGAAAATAAATATCTAATACTATTAATAATATCAGGTTCTTGCTGATGCGTAACTCCTAGAAGGCACAACGGATTTTAAGCTTAATACAACAAGACTGGCCTAAGTACCAGTTATGAATGGCAAAACGTTTATGCAAGCTAGGAGCTATAAGGGAAATAAGCTTAACTGTGGAGAAATGAAACACGAGTTTACATTACATTAAGCTCAAGAAAAAGAACTGTTAAATTTATTGATTGCAAAGAAATAAATTTAACGTTACATTTCAAATGAATTCAAAATAAAGACATCGCACTCACTCACTCACTCAAAAGCTAAATTCTAATTCTTACACCTAGGAAAAACAACATGCGGCACAGCCGGCCAGCATGTGAGGAAAACAGCACACTTAACTAAACTCTTAAGTCTAGGAAAACGAAAAGAAAATACTGGTCAATGTAGCGTATCACCAAAGAAGGGTGGGAGCCTGGAGAACTGTAGTCTAGTGGAGCCTGGGTGCTAGATGACCTCTCACTGCTGGACCACAGAACCTCACTCCGTCGCGACAGACCAAAGACTGCATTCAAATACGATGTATGGGGTAATGCACAGCCCACCCGGAAGAAGGCGTGACCAACGGTTGAGACAAGCAGGGGCGAACAATATAGAAACAATAACATCGCTCAGTAGAGCACTTAATGACGTGCATTAGAACGGTCACTTTTGAAACAGTGACGAATGTTTTGAAAAAAGTATACTATCGAAATGGAGAGAGAAACGGTTAACTGAACGATACACAGTGAGTTTTCCACTAATAGTTCGTGGTTTCTCACAAAAGGAAAATGTCGCGAATTTGATTCGTGACAGTCTGTCTGTCTGTCTCTCTCTCTCTCTCTTTCTATCAATCTGTCTATCTATCTACCTATCTGTCAGTTATTTTTGATACGGGAATTTGTGTTTTCATGGCATTAAAAGTGATCAGTCACGAAAGAAAGAGAGAGAGAGAGAGAGAGAGAGAGAGGACAGTTAAGAAGACATGAAGCAGCAAATTGAAAAGCAAAAGGTAATCAATCCTAGACTATAAATCTTGTCTTTGGTAACTTTTTTTAGGAACCCAGGAAACGGAGAGTCAACCAAGATTCCTCCCTCATCTGAAAATCTTCAGGAAAAGGAAAAGATAAAACAGCCAATCTTTTATCATGCCACGGGGGGTTACGGAGGGTCTAGGGGACGTAGGAGGTCTCGTGGTTAGCTGTAGTCAAGATCAGTTTAACCATAGGAGGTTACACTACGTGCCCGGCAATGTTTAGGTGATAGGAAAACTCACGTCCATCTCTTTATTAGAACCCTGCACACCTCACCTCTGACCGGAGACCTCTAACAGCAATACCACGAAGGGAAAGATGGTCGGAAAATAATAATATTCTACCCCCTCTTAATCAGCAGTGGAAGCAACGTTAACTACCCCACGATGCTGGGTTTGCCTTGTGTCTATCGTGATCGCCAGGGAGGAAAAACAAGATGCTTAACTTGGGAGCTGTAGCTTGGTGCCGGCTGGGACAAACGTATTCTTAATGCTTTACCTCCTCTCCCTCTCATTTTCGTCTGCTGGCTATTATTCCCAGGGTAAGAGAGGCTTAGGATGTGTCTCTGCCCATAGATGATCCTATTTGTACAATACCTCGGGGACAGAAAGTGAAGGACATAAGGAGGATGTAGAAGGAGTGGAATAGTTAGTGAATTTTTGTGCATGATTTTGTGTATGACTGTATTTTGTCCAAGCGCATATTGAAAGTTAGTGTTGCGTTCCAGGCTACCAAGTCGTATTTTTTTTTTCTACTTGTTTACAACACTATTGGAGAAAAGTGTTTTGTTTCAGTTGACTGTAAATGTTGGCCAGTATTTTTATAGCCGATTTCAACAGAGTATTTTGAACTGCCTGTCGTGAAGTACGTTTTAATTATCATTAAATGTCCTTGGAAAATGTTACATATCTCCGTGGATGCAGTTTCCATGTAAGTACCACCAGACAACTGAGCATATTTATTTTCTTTTAAACCTGGTCCTTATTTCTAGCTTGTTATCTAGGAAAACCTTCGAGTAAACTTTCCCCGTACCTCTTCCAAGTTCTCTCAGTGTAAACTTACTAATCAGCTGTTTAGGATAAAAAGGATTTTATTAAATTTAAAAATGAATAGATCCTTTATAAAGCCCACTTTTTGACACTCTTATCCGCCTCTATACGCTGATGACCTGAACAGTTTCTCTTTCATTAGCAATATTTTTGTTATTACTGCCTTTGTTTTTATTCTCAGATCGAATATTTTCATGATATAAGGGACTCACTTATTCGGATAATAATTAACACATTTTTAGCCTTTAAGATTAGCTACCTTGTTTGGGACCATCTCAATAGCCCATCATTATTCCTTTGACCTCTGACTCATGGGTGTTTATAAGGTGTGTATCCACTCTAATACATTTTCTGTTTCAATATTAAGCCTGATTTATTGAAGCAGAATTCATCATCCATATCAAATTTTTAAGCTGATTAAAAAGAAGAGTCTTGTGGTACATGACTTTGGCCGCTTATCGGGTTTGCTCCTGTTCCTTTAATTACAAGTCGTTGAGTCTATCGAATCCATTATCGATCTACCGGGTAGAGAGAGATAAGGTAAAGGTAAAATAAGTGGACAAGTAAATCAAGTGGAACAGTGGATCAGGGTACAGAGAGTGGAGGAGGTGGAGGCAAACACGTCGCTGGATTAAGATGGATGGGAGCTGGCCATCTGTGGCGAGAGAGGGCCATACTGAAGCGTCCTTTGTCCTGTTGGGCCACGATGATTTGATGGTCATTGTCGTGGATATGAATAAGGCAATGTGGTGGCTGCAGGTGTCGAATATTTTGTACACATTAGCACGCTGGTTATTTATAAGGAAATGGCGAATCTGAAAATACCAGTCGAAAGTTACGTCACTTTCTTCCGTCTTTTTTTTTTTTTTTAGTAGAACGTGTAAGGTTGCTAATGATGAACAGGACTTTATTGAATATATAAAGGAGAATGATTAATACTCAATCTCCTATGACTCACTCCCAAATGGCCAAAACAGCAGAGATGCTCTGACCATTAGACTGTCAGTTTGGAAGTAACATTCAAACTTTACAAGTTTATGTTAGGAGAAAGTATATGATTGATAATTATAAACGTAGACTTACAAGATTATTTAGAGGGAAAGTATAAATATGTATATAATAAGAGAGCTTTCGAGAAAATTTTAAGCAAAGGACAAGCTTCCAAATGATAAATATGACGTCCAAGAATATACTGTACAAAAGGCAAACATACATTTACTGAACTATCATTGACTACCATCTTTACATTACTAGAGAGAGAGAGAGAGAGAGAGAGAGAGAGAGAGACGAATTTACCGTACCGCACTTATACCAGGTAGAATTTCCAAGACTACTCAATATTCTCATTCTTCTGTAACTCACTCTTAGCTGAATAATATCGTCTATCTGGAATGTAACACTAACTTGATTCCGACCATTTGAGGTTTAGAAGCATGAGATACCTAAAAATATCCCTCAAGAATACTCAAGGAATATTTAGAAGGAGGTGGGTGTAGTTAAATGTCGCCAAGAATCATTTACAAGAATTGAAAAGAAAAGTCAATCCTTATCCACACTTAAACACTTTCAACCACTGATTTAAGTGATGGGTACGAATATGCTTAATTATATCCAGGTACACTTGACTTGGCATTTAAAAGGAAAGTGCAATATAATGTAACAATTCGTATATATTTCCAGACAAAAGAATACTTCAGAATAAGGCATAAGTATATACCTGTTCATAGAAGCAAGTAGAATTCCTAGTGCTTATTTTCCGTGAGATTTGAGATTGACTTTTGACTTTTTATTAATTTTGTGAGTGACGTTATTTACCGCAGACGAAAGATAGCATAATGAAAAGAAAAAAATAAATGAAGACAGTGAAAGGAGAACACTGGAAAGATAATGAAAGACAGAGACAAAAATTACCAGATGAAGTGAGGAAGCCATAACGCAATCGGTAATAGATAGAAGAGTGACTTTTATGTAAACGATAAGCATAATGATAAGAGGTAAAAACCAGTAAAGTGCTCTGTGTGAGCGCGTGACGAGAGAACTAGCGTTTGTACACACTGCTATCATCATGATTTCATCTTGGCGTAAACTTTCACCATTTCTGGTGAGGAAGTTGAACAATAACAGAGGAATAATAAATGAGCTAAAATATTTACTTTTTCACTTTTTTTTCCCCTCTCTGTCACACACACACACACACACACACACACACACACACACACACACACACACACACACGCACACGCGCGCGCGTAATATCCAATATTTAGTTGTATGAATTTAAGAAAACATAGTGTTACAACAGTTAATCGTTTTAAAATCGATTTCATAGTGAATCATGTCAGTTGAAGCCCTTGGTACATTTCATTGGAAAGCTTGGATTCCAAGGAGTTTCTTTGGTTTCGTGAGTGAATATATAGCTAAAAACAATATTTATTGAATGTTTCTACGACCTGCTGAAAGAATCTTTTCTCTATCTCACATAGTAGAAAAGTTATTAGCCTCTGAAAACCATTGCGGTCGGGGAGCGTTGTGTCGGGCCGGGCCGGGTCGTGTCAGGCGCCTCTTTTCTCAGCTGAACGTAGACATTGCTTCGCTACGCTTGCACGTAATAAATAAGAGAATCAAAAGGCAAGAAAAGAGATACAAAAGAACAATGTACGTGAGAGAAATGAAGGATAGGGAGTACAAAAATGAAATTAAAGAGACGTTGCACAAATGGCACACAAAAAGAGAAAAAAAAGAGAGGAAAACTGAGAGGCACGAGACACAGCACGTTCCCTGGGGCCTAGGTACGCTACGGCATTATGTTGGAGGGTAGTCATTAACACCTTCAGGCCGAGGATAGCGTTTTTGGTGTACTGTAGCTATTTCCAGACGATTCTCTCTCTCTCTCTCTCTCTCTCTCTCTCTCTCTCTCTCTCTCTCTCTCTCATAGCTTAAGAGATTTTTCAAGCTGGAGAAATTATATATGGCATCACTTACCTCCCCTATTAATAGAGGTCCATCCTTACTTTAGTAAAATCGTTTGGAGTAAGCAAAAAAGAAACAGAATTAGATGATGTCAGAATAAAAAGTATATAGTCTAAGAAAGCGGGTGAAAGTATAAGGATCTAACATATGATTATTTCTCTGTCCTATTAGAAGCAAGACATATAGAAAACAAGTAAGTAAAATTGTAAGCGAATTAAGTTAAGAAATTGGTAAGCAAGAGAAGACACGAAAAATAAAAAAGATATGTTATAAGCGAGATCATTAAAACACGCGGTAAATGATAGAAAAATGTATAATCAATGCGAGGAAAAATTAAATGGACGCGGAAGAAAGAAAAACCGATAGAGCGAAAGCGAGGAGTGTGAGAAAGGTACGATAGATATATAAAAAGAGGTAAAATGAAAGAAAGCCACAAAAAATGGTACGAAAGATATATAAAAAAGGTAAAATGAGAGAAAACTACAAAATATGGTACGAAAGATATATATTAAAAAAAAAAAAAAAGATAAAGTGAAGGAAAGCTATAATAAATGAGAAAGGCATGAGATTATAGCAGGAGAAATATAGCAAGAGGCACAGGAAAAAAATAAAAAAAAAGTAAGAAAGAAAACGAGAAATTAAAACGATACAAGATATATATGTTAATTAAAACAAAAGGTAAATGAAGGAATTGTTGAAAGAAACAGAAAAGGTAGAGGAAAGCGAGGAGAAATGAGAAAGGCAACGAGAAATACGACCCTGCCCGGGGCCTACTAACGGCATGGTGGTGGAGGGCAGTAATTAGGCGCTGCGTCATGCCCCTCATTGGTCCCAGCCACAGACACCAACAGAGTAACGTGCCGCCTTATATACGCAAATCCTCCATCCACTGCTCATATACGCACCCTTTATATACGCAAAGTTGGCCAAGAGTTTACGAAAGAATGTTTATTTTTTTTATATTTTTTTTTTACGGTGAAAGTAGGGTACAGTGGCTGTGAGCATCTAAAGTTTTTCCTTATCATAATGTTTATTATCACTGTTATGCCTCCGCCCACCTATGATGGAGAAGGGATAAATGGTAGGTCTGTATGTCCGTGCGTTCGAGGGTCCGTGAATCCGTAACTCTATTGTGGGCGCGATATCTCCTGAATCCATCGACGGATTTCCACCAAACTTTAATCAGTGATGCAGTATGAGGAGATGATGAACTGATTAGTTCAGCTAGGTCAGGGGATCAAAGGTCAAAGTCATATAGGGTCAACTTAGTTTTTCCATGTGGGCGCGATATCTCCTGAACCCCTCGGCGGATTTAGACCAAACTTTTATCAGTAATACAATCTGATGGGACGATGGACTGATTATGTCAGCAAGGTCATGGAGGTTGTATGGTGAGTTTGTGCATAAGGCTTGGCGGAGGCATACGCAGTGACTCTTTGCGTTGACAGCTCGGGGCCCAAGCTGTCGGTGTTTCAGGATACTGTCATTGTGTCATTATCATCATCATTATCGTCATCTACAGTACTTGAAAATCACAGTCATCTTCATTATCATCATCATCGTCGTTGTCGTCGTCGTCGTCGTCGTTACTTAATAGTCTTTGCTCAAACAGGAAAGAAAATTTTAAACAAACCTCGTTAGACAGTAACGCGAGTAAGAGGTAAATGGACAGTATGTTAGACAGACTGATAGATAGATACATAAATAAATAAAAGTACAAATAGATAAACAAATAGATATGTAGAATATAGACAGCAAACAGACAGTAGACAAATAGGTAGACAGGCAAATAGAAAAAACATTTACATAGTCAAACTGGTTCACCCCTCTCTCTGCCTCCTTATAATTGGCCGTGATGTGGTTTGTGGTCAGGTTAACTCTCTCTCTCTCTCTCTCTCTCTCTCTCTCTCTCTCTCTCTTGACACAGTAAGATCTGTATCCCCATAGCTCTTCTGTGTCAGCTCCTCTCTGCACCTACGCCCTTAATTCTTATCTTTCATCTCTCTCACCTCGTATCGTTAATCTTCCAGGCTAGTACTCTCTCTCTCTCTCTCTCTCTCTCTCTCTCTCTCTCTCTCTCATTTTTCTTTTTCATTTCTTCCTTTTTCTGCCGCTCACCATGGATTGACAGAGGTTATGTCTGTCTGTCTGCCTGTCTGTCTGTCTGTCTGTATTTGTGTTTATCTCTTCACCTAAATATAAACAAACTAAACACAAAATGGTAAGGCAGAGTTGTAGGGAAATGTCTGTTTACAATGGGATGACGTGCTTTTATTTTCGTGAAGTAATCGTACAAGGATACAATCGTTCTTTCAAGACAGTAGAACGCAGGACCCATATACATACAGGGTCTAACCATACCGACCCCAAAACGAGTCGCGTTTGCGCATGACGTCATGGCGAAGACACCAGGTGAGGACTTCCGAGAAGGGGTTACCATATAGTGAGAAGTAGACTCAGTTGCTCAGAGGTCACGGCGCCAAACAGGTCACCTCTGTCACCTGCACTTTATTCCATTGTTTGTGCCCAGTGAAATAATGCCTACCAGTTGTGCATTGTTTGGCTGTAACTCTTTACTGAAGAAAGGTGGGGATAAACTTTCCATATTTTCCCCAAAGATGAAGAGATTAGACGTAAGTCGATTCATCTGTGCAAGAGGAAAGACACAATTAATCCGAGTACTGCTAGCATCTGCAGCCTTCACTTTGATCAAAGTGCTTATAAAAGAAATCTAAAATATGAACTTCTCAAACTGCCTCTTCCAAAAAATCAAATACGCCTTGAAGAGCACGCCCTGCCAACGCTGAATCTGCCATCAGCTTCAATATATGTTAAGTCCCTTCCCCTTTCTCTCTCTCTCTCTCTCTCTCTCTCTGCGTAGGTGCATATCCCTGTATATGGTGGGCTTTGCTCTTTATAAGCTGTACAGTGTATCTCCCCTCACGGGGTTAGTGCTTGCAGAAATGTGGAAAAGCACGTGGTGCATTGCATTTACCAGCCCAGGTAAAATAAATTGAGGCAACTGGCCACCGCACTAGTATGAGTTGCTAGTATTCATATTTACCCACCATTATTTTGTTCTACCCACGTACTGTAGGTAACCATTACTGAGTACCCTAGCAAGAAAGCAGTGGTGTTGAAAATTAAGTACGGTATATCGCTGAATGTATTTGTTTAAAGCAGGTTCGTAACGTAGTAATTCCATCTGGAAGCGTTTGACAAGAAGTATGTTATCATCCCCCCCCTTCCTTCCCTCCCTCCCTCCCTTCCAGGTCGCAAAAACAACGGTGCCAGGTCGTTGGAAATGATTTATACAGCCACTTTTCGTTCTCAAAGAGTGAATAATTCGTAAAAACTATATAGCTTTTTATGTACATGAAGCCACAAAGAGTATGTGAAATACATTCACATATATTTAGTAGCTCGGATTAAGAGATTTGTTATTTATAATTAACAATTTGGTATCTACGCAGTCTCTCTCTCTCTCCCTCCCTCTCTCTCTCTCTCTCTCTCTCTCTCTCTCTCTCTCTCTCTCTCTCTCCATGATATATGCCGAATATATACATTTGACATACTGTGGCTTAAAACCAGCATAAAACCTAAGCCTTACCAACGGTAATTTAAAAGACAACTGGCAAGGCATTGTCAGTACTAATATATAGGCATGTGTCTCTTCCTACTGAAGTAATTAGCCTTTTTGTTCGATTCCGAGTATTTTTCAGGATGCGGGTATTAAACAGAAATTTGGCTAACTCGACACGAAAGCTGCAGAGTAAGATGTGGAAGTTAAGGAAATGAAGCGTGCATAGTAACATAGTCAATACCGGTAGCAGTACTTATAAACATCCGGTATCATTTATAACAAGATGATATCCATGTATCCTAATAAATGTCACTATTAGAGTATATTGAGTTTATTTGTAAATCATGTACCTTTAAATATGAGAAGGGAGAGGTTAAACAATCATTTGAACTGAGGAAATGTGTGTGCGGAACAGAGCTGTGTAAAGGAAGCAAGGTGGGAGGGGTGGGTATGGAGGATGACAGACAGCTGCACCTCACCGCGACTTGAGACCTCCCTCTGAGGTCCCAAGGGAGATGGTGGGTGGGGAGAAATGGGGGGAGTGCCCTGTCTCAAGCGTGACGTCAGTAAATCTGCGTAGTGGAAAGGTGTGAGAAGACCCTATATGTATATGGGTCCTGGTAGAACGTATACGATGGTTTAAGGCGGCTCTGGAAATATCTCAAGGTGACTGGAGGGGATTTTCCTATGTATCCCCTCCACAATATGTCTACCCCCAATGTATATATGTTCCCCCCCAATGCATACATGCCCCCACTAATCTTGCTAGGTCAGCACGCTTTCCCACGCCTGAAGACGGCGTTATTGCATCAGTTGATAGCAGACAGCCGAGACGGGCAGACTATTTTACTGTGAGCTTGTAATAAACTCCTTATCTAGCTGTTTGTACACGGAGTTTCTTTCACCAAAGTATTGCAAGTTACATTTGGTAGCAGCGGTGTTTCGAACCATCAGATTCTGACCGCCTCCTTGGATTTTTAGTGATACAACAAGATACACGACGTCTCGCATCTGCCAGCCTCGCCCCTCCTCCGTGCCTCTAGTGGTGTCATACCTTGTCTGTGCTTTTCGAGTGTACCATTTTTCTCACCAGTGCTCACCTCTCAAACAACCGCACCCATACGCCTTGTCCCTGACCGCACGTGTCACCGTCGCCAACCTACGCACCTGTTGCACCTGTTCCCAGCACCTGTTCCGAACTCATCATAACTCCTGCCCCCACGGTGCCACTTATCACTGTCTGCCCACTGCCTGCCCACCACCATTCTCTGCATTTGCAACTCAACAGCTCTACACCTGCCTTGCACCCACATCTGCCCTCACCACCCACCACCGGCCTCCGCCGTCGCCCGCATCAGGGCCCGTATGCATAAAAGGTCCTGGGACCTAGGAACTAGTCGCAAGTCGTAGGAACTGATCCCAAGTCGCAGGACTTGTTTATAAACGCTCCCACGTCCTAGGACTGGTCCTAAGACACGGAGATTTTAGGTGTAGCCAGGGAGGTGACATACGACTTAGGAATATTCCTAGGACCTGAAAATGGCTGAACAACAACAAGCTCCGAGGCGTCAGCAGAGAACTTTTCACCCACGTAGGGACGTGCTGAATGAATTAAGTGATGCAGAACTTATAAGCAGATACCGTTTGGATCGTGCAGGAATTATTTTTGTTACTGACTTGGTAAGAGATGTTCTGCAAAGTCCATCTGAGAGGAACCAGGCACTTACCCCGGAGATGAAAGTGATCATTTTGTTGAGATATTTGGCCACAGGTAAAATGCAACTATGCAGCAGTGATGATTTGGGACCCTCAGAGCCTACAGTCAGCAGAGTTATCTCACAGACATTAAATGCGTTCGACAGACGTGAAATAATGTGTAGATTCTTGAAGTTCCCCACAAACCCCCATAAACTACAGAGGAAAAAAATCGTTTTTATGGAGATTGCTGGCTTCCCCGGGGTGGTTGGAGCAATTGATGGGACACATATGAGAATAATAGCCCCAAAAGAGTTTGAAGAAGAATATGTGAACAGAAAGCGGTATCATAGCATTAATGTACAAGTTGTTTTTGATGCCAAGTACAGAATTATTAACTGTTTGGCCAAGTGTCCAGGGTCAGTGCATGATGCTAGGATACTCGGTGAAAGTGGACTTAAAAAGAATGTTAGTTGTGCTGTTGAAGATTATGTCCATTGTCTCCATTTCTGTACTGAATATGTTGCCAAACGAGGTTGAATGCTCCCGCGTCGTCTGTATGTTTACAATACACGATAGTCTAGCGTCCACAGAAAAAAGAAAATGTAACTGGAAAATAGATATTTACATTCATCAAGAAATCCACCTACATTATTTCTATAATCATTTTATGACTTAGAGTATTTTACTAAATAATATATCTCCCTATCTTGGCCAAAAACTGCATTTTCGAAAGAAAATATTGCTACAGTTAGCACTTTTCCTAAGTCTGGGACTTGGGAAAATTCCTGCGTAGGAATTGCCATGTACGTCCTAGGTAGTGTTTATGAATCGATTCCCAGGACACAGTCCCAGCTGAGAGCAGTTCTTGGGACTTTCCTAGGAACGTTTTTGAATAGGGGCCCTGGTCTGCATTACGGAGCCTCCTAAGACCGCCACTCCCTGCCGGTGATTCATCGCGGCGTCTCTTCTCCTCTCCGCCCAGCTGTCTCTACCCCGCCGCCCCGCCTCGCCCTGCCCAGCCCAGCCCAGCCCCGCCCCGCCCCGCCCCGCCCCAGCCCAGCTACGCCCAGCCACCCCTGCACGTCATACATCTCGACTCTCTACTGTGTAACTATAGTATATCTTTCCTTTCTATAGAGATTATCCTCGATTTTCTCTACAGATTGGTTATTGTAAATATTCCATCTCATTTCCATTACCCCGTTTTCATCTTCACCTACGTTATTTATACTCCATCTCATCCTTCGCATTTTATTTAAACCATCCATCCCCGCACCTTCATTCATTTTCACGCCTACTCGTGTATTCCATTCTCTCATTGTTATATTATACATTTCCACCTACGTATCCATCTTCATCCTTTTATCTTCCATTGCCGCATTAAATGTCATACTTTCCACGTCAACCGCTTACCACCAGCCCTCTCGACCCGGAAACATCACCTGCTCATACCCCGTCTGCTGACTCTAACACACTCACTCATTTACGAAGTGGCAAAGAGTACCACCGCCCTGTACCTGAGACTCCCGTTTCACTTCCCGCAGAATCACTTACTACCCGTCCTACCCTCGTAAATCCAGATACCTCCTCCTCTACTCCTGCCTCTACACTCCCTTCTTCTTCCTCTACTCCTTCCCCTGTCGTTCCCTCTCCTGCCTCCCTCCATACCCCGTCTTGCTCGCCCTTAACTACCACTACCTTCTCTCTCTTCCACACCTCTCCTGCCGCCACTTCTACCCTTCCAGCCATGGCCAACCCTCCACAGTCTATCTCGACGATGCCAATCGTCCCAAATTTACCGGCCAGGACCCAACTTGGTCTGTCTATGATTTCCTCAGAGAAGTCGAAACAGAAATAAACAATAGACAACTAACCGAGGAATCGCTCAAAGTAGCTTACCTCCTCGGTCGCTTGCAACATGGTAAATCGGACATCGGATCCGCGATCCGTGCAGGACATTACAATAGCATTCGTACCTTTGCTGATTTTCGTGCGGAACTCATCAGCCTTTGTTGCCAGCATTCAAATACCGCGTCTCTCATGGGATTCATTAATCTCCTAAACCAACTAGATGAGGACTTGCGCGTCCCAGCGCAATATGCCAAGCTCCGCGAAGCTGCCGCCGCCATGAAAGCAACTAGTAGCGAGATGCTCCAATTACTGATAGGCACGAAATGGTTAGAAGACAAGAATGGCATTCCAATGCTTTTAGTCACCAACTTTGCTGACTTAATTGGTTACCTCGGATTCCTTCACTGGCTTACTCCTAAACAGCGAGAGCTCGCCTTGGAAATCGGTTTCAATCCAGGAGATAAAATTATTCAGGTCACTAAAGCCATTCATGAAAGAACAGGTTAGAACTACATGCGTCAGGGCACCACCCAACCCTTGGCCTCCTCAGTCTGTCACACCTCCACTACCCCAGACCAATCTCGCTCCCGTCCCACCACACGCGGCAGACCTGCCACACATCGCTCTCCTACCGCAGGTCGTGATCAGTCTAGCGCCCGACGGAACAGACAATCTTCGATTCTTTGCTGGTACTGTGGTCATCCTGGACATCGAGCATCCAGTTGCGACCGTACATACAGACGTCCTCACTCCCAAACCAGACAGCGTATGCCTTCCCGCTCACGTCGTCCACACTGCAAATACCACAAATCAAGCACGACTCACACCACTGAGGAATGTCGTTACCTCAACCGCCAACAGTCGGGGGAAGCGCCGCGCCCGTATCGGACCAATATCACGTAGAACCAGAAACCCAACTCCCCATCCGCCATGTAGGTCCCATAACATCCTCGGGTTTAGTCATTCTCGGCAGCAGCCATGACATACCAACGTCATTCTTCTTGGACACAGGATCTATAGTAAATCTCATCTCCGAAAATTCCTTACAAATTATTCATCGCCATCACAACCACGTCAGTTTCCTAGAACCACCAGACATTCGCCTATGTGGTGTCAACGGCTCAGAGTTTAAGGTTAAGGGAAGAGTCACCCTTGAAGTCAAACTCCACAGAGATTTGCCCCCTATCCCAATTGAATTTCATGTCACTAATGACTTGCAGTATCCCGCAGATGCCCTTATTGGTTTCTCCACCATGGCACAACACTCCATTGCATTATTACCTGCTTGTGGTAGTATAGACATTTCTGGATTCCCGGTTTACACTATGGAATGTCCCCCATCCTGTTCTTACGATCAAATCAGTCCTTCAGTTACCTCTGTCCCTATCACTACCAAAAAGTCCAACCCAGCCCACACCACCACTATCCTCATCTGAGAATACAGAGATCATTCCTTTACTGACTGCGAGCAAGGACATAAATTCCTCAATGTCTCCTGATACATCATCTCAGCCCTTGAACATGGCTCTTACATCCTCTCCCGACAACACTATCGCTGACTCAGACATGTCTCAGTTACCTACCTCACACAGTCTGAATGATCTTCTCCAACACGCAGAGACGAAACGTGCAGTAACGAATACGTGCACAATTTTGTTACCGCATGAGTTGACCAAAGTCTCTGTTTGTGTTGCCAGTGCGAAAGAAGGAGTGGATGTACTAACCCTACCTGAGAAGTGTTGTGTGAATGGCTTGACTTATGAGTCAGCGTGGTGTACAGTCTTAGAGGACAGTTTATGCTACCTGTACTTGCTCAATGTCACAAATGCTCCACTAAAACTTAAAAGTGGTGTAAAGATTGGAGACTTCCTAGTATACCCAGCGGCCGTAAGGGTGTGCCAGGATTCCTCAATTCCTACTATTCAGACTGATGATAGTACGCCAATCGGTGTATGTACTATTAACTCTACGGGATCTGCGCCGACATATTCACCCAATATGCTCTCACATCTCACTTGCACAGATTTCCCAGAAAATACGCCTCAACTCCTCGACCTTCTGACCTCGTACAGAAACGTGGTTGCCTTACCCGGTGAACCGATGGGTAGAACAGACCTTGTCAAACATACGATTGAACTACTCCCAGGAACTCAGCCGATTTACATACCAGCGTATCGATTTCCTCACAGTCAGAGAAAGCAGACAGATCAAATGGTACAAAACATGTTAGACCAAGACATTATTGAACCCTCCGTCAGTCCATGGAATAGCCCACTTTTCTTATTACCAAAGAAGGACGGCAACTTTAGACCAGTAGTCGACTATCGTAAGGTCAATTCTGTCACTGTTCCAGACCGTTTCCCGTTACCCATCCTCACTGATTTGCTAGAATCCCTTGGTGAAAATAACGTAGTCTTTTCATCTTTAGACCTCCTCAGCGGGTACTGGCAGGTCGAAATAGAAGAGTCCTCTCGCCCAGTTACAGCCTTTAGCACCCCTTCCGGACATTTTCAGTTTAAGAGACTCCCTTTTGGTCTGAGAAATGCTCCTTCCGTGTTCATGCGACTTAGCCATTCAGTCTTCAGCGGTATGATGGGACACTCTCTTTTTGCTTACCTAGATGATATCATTGTTGTGAGTAAATCCATCCCTGATCATTTTACCAAACTCCAGGAAGTCTTTGAACGCCTCCAGCTCGCAGGCCTGAAAATCAATCTCAGTAAATGTGACTTCCTGCAAAAGAAAATCAAATTCCTAGGCCATGTCGTAGATGCACAAGGCATTCATACTAATGAGGATAAAACTAAGGCGATCATTAACTTCCCAGAACCTACCACTACCGACGCTGTACGAAGTTTCCTGGGCCTCAGTGGCTATTATCGTTGCTTCATCCGGGATTATGCACAGATCGCTGCTCCTCTGACCCACTTACTCAAGCAGAATGTGCCCTTTGTTTGGACTAACGACCAGTCACAGGCTTTCCAAAAGCTAAAGACAGCTCTTGTAAATGCCCCTCTTCTAGCGTTCCCTGATTATACCACACCCTTCCTTCTCTGCACAGACGCCTCAGGCACTGGACTTGGTGCCGTTTTGATGCAACTCGATGAAGCATCAAGGAAGCGCGTAATAGCGTATGCTAGTTGCACCCTTACAACCGCTGAACGTAACTACAGTGTCACAGATCTCAAAGCGCTAGTGGTAATCTGGTCCTTGAAACATTTCAGAGATATAGTCTATGGTTATCCAGTGCATATCCAAACAGACCACCTTCCACTATGTGATTTGTTCAAGAATCGCAACCTAGCATGTAGACTAGCTAGATGGTCTGTCATCATCCAGGACTTTAATCCCACTTTTCAATATGTACCAGGCAAGTCGAATGTAGTTGCAGACGCACTCTCACGTCACGTAGCAGCAGCTATAACATCACTGCAGCCTGAAGTAACTGAAAATACTACACTAACGTCAGAAGTTGTTCGAAACTTTCAGCGCCAAGACCCCATGTGGTCCAAAGTCATTTATTTCCTAGAATCTGGCGATGCCTCGACCTTACCTACTCTGCCAGTATCACTAGATGAGTTCATGCTAGACAATGATCTCTTGTACAGGAAAACACTGCTAACAGGCAAAGATATGCCCAATCGCGAAGTACGCCAACTTGTTGTCCCCACTGCCTTGATACGAAAGGTTCTTCATATTGTTCATAATACTCCTCAAGCTTCCCATCCAGGTAAAGACTGATGCTTGCACCAAGCACGTCTCAAATACTATTGGCCAACCATGCGCCGCGAAATCAATGCCCACTGTGACTCTTGCCTCTCCTGCCACCGCCACAAAGGATCAACCGGCTTACCACCACCTCTCTTACAATACCCAATCCCGTCACGACCATGGGAAACTGTCTCAATCGATCTCTTAAAACTACCTCTCACAGAATCTGGCGCTGAGTACTTGTTCGTAGCGGTCGACCACTTCTCCCGCTACTGTGTCCTCGTTCCCCTCTCCGACAAGACCGCGAAGAGTGTTGCCCATGCCCTTGTAGATCACGTAATTTGCCCGTTCAGTACCCCTCATACCATTCTTACTGACAACGGTACAGAGTTCAACAATAGCCTTCCAGATGAGATCTGTCGCCGCTTTCATATCAGTAAGTGCAATGTCGTGCCTAACCATCCGGCTTCCAATGGCCTTGTAGAACGCCACAACCGAAAAATCTTAGAGTGCCTCAGACATCTAGGCTCCCATAGTTCGTCCTGGGATGACTGGATTCCCCAAGTGGCATCCTCCATCAATAGTTCCATCAATGCATCCATTGCTGAATCTCCCTTCTTCGTCCTCTTTGGCTTTGACAAGAACCTCCCATACTCTCTCTTATCCTCAAAACCAGAACCCATCTACAACATGGATGATTATGTTAAACTAAAATTGGCCAACTTCCAGACAATCCACCAGTATGTCCAATCCACTTTGGCTTCCTCTCAGGAGGACATGCTGCAGCGCCAACATAAGTCCGCCTCTCCTATCACTATCAATGTAGGCGATCTTGTCTTTGCTCATTCCCATACGCGTTCCTCTAAGTTGGATGACAAATTTACAGGGCCCCACCGCGTCCTCACTCAACAAGGCAACAAATTTCACCTCCAGGACCTGTCCACTAGGGACACCAGATGGGTCCACGTCGATGACTTAAAGCGAGCACCCCGTGGCCTCGAGTTGGAAGAGTCACTTACACAACCTCCTGCCCCCTCTTCCCCTCCTCCCATCCCTCAGTCTACCTTGTCTCCACCTATCCCTCAGTCTCCTTCCTCTCCATCTCCACCTGCTCATTCATCAATCAATCAATATCGGTCCAAACTGCGCTCTGCCCATCAACCTCTTCACGACCTCCCCCATTAACTCTACCCTGATTTTCTAGGTACGATGTTAGCGCTCTCCCTGCTGGCAGTGCTGACCCTCCTGGGATCTGGGTCAGGTCAGGACGATGGTGGAGTACGTCCCGGGGCCTTGGTCGGCTCGGGAGGCGAGGTACTGCTTATCGAAGACGTAGCCTCTTTGCGCTACGATCTTGCGCCCCTGGCCGACATAGCCATTGCCCTACCTGCCTATGCGCACCAGCTCCGCGGAATCAGGAACCATCTCACGGCCCTCATGGGGACACACAACCCGAATGAGTATCTCTATAACTTTTTCCTCCCACTCTCCTGGCAATTGCAATACATAAGTAACAGATTCACTGAGCTCAATGACACATTTTCCATTCAGACACCCGTGGGTCGTTCTCGTGTGAAACGAGGTCTCTTCGACTTCGGCGGTGAGATTCTGAGTGGCTTGTTTGGCGTTGCTACAGCCCGTGACATTTCTGGCTTCAAATCTGATCTCACTCATTTAGCTTCAGCCCTAGAATCACAACGCCGAGTCATTAAAATCCAACACACTATGTTACAGAAGCTCACAACCCAACTCAATGAAGTCACGTCCACTCTAAACAATTTCACCGATATCTTACAACGCCACCTTTCCGATCTCAACGTTATCTCTCAGTTCTTCTACCTCAAACTCAACATGGATAATCTCCAACTAGCCATTGACTCTCTCTTGTCTCAAGTCTCTGCCTTGGTTCGTATCCTGGTCGATGCTATCAATGGACGTGTCACTGCCGACTTAGTACCTGTCTCAGCTCTCCGTTCTGTCCTGGAATGGGCTCACTCCACCTTCGGTCTCTCCCCAGTCCTCCCTTACTCCTCCCTTGAATATTATTATCCTGTTCTTGAAGCCACTCTTCTCACTACATACGTCGTCGTCCATGTTCCTCTCCGTTCTGTCATAACCTTTAACCTTTTCCACATCATTCCCTTCCCTTTCCGCCTCAACAACTCCATGTTACAGGTATCTGTTCCTTCAGAATATTTCCTCCTCTCCCATGATCATCTTTCCGTTGCCTTCCTTTCTTCCACAGACCTCCAGCAATGTTCCTCCCTTACTCCGACCTCTCGTCTCTGTGCTGCCCACCTTTTCGCTATCTTCCCTAGCAGTGCTACACCCTGTGAGTCTGCTTTAGTTCGCAACCATTCCATCTACTCGGCCTGTTCTTTTGTCCCAGCTCCTGACCTCCTGGTCCACCATGCTCACCTCAACCATGTCCAGTACTTCTTCTTTGCTGTTCCCATCTCTGTCACAATCATGTGTCCTGGTTCTTCCGTTCGCTCCGTCCCCGCTAGTGGTCTCTACAAAGCACCTGACTATTGTAACGTCAAATCAGAGTCCGTCATCACTTACACCACTCGCTCTCACCAGGCTGTTTGTAATCACTCCTATGACATCTTTCAACCACTCGACATGCCTTCTACCCTACCATCTGCCAACATTACCATCACCTCCCCTAACTTGCGCATGCTAACCTTCCTCAATGACAGTGATTTCATTATGGATCAATTCTCTCTGGCCTTCAGCTGTTCATGGGTTCATCCAACAGTTGTGTTTCCCCCTGTGGTTATCGCTTTCATAGGTTTTCTACTCATCATCTGTGCAGTGCATTGTTGTGTCAGAAAAATGGAACGCCAACTCCAGGAAATCAGAGTCGCTACAGGCATAGTACGCCCTACACACGACATAGAAACTCCCCGTACTTAGTGCCCTCACATTCAGTGACTACCATTGCCATCTAACAATTAACCAAACTGTGAACAGCACTCTGCCTACTAGAAAATGATGATATTTCTTTAATGCATTACTGAGTGACAGTGTATCCTACAGAAAATACAAAAAAAAAAAAAAATGAAGGAAGAACAATAGAACTCTCATATCTACTCCTTGTTTATCATGTATCAAACTATTATTGTGTAATTCCCATTATGTCTTAATCCTTGTATATCTTATATGTATAAATCCTTCTAATTCCCTCCCCTCAACATGGCCATGTCTCCCCTACTGCCCCTGTATCATACTTATCCCTTGTACAAACCTCCCGGTCCTGCCTTACTACTATACTCAAACACCATTTAACTCCCGGTGTCCGGAGACACCGTCTCAGCTACCCGGGGGAGTAGTGTATCCCCTCCACAATATGTATACCCCCGATGTATATATGTTCCCCCCCAATGCATACATGCCCCCACTAATCTTGCTAGGTCAGCACGCTTTCCCACGCCTGAAGACGACGTTATTGCATCAGTTGATAGCAGACGGCCGAGACGGGCAGACAATTTTACTGTGAGCTTGTATTAAACTCCTTATCTAGCTGTTTGTACACGAAGTTTCTTTCACCAAAGTATTGCAAGTTACACATACAGCTGAATAAAATCGTCTTGTGGTAGGTTGAATACTGTATAATGAAGATATGTGTGAGTGGGATGTGGAGATTCAGCCCCCTAGAGTTTTTTCCAAGATCGCCATGAAATAGCGTATACTTAATGTTATGAGTGGGAGGAGGTATGCGCATTTATTAGTGTCCTATGGTCTCTCTCTCTCTCTCTCTCTCTCTCTCTCTCTCTCTCTCTCTCTCTCTCTCTCTCTCTCTCATTTATTTTGTCATTTTGTCTTTTTAATCATTTTATATTCTAACATAAAAATTGCAGTTACGGCTGCCCAGATTTTCTATATCCTTTTCTTTTTTAAATCATATTTTCTTATTCCTTTTTCATTTCCCCCTTCGTCATTATTCATCTTTCTTAATTCTTGCTTTCATCTCATAGTCTTCCAATCATCACACTCCCTCATCTCGCCACTCATTTCACCCTCTCATCTCACCTCCTAGTCTCACTTACCCATCTCACCCCCTACTCTCACCCTCTCATCTCACTCACTCATCTTTCCCCCCTCATCTCCCTTCTTCATCTCTCTCCTTCATCTCACTCCCTCATTTTCCCCCTCATCTCTTTCCTGATCACTGGGCTCACGATCACTCACCTTTATCACATCCTCATCACAGTCCCACTTATAACACCCTCATTTCACCTTTTTCCAGCTCCTTTCATCTCACTCCTTCATCTCAGCTCCTCATCTCACCACCTCATCTCACATACCGTCATATCTCTCCTGACAGCTTGTTTTAACTCCACCGCTTCGCATCATTTCTCCCCTCCCATTCATTTCACCTCATCTCTCATCTCATCTCACATCTCTCTTGATTTTGTAAACGATCGATCATTGTTTTCTCTCTCGTTTTATCTCACTCCCTCATCTCGCCCCCTCATCTCATCTCATCTCTCCTGGGCTCATGATCTATCACCATTCAACTCTGGCTCTTCATGTGTTCTGACAAGTGGCTCTATACATCACCCCCCATATCTCTCTCTCTCTCTCTCTCTCTCTCTCTCTCTCTCTCTCTCTCTCTCTCTCTCTCTCTCTCTCTCTCTCTCTCTCTCACTTTTATTCACTTCCACACGTTCCTTGTCTATTCTGATTTATCTGAACCCCCATCCTAATCTTTGGCACCACTTTTATTTTTCTTTTCATTAATTTTCTGTTTTTTCCGTACACGTTCAGCCGTTCACCTTCCCATCCATCACGCCAATAGTCCACAACTTGAACATAAATAGGGAAAGAGAGAGAGAGAGAGAGAGAGAGAGAGAAGAACGGAAGGAAGGAGAGGACGAATGGGAGGCAGGGGATGAAAGAAGGAAAGGGGGAGAAAGAAAATGGGAAGAGAACTGGGATAGAAAGGAAAGGAGAGTTATATAAGGAAGGAGAAGGAGGGTGAAAGGAGGAGAATGGCATACGTGGGAGAGAGAGAGAGAATATGTGGAAGAAGGAAGCGAGAGGGAAGGAGAGTGGGAAAGAGAAGGTGCTTAAGGATAATAGGACTGGAAGGAAGGAATAGAAGAGAGGGAGGAAAGGGAGAGGAAGAAAAAAGGAGTGAGGGAGAAAGGGAGTAAGAAGAAAGGACTGAAATGAGAGGGATAGGGAAAGAAGAGAAGAGTGTACGAGTAACTGAAGGGGATAAAAAAGAAAAGGTGTTTGGAGACAATGATGGAGAAAGAGTGGTAGGATTACGATATAGTGAACGAGAGAGGAAGAAAGAGAAACTGTGTGTGTGTGTGTGTGTGTGTGTGTGTGTGTGTGTGTGTGTGTGTGTGTGTGTGTGTGTGTGTGTGTGTGTGATGGAAAATAAGTAGACACATATATTTTTCTTCCACATTTCCTACCATGAAAGTTGTAGCAAATCATGAACACCTATTTTTCTCTTTGTTTCTCAGGTAAGTCAAAGAACAACCCAGAATCTCCTGCGACCCTGTTCACTTGAAGGGGAGAGGGGGATGGAGACGACGCTCCCAGCAAAAACATTTTCTCTCACTTTCACAGGTAAACTACGAAAAAGTGCTCAGAATTCTCTTGATCATGAGCAGCAAGTATATCTCACCTTATTTCAGCCCCGAAATCCCCCTCTGCCTTATCGTAATCTTCACACTAGATAACAAAATCTTCAAACATCATTAACTTGACACCTATTTCATTTTGTCTCACATTTAACTCTCATTTCATGCTATTTCACCCTATTTCATAATTACTTCACCTTATTGCTGTCCAAGAATCCCTTCCAGTTATCATGAACTTCACGACTGTATATATCACCCTACTTCAAACGTATTTTACCATATTTGGTACGTATTTCACTCTATTACGGCCCAAGATTTCCCTCCAGACATCATGAACTTCACACAAAATACCTTATTTCACCCTATTTTAAGCCCGAAATCCACCACCATCATGAACTTCACTCCTATTTTACACACACTTCACCCTGTCTCAGCCCCACCATCACGAACTGCAAACCGACTTCATCCTATTTCATCCTAAGTCACAGTAAGCACCTATTTCACACACGTTAACACTTATTTAACGCATATTGAACCCTATTTCACCATGTTTCAACCCCACCACCTCGAACTCCACCCCCATTTCACGTGCAGGAAAGAAGGGGAAAGGCACTTGGACAGGAGGACGGGGTTATGATAATAGTCACGGCGGGGCGTCCGGGGGCATTAGCGGAACGACTGGTTAGTTTGCCATAGCCTGACCCATATCTCCACAGGGGGTCTGATGAGAGGCGAGGAGGTGATGGGTGATGGGGAGATAAGTGGGTGTGGGTGTGGGCGGGAAGGTGTTTGTAGTGGGTGTGGGTGTGGGTGGGAAGGTGTTTGTAGTGGGTGTGGGTGGGAAGGTGTTTGTAGTGGGTGTGGGTGTGGGTGGGAAGGTGTTTGTAGTGGGTGTTGATGTGGGTAGGAGTAAGGGCGAGAAGGTGATAGGTGAGGGGGAGATAAGTGGATGTGGGTGTGGGTGAGGGTGTAGGTGGGGGGGTGTTTGTAGTGGGCGTTGATGTGGGTAGGAGTAAGAGCGAGAAGGTGATGGTTGAGGGAGAGATAAATGGGTGTGGGTGTAGGTGGGTGGAATTTTGTGGGAGTAGGCGGGAGGATGTTTTTAGTGGGCGTTAGTATCGGTAGGAGTAAGAACGAGGAGGTGGGAAGGTAAATAGGTGTAGGTGCGGTGGTGGGAGGGTGTGGGTGTAGGTGGGAAGGTGTTTTTAGTGGGTGCTGATGTGGGTAGGAGTTGGGGTGTAGCATTGATATGGTAGTGGATGAGGGTGATGGTTTGGGTTGTGAGTGTGTGGGGGTGTGGTGTATGTGAGAGGTTTGTCTTAGTGAGAGTGGGTGTGTATGGGTGTGGATATAGATGGGGGGTTATTTTTAATGAGTGTAGGTATAAATGGGAGATTTTTTTTTGGTGGGTACGGGTTGGGTCTTGGATGTGGATGGATGTGGTTTTGAGTTATGGAGGTGGGAAGAAGCTAAATGATGAGAAATATTTAGTTAATTTTCCCACAGTCTATTATTGTCAAAGGCGTCTGGTAAAGGGTGAGGAGATGACGGGTGAGGGTTAGTGGGTGTGGCTGTGGGTGTGGGTGTGCAAGTGGATGAAGGTAATGGGTAGGGGACTGGGTGGCGTGAGTATTCTGGTGGATGAAGGTGAATGCTGGTGAGTGGATATGGGTATGGGTGCAGGTGAGAGGATGTTTTTATTAGGATGTAGGTCTCAATGTGAGGTGTGGGTGTGAGGAGAAGTTAGTTGATGAGAAATATTAGTTTTGCCATAATCTGACTCATATCGTCGGAGTAGGGGTCTGGTTAGGGACGAGGTGATGGGTGAGGGTGAAATAGGGGATGTGGGTGTGGGAGTGTGTGGGTGTAAAGGAATGGGGGTGCATTGTGTAGGTGTGGTCGTGTGACTGTGTGTGTGAAAGTTAGTATGTGATTTTGGGATGAATATGAAGGTAGGTGAGGGTGTGAGGGTGAGGTGTGAATAGAGATACAAGTTATGGAAGGATTTTTAGTGATGTAGGTGTTTGGGTGTGGGTGTGTGGGTGTGGGAAGCAGAGTGCGATATGGGAAGGAGTAAGATGATGGAAAACTTTTAGTGTGTGTAACATGCTAGTTAACCATATTCTGACCCGTATCACCAAGGGGGGTCTGGTGAGGGGCCGGATGATAAAGGAGGGGTGGGTGGTGTGAATGTGGGGGTGGGTGTGATGGGAGGGTGTTTTTTTGTGGGTGTGAGGAGAAGGGATGGGGATGTAGGTAGTGGATGATGAGTGTAGCTGTGGTAGTAGGGTGCAGGTGTAAGGTTTGGTTGTGGTGTAAGTGGGGGTGTGGGGAAGAGGGTGGGAAAGAGGTTGTGTGGTGAGATGAGATGATGAGAGAGGTTTGGTAAAAGACTAGATGAGTAGTGGCTGTGGTTGTGGGAAGTGGAGTAAGATGAAGGGAGATTTTTTATAGTGAATGTGTAACGACCTGTAATTTAGCCGTAATCAGATTCTTATCGCGGAGAGGAGTTTTGTGCGTGAGGAGCAAGGAGGTGATTTGGGAGGGAGGGAGAGGTCTGTCCGTGTGTTGGTGGTGGAGGGTTGCTTTCAGTGGATGTTTAGGTGAAAGGATTGGGGACAGTGTGAGTAGTAGACGTGAAGTGAAGGTATGGTAGTGGGTGTATGGTGTAGAGGTGTGGGTAGGGTTGTGGGAGACGTCGTGAGAGGGGTGGGAAACAGGGTGGGTTGTGCTGCGGGGTGAGGTGTTGGGAGAGGGTTCATAGTGGGTGGGGGTTTGGTGGGAGGGTGGTTTTAGTGGGTGTGGGCGTGGGTAGTTGAGAAAGCTGTGCGCAGACGCGATCCGATGGGAGATTTTTAGTGTGTGTAACGACAGGTTAGTTAGCCATATTCTGATCTACTTCACCGAGGGAGGTCAGGTAAGAGTCGACGTGATGGGGAAGTAATGGGGGAGATGGGGTGGGGGTGGGTGGAGAGGAGGAAGGCTGTTGGTGAGGGGTGGGTGATGAGAGGGTGTTTGTGTGGGTGTTGGTGTGGGCGTTTTAGTAGGTGTTGGTGTAGGAGGTGGAGTAAGTGTGGCAAGGGGCAAGATGATGGAGGAGAGGTTTTTAATGGTTGTGAATGTGAGTTGTGTTGTGCGTGAGGTTTGGGTGTGGTGTACTGTAAGTCGTGGTTGTAAGCTGTGGTGCTGAATGTGTGTGAAACTGGAGGTGTGTTATGGGTTCAGGTAGTGGGTGTGGGTGTACTTATGGGTGTAGGTGTAAGTGGGGTTGTCAGTGTGAGTATAAGTGTCGGGTATGGGTGATGTATGTGGTTGTGTGTTGGATGTAGGGCTTAGACGTGTAGAGGTGGGTAAAGGTTGCTGTGGGTGTGGGCTCACAGGTGAAGTGTGGGTAGAGGGAAGTACCTGGGAAGAGCTTTTTGTGGGTGAGACTGTGAACTGTGAAGAGAGTTGAATGCAGAGTGAAGGAATAAATGTGGGACGGTAGGTGTGGGAAGTCGTGTGGGTTGTGGGAAGAATGAATGATGAAAGATTTTTTGGTGAGCCTGGGTGTGGGTTGTAGGTGTAGTGTGTGGGTGAAGATGCTGCAGCGAGTTTAAGTGTAGTTTTAGGTATGGGAAGAGGGATGGGATGCGGAAGTGGGTGAGGAAGGGTGAAAATAATCTTTCTGCACTGCCTGGGTAAATGGTATAAGTAGGTCTGAAGGTATGGAAAATTGGTATTGTTAGCATGTTTTGGTGTGTTGTAATTTATCCCATTAACTGCGTACAGATTAAGCCACTTGAATAAAATCTTGTGTGGATAGACATAATAAAGCTTGAGCTCAGTCATCGCTGCGAGAGGGTTACAGAGATGGTATTTAACTAGCTTAGCACAGATTGTCTCAGCTGAATAAAATCGTCTGTAGGTATGCAGAATGGGAATACTCTCGTCGCATGTTGCAGCTGAAGAGTTAAGGCGTGGGCAGTCGTAGGTGAATTTCAAGAATATGCTGTGTTGGCAGAAATTATGGGGTAACTTAAGTGGTTGACGATAGGGGCAATGAACACACACGAAAGCTGTGGGTGGAAATTTATATCAGGTGTCAAGAAGTGGGTTACAAACATGGTGTGTGGGAGGAGTGTGTGTGTCGACGAGAAATGTCCAGTGTGTGTGTGTGTGTGTGTGTGTGTGTGTGTGTGTGTGTGTGTGTGTGTGTGAGAGAGAGAGAGAGAGAGAGAGAGAGAGAGAGAGAGAGAGAGAGAGAGAGAGAGTGTGGAGAGAGTGTGTGTACTTGGGATGTATTGGAAAATGTTGGCTTGGAATGGAGGGAACTGAGACTGCGTACTTAACTTTGCACGTAGGAAATGTTGGTAAAAATAGGAGTGAAGGCAATGAATATGAAGTAAACAATGAGGGTTTTTGTATTTTGAGAATTATGTATGTACTGTTTAGAGTGATGGACGAGAACCGAAAATGTAGAGTTGGAGCAGGAGTGTAAGATTTTAATTATGAAGTGTTTCTAGCGAGTGTCGGGAGCGAAAGAGAGCGAAAAATGTGGGTATGGATTAAGGATGAAAGGATTTGTGCAGTGTGTATAGAGGGTGTTGGCACCGCAGGGTGTGGATATAAGGTAAGGATGGAAAGTTTAGTCGTAGGGTGAACAGACGGTGTTGACAGAGGAAAGGGGAAGTGAGTTTGGACGGTAAGGAGTGGGGATGAGTGGATGATTTTGAATAGTGTGTGTGTGGTAGGAGGGACGGCCACCATTCCCTCACTCGATGTACTTGTAGTGCTGCTTCCAGGTGACTGTACTTGAGTGACAACAGATGGCTTCTTGTACTCCAGTAAACCATTACGCTGGGTGGCAACCATATAGCCAGCAAATGCACATCTGACAGTAGACCGTAGTAAGTTAAGGCGTTCCAACCAGATGTGGCTCATTAGGGTTCAGTTACAAGTTAGGATCACTTAATGCCGCGGAGGTGTAGGTGACTGATGACTCTTACCATAATTATCTAGACGACCTAGCCGCCTCACGTCCCTACGATCTTCCTGAGGCAATAGAGAGGAAGGTAATGGACAGATGGATGAGGTAGGGATAGAAAGCGTTAGCAGCGAAACAGGGCAGCAGGCGTGGAATTGGAGCAAGAATGGAAGGTTATGAATGGTCAGTGTGGTCAGAGAGTGTGGTCATTTAGTATGGACCGAAGGTATGGGTGGTTATTATGGGTGATGGAAGTGAGCAAGAAGTTTAAGTGGGCCGGTTAAGTATGGGATTTAGGCAAGAGCTGCTGTTACCGCCAGTTAGAGAAATGTGCCACAGTTAGATAAATGTGATAGTTAGATAAATGTGTTAGTACTATATGAATGTGTAAGTGTTAGATGAATGAGTTAGTGTTAGGTGAATGTGTTTAGTGTTAGATGAATGTACTACTCTTCGATAAATGTGCCACAATAAGTGCGGTATTCGGTTAGATAAGTTTTGTGGCCCTATTGATAATTGTTGTAACCACTTAGATAGATAAGTGTTGTTTCTAGATAAGAGCTGTGTCCAGTTAGACAGGTGCTGCTTCTAGAAAGATAAACGTGCTGTGTCCAGATAAAGCTTTAGCCTCAGCTAGAGAAAAATAGAGCGTCCAGTCAGAAAAAGGGCTGCGTCAAGTTAGGTGAAAATGTTGCATTCAGCTCGCCAAAAATGACTCAAGTTAAATATGTGTTTTAAAAGTGTCTCAAGTTAAATAAGTGTTCCGTCCAGCTAACTAAGTTCTCCGTCAAGTTAAATATGTGTTCCAGCCCGAGCAGTAAAAGTGTTGCGTCCAGAAAAGGGAAAGGGTCAAGCGGAGTGTGAGAACCAGCATGACCTTAGTAACGAAACAGGAAACACACTCCTTATATTATTTTTTAGATATTTGTACATATACCTTCAATCGAACAACGACCAGACACCCTACAGTCAAACTCGAGTGAAAAATAATGCAAAAAAATACGGTAGAACATAAAAGTCCACGTTAATATTTTACTACCATGGAGGAAACTTACCTAAAGTAAAAAAATGAGTTAAGACCCTTTCTGAACGCGGCCCCAGACTCCTCTCTCGTGCGCCCCGGTAGCTCTGTCACTGCCGCCCCTCTAATTGTGGTGCCACCGTCCTGCCCACCAGTCCACCGCGGTAATTTTTAGGGCGTTCCAGCGGTCTCATTTTCTCCACGCCGCGGCCACACCAACCTGACAGGGCGCTGACGGATTGCCACAGAATTGGTTACGGATGACAGTCTGCCGGTACCCTGACTCCTCCAGCCCCAGGGATTACACCTGAAATGGCGGAATCTTTTAGTGATACCCAGAATAAAATTTTAATAGATGTTTTCGGATCGGAAAGGATTAAAGGATTTTTTCTGACCCTCCTGCCCGAACCATCTTATCTACTCTGAGTAATAGTTCTCGATGGCTAGAGTAGATAATTTGGACTCCTGGGGTAAATACTAGATAACAAAATAACCCCAGTTTTATTCTCTAGGTCTTCGGTTGCGAAAATTAAGACTCGCGTTTTTTTGGGTGATTTCCTCGTTAGATTTGCTTGGGAAAGGATGGCTGGAATAGAATAGACTGTTGCTCTAATTTTCTCTGTCTCTCCCTCCCTCTATCTCTGTCTCACTTTCTCTTCCTCTCTCCCTTTTCCTTACGTCATGTGGACTGTTTTAGTACCCTGCAGCGAGGCGGGTCATCCATCTTACGGAATGCCCCCTGCATCACCCGGACGGCCCCCCATCACACCCACCCGCTCCATTTATTTGATATTCATGGGGCAGAGAGAGAGAGAGAGAGAGAGAGTGTGTGTGTGTGTGTGTGTGTGTGTGTGTGTGTGTGTGTGTGTGTGTGTGTGTGTGTCCATCTGAAGGCTTATCCTTTGGTGTGGTGAGGGCGTGGAGGCTCCTTGGTACATTTTCTTTGAGGTTTGAAGCTCCTTTACCCCTTTTTTTGTGTAATAATAATACTCCCATATATGATATTTATGCGTTTAGGGGAAGATATTACTAATCTTGTGGGTTTCACTTCTTCAGCATTATGACGACTTTCACGTTTTAGTCTCGCTATCACTAGACAATTTTATTCCGTTTGGGGACGACCTCTCGAAGTGAATGGTTTACGAGATCTCAGTTGCTTACCTTCTTCACTTCCAGGGGTCGTACCAAAGTTAAAGGAAGTCGTGCGGTGATAGTAAGGACAATATACAAATCTATCTATCTATACCCCGACGCCCTAATCCCGCAAAGGGTGGCCGCAGACAAAACGCCTCCAAGTCACTCTGTCACCCACTTTGACTACCCTTCGCCCAACTCACCTCCCCCCTCCCTCATATACCTCTCAACTCCATCCCTCCACCTCATCCTCGGTCTACCCCTCCCTCTCCTTCCCTCCACCTCACCTTCATACACCCTCTTAGTCAGTCTTTCATTCTCCATTCTCTCCACATGTCCAAACCACCTCAGTGTATTTCTCCTAATCTTCTCAACCACATCCACATCTACCCCACAACGTTCCTTCACTTCTTCATTCGTCAACCTGTCCCTCCACGTCACTCCACATGCTCCTCTCAAGTAACTCATTTCCACTGCTCTCGCTCTTGACTTGTTCCCCTCTTGCAAGGTCCACGCCTCGCTTCCATACGTCAGGGTAGGGATCACAATACCATCATGCAGTGACTTCTTAACTTCCATACTCACCTCCCCATTTCTCATCACTGCTTTCAGTGTACCAACAACCTTCCTTCCCTGCTGTACCCTTTCACGTACTTCATCCCCCAAAGTTCCATCCTTACTCATCACACTACCCAAGTACTTGAATGCACTCACATTCTCCATATCCTCACCATCCAACCTCACTGCACACTCTGTGACTTCATTCCTCTCAAACACCATAACTTTACTTTTGTTTACATTAACTTTCAGCTTCCTCCTCCCACACACTGTCCCAAATTCATTCACCAAACCTTGCAACTCCCATTCATCTTCACTCAACAATACTGTATCATCAGCAAACAGCAACACAGGAAGCTTCCAAATCTCACCCTCATTCATTAGGGCCAGCCCCACATCCACTGCCCTACCTTGCACCTCCTTTACAACCCCATCCATATATATATTAAACAGCCATGGAGACATCACACACCCCTGTTTCAGTCCCACATTGAGATCAAAGAACTCACTCAGCTCACCATCCACTCGCACCGTAGCCCTAGCTCCCTCGTACATACTCTTCACAGCACTCAACAATTTCCCCTCCACTCCATATATTCTTAATACCTTCCACATACCTTGCCTATCTATTCTGTCATAAGCTTTCTCCAAGTCCATGAAGGCAGCATACACTTTCCTTCCCTTCTCTAGATACTTCTCCACTAAACATCTTAGAACAAATATCTGATCTACACACCCTTTTCCCGTCCTAAATCCCCCTTGTTCTTCTCCAACTAGCTCCTCTGTCATATGCCTAACCCTATCAATGAGTATTCTACCATATATTTTACCAGTCACACTAAGAAGGCAAATACCCCTATGGTTACCACATACTTCTCTCTCCCCTTTTCCTTTGTACAGAGGAACAATTATACCTGATTTCCAGTCCTCTGGAACCCTTCCCTCTTCCCAAGCCAATCTACACAACTTCCATATCCACTCCACAACAATCTCACCCCCATACCTAAGCATTTCACCACACACTCCATCAATTCCTGGGGCCTTTCCCAGCTTAATCTTCTTCATCGCTTCCACTACTTCCGCCCTACTGATCTCTCCCTCCCTCCTCTCATCTCTTCTTCCCCCAGCCATTCCCCAAATGCCGTCATAATAATAACGGAGTAAGAGGTTCGCTGGTTCCTCTTCCTTGATGGCTTGGTTCTGCATTGGACGCGATAATGTCCTTTTGACGCCTATTCTCTTGAAGCTCCCTAACACCTCCTCCTCAGGGAGTTATTATGATTATTACCCCTTACTGTCCTCTTCAATGTTGCTTAAATCATTCTATTATCACCATACTCGGCATATATAACATACGAAGTGATATTAGTCTTCCGTATCCAAAACTCAGTCTCTGAGGAAGATTTATTAGGGCGCTTCCTTAACCGCCTTGAATACGAACTCTTGTGTATAAAAAATAACCAAATATCATGCAAGAGAGTACTTAAGGACGCTCCGTTATCTGGCTATATGGTTACCACCCAGCGTTGAAAATGGTTTCCTAGGTTACTGGAAATCATCTGACTAATCACTCAGTGTAGACCCACCTGAAGCTGAAAGAAGAGTAATATATAGTGGGGAAGGCGGTGGCTCAATCGATAGAGAGGTGGCTTACGGTCCTACCGGACCCAGGTTCAAATCTCCGCTGGGGCAGGAACCAGTTTAAGGATTTGAATTTCATTACGGCAGACTTTACTGATCTACCAGACGACCCACCGACTTGTCGTTAAAATACCCCCGCTAATACCAATACACCAGTCCTATATGAGACAGCCCTAGTATGTATTCAATATGGACGGTGGGTGTTAGCGCCGAAGTGGTGACATGTAGAGGTGTACGATATGTAGGAGGACTACTGGGCCTTGGGAGCAGGCTGAGAAGCCTATGCCCAGAGTCGAGCACATAAAAAAAAAAAAACGAGAATGGGAGAAACAGGAAGATTGGAGAACAGACAAATAATGATAAACATGAAGCAAGAAGTAGACAGCACTACATCAAGGAAGTGGATGATGGCCGCCCCCACCTACCAGAAAATGATAGATGTAAATGGGTAAAATAAATCGCAGCCGAGGAAGATAGGAAGGGGTAAGGGGTACCAGGGAGCCTGCTAAGTCCACACAAATACGCAGCTACTAAGGAAGGGGGATGGGCAAACTAGGGAGCCTCCAAAGCCCACAAGAATACAAGGCTACTAAAGAACCAGGGGTGGTGGTGTCAGGGAGTCTCCTAAGCCCACGATACGAAGGGTAATAAAGAAGAGAGGGGTGGAGCCTATCAGGGAACCTCCAAAGCCCACAACATACACAGCAACTGAAGGAAGAGGGGACGGTGGTGTCAGCGAGCCCTCAAAGCCCCAAAGATTATACGGCCATTAAGGGACAGGGAGTGGCGGTGGTGGTGGTGCCAAGGAGCCTCCAAAGACCAGATGAAAGTCATTTTAATGTTGCCATACTTTGCAACTGGAAAAACGCAACTCTGTAATGGTGACGACGACTTGTGCGTTTCTCAATCGTACTGTTGGAGTTCTCCATGCTGCTGGTGGCGGTGGTGGTGTTTGTTTACAGGATGGTGCGGTGAGGCAACATGTCCTCGTCCACAGTGAAACAAACAGGCAAATAAGTAATTCCTATAACCTGACATTAATCAGCTGAGTTTTCGCCGAAAACATTTAAGAAAAATATCGTATTGATTTTAGTTTTTTTGTTACGTCTTTTCTCTGCTGTTTTTTTACTTTTTTTTTCTTCAATTTTCAAAACTCGCAAGTGCAACATATAGCAAATCCTATCTCAGATGCTTATGATTTCGACCTAACTAAGTCTCGACTTTGTTATGATGAACTGCTCCTTAAGTCTCACATTTCTGACTTTCACCTAACTATGATGTAGGTTTTATAAGTACGGCTCCAGAAGAACATATCTCTTTCCTCCTGCTACTCCACATCCTGCTCCTCCTCTTCCTTTTAATCATCTCCCTCCTGCTTTCTGTCCCCATCCTTCTCCTCCTCCACTTTTTTCTCCTAATGCTCCCGCTGCCTGTCATCTTTGCCTCCTCCTCTTCTCCTCCGCCTCCTTTTCTTTCCGCTCCTCCTTTTCCTTCTCCTTCTCCTCCTCTTCCTCTTCCTCATCGTCATTCTTTTCCTTCTTCTCCTCCTCTTCCTCCTCCTCCTCGTCTTCCTCCTCCTTTTCCTTCTTCTTCTTCTTCTCCTTCTCCTCCTCCTCCTCCTCCTCCTCCACCTCCTCATGCGAGCTCGTCTCCAAGACAAGGAGACAGCTGTTCAGTTCCTCGATTGTCTCACTGCTTACTTAAATGAGTGGATGGAGAAAGATGATACTCCTTCCACGCGTGAGGGGATAATTGACCTTATGCTGCGTACACAGCTAGAGAGGTCGTGGCCTGCTGAGCTCATAGCACAGCTTAAGATCTGCCAGGTGAAAGATGCCAGCCAAATGGCAGAAAAGGCTGACGCGTATTTTACTACATATGGGTATCAAACTCGTAAGCAAAACACCTGGAACAGCAGAAAAGATACTGCCAAGTCTGGGAAGCCATCTTATACTGACTCCCAGCACCAAGGCCGTTCTCAGAATAATGGCCAAGGTCCAAAACCGCAGTGGAAGGACCAGGGGCAAAACACTCAGAAACCTGAGTGGAAGAGGTACAACAAGTACCCTAACCAGCAGCAGTATCAGCCACGCAACCGACCGTCAGGACAAACTTTTTCACCACCAGGTCAAAAGAGGCAGGAAGCGAACACAGCCTTCATTCCTCAGCAGCAGCACGGTGGTCATGTCCCTACCAGTATGGGTACTCCCCCACAGTTCACTAGTCCCACAGTGACAGTGAACCCCCCTCCACAGATGGCCAATGTTCCATTTCCACAGGCAGTGAGTACGACCCCTCAAGTATGTAATTCTCAAGGCACAATGTTTGCCGCATCAATTCAGCAGCCTCATGGGTGGCTAGCTGCTTCCTCCACAGGCCCTCCCACAGGTGACAGTACCTTCCTTGTTCAGCCAGGGTTTGTGGGAGGCATCCCTGTGAAGGTCCTGAGACATAATGGATCTTCAGGTTGCTCTGTTAAGCAGAGTTTAGTTCGGCCTGAGCAGTATACAGGTCGACAGATCCATGCAAACCTTATTGATGGATCAGTGAGATTGTTCCCTGAGGCATGTATCCAGGTGGCATCTCCATTTTATACTGGTACGACACTTGCGGTTGTCATGCCAGAACCCTTATTTGACCTCATTTTAGGCAACATTTCCGGTGTCAAGGATAGTTGCACCGAACATGACGCTACTCAGACTTCGGCTGCGGTAACACGAGCCATGGCTGAGGCTCCAGACTGTGTCACCCCAGTGATCATTGAATCGCCGCAAGATCTGAAGTGTAGCCAACTTGTTGTACAAGAACAACATTCTGACCCGACACTTGCTGCCGTGCAGAACAAACAAAAGGGTCGAGTGATTAAGTATTCACGGGGAGGTCGAGCCAAGTTCCTTCGCAAACAAGGACGGTTCTATCGTGAGTCACGAACACCCGAGGGCGAGGTTCGACTGCAGTTTGTCGTTCCTGCCAAGTACCGCCTAGCAGTGTTAGAATGGGGTCATTGTTCAGCCTCAGGAGGTCACATGGGCAAAAGGAAGACCCAGGGCCGTATCCAAGCTGACTTTTTCTGGCCAGGAATGGGACGAGACATAGTTTTGTGTGTTCCTGCAGTGTGTGTCAAAGTAACACCACTAATCAGGGATATGTCCTTCCTGTACTGTTCATAACCACACCCGTAATCTCTGAGACAGTTGAGAGACAGAGTAGTGGTGAAGTGGGTGCAGACCTGACATCTCGCCCATAGGCCCCACAGGACACATCATGTCCAGGGCCTGTACATACATATTATGTACCGTAGGTTAAGGGGGAAGTTCAAGAGAGAACTCCGCACAGGCGACTCGAGGCTACGGGAGCCCGAGTTTGCACAAGGATTCTCAGCTCCCCAATATTAATATAGGCACTAGGTTAAGGCACTGGTTGAGGACCCGTGTGCAGTTCGAGGCTACGTGAGCCCGAGTTTGCATAAGGATTCTCAACTTGCCGACACTAATTGTATGTGTAGAGTTAAGTTTAACCAGTAAACTACACGAGTCCTCGAGACCAACGACGTCCAGGGACTACGTTTCCTGGTTAATGTACCTAATAAATTAATGGCGACCTCGAATGTATGAAGCTTAGGCTGTCACTTGTATTTTTCAGCTAGAGCGTACCTTTCATAGCATGTACTGATTGCTAGGCAGAGAGAGTAATTGTAACGTAATAAGAATTTTTGTCTCATTGACACTTTTGATGCTCCACCTTAATTGATTTTGCAGGTACACCAATGGGTGTAGCAGTTTTGCTGTGCGGGCCAGCTGATCGTCTGCCACACGCTGCTGCCTCTTCTCCTCTGCCTTCGTCATCGCCATATTATAAATATTACTGTGTCATTTTACACATAGGTACAGTTACACTACAACTGTCACACCTACACCGTGTATTACATACACCACGCTACACAACAATTAGTTGTCAGTGTAAATGTAGCGACTTTTCGCTCAGTTTGACCTGAGTACAGGATTTTCACCATCGTCACGGAGTTTTTTCCCTCAAGCTTGCCTCTATTAACATAAATACGAGGTTTTTACGTTCACTGGCAACTGCGACTTTCTCCTGTAGCAGGATAGCACACACACCACAGTGTGAATCTTGTGTGACTGAGTTAGGAATTATATGTATGTATATTGAAATCTTTTTTCTGAAGAAAGAAGGATTTGATTTTCATGGGGCGTAATGTCACGAGTTGGCCAGTGACATTGGCTTTTGTGGGAAACCACGAACTCAAGTGGAATCCCAGTTTATCGTTCAGTAATCGCTCATCGGTCGGGAGCCTTTTCAAATCAATTTTTCATTGTCATACGTGGTCGTCTTTGTGTGAGACATTAGCACTTCCGATGAGCGATTTGTTTTGGGCGCGTTTCGCTCACTCTAGCCGTTAAAAATGCGGCCATAGCGCTCCCTTTCTTTCCCACGAGTCAGCAGTCAAGTGTCTGCCGTGACGGAGTGAGGTTCTGTGCTCCATCAGTGAGAGTAGTGAGAGGTCAGCTAGCACCCAGGCTCCGCTAGACTACAGTTCTCCAGGTTCCCACCCTTCGTTGGTGATACACAGCATTCATTGACCAGTATTTCCTTTTCGTTTTCCTAGACTTAAGGGTTTAGTTAAGGTGTTTTTTTCCTAGCCGTAAGAATTTAGCTTTTGAGTGACTGAGTGAGTGCGATCTCATTAATCTGATTTTGAAATGTAACATTAAATTTATTTTGTAATCAATAAATTTAACAGTTCTTTTTCTTGAGCTTAATGTAATGTAAACTCGTATTTCTTTTCTCCATAATTAAGCTTATTTCCCTTATAGCTCCAAGCTTGCATAAACGTTTTGCCATTCATAACTGGTACTTAGGCCAGTCTTGTTGTATTAAGCTTAAAATCCGTTGTGCCTTCTAGGAGTTAAGCATCAGCAAGAACCTGATATTATTAATAGTATTAGTTATTTATTGTCAGGGGTGAAGTAACTTTCTCCAGAGGCTAGCAGTACTAATAAACAGCAATTGAGTAATTAGTCTCTGCTGTGTACTGTTGAGAAAGTTTATAAATTCTCATTCTTAGAGAATCGTGCGAAGCAAGCCAGCGTAAAGTAATCGTTGCTTGATGTAGCAAGACAATTCTTGTTCCTGCTGTTCAGTATTATTGAACATTATTATCATTTAAATAAAATTTTGCATTTATTTTAAAAACCCCGTGACAAGCTAGGTCAGGGGATCAAAGGTCAAGGTCATATACAGTAGGGTCAACTTAGCTTTCCCATGTGGGCGCGATATCTCCTGAACCCCTCGGCGGATTTAGACCAAACATTTATCAGTAATACAATCTGATGGGACGATGGACTGATTAGGTCAGCAAGGTCATGGAGGTTGTATGGTGAGTTTGTGCGCAAGGCTTGGCGGAGGCATACCCAGTGACTCTGCGTCGACAGCTCGGGGCCAAAGCTGTCGGCATTTCAGTATACTGTCACTGTCTGTCATTATCATCATCATTATCGTCATCTACAGTACTTTGAAAATCACTGTCATCTTCATTATCATTATCATCGTCGTCGTCGTCGTCGTCGTTACTTGATAGTCCTTGTTCAAACAGGAAAGAAAAATTAAAACAAACCTCGCTAGACAGCAACGCGAGTAAGAAGTAAATGGACATCTTGTTAGACACACAGACAAATAGATAGATACATAAATAAATAGAAGTACAAATAGATTAAAAATAGATATGTAGAATATAGACAGGCAAACAGACAGCAGTAAATAGGTAGACAGGCAGATAGAAAAAACATTTACATAGCCAAACTGGTTCACCCCTCTCTCTGCCTCCTTATAATTGGCCGTGATGTGGTTTGTGGTCAGGTTAACTCTCTCTCTCTCTCTCTCTCTCTCTCTCTCTCTCTCTCTCTCTCTCTCTCTCTCTCTCTCTCTCTCTCTCTCTCTCTCTCTCTCTCTCTCTCTCTCTCTCTCTCTTTTCTCTTCTCTCTCTCTCTCTCTCTCTCTCTCTCTCTCTCTCTCTCTCTCTCTCTCTCTCTCTCTCTCTCTCTCTCTCTCTCTCTCTCTCTCTCTCTCTCTCTCTCTCTCTCTCTCTCTCTCTCTCTCTCTCTCTTCTCTTCTCTTCTCTTCTCTCTCTCTCTCTCTCTCTCTCTCTCTCTCTCTCTCTCTCTCTCTCTCTTTTCTCTCTCTCTCTCTCTCTCTCTCTCTCTCTCTCTCTCTCTCTCTCTCTCTCTCTCTCTCTCTCTCTCTCTCTCTCTCAGCTGCGTCGAATTATCGTCCGATAAGTCTAACGTCAATAGTAGGAAAAATGTTAGAGTCAATTTTGGCAAATAGGATTAGAGAACACTTAGAAAGATTTAATCTTATAAACGAAAGTCAGCACGGATTCAGGCAAGGACGATCCTGCCTCACAAATTTGTTGTCATTCTACTCGGAGGTCTATGAGGCAGTAGATAGCGATAAAGCTTACGATGTTATTTATCTGGACTTTAGTAAAGCTTTTGATAGGGTCCCACACGAAAGGTTAGTTAGAAAGGTTCGAGCACACGGTATAGACGGCGATATCTTAAAATGGATAGAATCCTGGCTGAAAGGACGAAAGCAGAGAGTATTAATAAATGGAACTAAGTCGGACTGGGGATTAGTAACTAGCGGTGTACCACAGGGTTCAGTACTCGGTCCCTTATTATTTATCATATATATAAATGATCTAGACTTAGGAGTCAATAGCAGAATCAGCAAATTTGCCGACGATACAAAAATAGGGCGTATCATTAACTCGACTGACGATTGCCATTACTTACAAAAAGACCTCGATACATTGTCCAAATGGTCTAAAACTTGGCAAATGGAATTTAACGTTGAAAAATGTAAAGTACTTAACGTAGGCAAGACCATTGGAGATACTAAATACAGCTTAGATAACAAAGAAATTAGCAAATCGGAATGCGAGAGAGATCTAGGAGTTATGATTAGTAACGACCTTAAACCTAGGCAACAGTGCATTAATGCGAGAAATAAAGCAAATAGGGTCCTAGGATTTATTTCGAGAAGCGTGAGCAATAGATCATCTAAAGTAATACTGAAACTTTATCTAGCATTAGTAAGGCCACATTTAGACTACGCCGTACAATTTTGGTGTCCTTACTATAGAATGGATATTAATTCGTTATAAAATGTACAGAGAAGAATGACTAAAATGATACATGAAGTCCGGAACCTGTCATATGAAGACAGACTGAAAAGACTAAGTCTGCATTCGCTACAGAGGCGTAGAGTAAGGGGAGACTTAATTGAGGTGTTTAAGTGGATGAATGGTATAAATAAGGGAGATATTAGCAAGGTACTTAAAGTGAGCATACAGGATAGAACTAGAAATAATGGTTTCAAACTAGAAAAATTCCGTTTCAGAAAGGAAATCGGTAGAAATTGGTTTGGTAATAGAGTAGTAGACAAATGGAATAAGCTACCTAGTAAAGTAGTTGCTGCCTCTTCCATTGAGAGTTTCAAGCGTAGGCTAGATAAGCATATGACAAATAAGGGGTGGATATAGAATACAGAAAATCTTATAACCAATACTAATTCAAAAAAAAATTTCTTTTCAGGTTACACTATGATGGTCTCTGTTCTCCTTTCACACTTTCCTGTAAAATGTCCACGCCAGTTTTTCTATACGGCGTGGTGTTCTTTCTGACTTTTTCCTGCCGGCTTCCGCTGGAGGGTTTGGAGGGCGGGGGAGAGCCTTCTTCTTTGCTATCCTTATCTCATTCTAGTAGTTCAGTTACTCTTCTAGGAGCTGCCTAGCATGGGCCAACCGGCCTACTGCAGTTATCCTCTCTTCTTATGTTCTTATGTTCTCTCTCTCTCTCTCTCTCTCCCCCCTGACACAATAAGATCTATATCCCCATAGCTCTTCCGTGTCAGCTCCTGTCTGCACCTACGCCCTTAATTCTTATCTTTTATCTCTCTCACCTCGTATTGTTAATCGAGATCCAGGCTAGTAATCTCTCTCTCTCTCTCTCTCTCTCTCTCTCTCTCTCTCTCTCTCTCTCTCTCTCTCGCTCTCGCTCTTTATTTTCATTTCTTCCCTTTTCTGCCGCTCACCATGGATTAACGGAGGTTATGTCTGTCTGTCTGTCATTCTGTCTGTATATGTATTTATCTCTTCACCTAAATATAAACAAACTAAACACAAAATGGTAAGGCAGAGTTGTAGGGAAATGTCTGTTTACAATGGGATGACGTGCTTTTATTTTCGTGAAGTAATCGTACAAGGATACAATCGTTCTTTCAAGACAATAGAAGGTATATGATGGTTCAAGGGAATCAAGGCGGCTCTGGAAATATCTCAAGGTGACTGGAGGGGATTTTCCTACAGCTGAATAAAATCATCTTGTGGTACGTTGAATATAATGAAGATATGTGTGAGTGGGATGTGGAGATTCACCCCCGTAGAGTTTTTTGCAAGATCGCCATGAAATAGCGTATACTTAATGTTATGAGTGGGAGGAGGTATGCGTATTTATTAGTGTCCTGTGGTCTCTCTCTCTCTCTCTCTCTCTCTCTCTCTCTCTCTCTCTCTCTCTCTCTCTCTCTCTCTCTCTCTCTCTCTCTCTCTTGTGCTTCGACCTGTGACCCGACAACACCTCTCTTCCCGAGGTCTAATCTGCCCACCTGTGCAGCCCGACTCAACGGATATCCACTACTGAAAGGGAAGTCCATAATATTTTTTCTTAAATATCTCCTTTAACTCTAACCCCAATTCTCCTAAATATTACTTGCTAAATTGTGTCCTCTCCCCTGACTTAGTAAATAACATCAACATGCCCCCAGTACGAGTTCCTTGTCCCTCATGTGGAAACAAATTCTTCAATGATTGGTTTCCGAAATTCGGAAGGCCCGATGCAAAATGTTTTGTGTGCTTGACCAGTGAAAATATTCAGTATTTAGAAAGTACTATCAAAAGTCATCAATATGCAATTGAGGATCTGAAACAGGAAAATGCAGACCTTAAGGCAGAACTTAACAAAGCGAAGGAAAGCCCCCTGAATACGACATAGTATCTAGAAAGCACCATTAAAAGTCATCAGTATGCACTTGAGGATCTGAAACAGCAAAATGCAAACCTCAAGGCAGAGCTAAAAAAAGTGAAGGAAAGCCCTCTGAATATGACTCCTGCCGACCAGGCATTTCAAGCAGTATGTAATAAACGAAAATGTAAAGAAACGCCTAAGAAAACACCCGGAATTCCTACATCCAACAGGTTTTCCGTTCTTTGTGATGAAGGGGAAAATAGCAGAGTAAAACAGGTCGTCCATAAGAATGTTAAACAAAGAAGCCAGGATATAAACAAAGCAAGTGCACGTTTCCTGGGCACCAAATTCAGCACTAGGGAGAGCACCACACTGGTGGTTGGTGACTCCATATTAAGAGGTCAGGGCGCTGCCTTTGCACCAAATGATAAAGGCAAGAAAAGATCAGTGAAGGTTGTACCTGGCAGCAAGATTGACATGATCACCAAAGACATTCCAAGTACACCAGTCAGTCGAGATGCATGTCTTGTAGTAAATGTAGGAACAAATGATGCACACGACGGAGGTAGAGTTTCCACCAAAAATATCTTGCAGAAATATGAAGCCCTTCTAAAAGTAATGAAAAATAAGTCAGATAAGTGCGTGGTGAATGGTATATTGCCAAGGCTACGTTCCAATTCTTACTGCAGGAACAGAGTAGTAGAAATTAATGGAGCCCTTAAAGAAATGTGTACCAGAGAGAATATATATTTCAATGATGTCTGGAACAGATTTGTTGAAAAGCCAAGCCTCTTTAGACAAGATGGTGTACACTTAAATGCGAAAGGAATTGCAGAGACGGGCAAATTGATAAATATGGCCGTTTTGAAAATCCACGATATTGCAGGTGTGGCGGAAACACCTGCGCCCCCTGGGGACCTCACGGACGCTCCCACCTCACCCACCTCGCCCATCACCCCAGCCCCGCCCCTCACCCTCACCTCACCCCCCCCCCCAATCTCACAGTCGCGCAGTCACCCTCCCCCTCCTCTCCCTCCCTATCCACCCCTCCACTGACCCAGGGAAACTAAATCATAATTCCCGGGGAGATGGTGTATCCGGATTAAAGTATTATCATTCAATGCTCGCAGTCTTAGAAACAAGTTTAACGAACTCAAAATCCTTCTAAGTGTCGAAGATTTTCATATAATTGCCGTAACAGAAACGCATCTTGATATAGGTAATAAAGATTTATTAGCTGAATACCAGTTAGACCCCCCTGTGGCGGGGGGGACACAACCTGGCCGCATTATGGGGTGGTACTACTACTCTGCGGCCAGGTTGTGTTAGGAAGAATACTGCCACCGTATTCCCTGCGTGTCGTACAAGGCGACTAAGAGGGGCGGGGTGAGGGACTAGGGACCCCCTCCTCTGTTTTTTAGTTCCTAAAAAGAGACAGGCCAGAGAAAGGGATGGGGGATGGAGTTATCCCCGTACCCTGAAGATTGGGTCTATGAATATGCGTGGATGTAGTACGATTGAGGCTAAAAGGGAGGAGATTGGGAGAATGTTTGTGAGAAGAAAGTTGGATGTGTTAGCTTTGAGTGAAACGAAGATGAAAGGGAAGGGGGAATCTATGTTTGGAAGTGTGAATGGAAGATTGTCAGGTGTTGATAGAGGAAGGGCAAGAGAAGGTGTGGCCTTGTTAGTGAGTCCGGAAGTACAGCAGTGTGTGATTGAATGGAAGGAGGTGTCATCGAGACTGATGTGGGTGAAAGCGAAATTTGAACGTGAGTTGTGGGTGTTTGTGAGTGCATATGGGCCTGGTAGTGAAAGGGATGAACAAGAGAGGGAGTCTTTCTGGAATGATGTTGATGAGTGTCTGCAGAGTTTTGGAGCGAATGTGAATGTGGTAATGATGGGAGATCTGAATGCTAGAGTGGGAAATGTAGCAGTTGAAGGCGTAGTTGGTATGCATGGTGTGCCTGGAAGAAATGAAAATGGGGAACGAATGATAGCGATGTGTGTTGAGCGAGAGATGGTGATTGGGAATACGCTGTTTGAGAAGAAAGATATTTATAAGTATACATGGGTGAGACAGGAGGGTGGAACGGTTGTTGATAGAGCTTTGATGGACTATGTGGTTGTGTCTAGGAATGTAATAGGAAGATTGTTGGATGTGAGAGTTCTAAGAGGGGAGGGTGGAGGTATGTCTGACCACTACCTGGTGGAGGGAAAGTTAAGAGTAGGTAAGAGATGGGTGAGAGCTAGGAGGGTTAGGTGTGGCAGGGAGGTTTTGAAAGTGAGTCAGTTGGATAAAAGAGAGAAAAAGATAGAGTATCAGGAGAAATTGAAAGATGAGTGGAGCGCAGTGAAAGATCGGGAAAATGGCAGCGTGGAGGAGGAATGGCAGTTGTTTAAGAGTGCTGTGGTGGGGCATGCAGAAGAGTTGTGTGGTGTGAGACGTGTGGGTGGTGGTGTAAGAAAAGGAAGTGAATGGTGGTGCGAGGAAGTAAGTATGGCTGTGGCCGAGAAGAGACGTGCATATGAAGTGTGGCTGCAGAGGAAGGATGAGATGTCATATGAAAGGTATAAGGAAAAGAGGAATAGAGCGAGAAGGGCTGTGCGTGATGCTAAAGTGACAGCAGATGAGAGGTGGGGTAGGCGGCTGACAGAGAATTTTCAACAGAATAAGAAAATGTTTTGGAAGGAGGTGAAAAGGGTGCGAAAGGGAGAGTCTGGGAAGGAAGAACGAGTAAAAGCAGAGGATGGAAGGATGTTAATTGAGATGGATGCAGTAAGGAAGAGATGGGCAGAGTATTTTGAAAGATTATTAAATGTAGAGGAGGAAAGGGTGGCTGAGATTGTGGCGGATGGAAGGGTGCAAGGAATAAATGTGTTGGGAGAGTTGAATGATTCTTTGATCACGAAGGAGGAAGTGGAGAAGGCAGTAAAGGAGATGAAAACAGGGAAAGCTGCAGGTATGGATGGGTGTGCTGTGGAATGCCTGAAGGGTGGTGGAGTGACTATTGTTGACTGGTTAGTAAGATTGTTGAATGTGTGCTTTGAGAAAGGTATGGTGCCAATTGACTGGGCAAGTGCTTGTGTGGTCCCGTTGTATAAAGGCAAGGGTGATAAGTATGAATGTACTAGCTTTAGGGGTATAAGTCTGTTGAGTGTTGTAGGTAAGGTGTATGGTAGAGTGTTAATTATGAGAGTTAGAGAGGCTACAGAGGGAGTGATTAGTGATGAGCAGTGTGGCTTTAGGAGAGGGAGGGGATGCGTTGATCAGGTGTTTGCTGTGAGACAAGTGTGTGAAAAGTATTTAGCGAAAGGCAAGGATGTGTTTTGGGTATTTATGGATTTAGAGAAAGCGTATGATAGAATTGATAGGGAGGCTTTGTGGACTGTTTTAAGATTGTATGGACTTGATGGTAGGTTACTAAAAGGGGTGAAAAGTTTTCATGTAAATAGTAGAGCATGTGTAAGAGTGGGAAATGCTGTGAGTGATTGGTTTCCCGTGAGAGTGGGGCTGCGACAGGGATGTGTGATGTCACCTTGGTTGTTTAATATTTACATGGATGGTGTTGTAAGAGAGGTGAATGCAAGAGTTTTAGGTGGTCTGAGTCTGGTAAATGTTGATGGTGGAGATTGGAATCTGAAGCAGCTGCTGTTTGCAGATGATACTGCACTGGTGACTGATTCAGAGGAGAGATTGAGACAGTTGGTAGAGGAGTTTGGAAGGGTGTGTGAAAGGAGGAATTTGAAAGTAAATGAGAATAAGAGTAAAGTGATGAAGTGTACGAGGTTGATAGATGGTAGGGGGATGAACATAGTTTTGAATGGTGAGTTGCTTGAGGAGGTAGATTGTTTTAAATATCTAGGGTCACATGTTGCTGTGAATGGAAGAATAGATGCAGAAGTGAAGTTTAGAATAAATGAAGTAGAAAAGGTGCTGGGAGGAATGAAAAAAGTGTTTAAATGTCGTTCGCTTAGAATGGATGTAAAGAGAAGGCTGTATGAGGGTGTTGTGGTACCGACTGCATTATATGGGGCTGAAACATGGAATATGGGTGTAGCAGAGAGGAAAAGTTTGAATGTAATGGAGATGAGGTGTCTGAGGAGTATGTGTGGAGTGACGCGTATGGATCGGGTGCGAAATGATGAAGTGCGAAGGAGAACTGGAGATGTTCAGGAGATGGCTGGTAGAGTTGAGCAGAGGGTGTTGCGATGGTTTGGGCATATGGAGAGAATGGATAATGAGCGATTGGTGAAAAAGATAACTAGATCTGATGTGAGAGGTGTAAGGCTGAGAGGAAGACCACGAATAGGATGGATGGATAGTGTGAAGAGAGCGCTGGATGCGAGAGGGATGTCTGTCGAGCAAGGAAGAGTGGCTGTGCGTGACAGAAATAAATGGAGAGAAATTGTGAATAAATAAGTGATGACGCAGCCCTGAGGGGATATTCTCCCGCATTTGGTCTGATCAGCTAGTCAGGTCAGGTGCGGGTAAGGGGATGGGTATGTCATGATGTGGCAGGGGTAAACCAGCTCTGCTGTCGGGCCCTGCTGCGGATGTCACTGATTGCATTGCGCAGTTGACCCTTGTGCGGTGTGGTGCGGTGAGGATCTGTCCGTTCTCCCCTTTGGGGCTAAGATGTGAATGAATGTGTTTAAATGGATGAGTAAATGGAGAGTGTGTCGTCCTGTCTCGGCTACCTCCCTTTCCTTGGGGGAAGCAGCCTAGGTATATAGATAGATAGACCAGTTAGACTCGTATAAATTTCACTATAAATGCAGAGAAAATGGATGCTTAGGAGGTGGTGTTGGGATATATGTAAAAAATCACTTAAACCCAACAGAGGTATCCTTAAGTGGACAGAACACCGAACTGGTCTGTGTCAAATTACGTTTAAAATATATGAATATAAATATTGTTATAGTCTACCGTCGCCCTACTCATACTCCAGAGGAAGACACAGAACTATATAGTACCTTGCAGGAAGTTCTCGATGGGGACGAAACGTTGATTACCGGCGACTTCAACCTGCCGTCAGTAAATTGGAATACAGTTACCTGTAGCAGTAATAATGACAAAAGAATGACAGATTTCATTAAGAACAACTTTTTATTTCAATGTGTCACGGAACCGACAAGACAGGGCAATATCTTAGATCTTGTTATCACTACAAATGAAGATATGGTCTCAAGCCTCACTGTGGGTGAACATCTAGCATCTAGCGATCATAATCTCATAAGATTTTCCATGAATCTCTCACATAATGAGTGCACAAGTAAAACTAAAATGCCGGACTATAAAAGCGCAGATTTTAACGGCCTAAAGGACGCCCTGAGTACACTAGCTGAACACATAGAAAGAATTAATGATGTAAACGAAATGTGGGCAGAATTTAAGCACGTATTCATGATCGCTCAAAACAAGTACGTGCCAATGAAATCTAGACAAAACAAAGGGTAGAAACAAACCAGCGTGGTTTAATGCCGATATTAGCAGAGCAGTTAAAGAAAGAAACCGTCTCCACACCTTGCTTAAAAGTCAAACCAGTGAATTACTCACAGGGCAATATACCAGTAGTAGAAGAAAAGTTAAAAAACTCATTAGAACAGCTAAACGACAATTTGAAATTGATATAGCAAAAACAAGTTCTACGGATCCTAAGCTTTTTTATGGATTAACGGCAATAAGAGACTCAAGGCGGGCATTGGTCCACTTATCAACGACGAGGGTGCTCTTATCTCGGACGATCAGGAAGTTGCCTCTTCTTTAAATAAGTTTTTCAGTTCAGTTTTCACAGTAGACGCCAGTGACACCATCGAAGAGCATCAAATGTCAATCCAAAACGCACTAAGTGATATGCATATTAGCAGTAAAGAAGTGAGAGATAAACTTAATAAAATGAACAGTAATAAGACTCCCGGCCCAGACAATTTCTACCCTAAAATACTGAATAATGTGGTGGACGTAATATGCAGTCCTCTAACATCTATCTTTAACAAGTCCCTACAACAAGGAAAGGTTCCAGCAGACTGGAGATTGGCTAACGTGACCCCTATATATAAAAAGGGCAGTAGAGATCAACTAGGTAATTATAGACCAATTAGCCTAATCTCTGTCTTGGGAAAGATCCTCGAATCATTAATTAGAGATAGGATAGTTGAGTTCCTAGAAACTAATAACATAATTACGAACAGCCAGCATGGCTTTAGAACGCGGAGATCATGCGTGACAAATTTAATTGAATTTTACGATACACTTTTTAAAATGAATAATTGTACCAGGTCACTTGATATAATCTACTTAGACTTCCAGAAAGCCTTTGACAAAGTGCCGCATGATAAACTAATGACAAAAGTAAGATCACTTGAAATTGACGGAAATATTCATAGGTGGATACGTTGCTGGTTAAGTGAGAGAAAGCAACAAGTCGTTATAAATGGAGTAGAGTCAGACTGGGCTCCAGTGACCAGTGGTGTTCCTCAGGGATCAGTGTTGGGACCAGTCCTATTTATTAGGTATATTAACGATATCGATGTTGGCCTAAACAACTTCATTTCTAAATTTGCAGACGACACAAAAATCGGCAACACTATATTAACTGAAGAAGACAGAATTAGCCTTCAAAATGACCTTAATAAAATTATCAGCTGGTCAGAAAAATGGCAAATGCCCTTCAATGTAAGCAAATGTCAGGTACTGCAATTTGGGGAGAAAAATAAAAGGTATGATTACGAAATGAAGGGCCAAATCATTAGCAAGTCCTCACTAGTTAAGGATCTATAGTAGGACTCGCTTAAGTTTGCGGCTGTGGTGTGGCCCGCACCTGTGTACAATGGTGCCACGTTTCCCCAACTTGCGATGTGAAACGGAAGCTATTTATGTACAAGGCATCACAAATTCGATAAATTCAGACGAATAAAACTTACACTTGTGTATTTTGATGGCTGAATCAACAGTAATCTTATTATGCATAAAATATTTATACAGTAACACAGAAACATGGCATACATATTGTACAGTGTTGCTAAAAGAAATTGTAGTCACTTTTAATGGTTTTTAGCGTAGTTTTAGGGTGGGTAATAATATCACAGTAATGGATATAAGAGAATGAGCCTGAAAAAAGAAGAAATATGCCAATATCTAAAGTAAAAGAAATAATTCATATAATTCTTGTGAGTGGCAACACTGACACACCCAGTCTGGCTTAAGGTAAAGTACGTACCCCTCCGTAGACCCAAGCATAGCTTGTACAGGTGTTGCTAGGGAAAAATGCTCACATTTACTGGCTTTTACCGTAATTTTAAGGGCGAGGAATAATCACATTTATAATCATAAGAGAAGAGTGAGAGAAGAGTTCTGGACAAATGTGGAAGTGTGCATGGAAAAGTTTGGAAGGAATGAGAGAGTGTTTTTGATTGGTGATATGAATGGTAAAGTTGGTAATGTGAAGGTGGATGGAATAGTTGGTGAGTGGGGTGTGCCTGCCGAGATAGATGAGAATGGGAGTGCGTTAGTGGACATTTGTGCTGGGAGGGGGTTGGTGATAGCCAATACCCTCTTCAGGCATAAAATGATCCACAGGTATACATGGCGAGTGATGAGAAGGGTGGGTGGTGAACTGAATGAAAGGAAGGCAATGATTGATTATGTGTGTGTGGATGAAAGGATGCGAAGATGTGTAAAGGATGCAAGAGTGTATTGAGGTTGGGGGAGTGGACTTTCTGACCACTGCTTGGTGGTGGCCAGAATTAGGATGCAAGTGAGATGGAGGAATAGAAGAAGGGAAAGACGAGAGGAAGGAGTAGTTGCAAGGAGAGTGGAAAGGTTACAAGAGGATGAGAAAAAGGCAGAGTATAAGAGAGAAGTGGAGGAACGATTGGGCAAATATGAATTGGAGCAGATGGGAGACGTGGAAGGTGTGTAGTAAGATATTTACAGAAGAAATATGTGCAGCATGTGACGTGGTGTGTGGAAGGAAGAGAAGACGGAGGGGGGTGCAAGGAACAGCGTGGTGGACTGAAGAGGTGAAACAGGCTGTGGCACAAAAGAAGAAAGCATACAATGAATGGATGAGAAATAGGGGCGTGGAAGAAGTTGAGAGGCGGAAGAGAGAGTTATATGTGGAAAGGAAAAGAGAGATGAAAAGATTAGTAAGAGAGAGTAAGAAGAGAGTGGATGAGGAATTTGGAAGGAATTTGAGTGTAAAGTGGAGGGACTGTAAGAAAATGTTCTGGAGAGAACTGAAAAGAGTAAGACAGGGTGGAAGTGAAGTTAGCAGGGGAGTGAAAGATAAAAATGGTAGATTACTAGTGGAGAAGGGAGAAAAAGTGAGCAGATGGAGAGAACACTTTAAGGAATTGTTGAACGTAGAGGATGGAAGTAATGCGAGTATAAGTGGCTGGGGAATGGCTGGGAGAAGGAGGGAGGTGAGAAAACAGGAAGAAATCAGTTGGATAGAAGTTGTGGAAGCAATGAAGAAAGTTAAATCGGGGAAAGCCCCAGGAATTGATGGAGTGTGTGGTGAAATGCTGAAGCATGGGGGAGAGATAGTAGTAGAATGGATGTGGAAGATGTGCAGATTGGCCTGGGAGGAAGGTAGAGTCCCGGAGGATTGGAAGTCAGGTATAATTATTCCCTTGTACAAAGGAAAAGGGGAAAAAGAAGTGTGTGGTAATCATAGGGGCATTTGTCTTCTTAGTATAATAGGAAAAGTGTATGGTAGGATACTTATAGACAGAGTTAGAGAAAGAACAGAGAAATTAGTTGGAGAAGAACAGGGAGGCTTTAGGAAGGGAAGAGGTTGTGTAGATCAGATTTTCATTCTTAGATCTTTAGTGGAAAAGTTTCTAGAGAAGGGAAAGAAGTTGTATGCGGCTTTCATGGATTTGGAGAAAGCATATGACAGGGTGGATAGACAAGGATTGTGGAAAGTGTTAAGAATATATGGAGTAGATGGGAAGTTGTTGAATGCTGTGAAGAGTATGTACGATGGTGCGAAGGCTGCAGTGCGTGTGGATGGTGAACTAAGTGAATTTTTCTCTTTGGAGGTTGGGTTGAAACAGGGATGTGTCATGTCTCCATGGTTGTTCAATCTGTACATGGATGGGGTAATAAAAGAGGTACAAGGTAGGGTAGTGGATGTTGGAGTGGCCCTGGTGAGAGAGGATAGTGTTTGGAACCTCCCTGTACTGTTGTTTGCAGATGATACTGTGTTGTTGAGTGAAGACGAAGGGGAGCTGGAAGGCTTGGTGGATGAGTTTGAGAGAGTGTGTAAGAAACGGAACCTAAAGGTGAATGTAGGGAAGAGTAAAGTGATGGTCTTTGAGAGAGGTGAAGTTAGTGAATGTACAGCGAGGTTAGATGGTGAAGAATTGGAAAATGTGAGTACGTTTAAGTATTTGGGTAGTGTGATGAGTAAGGATGGAGGTTTGGAGGGTGAAGTGCTTGAAAGGGTACAGCAGGGAAGAAAGGTTGCTGGTTCTTTGAAAGCAGTGATAAGAAACAGGGAAGTGAGCATGGAAGTGAAAAAGTTACTACATGACAGTATTGTGATACCAGCTCTAACGTACATAAGTGAAGCTTGGACATTGTTGGAAGGACACAAGTCAAGAGTGAGAGCAGTGGAAATGAGTTATTTAAGAGGAGCCTGTGGAGTCACGTGGAGAGACAGGCTGACGAATGAGGGTATAAAGGAGGGTTGTGGTGTGGATGTGGATGTGATAGGAAGCGTTATGAGGAACACACTGAGGTGGTTTGGCCATGTGGAGAGGATGGAGGGTGAAAGACTGACGAAGAGAGTGTATGTGAGTGAGGTGGAGGGGGGAAGAGGGAGGGGGAGGCCGAGGATGAGATGGAGGGATGGGGTGGAGAGGTATATGAGAGAGGGGGGTGTGAGTTGGGAGCAGGGCAGTGAAATGGCGGGGGACAGGGCGACTTGGAGGCGATTTGTTTGTGGCCACCCCAAACGGGATTGAGGCGTCTGGCAGTAGATAGATAGATAGATAGATAATCATGAGCTAATATGTAGGACAAAATAGTAGGCATATGCCAATACCGAAGTAAAAAAAAAAAAAAAAATATTCACTCGCGAGCGGCAACACTTCCACACCCAGTCGGTGGCCTTGACAGCATAGCTTCCTGGTGGTGACCTCGTGTCACTTCCTTTATGTCCTTTGCACAGACAGCATGGCAGCTCAATCAGCCCATTCCTCGCCTCTACACAACCAGGCTAAAGAAATTGTCTTCAATGTAAGGCAGTATTTTCAGGAGGAGAGGGAGAAGGGAGCAGTTCTTCAAGGCCTGTCAAAGGTCGTCTCTCGTACAGCTGCAGCAACGAAGATTAGCGAGAGATCAGTTGAAAAAATCTCTAAAGATGCAAGAGAGAATGAGGAGATTCAATGTCCCAAGTTTAAGTCCCCCAAGAAAAGGAAACGTGTAGCACCAATGACCGATTTCTTTGATAACTTTAATGAAGGCGTGCTACGAAGAACAGTTCTGAGTTTTTATGAGAGGAAGGAAATCCCAACACCTGGTGGTGGTGGAGGCACTGTCAGGCTGAGAAAGAGATGCAGGAAGGGGAAAGAGAATGAATGAATGAAAATCAATCATGGTACTGCTATAACGGGTCATCTGTCGCCGTATACAAAAAATGATAAATATCACTAAATATAACAAAACCAAATTAACAAATGAAAGCACAATTATAAATAACTTATAAAAGAATCAAAAGTACTCAGGGTGGCTCACATCTCCCGCCAGGAGAGAGAGAGAGAGAGAGAGAGAGAGAGATAACGGTATAGAAAACGTGGCAACACTGTACACAGGTGCGGGCCACACCACAGCCGCAAATTTACGCGAGTCCTACTATAGGCGTACTAATTTCAGGCGATTTGAAATGTTCAAATCAATGTATCTCTGCCGCCAATAAAGCCAACAGGGCCCTAGGCTTCATCAAAAGACATTTTACATATAAAAGCTAAGATATTGTAATCCCCCTATACAAAAGCATAGTCAGGCCACACTTAGAGTTTGCAGTGCAGTTTTGGGCGCCTCACCTAATTAAAGATAGAGAATTACTGGAAGCGGTCCAGCGTAGGGCTACCAAGTTAATCCCGTCCCTGAGGAATAAACCATATCTCGAGAGACTCGGGGAATTAAACCTATACTCTCTTAGAAAACGGAGACTCAGGGGACAACTGATTGAATGTTTTAAGATTCTAAAAGGCTTTAGTAATACTGATTCAAGCAAGCTATTCACAGTAATTGCCGAGACTGTAACTCGAGGAAATGGTATGAAGTTGCAAGCAAGGAGGGCTAATCTTGATACAACCAAAAACTTCTTCACTTACTCTGTTGTAAGCGAATGGAATAAACTCCCTGGGAATGTGATTGAGAGTGGTACCATAAATATATTTAAAAAGAGACTGGACATGTATCTCGACGCAATTGGTGTCGTTTAGTTAGGATGGAAAAATTATTGCATATTCGCGTCTGCATTCATCTGTCTATTATACACAGACAGTAATTTAGGATATATATAATAGATTCATCTTTTGATTAAAAAAAAAAAAAAATTGCATGCATAGAGTAAGTATGTGGCTGTATGCCCAAATTTTCCTTTTCCATATTATTCTACTTTCTGCCGATCCTATAAAATTCCTTCAGGTTTTTCATTCCTGCAAGGTATTACTTCCTCTCTTGTTTCCTGCACGGCAAATGCCGGAGGGTCTGAAGGGTGGGGGAGAGAGCCTTCTGCTGTGCTATCCTTTTCTCCTGCTCCTATACACTATATTAGGATTAAGGCCGGACCACCTCGTAGGGACCGTAAGGTCTGTGTGGTCTGTGTATCTATGTAACTCTATGTAACTCTCTCTCTCTCTCTCTCTCTCTCTCTCTCTCTCTCTCTCTCTCATTTATTTTGCCGTTTTCTCTTTTTATTATTTTTACTGTAACCATAAAAATTGTAGTTACGGGTCCCGTTTTCCTACATCCTTTTCTTTTTTAATTCATATTTTCTTAATTTTTCTTGTTTCCCTCTCCGTCATTTTTCGTCTTAATTTTTGCTTTTATCTCATAATCTTCCACTCATCTCACTTCCTCATCTCACCCTCTCATCTCACTCACTCGTCTTTCCCCCCTCACCTCCCTTCTTCATCTTTTTCCCTCATCTCACGCCCTCATCTTCCCCCCCTCATCTCTTTCCTGATTACTGGGCTCACGATCACTCATCCTTTATCACATCCTAATCTTACTCCCATATATAGCATACTCATTTCACTCTTATCCAGCTCCTTTCATCTCACCTCTTTATCTCAGCTCTTCATCTCACCACCTCATCTCATATACTGTGCTGTCTCCTGATAGCTTGTTTCATCTCCACCGCTTTGCATCATGTCTCCCCTCCCTTTCATTTCACCTCATTATCTCTCTCCTTCTCTCATCTCATCTCACATCTCTCTTGATTCTGTAAACGATCAGTCACTGTTTTCTCTCTCGTTTTATCTCACTCCCTCATCTCGCCCCCTCATCTCATCTCATCTCTCCTGGGCTCACGATCTATCACCATTCATTTCTGGTATAAATAAGGGAGATATTAGCAAGGTACTTAAAGTGAGCACACAGGATAGAACTAGAAATAATGGTTTCAAACTAGAAAAATTCCGTTTCAGAAAGGAAATCGGTAGAAATTGGTTTGGTAATAGAGTAGTAGACGAATGGAATAAGCTACCTAGTAAAGTAGTTGCTGCCTCTTCCATTGAGAGTTTCAAGCATAGGCTAGATAAGCATATGACAAATAAGGGGTGGATATAGAATAAAGAAAATCTTATAACCAATACTAATTCAAAAAAAATTTCTTTTCAGGTTGCACTATGATAGTCTCTATTCTCCTTTCACACTTTCCTGTAAAATGTCCACGCCAGTTTTTCTATACGGCGTGGTGTTCTTTCTGACTTTTTCCTGCCGGCTTCGGCTGGAGGGTTTGGAGGGCGGGGGAGAGCCTTCTTCTTTGCTATCCTTATCTAATTCTAGTAGTTCAGTTACTCTTCTAGGAGCTGCCTAGCATGGGCCAACAGGCCTACTGCAGTTATCCTCTCTTCTTATGTTCTTATGTTCATGTGTTCTGACAAGTGGCTCTATACATCACCCCCCATCTCTCTCTCTCTCTCTCTCTCTCATTTTTATTTACTTCCTCCCACACGTTCCTTGTCTCTTTTGATTTATGTCTCTCCCTATTCTAATCTTTGGCACCACATTTTTTTCTTTTCATTCATTTTCTGTTTTTTCCGTACGCGTTCAGCCGTTCGCCCCCTCATCCATCACGCCGATGGTCCACAACTTGAACATGAGAGAGAGAGAGAGAGAGAGAGAGAGAGAGAGAGAAAGAGAGAGAGAGAACGGAGGGAAGGAAAAGAAGAATGGGAGGCAGGGAAGTAAATAAGGAAAGAGGGAGAGAGAAAATGAGAAGAGAACTGGAAGAGAAAGGAAAGGAGGAGAAGGAGGGTGAAAAGAGGAGAATGGCATAAGTGGGAGAGAAAGAATAAGTGGAAAAAGGAAGGGAGAGGGAAGGAGAGTCGGAAAGAGAGGGAGGTTGAGGATAATAGGACTGGAAGAGAGGAAGAGAAGAGAGGGAAGAATGGGAGGAAAGGGAGAGGAAGAAAAATGAAATGAGGGAGAAAGGGAGAGAGAAGATAGGAATGAAATGGGAGGGAGAGGGAAGAAAGAGAGGAGTGCACGAATGAAATTCAAGAAAAAAAAAAGGTGTTTGGAGAGACACTGATGGAGAAAGAGTGGCAGGATTACAATATAGTGAACGAGAGAGGAAGAAAGAGAAACCGTGTGTGTGTGTGTGTGTGTGTGTGTGTGTGTGTGTGTAAAATGGACAATAAGTAGACACAAACATACCTTTTTCTTCCACATTTCCTACCCTGAAAGCTGTAGCAAATCATTATCACTTATATTTCTCTCTCTTTCTCAGGTAAGCCAAGAAGGAGCCCAGAATCTCCTTGCAGCCATTTCACTTGAAGGGGAGAGGAGGATGGAGACGATGCCCCCAGGAAGAACAACATTTTCTCCACTTTCACAGGTAAGTTACAAAAGAGCATTCAGAATTCCCTTGGTCATGAATTGCAAGTATTTTTCACCCTGTTTCAGCCCCGGAATCACCCTTCCCTATATAATGTCACATCAGACAACAAAATCTCCTAATAGCATAAATTTGACTCCTGTTTCATGCTGTTTCACAAACTGCACACTCATTTCAAGCCTATTTCACCCTATTCATAACTGTTTCACCTTATAACTGCCCAAGAATCCTTTCAAATTAGTATGAGCTTCACGACTATACTCAACATATCACCCTGTTTCAGAGGTATTTCACCTTATTTTAGACGTATTTCACCTGATTATGGCCCAAGATACCCCTCCAATCGTCATGAGGTTCATTTCTATATCACCTTATCTCCCCTTGCTTTAGCAAGAAATCCCCTGCCAATATGAACGTCACACCTTTGTTACACATATATCACCCAATTTCAGCCTCACCATCATGAACTGCAAACCGACTTCACCCTATTTCATCCTAATTCACACATAGTTAAGCACATATTGCACACATGTTAACACTTATTTAACGCATATTGAACCCCATTTCACCCTGTTTCCACGCCACCACCTCGAACTCCGCCACCATTTCACATGCAGGTAAGAAGGGGAAAGGCACGTGGACAGGAGGACGGGGTTATGATAACAGTCACGGCGGGGCGTCTGGGGGCCTTAGCGGAACGACTGGTTAGTTTGCCGTAGCCTGACCCATATCTCCACAGGGGGTCTGATGAGGGGAGAGGAGGTGATGGGTGAGGGGGAGATAAGTGGATGTGGGTGTGGGTGAGGGTGTAGGTGGGGGGGTGTTTGTAGTGGGCGTTGATGTGGGTAGGAGTAAGAGCGAGAAGGTGATGGTTGAGGGAGAGATAAATGGGTGTGGATGTAGGTGGGTGGAATTTTGTGGGAGTAGGCGGGAGGATGTTTTTAGTGGGCGTTAGTATCGGTAGGAGTAAGAACGAGGAGGTGGGAAGGTAAATAGGTGTAGGTGTGGTGGTGGGAGGGTGTGGGTGTAGGTGGGAAGGTGTTTTTAGTGGGTGCTGATGTGGGTAGGAGTTGGGGTGTAGCATTGATATGGTAGTGGATGAGGGTGATGGTTTGGGTTGTGGGTGTGTAAGGGTGTGGTGTATGTGAGAGGTTTGTCTTAGTGAGAGTGGGTGTGTATGGGTGTGGATATAGATGGGGGGTTATTTTTAGTGAGTGTATGTATAAATGGGAGATTTTTTTTGGTGGGTACGGGTTGGGTCTTGGATGTGGATGGATGTGGTTTTGAGTTATGGAGGTGGGAAGAAGCTAAATGATGAGAAATATTTAGTTAATTTTCCCATAGTCTATTATTGTCAAAGGCGTCTGGTAAAGGGTGAGGAGATGACGGGTGAGGGTTAGTGGGTGTGGCTGAGGGTGTGGGTGTGCAAGTGGATGAAGGAATGGGTATGGGACTGGGTGGCGTGAGTATTCTGGTGGATGGAGGTGAATGTTGGTGAGTGGATATGGGTATGGGTGCAGGTGAGAGGATGTTTTTATTAGGATGTAGGTCTCAGTGTGAGGTGTGGGTGTAAGGAGAAGTTAGTTGATGAGAAATATTAGTCAGTTTTGCCATAATCTGACTCATATCGTCGGAGTGGGGGTCTGGTTAGGGACGAAGTGATGGGTGAGGGTGAAATAGGGGATGTGGGTGTGGGAGTGTGTGGGTGTAAAGGAATGGGGGTGCATTGTGTAGGTGTGGTCGTGTGACTGTGTGTGTGAAAGTTAGTATGTGATTTTGGGATGAATATGAAGGTTGAGGGTGTGAGGGTGAGGTGTGAATAGAGATACAAGTTATGGAAGGATTTTTAGTGATGTAGGTGTTTGGGTGTGGGTGTGTGGGTGTGGGAAGCAGAGTGGGATATGGGAAGGAGTAAGATGATGGAAGACTTTTAGTGTGTGTAACGACATGCTAGTTAACCATATTCTGACCCGTATCACCAAGGGGGGTCCGGTGAGGGGCCGGATGATAAGGGAGGGGTGGGCGGTGTGAATGTGGGGGTGGGTGTGATGGGAGGGTGTTTTTTTGTGGGTGTGAGGAGGAGGGATGGGGATGTAGGTAGTGGATGATGAGTGTAGCTGTGGTAGTAGGGGTGCAGGTGTAAGATTTGGTTGTGGTGTAAGTGGGGGTGTGGGGATGAGGGTGTAAGAGGGTGGGAAAGAGGTTGTGTGGTGAGATAAGATGATGAGGGAAGTTTGATAAAAGACTAGATGAGTAGTGGCTGTGGATGTGGGAAGTGGAGTAAGATGAAGGGAGATTTTTTATAGTGAATGTGTAACGACCTGTAATTTAGCCGTAATCAGATTCTTATCGTGGAGAGGAGTTTTGTGCGTGAGGAGCAAGGAGGTGATTTGGGAGGGAGGGAGAGGTCTGTCGGTGTGTTGGTGGTGGAGGGTTGCTTTCAGTGGATGTGTAGGTGAAAGGATTGGGGACAGTGTGAGTAGTAGACGTGAAGTGAAGGTATGGTAGTGGGTGTATGGTGTAGAGGTGTGGGTGGGGTTGTGGGAGACGTCGTGAGAGGGGTGGGAAACAGGGTGGGTTGTGCTGAGGGGTGAGGTGTTGGGAAAGGATTCATAGTGGGTGGGGGTTTGGTGGGAGGGTGGTTTTAGTGAGTGTTTTTTTTTTTTTTTTTTTTATGTGTCCGACTCTGGGCATAGGCTTCACAGCCTGCTATCAAGGCCCAGCAGTCCTCCTACATACCATACACCTCTACATGTCACCACTTCGGCGCTAACACCCACCGTCCAAATTGAATACATGCTAGGGCTGTCTCATACAGGACTGGTGTATTGGTATTAGCGGGGGTATTTTTACGACATGTCGGCGGGTCTTCTGGTAGATCAGTAAAGCCTTATTTAATGAAATTCAAATCCTTAAACTGTTCCCTGCCCCAGCCGGGATTCGAACCTGGGTCCGTTAGGACTACAGGTGGGCGTGGGTAGTTGAGAAAGCTGTGCGCAGACGCGATCCGATGGGAGATTTTTAGTGTGTGTAACGACAGGTTAGTTAGCCATATTCTGATCTACTTCACCGAGGGAGGTCAGGTAAGAGTCGACGTGATGGGGAAGTAATGGGGGAGATGGGGTGGGGGTGGGTGGAGAGGAGGAAGGCTGTTGGTGAGGGGTGGGTGATGAGAGGGTGTTTGTGTGGGTGTTGGTGTGGGCGTTTTAGTAGGTGTTGGTGTAGGAGGTGGAGTAAGTGTGGCAAGGGGCAAGATGATGGAGGAGAGGTTTTTAATAGTTGTGAATGTGAGTTGTGTTGTGCGTGAGGTTTGGTTGTGGTGTACTGTAAGTCGTGGTTGTAAGTTGTGGTGCTGAATGTAAGTGTGTGAAACTGGAGGTGTGTTATGGGTTCAGGTAGTGGGTGTGGGTGTACTTATGGGTGTAGGTGTAAGTGGGGTTGTCAGGGTGAGTATAAGTGTCGGGTATGGGTGATGTATGTGGTTGTGTGTTGGATGTAGGGCTTAGACGTGTAGAGGTGGGTAAAGGTTGCTGTGGGTGTGGGCTCACAGGTGAAGTGCGGGTAGCGGGAAGTACCTGGGAAGAGCTTTTTCTGGGTGAGACTGTGAACTGTGAAGAGAGTTGAGTGCAGAGTGAAGGAATAAATGTGGGACGGTAGGTGTGGGAAGTCGTGTGGGTTGTGGGAAGAATGAATGATGAAAGATTTTTTGGTGAGCCTGGGTGTGGGTTGTAGGTGGAGTGTGTGGGTGAAGATGCTGAAGCGAGTTTAGGTGTAGTGTTAGGTATGGGAAGAGGGATGGGATGCGGAAGTGGGCGAGGAATGGTGAAAATAATTTTTCTGCACTGAAGGTATAGAAAATTGGTATTGCTAGCATGTTTTGGTGTGTTGTAATTTATCCCATTCTCATCACCAAGCCTCGGTGTCCCCAGGGGGGGGGACCATAAATGCCCCCACCATCCGCCCCTCTCCCGATGATGACTCGAGGTGCCCGGTACCACTGTCTGACTCTCTTCTTCTTCATTTCTGCAACATTCGCGGCGTTTCCTCTAACTTTCGCTCTGTAAACCTCACCTTCTTTTTCTAACTGAGACTCAGCTGTCTGAGGCAACTGACAACAAACCCTTTTCTGTATCCTCCTACTTTCTCTATACTCATTTCAAAGCCAAAGGTGGCTGTTGTGTATATATACACAACGACTTATCTTGCTCTCGTGTTCCTGAACTCGATTCTTCTGAATTCTCTACACTCTGGCTTCGGCTTTCCTGTCATTCTCTGACTAAATATATCTGTGCTGTTTACTTATCCCCTAATTCTACTGACTATCAAAAATTCTTCGACTATCTTACTTCTATGATGGAACACATTCTATTCATTTCTCCTTTCTCTGAAATCTCCATTCTAGGAGATTTCAATGTTCACCACCACCTTTGGCTCTCCTCTCCTTTCACTGATCCACCTGGTGAACAAGCCTACATCTTTTCTATCCATAATGACCTAGAGCAGCTTGTACAGCACCCTACCCGTATCCCTGACTGCCTTGGAGAGAGCTCCAACATACTTGACCTCTCCTCACAACTAATCCTTCTGCTTACTCTGTTAATCTTTTCTCTCCGTTGGACTCCTCCGATCACAACCTTATCACCTTTACCTGCCCTATCACTCCGGTACGGCCTGTGGACCCTCCAGGGAAACATCGTCTGTGGCATTTTGGAGCCGCTGACTGGGAGGCCCTCAGGCAGTACTTCTTTGATTTTCCCTGGAATGATTATTGCTTCCATGGCCGTGAGCCATCTGGGTGTGCCTTGTGCATTACGGAGGTTATTCTCTCGGGCATGGAAGCATACATTCCTTTCTCATCCTTTGACTAACACAAGAAAGCCTTGGTTTAATCACGCTTGTTCTAATGCTGTCCACAACAAGGAGAGGGCCTACAAAAGGTACCAGAGCCAACCCACCCCTGAATCACATAATCTTTACGTTTCTGCCCGGAATCGTGCTAAGTCTGTTCTTCGCTCTACTAAAAATAATTTCATCCATACTAAATGTTCTCAACTCTCCAACTCGAATTCTTCCCACTCCTTCTGGCACCTTGCCAAAAATCTTTCTAACAACTTTACCTCATCATCCTTCCCTCCTCTTTTCTACTCTGATGGTTCTGTAGCTATTTCTTCTACTGATAAAGCAGATCTCTTCGCAAAGACTCTCCTCCAATTACACCTTAGACGATTCTGGTGCTGTTCCTCCATCACTTCCCCCCTCTGACTTCCTCATGGCTGACATTAAAATTTCTTCAGTTGATGTATTTTCTGCCATCACTGGCCTCAGTACTAACAAGGCATATGGGCCTGATGGGGTTCCTCCTGTTGTTCTCAAGAACTGTGCTTCTGTGCTTACACCCTGCCTAGGCAAACTCTTTCGCCTTTGTCTGTCAACTTGTACCTTTCCTTCTTGCTGGAAGTTTGCTCTCATTCAGCCAGTCCCAAAGAAGGGTGACCACTCCCAACCCTCCAACTATCGTCCAATTGCTTTAACGTCCTGTATTTCAAAAGTTTTCGAGTCAATTCTCAATAGAAAAATTTTAAGGCATCATTCCTATCACAACCTTCTTTCCGATTGTCAGTACGGGTTCCGTCAGGGACGCTCCACTGGCGATCTTCTCACCTACCTTTAAGACTCCTGGTCATCCTCCTTTCGGGACTTTGGCGAAAGCTTTGCCATTGCACTTGACATCTCAAAGGCTTTCGATCGAGTCTGGCATAAATCTTTAATTTCCAAACTGCCCTCTTACGGTTTCTATCCTTCTATCTGTGCCTTCATCGCTAGCTTCCTTTCTGGTCGTTCTATAGCCGCTGTTGTAGACGGCCGTCGTTCTTCTCCTAGATCTATCAACAGTGGTGTTCCTCAGGGCTCTGTCCTATCACCAACTCTCTTCCTTTTATTCATCAATGATCTTCTAAGCTGTACATCTAACCCTATCCACTCATACGCTGATGACTCCACCCTTCACCTTTCCATTCGGTTCCCGCAACGCCCATCTCAACAGTTACTTCAACAAACAAGGGATGAGGCTATGGCACACCTAATGTCTGACTTAGCTCGTATCTCTGACTGGGGTAAAAATAATCTGGTTGTTTTTAATGCATCAAAGACTCAGTTTTTGCACCTATCAACCCGACAAAATTTTCCACATGTATACCCACTAATGTTTAATAATATTCAGCTTAATCCTGCATCATCCTTGAACATGCTTGGGGTTTCATTTACTCGGGACTTATCTTGGAAAGATCATATTACATCTCTTGTAAAATCTGCTTCCAAGAGATTGGGTGTGCTAAGCCGACTCCGCTCTTTCTTTACCCCTGCGCAATTGTTGACTCTATACAGGGGTTTTATCCGCCCCTGTGTGGAGTACAACTCTCATGTGTGGGGAGGCTCCCCATATACAGCTCTTCTCAATAGGGTGGAGTCAAAGGCTTTTCGTCTCATTAACTCTACTCCTCTTAGTGACTCCCTTCAACCTCTGTCTCTTCGCCGCACTGTTGCATCTTTATCTCTTTTCTATCACTACTTTAATGGTCACTGCTCCTCTGAACTGTCTGCTTGCATTCCTCCACCTCTACGACGGGCGCATAGCATCCATCTGGCAGCAAACTTTCATCCCTTTTCTGTCCAACTCTCTAATGCAAGAGTTAACCGTTACTCCCAGTCTTTCATTTATGCAACAGGTCAACTCTGGAACTGTCTCCCTCTGTCTGTATTTCCTGCTGCCTATGATCTCCAGTCTTTCAAACGCAGTGTGTCCAGGCATCTCAAAATGATCGGATCTTGAATTTGGCTCTCAACTGTATTTTGTTTTTCTCTTGGAGGGAACTGTTACTGCAGCCTTTGGTTTCTTCTTCCTCGCATAAAAAAAAAAAAAAAAAAACTGCGTACAGATTAAGCCACTTGAATAAAATCTTGTGTGGACAGACAAAATAAAGCTTGAGCTCAGTCATCGCTGCAAGAGGGTTACAGAGATGGTATTTAACTAGCTTAGCACGGATTGACTCTGTTGAATAAAATCGTCTGTAGGTATGCAGAATGGGAATACTCTCGTCGCATGTCGCAGCTGAAGGGTTAAGGCGTGGGCAGTCGTAGGTGAATTTCAAGAATATGCTGTGTTGGCAGAAATTGTGGGGTAACTTAAGTGGTTGACGAAAGGGGCAATGAACACACGAAAGCTGTGGGTGGAAATTTATATCAGGTGTCAATAAGGGAGTTACAAACATGGTGTGTGGGAGGAGTGTGTGTGTCGACGAGAAATGTCCAGTGTGTGTGTGTGTGTGTGTGTGTGTGTGTGTGTGTGTGTGTGTGTGTGTGTGTGTGTGTGTGTGAAAGAGAGAGAGAGAGAGAGAGAGAAAGTGTGGAGAGAGTGTGTGTACTTGGGATGTATTGGAAAATGTTGGCTTGGAATGGAGGGAACTGAGACTGCGTACTTAACTTTGCACGTAGGAAATGTTGGTAAAAATAGGAGTGAAGGCAATGAATATGAAGTAAACAATGAGGGTTTTTGTATTTTGAGAATTATGTATGTACTGTTTAGAGTGATGGACGAGAACCGAAAATGTAGAGTTGGAGCAGGAGTGTAAGATTTTAATTATGAAGTGTTTCTAGCGAGTGTCGGGAACGAAAGAGAGCGAAAAATGTGGGTATGGTTTAAGGGTGAAAGGATTTGTGCAGTGTGTATAGAGGGTGTTGGCACCGCAGGGTGTGGATATAAGGTAAGGATGGAAGGTTTAGTCGTAGGGTGAACAGACGGTGTTGACAGAGGAAAGGGGAAGTGAGTTTGGACGGTAAGGAGTGGGGGTGAGTGGAAGATTTTGAATAGTGTGTGTGTGGTATGGTCAGACTCAAATATGAAGTCCGTTTGGGTGGGGCCCGCGCGGGGATTTCCCTCTCTACAGCTTTGCCAAACCTCCTCTCTCTCTCTCTCTCTCTCTCTCTCTCTCTCTCTCTCTCTCTCTTTCTCTCTCTCTCTCTCTCTCAGTTAATTGAGAAAGTTTTAATATATTTATAAGTTTTGTTTTCTTCTATATTGTTTCGACCTTTTTTCCACACCACCACTGAGGTAAAAGTCTTGGCGCGTTTTTTTTTTTTTTTTTTTTTTAGAGGTTTCCCCAGTAGGCATAAGTCCTCTCTCTGACCTTTCTTCAAAAAAATACTTGTTCACATTGTAAATAAGTTTTTTCTCCCGACTGTGGGGCACACGAGAGCGAGTCGGAGTAGCTGCCATCGTGGGTGGGGATCCGGAAGTGACCGGTCACCTGTAGTCTGAGGTGGGTGTCCTTGACCTCTGGCAACGTCGGAAAGCGACGTTGTCACGTGGTGTGGAATTTATACAAATCATTGCTATTATCCTAAAAAGCGACACATTCATAGCACTATATAGCCTTATTTAATAAGTACAGAATATTTAATATACAATTTCAAATAGTAAATAGCTGACATATGAGAGAGAGAGAGAGAGATAGGTACTGGGGTTGATGCGGCAGAGCTGTAGAGAGGGAAATCCCCTCTCGGGCCCCACCCAAACGGACTTCATATTTGAGTCTGACCGTAGGAGGGACGGCCACCATTCCCTCACTCGATGTACTTGTAGTGCTGCTTCCAGGTGACTGTACTTGAGTGACAACAGATGGCTTCTTGTACTCCAGTAAACCATTACGCTGGGTGGCAACCATATAGCCAGCAATGCACATCTGACAGTAGACCGTAGTAAGTTCAGGCGTTCCAACCAGATGTGGCTCATTAGGGTTCAATTACAAGTTAGGATCACTTAATGCCGCGCAGGTGTAGGTGACTGATGACTCTTACCATAATTATCTAGACGACCTAGCCGCCTCAGGTCCCTACGATCCTCCTGAGGCAATAGAGGGGAAGGAGATGGATGAGGTAGGGATAGAAAGCGTTAGCAGCGAAACAGGGCAGCAGGCGTGGATATGGAGCAAGAATGGAAGGTTATGAATGGTCAGTGTGGTCAGAAAGTGTGGTCATTTAGTATGGACCGAAGGTATGGGTGGTTATTATGGGTGATGGAAGTGAGCAAGAAGTTTAAGTGGGCCGGTTAAGTATGGGATTTAGGCAAGAGCTGCTGTTGCCGCCAGTTAGAGAAATGTGCCACAGTAAGATAAATGTGATAGTTAGATATATGTGTTAGTGCTATATGAATGTGTAAGTGTTAGATGAATGAGTTAGTGTTAGGTGAATGTGTTTAGTGTTAGATGAATGTACTACTCTTCGATAAATGTGCCACAATAAGTGCGGCATTCGGTTAGATAAGTTTTGTGGCCCTATTGATGGTTGTTGTAACCACTTAGATAGATAAGTGTTGTTTCTAGATAAGAGCTGTGTCCAGTTAGACAGGTGCTGCTTCTAGAAAGATAAACGTGCTGTGTTCAGATAAAGCTTTAGCCTCAGCTAGAGGAAAATGGAGCGTCTAGTCAGAAAAAAGGCTGCGTCAAGTTAGGTGAAAATGTTGCATTCAGCCCGCCAAAAATGTCTCTCAAGTTAAATATGTGTTCTAAAGGTGTCCCAAGTTAAATAAGTGTTCCGTCCAGCTAACTAAGTGCTCCGTCATGTTAAATAATATGTGTTCCAGCCCGAGCAGTAAAAGTGTGGCGTCCAGAAAAGGGAAAGGGTCGAGCGGAGTGTGAGAACCAGCATGACCGTACTGACGAAACAGGAAACACACTCCTTATATTCTTTTTTAGATATTTTGTTTGTACATACACCTTCAATCGAACAAGGTCCAGACACCTAACAGTCAAACTCGAGTAAAAAATAATGCAAAAAAATGCGGCAAAACAAAACAGTCCACGTTAAAATTTTACTACCATGGAGGAAACTTACTTAAGGTAAAAAAAAATGAGTTAAGACCCTATCTGAACCCGGCCCCAGACTCCTCTCTCGTGCGCCCCTGTAGCTCTGTCACTGCCGCCCCTCAAATTGTGGTGCCATCATCCCTCCCACCAGTCCACCGCGGTAATTTTTAGGGCGTTCCAGCGGTCTCACTTTCGCCACGCCGCTGCCACACCAACCTGACAGGGCGTTGACGGATTGCCACAGAATTGGTTACGGATGACAGTCTACCGGTACCCTGACCCCTCCAGCCCTAGGGATTACACCTGAACTGGCGGAAATCTTTTAGTGATACCCAGAATAGAATTTTAAAAGATTGTTCTCGGATCGGAAAGGATTAATGGATTTTTTCTGACCCTCCTGCCCGAACGATCTTATCTACTCTGAGTAATAGTTCTCGATGGCTTGAGTAGTTAATTTGGACTCCTGAGGTAACTACTAGATAACAATATAATACCAGTTTTATTCTGTAGGTCCTCGGTTGCGAAAATTAAGACTCGCGTTTTTTGGGTGATTTCCTCGTTAGATTTGCTTGGGAAGGGATGACTGTTGCTCTAATTTTCTCTGTCCCTCTCTCTCTCTCTCTATCTCTGTGTCACTTTCTCCTCCCTCTCCCTTTTCCTTACGCCATGTGGACTGTTTTAGTGCCCTGTAGCGAGGCGGGTCATCCATCTTACTGGAGTGTCCCCTACATCACCCGGACGGCCCCCATCACACCCACCCGCTCCCTGATACCGTTTATTTGATATTCATGGGGCAGAGAGAGAGAGAGAGAGAGTGTGCGTGTGTGTGTGTGTGTGTGTGTCCATCTGAAGGCTCATCCTTTGGTGTGGTGAGGGTGTGGAGGCTCCTTGGTACATTTTCTTTGAGGTTAGAAGCTCCTTTACTGCTTTTAATTTGTGTATTGATAATACTCCCATATATGATATTTATGTGTTTAGGGGAAGATAATAATAATCTTGTGGGCTTCATTTCTTCAGCATTTTGACGACTTTCACGTTCTAGTCTCGCTATCACTAGACAATTTTATTCCGTTTGGGGACGACCTCTCGAAGTGAATGGTTTAGAGATCCCTGTTGCTTACCTCCTTCACTTTCAGGGGTCGTACCAAAGTTAAAGGAAGTCGTGCGGTGATAGTAAGAACAAAACACAAATGCCGTCATAATAATAAAAGAGTAAAGAAGTTTGCTGGTTCCTCTTCCTTGATGGCTTGGTTCTGCATTGGACGCGATAATGTCCTTTTGACGCATATTCTCCTGAAGCTCCCTAACACCTCCTCTTCAGGGAGTTTTTTTTGCTTATTACCCCTTACTGTCCTCCTCTGGGTTGCTTATTTCATTCCATTATACCATACTCTGCATATATAACGTACTAAGTGATATTAGCCTTCCGTATCCAAAACTCAGTCGCTTAGGAAGATTTATTAGGGCGCTTCCTTAACCGCCTTGAATACGAACTCTTGTGTATAAAAAATAATCAGATATCATGCAAGAGAGTACTTAAGGACACCCCGTTATCTGGCTATATGGTTATCACCCAGCGGTGAAAATGGTTTCCTAGGTTACAGGAAACCATCTGGCTAGTCACTCAGTGTAGATCCATCTGAAGTTGAAAAAAGAGTAATAAATAGTTACAGTGAGGATGGGAGAAATGGGAAGAGTATAGAACAGACAGATAAAGAATGATAGAATTGAAGCATGAAGTAGACAGTACTACATCAAGTGAGTGGATGATTGGCGCCCCCACCTACCAGGAAATGATAGATGTAAATGGGTAAAATAAACCGCTGCCGAGGAAGATAGGAAGGGGCGACGGGTACCAGGGAGCCTACTAAGTCCACACAAATACACAGCTACTAAGGAAGGGGGGATGGGCAAACTAGGGAGCCTCCAAAGCCCACAAGAATACATGGCTACTAAAGAACCAGGGCAGGGGTGGTGGTGTCAGGGAGTCTCCTAAGCCCACGATACGAAGGGTAATAAAGAAGAGGGGGGGGTGAAGCCTATAAGGGAGCCTCCAAAGCCCACAACACTATACAGCAATTGAAGGTAGAGGGAACGGTGGTGTCAGCGAGCCCTCAGGTGGTGCCAAGGAGCCTCCAAAGACCAGATGAAAGTTATTTTAATGTTGCGTTACCTTGCAACTGGAAAAATGCAATTCTGTAGTGGTGACGACGACTTGTGCGTTTCTCTATCGTACTGTTGGAGTTCTCCATGCTGCTGGTGGCGGTGATGGTGTTTGTTTACAGGATGGTGCGGTGAGGCAATATGTCCTCGTCCACAGTGAAACAAAGCGGAAAATAAGTAATTCCTAAAACCTGACATTAATCAGTTGAGCTTTCGCCGAAAACATTTAAGAAAAATTTCGTATTAATTTTAGGTTTTTTGTTACGTCATTTCTCTGCTTTTTTTGTGTGTGTGTGTATTTTTCTTCAACATTCAAAACTCGCAAATGCAACATATAGCAAATGCTATCTCAGATGCTTATGATTTCGACCTAACAAAGTCTCGACTTTGTTATGATGAACTGCTCCTTAAGTCTCACATTTCTGACTTTCACCTAACTATGATGTAAGTTTTATAAGTACGACCTCAGAAGAACATGTCTCTTTCCTCCTGCTACACCACATCCTGCTCCTCCTCTTCCTTTTCATCATCTCCCTCCTCCTCCTTGTCCCCATCCTCCTCCTCCTGCTCCTCTTCCTGCTCCTCCTCCTCCTCCTCCTCCTCAGCGTCTCATGAGAAAAATAGAAGCACATGGAATAAAAGGAAAGACGCAAAAATGGTTACAAGACTGGCTGTCAGACCGAAAACAGCGAGTTGTGATAAACGGAAAGGAATCCAAATGGCGTAATGTGATCAGCGGCGTTCCCCAAGGCTCAGTACTTGGACTGATACTTTTTATTATCTATATAAATGACATTGATGAGGGTCTAAATTGTAAAGTATCCAAATTTGCAGATGATACTAAAATAACCAGTAAAGTCACTTCAAAATTACAGTGGCAGCAGTTACAAAATGACCTTAATACTTTAGCAAGCTGGGCAGAAAAATGGCAAATGAAATTCAACACAGAAAAATGTAAAGTACTTCATATTGGAAGTAACAATGTCCATGCAAATTACAAAATGAACAATATTCAGTTATCAAGTACAGACAGTGAAAAGGATCTTGGTGTGATAATATCAAATGACCTAAAACCAAGCAAGCAGTGTACCGATGCGGTTAAAATTGCAAACAAGCTAGTGGGTTTTATTGGAAGAACTTTCGAGTTTAAATCGGAAAAAGTCATACTTGCCTTGTACAACTCGCTAGTGCGCCCCCATCTTGAGTATTGTGTGCAATTCTGGTCTCCGTACTACAGAAAGGACATTGAAAAATTAGAGAAAATTCAGCGAAGAATCACAAAAATGATACCACGACTTAGAAACAAACCATATGAGGAACGCCTTGAAGAACTTAAATTATTTAGCCTAACGAAGCGCAGGTTAAGAGGGGACCTTACTGAAGTTTTCAAAATCATGAAGGGATATGACAACTTAGACATGAATAAATATTTTGATATAGACCGGTCGAGTCAAACCAGAAGTAATGGCTGCAAAATCATGGGAAAGCAATTCCAATCCCACGAAGCAAAATACTTCTTCTTTAACAGAGTTGTAAATATCTGGAACAGATTACCCTCAGATACCGTGAACAGTATCTCAATTGAGACATTCAAAAACAAATTAGACAAGTATTTGCACGAAAATCCTCAGCTGACTCTTTTTCTGTCCGAATAACTTGCTTTTATAGCTACGGTACATGTAAGTTCATGCCCCTTTAGTCTACAAGACACCCAGTAAACAATGTACCCATACATAGTGTTGCGTCACGATATTATACATTTTCAATTTATTCGGTGCAAACAAAGCAATATAAGCATAGATTAGGATCTGCACAGATAACCCTGAGTTAACGGTCACTACTCTTACTTTCGACCTGTGATGGGCTGTGGATCACTGAGGGTCCATGTTAGTCAAGTGACCACCATCGGGATTTTTTTAATGTACCAGGGGTCATTGCTTCAGGATGAAACTTGTGTACTTGTCCCATATGGGAGAGTTCCCTGTCTCAGTGGAGTGAACTGAGCTAGGGCCTGATTGACTGCTGCCTATCTTAAAAGCGCCAGGCAAGGCTGCCGCACCATCCCTAAACATCCACACTGTGCAGTCCCCTCGTGTCTACAGGACACCCCGTAAACCTAACATAGCGTCACGTCACGTCATTATACGTTTTTCGATTTACCCAAAGCAAATGAGGTAATATACAGTAAGCACAGATTAGGATCTGCACAGATAACCCTGAGTTAACGGTCACTACTTTTACTTTCGACCTGTGATGGGATGTGGATCACTGAGGGTCCCTGTTAGTCAAGTGACCACCATCGGGATTTTTTTAATGTACCAGGGGTCACTGCTTCAGGATGAAACTTGTGTACTGTCCCACATGGGAGAGTTCCTTGTCTCAGTGGAGTGAACGGAGCTATTGCCTGATTGACTGCTGCCTACCTAAAAAGCGCCAGGGAAGGTTGCCGCACCACCCCTAAACATCCACTCTGTGCATTGCACATCCACACTGTGCACTGTGCAGTCCCCTTTTATCTAAGACACCCGTCCTATATACTTTTCAATCTCCCCAGTGCAAAGAAAGCAATATAAGCACAAATTAGGATCTGCACAGATAACCCTGAGTTAACGGTCACTACTCTTACTTTCGACCTGTGATGGGCTGTGGATCACTGAGGGTCCCTGTTAGTCAAGTGACCACCATCGGGATTTTTTTAATATACCAGGGGTCACTGCTTCAGGATGAAACTTGTGTACTTGTCCCACATGGGAGAGTTCCTTGTCTCAGTGGAGCAAACGGAGCTATTGCCTGATTGACTGCTGCCTACCTTAAAAGCGCCAGGCAAGGCTGCTGCACCACCCCTAAACATCCACACTGTGCAGTGTGTAGCTTCCACGTTATGTCCACAAACTTCCCATTAACTCAGTGTAACCGGTTTATAATGTCATGCCGTAACTATTATTTTATTTGTTGACTTTCTCTTTCAGGTTACTCTATCGGGTAGCTTATAGATAAAGTATTATAGAATGTGACTTTTCCTTTCCAGTGTTTCCTATAAAATTTCCATGTCAGTTTTTCCATGCTGCATGGTGGTTTTTCTCACTTTTTCCTGGAGGGTTTGGTGGTGGGGGGAGCCTTCTTGCTTTACTATCCTTATCCTTCAACATGTAGAGTTAGATCTTGTAGTCATAGTTTTCTCTAACAAGCAGCCTCAAAAGGACCATAAGGTCTGTTACTGTTTGCTTTCCTGTGTAATCCTGTGTAATCCTCCTCCTCCTGGTCCTACTAGTGTGATGACCTGGCGTTGGTGCTTATCGGATGTGGATCGCCAGGAGGAAAGGCCCGCCCGAGTGCCGCCCACCTCAGTAATTGATCATGAAGGGTATCGGGGCGGGGATCTGAGCGGCTAAATGACCGGCGATAACGGTAATGATAGGGATCCGGGCCGGCCTAGTGGACCGGCGCCGCCTTGCCATCTCGTCAGGGCCATCACCTTGAACGGCAGATTGATGCTGGGCGAACCAGATGTGCCTCTTAACTCCTAAAAGCTTATAAGAATTTTTCCTCAATCATCCAACTTTCACCCACTTTTTCATTTACAAGGCTGAAGAGTTTGTTTTAACTTCTTTAGGTAGATCATTTCTAATGTGTGGATTTATTTTTCTTTTTTTTTGAGGGGGAGAGGGGGGGCGTTAGTTAAGACAAGGCAAAAACGACGTTATTAAAAAGATTATTCAAGACTGCTTCTGGTCCCTGTATTGAGGAGAGTACTGTAAGCTAAAAATAATAATATGTGGAGTGGATCAGAATTCAATAAAAACATGTTAGGGAAGGGATCAAAGAGGTAGGCTCACACTCCTTTACAAAGAGGAGTTTTTATATAGGCTTAAGGAGATCATTTGGTGTCAGCGTGGATGATATTGAAAGGCCATTCCATTCCAGTTAGGGTCTCGTTTGGTTTCTCTTTGAACAGCGAACTGATAATGAGTTTCTGTGTAATCAGTGTTATTCAGTAATTACGCGGCTGTTGGGAGCTGTACAGGTCCGTAAAAAGACCTGTGGCATTTTGTTATGGTTGTGCATGGGAGCGTAACGTTGATGAGTGACGAGTGACAGGATAAAGCGATCCGCGGGTACGTCACACACACAAAAGGGATCAGAAACTGGAGCCGAATTTAAAAACCTTTTTAAGCTTATCCCTTTCATTCCGGTGACGTCTTTCCTATTCAGTGCCTAACATCACCTGACGATCTTATTTGGCTTAAGGGAGACTATCGAAATGGAGGAATTACATGTTGCCATCAGTAGCCCTTTTACCGTTAGAGATCTTCCGAAGTTGTGCACAAGATTGCTTACCTATACTTTCGTCCTCACTCATACACTTTCCAAATATTTTACAGTGATATCAGAGTGACTATTAAGTGAGAATATACGAGTGAGGTGGAGGGGAAGAGGGGAGGCGAAGATCAAGGATGAAATGGAGGATGGAGTGAAGAGATCTATGGGAGAAAGAGGGTGTGAGTTGGAGGGAAGGTTGCCAGATGGTGGAGGACGAAGTGACTTGGAGGCGATTTGTTTGTGGCCACTTCTTACGGGATTAAGGTGTCTGATAATAGGTAGATAGTTAGAAAATATACGAAAAGCAAGACTATTTCTGATAACAATGCATTGCTATAAAGATATTTTTTGCGTTAAGGGATTTAGAGAATGTATAAAGATCTTCCCTAATATCTGGGCAGGCGTCCCGTAGCACAGGCCCTCCCTTTATCTCGCCTCGTTCCTTTGTCTCTGTCTCTCTGTCTCGCCCCCTGTTTGTTTATCTTCCCTTTGTGGTCTCCGTCTGGCCAGGTTTATCTCCTCCACGCCCTCACGCATCATCCTCCACGCCCCTTTTGTCTGTGGGAGCGTACGCAGAAGTGACTGTGGCCTGGGTAAGCTATCAGATGCTCGGTACACTCTTGCCCTTGTTCATAACCTGCCTATCTATCTATCCATCTATCTGTCTATCTGGCTGTCTGCCTTTCAGTATCTATCAATCTATATCTATCTGTCTGTCTATCTATCTAATCAATCTATCTATCACTCTATCTATCTATCTCTCTCATCTTTAGAATTCGTTCATCTTAATATGGCGGAGATATTCGTCCTTCACCAGCTTATTTTCCGTTGCTCAGTGCTAGAAAAAGGCACTGCTATGACTCTACATGCTGTATATAAAACTTCTCTGTGACTATAGTTCTTTCACCTAAACTTTGCCCAGGTTTTCATCTTTTTGTAGCCTATTTCCATGGCTTAGTTGCAGAATAAAGCAATACTACGGCTCTACATCCTTTCCAGAGCACTTCTTCGTAACTAGCATCAAATTCTAGTGTTAATCCACTGTTGGAAATCAGTGTTTAAGATGGAGGGCTGGTAGTTCAATAGGCCAGGTTAAGGTGAAATGAATATATCAGAAGCACGGTAGTCGTAAATGACGCTGTGCGATTTGTTCCTCGGTATGCGCGCAGTTCCATAAATTGGCAGTAAGGGCCGGGACGAAATTCCGGATACATGATGTGACCTCGGCCCTATGTACTCGCAGATGGACGCTTCGTAACCAGCCAGACCCGCTGGGAATGTGGTATGATAAGGCATTCTTTTGAGGGAGGCACCGAAGAATGTTGAGGTTGTGGAAAAATGTGTGGAGAGAGAGAGAGAGAGAGAGAGAGTGTATTATAAAAAGTATGACCAAATTGACAGAGAATAGAGGAAGTATACAGGATTAGCCAAAACGATGGGGTAACAGAGGGAGCGTTTTAAAATAAGTCCTTCTTTGGTAGGAACTCCTAAAACTGCCATTATCCAAAAAATACTCAACACACCGAGCAAACTAACTCTCGAAAACTGTGTGTGTGTGTGTGTGTGTGTGTGTGTGTGTGTGTGTGTGTGTGTGTGTGTGTGTGTTTAAGAAAGCAGATATACACACAAGCTTTAACAATGCTGCCTAAAAACTGATGAATAATCTTTATACACATGCTATATAGATGCTGCTCTGATATATGTACTCTATGAGTACAAGCTGAATGGAGGCTGCCCGAAACCTGATAAATGATTTCAAAGTACGCAGGCTGTAAGGATGCTGCCCTAAAGAGTGAAAAATGTAATATCTGTGTACAAGCGATAATGATGTTTCTGTACAACTGATGCGTAAAATTCTTGTGTGTAGGCTTTAACTAATTCAAGGTGGTGATTTGAGTGATTGTACCACTCCAGATGATTTTCTTAAGCTCAAAAGCGTCCTGTAGCTGTACAAGTGATAATGGAATGTATATCTAACTCCCCCCCCCCCAGCTTGAAAAATCTCTCCCATACCAAAGAATGTTGTCAAGATAGCGATAAGAATGAAATGTGAAATACGTAACCGGACTGAAAGGGTTACAGATGCTACACAAAAAATATCTGTCTAATTTTGCATTGTCTGGTTTCGCATCTTGTAAGACGTGATGTCAAAAGCTAAAACAGGTAAATGTAATCTCTTTCTGCAGTTTATAAGGTTGCTGGGTTTAAATTTGTTTACAATATCTCCGTCTCGTGTTGTTGTGGGTGGAAGGAGGTTACCACTTCCCTTATTCAGCTCACGTTGATGGCTCAGGTCTCTTGTTCCACGATTTTGTGTAACTGGGCTTTGTTTTCCTCTGATAATGATGTAAATTTAGAGTATTATCACCGCTTAAACTATCTGATGACAAAAGTAGATGCTGAAAAAAGGCGACGTACAGTGAGCGCCAATAGTCGTGTCTTGAAATTTGGTGAAAACATAAGCTAACTGGCTAAACATCTGGTGCATTCCGCCGTCTGTCATACGGAAGGTGCATAATGTTTCACGAGTTACATTTAATCTTCGGACAAAACCGAGACACGACTATTGGCGCTCACTGTACATCCATTAACCTTTTGACTAGCACGTTTTTCCCTCGGCTAACCTAAATCGTCTGACTGCAGTGTGTGCAAAGCAACGAAAGTGTTTCTGTAGATAGTGTTAGCTCGCTGACTAATGGAATATATCTCTCTCTTAGCTAAGCAGTCTGTTTTGTCTTAATTTAATCTCTGGGTGAGTTTAGAGCATTGCAAGTGTTAAACTTTATGTTTATGTGAAAAGTCATGAACTTCGTATATCTAGCATTTAGGACTTCTGTTTATAGCTTCCCAAACAGAACAGATTTGGCTCAAGTTTGACACGTAATACCTTGGGATAAAAAAAAAAAAAAAAGCTGATACACTTCGCAGGTTAGTTTAAGCCCGACAAGGACGTACCCAAAGGACGGGACAAAGGGGCAGAGCCCCCTCTCCCTCCTTCAGGCCACCCAATTCACTGAATGGATCGAACTCAAATTTAGCAGATAAACACTTAGAGGTAATGGTATGCATAGAGGGTAAGTTGCGACCCCCAGCGGTGTGTTTAGGGAGGCGTCGCTTTTTTTAAAACCTTATTTTCTATTCTTGCCAAAACAATGGTCGATTTATATTGAAATTTGACAGATGGAAGATTTTAGACATTGGACTGAATACAGGTTAGCCTTTAACCTCTTTTGAGGGAGTGGCCTTGGAGTCAGTAGCTGCACCGGCCAAAAGGTCGTAGCTCAGCAAGTAATCTGCTACCGAGAGAAAAGGTAATCAAGATACGGCAGCCTGGATAGACGTAATCACCAGCGCTACCCTTGTGCCAGGCAATACTGAACAACAACATACAAGCTTTGCCTTAGACTCATGGCCTCGTATTTTGTGGGCTGCGCAGGCCCCTTAGCACCCGTAACGAAGCGATTTAGTTTGCATATTACATCTTAATATTCTCTTCTGTGCCTTTCATCGTCTTCTACTGCCGACGTACTTTGCATAGACAACATGGAAAAGAATTCTAACATGCTTTACTTAGGAAAAAGAAAGAAAAAAAAGTCCAAGGAAGAGGTAGTAAGGATTCTAGCATGCTGTTACGGTCCATGAGGCTACTTGGGCTGAAATGACCGTGATTCAGTCAATGGAAGATGGCTTTCCACTCTACACCCTAGATTTCTCTGCTGGCGAGGAGAGCAGTAAGCATGAAAACATAGCTAGTCTTCTATTTTCGTATCCATTAATCATGCTTCAATCACAAACACAAATAATGTATATAACCCTTCCACTCTCACATGTTCCACTTTCGATACTCTTTACCACTTCGTACTTTACAAGTAAGGGAAAAGGTTAATTCTGGCTATCTCCCTCCCTGTGCAAAGTCAGATACCATAGAGACCGATACAGATAAAGACAAAATATTAATCTGATATGGAACCATCATTTACAAAGGACTGTTACCAAAGGGACTGCTTGCTCTGTGGTCATTCTGGGACTAATGTACAGCTTCGGACATAAATATCGATCCACTTCGTTACGGTAAACAATGCGACAGCGAGCGATTATTTTTGAAACCAAAGGATACTGTTGTGTGGTTTTCGGGTGGCCTGACTAACTTTTCAGACTATTATGTTGGATTTTAATAACAGTTCGATCTATCAGTAGAATTATATTACTGTCCACAACCTTATAGTTAACGAATAGTGCATTGAAGTTCCCTCTGTACTCTCCGTTTTGAGAATAAATTTGAAGAATTTTGAAGCAATCACGTAGGAACTGTTTTGATTACCGTAAATGATATTTTACTATCTTTCTCCTTAATGTAAAATACTTCAGCAACATCCTGAACATTCATTTACTCGGGATTACCATACACATTGAAAAATAAATGAAAAATATCGTTCAGTTTCACAGTTGTAGAACATAGGATCTTGATAATTTCTTGGTAGACTCAACAGTATATCCATCAGTTATAAAATATTGTGCACCAAGGAAACAGTGTATATGTTATTTATATCCTATCACGCTCTGCATAATAATAACAAAAAGATATAATGAAGAGCAGTAGGCAAGGGTGGTTAGACGAATGGATAGCGAGACAGTGACTGAATTATGGGATCTGACACCCATCCACAACACCTTATCGATGAGTGACAGCGCAGTCCATCACGGCAGCAAACGAGTATTATGCCTACGTCTGTTTATGGCGAGCTGCGTCACTGAGCTCGTCACAGTGAAGGGTCTCGGCATGTAAATCACTGAGATGAAGGACGCGATGCTGCATAGTTCTAATGCCTCCCACAAATATCACTTTACTCTTATCCCTTTATTACGAGCTATCACCAGGAACGTCACCCTGAAGGGATCTTGACATGTAAAATCACTGGGATGAAATTAATGTCCACCTCACATACCTCACACAAGTATCACACTGTTTGTCCCTTCATTAGCAGCTCTGTCAGTAAGCTCGTCAAAACGAAGGATGTCGGCAGAGCAAGTCACTGAGATGAAAGGCCCAATAAAATACACACTTCTGAAACGCCTCAAAAATAAACCAAGTAAGAAGGGAAGTAAAGAAAGAATAATAAAAGAAATAAAATCATCATAAAAATTAAATAAAGATTTATCCCTTCACTACGAGAGTTTTTGCCTAAGCTAAATAAAGTCGTCAGGTGGTAGTAAAGTTAAGCCAGTAAAAGAAGTCACGAGATTCAAGGAGTGAGAGAATATTCGTAAATATCCTGGAAGATTCACGTGAACTACGAGTATATTGCTTTGACTGTAACTTGGTTTAAAATTGTCATCTCTCCATCTTGAATGCTGAGTTGTAAGAGTAGATTAACGCTGAAACATACTACTAATCACGAAGAAGTGCTATGGTAAGGGTCATATTGTCTTTTTCCTCCACTGACCTATGTAATATAAACTGCAAAACCACGAATATCCGGGCCAGGCTAAGATAAAAAAAAAAATACAGTCTAATCATTCTGAGACTTTCACGTAATATTATAAAAAAAAAAAATTTGTCGCGTTCCATAGAAAATATTACTACGTTTCAAAAGTCATTGTTCACTGTATCGTTATTTATCGTTCTCAGCTGTACCCACACTGCGCCGCGTTAATATTGCCTTCAGTGCCTCTGTCAGCCACTTTGTACATGAATGGGTGACCTAAATTGGTAATGGAAGTGAGACAGGGGGGCCCAACAAATATTACATTCCCTCGGTACCCTAGAGGTCACTGTGATCCTCTTAGTGGTGTTGAGATGCCGCGATAGGAGATATGAATCCTTCTCAAACAGCGGGATGTGGGATTAGATGCATTTTCGAACTCTTTGGTTTCCGTAGGAAATTATCACGTGAATATGAAGGTCTTGTGTGTGTGTGTGTGTGTGTGTGTGTGTGTGTGTGTGTAAAATACGAGAGTGAAAACGGGTATATGTGTGTGTACAAGGGAGGAGTGTCGTTCTACTAAGATTTGTACACACTCCAGTATGTGAGTTTGCGTATGAGAGCTTATCAACCGTTTTCTTTGCCACATAGAGTGCTGTGGGAGAGCTCTTTGTTTTCGGGACATACCAAGAGAAGAATCCCCCTCCCTCATTTCTGTTTCGCCGGAGTTACTAGACTGCTTGTTCCCTACCTGGTGAGCAGAAGGGCTACCACGTTCCTCTCTCGAATCTAGCAGGGAATTGTATAACTTCCACTCCTACGTATTTTAATGATCTTATATGACGCTCTGGATATATACTGATGGCATTCCTTCGTCCTTAGTCACAAGAATCTTCTCTCACTCCCCTTTAGTACACACCTACACACCTCCACCTGACCTACAGCCAGGCCACTCACGTACACGTGTGCAGATAAATGATACAGGTAAGAAATCGGGGGAGAGTCTTGGTTGCTTGGTGCATCTTCAAACAACACCTTAGTTCTCTTTGTTTTTTTTCTTTTATGAATCCCCTCCAAAAGAACTGAGTAAAGACTGGAAAAAAACAATGTTATTTCCTACTTGACTCTGCCTGCTCGTCAGTTCCTTGAGTCTGTATGTAATTTTATATTCCATTTCTCTGTAGCAATATTTCACTTAATGTAAGACTCTCTCTCTCTCTCTCTCTCTCTCTCTCTCTCTCTCTCTCTCTCTCTCTCTCTCTCTCTCTCTCTCTCTCGATAGACAGGTAGATAGATAGATAAAGCAAGGAAAAACAAGACAGAAGAAAGTATGAAAGATGAATGATAAGCGAGTAAAGGTCTAATAAACTGTAATGAAAGAAATATCAAGAAAAGAAAGTGTGATAGAAGAACTACAGCTGTGACTGGGGACAAATCCAGGTAGGAAAAAAAGCAGAAAAAGAAAAAAGAAAAGAAAAGAAAAGAAATGAAAAAGAGTTATGTAAAGATAGCACCTAATTAAGACGAGGTATATGAGAGAAATTTGATGAATGACAAGAGAGCAATATCAGGCAGGAGAAAGATGCAAAATAATGGCAGATAATGGGAAAGATAAGCGTAGACGGACTAATGGATATAATAAGGAAGGGACTATTAAAAGATAAGACTAGAGAGCAGAAACTTAAGTTGATGATTTAGCCAGCACGATTATTCAGGGGGTGTGAACTTGGTGAATAGACGCCATCTTTGATTTGAGGAGGTGGTGGGGTGTGGGAAGAGGGAGTGGGAGAGGGGGAGGAGGGTAGAGGGGGTTAGGGAGGGGGGGGAAAGGGAGTGAGGGAGAGAGGGTAGACGTATACATAATCGGGCCTCTCTCATTCCGTCCCTTCCTTTTTCTTATTTCTCTCCTTTTTTTTTTCTTTATTTTCTCCATCATATTTTGCTGTCCGGCCTGCTCATTCTCTCCTTTCCTCTCTTCTGGTACAGTACCATCTTTCCCTTCCTCTCCCTCTTCCTCTTGCTTTTCTTTCACTCTGTCTCTTCCTTTCTCTCCTTTTCCCTATTTCTTCCTTCTCTTCCTCTTTTTCTCCTTCTACTTTTCTCTTCCTTTTCCTCTCTTCTTTCACTTTCAGTTTCTCCTTTTGCCTTTCTCTTGCTTCTCTTTCACTCTCTTTCTTCCTCTTTCTCTTCTTTTCTCCATTCCTTCTGTCTCTTGCTTTTTTTACTCTTTCCTCCTTTCTAGCCTACCCTTTTCTCAATCGCTCTCCTCCATTTCTTACCTCTTTCTTATTTTTATTTCTCTCCCTCTCCTTCATCTCCCACTTTCCTCCTATTCTATTCCTTCATCTCCTTCCTCTCTCTCTCTCTCTCTCTCTCTCTCTCTCTCTCTCTCTCTCTCTCTCTCTCTCTCTCTCTCTCTCTCTCTCTCTCTTTCCCGTCACCCCCAACCTTCTTCTTTCCTCCTATCCATTCCCCTCGATTCGTTTCTTCTCTTCACTATATTCCTCTTTCCCCTCCCTTTCTCCCTTCTTCTCTTCCTTACATCTCCCTCCCCCCATCTAGTCCTGCCTTCCTGTCTTCCTCTCCTTATCTTCTTATCATTTCCTCCCCTCTTCCCCCAAACTTCTTCCCTCAGGCCTCCCCGTCCCACTGCTGACGTATTTAATTCCCAAAGACACAATCATTACCCAATTAAGCTAATCAAGGCAGTTATTCTTGACGCGACGAGACCCGGTGGCTTTTCTCAGAACCAACACTCAGGATGGAGGCAGGGGGGCAGGGGAGAGGGCAGGGGGGCAGAGGAGGGAGGCAGGGGGGCAGGAGAAGGGGAAGAGAGCACGAAGCAGCAGGAGTGTGAGGAAGGGAACAGGAGGGATGACGGAAGGAGTCGGAGAGGCGAAGGGGCAGGAGTGGGCATTGATATCTGTGCGGTTGGGGAGGGGGCAGGGGTAGGAGGGGGCAGGGGAGGGGGCAGGACTGATAGGAGTGGCATTCAGACGCTTATCACAGGTATATACAGGCTCTATCGGGACTATATACGTTTGGGAGAGACACTGGCTGGAGAATGAAGCCTAGTGCTGTGAGTTAGTCGGGTGTAATCATGAAGGTTAGATTTAACGGGAAGTGAAGGAATTTATTGGGATTTTTTTTTTTTAACCATTGCACGTTTTACTAAACAAATCTTGTGCTACTTGTTTATCGTAACATATCATGCGCTACATGTTTGTCTAACTTGATTAATTAATTTGCAAATATATATATAAATGAGGGAGAAATATTAAAGATCACATTCATTTTGATGTTCCTCTTCTTCCCCCTCCTTTTCCTCCACTTCTATATCATCATCATCATTATCATCATCATCGATTTCTCAGACTACATCAAAGCTGGGAGTGGTCTTGGGAGAAAAGTCAGCATGTCATTTTGACCTTGCCAACTTCATTTTTACTTTTACCCATCTGCTTTAATCACTTTTCTTCCCGACCCTTCAGAGAGCCAGGGTTTCATTCACTTTAACGAAATCATCTAGTAACAAAATAGAATAAAATGCTAGGTTGATGCCGGCCCTCAAACTGGTTAACTTCTCCTCCATTCGTATACTCTGCAGCCGCCTTTCCCGTATCATAAGCGGTCTCCCTCTCCCACAGCTGTTCTGCCCTTCACTTTCAGATGCTTTCCTCGGTACCCTGTCTTCATGATTTTTTTTTTTTTAGTATAATTTCAGCATGTATTTTTCTTTATCAATTCCGTCATACCACAACCCACTCCTCTTGTTTTCTTACATACCTGGACATCTCACAGTTTATTCCTCTGTTTCTTTTTTCTGTTATAATAGATTAATTTACAGCAGTTATAAATTAAGGAGTGGTAGTGTTCATTTCATGCATGATAATCAGCAATGAGAGTTCTTATCATTCATTCCCTGATTTGTCATGCAACCTCCCTTCTGAGAATACCTTCCCCCTTTTCTCTCCTCCCCTCCCTTTCCCCTTTCTCCTCCCGCTCCCCTCCTGTCCCCTCTGCTTGTCAGGGCGGGTGGTCAGGTCGGGTGTGTCAGAGATAAAATTCCTCGCAGATCACAAATAATACCCTCATCACACAGATATTGTTTTGTCTATGCGTATCTGAGGATTATATTGAGAAAAGTAACCCCCAGTTCCAGGAAGATTTATTTTGACGTCCTAGATAGTCGTAATACTTTCCAGACTACATCCATATTTCAGAGGCTATCCTTGTCCTATTGATGCTTCTCTGTCCGTGGATATCCAAGTACCGTGAAGGAAAAAAAATGAAAACTCCAATTCCTGACAATCATTTTTACAACTCGTGAGCTGAATGATACTGTCTGGTGGTGGAAAGAATTAATTAATAAATCCAACAAGTTAGTGAGCGAATTAAAAGTGAGTCTTAATCGTAAATGAGTTTTTTTTTTTTTTTTTAGTTCTTGTATCTGGTGTTTCTGAGGAAATGATGAATGTGATAAGAAGTTGCTTTATAAGAGGAGGTCAAGCATCGTGAAGAGAACAAAACGCCTTCCATTAACAAGAAACGGGTTTCCTGTAGCGAGCAGAATTTAATGTCGTATTAGATGAATTTACTGTGCTTGTAGTGTACCTGTCTTATCTCAAATCACTCTGTCTGTCTCTGTCTATCTATCTCTGTCTTAGTAAGTAAATAAGACATAAGAAATTAACCATTGCTTAGAGTTTACGAGGCTGAAAATGAGTATATCCGTGCTTGCATCTGTGGTTCCTTCGAAGTGAGGTGATGATGGGTGTTCAAGCAGAGGCGGGAATACACTCTACAAAGACGGACGTTGCATGAGAGGTGGTGTTGGTGATCAGAGGAATAAATTAACAGTTTTTACCTAACAGTATGATGTGTGTGCGTGTGTGTGAGGAGGTAGGGAAGCGTAAAAAAAATAAGAAGAACAAGAACAAGAACGAACACACAAAAGAACGGAAGGAAGCATTTTTTTTTTTTTTTCAAATGCCTAGGATACTTCACTTCCTTGCACCTGATATCGTATATGAAATCAGTGCCCACTGATGTACAGAACGAAATAAAATGAAATACACTGCGTCTCCTCCCTATTGCTGAAAGGTTAGTCTATCAGGGTCTAGTTAGAAAAAAAATAATCTTTCCAAATTAAACAATATTACTTATTTACAACTTGGACTCACCGATAACCCTGTCCATTATCAGCTGCTAATCCTGTCTATTCTCAGCTGCTCACCACCCATTGAGTCTGGGCTTCCTTCTAAACCCACATCTCAGCTTTGGCCCCCCAGGTATGCACCAGACAGCATCGGATTGCTTTACACATTCATTGGTCACAATTACTAGTATACAGTTGGAAGGCTTGGGAGCGGTGGGGGTCAGGAGCTGGGTGTGGAGATGGATGGGATGGGATTGAGTGTGCAGGTGGGTTGGATAGGATTGGGTGTGGAGCTGGGTGGGATGGGATTGGGTGTGGAGATGGGTGGGTGGATGGGATGGGATGCCAAGGGGTCGTGAAGATAGATAGGAGGGGTTGGTGTGGGGGAAATTGTAAGGGGAGGGAAGGAAGGGAAGGTTTGGGGAGGATGGTGTTGAGGTGTGGTGGGTAAGGAAGGCAATCTTCTTACTGTGAACCCCAGGCGATTTTACTCAGCTAAGAGAAACCCATCCCAACCAGTGAGTTAAATCCTATAAAAAAAAAAAAAAAAAAAAAAAAACTCTCCCTATAGTTTTGCCTTACTGTTCCAACTAACGCTAGACGATTTCAGTGTTAACGTTTTTCGTCTCTTTTAACTGTTAAGAAAAGCCCCCTTCTTGTGGTTTTCCTGTTCTATTCCAGCTAATTTCAGACGATTTTTTTTTTATATACATCTTTTTCATGGCTTGGGGCTGTTCAATCCACCGGGGATTTTCTTGGGTGATGGGGTAATTTGATGTTAATATGAGGCCGCGTTAGGTACGATTGTCGCAAACCCGTTGTAGTCTACATGATTACAGGCTGAGAAACGTCTATTGATTTCCTTTCTCTCCTTCTCGATCTCGTTCTTGTTTTTGCTCTCTCTCTCTCTCTCTCTCTCTCTCTCTCTCATCTACCAGATATTAGTCTATCGGCCTTGATTTCTTTCTTTCCTTTCTTTTTTTGAACTTATACAGCTTTATTTATCATTATCACAACATTCCCACCTAAAAAATAAATGGGGACAAAGCCTCATAAATCTACCAGGTCCCGTACTAAAAATCCCCGTGCGTTCCCATAAAAAATCCATTCTCAGATTAACCGTGGGATTAACCTCACGCCCGGCCTACAAGGAACGCCACGGTCGCCACCCCTGCTCTTATATACAGGTAGGTGTACTAATATCAGTCATTAAACTTGAGAGCGTTTAATCACGAGAGGCGCTACTTCTTCAATTTCGCGGCCCCATCTATTCTTTCATTCGGCTTATTTAGAGTACCTGGGTTTGTATATATAAAGGATTTTAAGGAATTTTTACGATAACTTAACCTATATGGCGTTATCTGGAATAGTTTTTTTTTTTTCTCCTTTTTTTCATGTTAATACTCACTCCAGTTTGGTTGTGATGTGCTGGGAAATAATATGAGTGGAGATATACCGTAAGTTTAAACAAGGAAGATTTTACAGCAAGGCCTAGTTACCTTATATGTAACCTTTTTCAGTGTCCTTTTTCGATATTATTTCAATGTTACAATGATTGCATTGCGCAGTTGACCCTTGTGCGGTGTGGTGCGGTGAGGATCTGTCCGTTCTCCCCTTGGGGCTAAGATGCAAATGAATGTGTTTGAATGGATGAGTAAATGGGGAGTGTGTCGTCCTGTCTCGGCTACCTCCCTTTCCTTGGGGGAAGCACCCTAGGTATATAGATAGATAGATAGACAATGTAGAAATATTACCACTTATACCTGTTGTTTCATTTTACCTTTAACGCTGCCTGGTTTCATTTCCTCGAAACCCCAGTACCAGTTATATGGAAAGAATTGTAAAGCTTTAAAACACATTCTTGGCACATGAGGATTTACTGGAAGGAAAGTTTGAAAATATGACGCCAGTTGTACACCACGGTATTGACTAAGAGTGATGGGTCTCAGTGGCTCGTGATTGAGGTCGTTGTTAGGTCAGATCAGATTAGATTTAGTCAGGTTAGGTTAGGACAAATTGGGCCAGCTTATGTCAGGGTAGATTAGGTTAGGTCAGCTTAGGTCAGCTTAGGTTAGGCCAGGTCAGAAGAGGTTAGGTTATACAAGGTCAAGGTGAATTAAGTTAAAGGTAAAGAAGGTTGTATATAAGGCTTCCAGTCCACCAGGCCATTAGCAACGAATTGTGGTTCTAGGGTGCCGTTAATCGGGACATTGTTCGGTGGAGGTGTGAGGCAGTTACCTGGAGACTCGTTATCATCTGATTTACGGGCACAAATTACTGGTTTTCAATGGCCTGAGGGGGGACTCATGCTAAAGTCGGTGGCTAGACTTTGGTTCACTGGTAGCACGTCATTCCCTGCCAGGCGTAACACCCTAGCATCTATGCTAGGGTGTTACGTGGAAGGGTATGGTCAGGTAAGAGGTCATTTTTATCCTGCGTATATGAACTGAGTAACCTATCTTGCCTTCAGTAGTAATAGTAATGAAATCGTACTAGCATGGTGTTAGGGGGTATGCCATGAGATGATATGGTGTTAGGTGGAATGGTATTAGGTGGTATGGTATTGGTATTGTATTCACTGGACGACTGGTAAGCCTAACCCAGCACACCATGGAAATTCGCGTTATGGTACTGGATGGCAGTGTATCAGATGGTATGGTATTGGATGGAATAGTGTCAGGTGGTATGGTATTAAACAGCATGATATAAGGTACTTTGGTATTGAATGGTATGGTATTATGTGGTCTGGTATTGAAGTGTATCGTAATAGGTTGTGTGGTATCAAATGGTATGGTATTATGTGGTATGGTATTGAAGTGTATGGTAATAGGTTGTGTGGTATCAGTTGGTATGGTATCAGGTGGTATTGCATCAGACACTAATATTAGGTGACATAACATTAACATTAACACCAACAGCCTCTCTCTCTCTCTCTCTCTCTCTCTCTGCTTAATTAATTGCCTATACCATGTGTCCGAAACGAATCGCACTTCCACGAAAAAAAAAAAAAAAAGTTCAGTGATTATACACATCTATGCATAAATTTCCACGAAGCGGGTACTTACGGAACAATAAGTTCTATGGGCAAAGTACTTTGGGATTTACGGTGCTACGGGGAATATTAAACTCCTCTAGTACGATGACGTCTTAAATCTTATTCTTGCTGCCCTCAGACAATTTCAATCATCCTTAAGGCGTCCTGTCTTAATGAAGATACAGGCTATAATTAACCTCTCCAATTCGAAAAAGTCTTATAAAAATCTAAATAAAAAATTGTTTGGTGGTAGCTGAAATAAAATACATAAATACGTCATCGTAGTGAAGGGGTACAAAGGAAAGCACAAAGGAAAGTACAAAGGAGAGCAAACACTAACTGGCCCATCGTTCCTTTCGAGGCTGTTATAACTAATGTAACTATTCTCTCCGTTAAAGACAAGAATAGGCAAGCAGGGAGGAGAAGATGCTAGTCTCTGTGGGCCGTATTCTCACTGGCTCTAGATATTTCGTAATACATCATCCTTAGCGATTTATTCTGCAAATTACGCCGTAATAATCGTATAGTCTGTTACTGATACACGTATGTCAGTATTTAAATTTTATAGATAAAATACAAGTGAATATGTACCTTCAGACAACAGCAAGGAAGGGGCATAACGAAATTCTTTATAGCAACAAGAATACAATTGTGTGGGCCAGGAGATTTCGTGGCATCCGTTTCGTAGCGATTTAGTTTGCTTATTCCAACCTCATATTAGTTGTTATTTTACTCATTTAGTTCTAATACGACATAGTTTGAATAAAAAAAGTGGTGACGTAACAATGCACACAATAAATCGCTAAGGATGATATACTACGGAATCTCCACAGGCACTCAGGACACAACTCTGCGTCTCGAGGTTCGTCTGGGTGGAAGTATGTTGTGCGAAGCTTGATAAATATTGCTTGAAAAATGACGAGTATTCATCTTTGTCACCTTATCAGGGCGGATCCTTCTACTCCTTCCCCACCACTACTCTCTCCTCAACCCCCTTCAATACCAAGATTTTTTTTTTTTTACTTTTTTTGAGGAAGTAATCAATTTAGGAAGCTCCTAACACCTCTTCCTTAGCGATTTACTTTTAGGTATGGCTGGTTAATATAATTTTGTATGTTATTTCTGAAGTTTTGTGATGTTAGAATGGTTTAAATAACACAGAAGAGGACAGTAACGAGTAACAGTCAAAATAAATCAGTTAAGGTGTAACAAGCAAAGTAGATCACTTAGAAACAGGTGTTATGGAGTTTCCTTACGGAATACCGACCCTAGTGTATGAATTAAAAGAATCTTAATTACTCCTTTCGCTACACATCGCCTCCTTAAGTTAATTATTGCTTATTCAAGACTACTCAATCCACCTCAAGATCTCTCGTACTGAAGAGGGTAGAAAAGTTAGAATATCCATTAATTCTTTCACTGCTAATATACTTTTTTAGTTCTCTTTTTTTTTTTTAATTTAGTTTTCCATACGATTTTATTTAGCTTAGGAAAATTTCGGACTTGATTTTTTAAAAAATCTATCCCATTAGCATTTTTTTTTTTTTTCATATGATGTCTTTTCGGTTTTTCTCTAGCTACCGGGAGATTTTTTTGCTTTTCATCTCTACAGTGACCCCTCGTAGTGAAGGGGTTAACCACTCTGACTTATCCCCATTACTTATTTTTTTTCTTTTTTGGTTTTGCTAAGGATGATCTTCAGTTCAGGAGAGGCTTTAGGTATTCAAGAGCACACACACACACACACACACACACACACACACACACACACACACACACACACACACACACACATGTACTGTACGTCATGGGACTGAAATGGTCAAGGTTTCATACAGTAGAAGGCTTTAAGCTGTCCATAGGCTGATGGATAGGCCTAAGACAGCATGTATACAGAGCTGGACAGAGTTATGGATATTTTATTCATGGCCCCAACATGTCTTAATGAATAAAATTATTATTATTTTTTTTTTTTAATACATCCCTGGGTGTAGGAGAGAAAGTCTGCTACATACTCGTATATATTGCCAGAATCAGCTCACAGGCAAACAAGGAAATATATTCACTCACACACCCAGACATTCACTCACTCACCCACTCGCTTAAAAATCATAATATAACACTTTAATTCACTGAAACTGTCTTGGCTTCCCTTTCTTCGCAGTCTAAATCCATTCAAGATAATTCTGCAAAGGCTAATGAATGGCACGTCAAAATAGCTGCACCAGATTTCTCCAAATTTACCGCACAGTCGGAATGCAAGACTTTCTGACTGGCCTTTTCCTCCCTCCGGTATGGTCTGAGTTAACTAATACGAATGTGGAAGTAATTGGCTGGCACTAAGTAGTAGTAGTAGTAGTAGTAGTGGTGGTGGTGGTGGTGGTGGTTGTAATAGTAGTGGCAGTGGTAGCTAAAGTTGTAGTAGTGGTGGTAGTAATAACAGTAGTAGTAGTAGTTGAAGTGGTAGTAGTAGTAGCAGAAACATCAGGCTCATCTGAACCTGAACTTAATGGAATGCAGGTTGACGGTGCCCTTTTTTCTCAGGCCACCACCTTCCTTTCGGGGGTTAATGACAAATATAAAGCTCAGGTGAGTAGCAGTAAGCAATTTTACTCCGTTTACGAGAGACCTTTCGAACTGGAGAGGTTAAACGGAGAACTCTTTAACCCCGTCACTATATCAGCTGCCTTCCATAAACAAAAATCACAGTTTGAATTCCCGTCATCTTAGAGAAAGGGGTAATATACGGGTAGTTTACAGTAGTGACATGCAAGAAAACTGAGATTCCATATACAGAAACAGGCTGGAAAGGAAAGAGGTGTTGGACAGTGAAGTAACGCGGCAAAAATACATCAGGGAGGAGGTTGTAAGATGTCACCGAGTAATGGTAACTGTTTCTCTCCTCGGTTACTTATGCTGTGAAGTTGCATATATATTTTGACCACAGCGGTTACTCTGTGTCCTACCTGGTAATTATGTAGATTTTGTTGAAGTGTTGCATGTCTAGGAATATGGATATTGTTGCTAAGTGGGTCATGTGCAGGGTATTAGGAAAGTCACTGTGCAGGAGAGACACAGCAACACCTCATACTGGCATATTACATACTGTCACACTTCACCTGCCACACCCAAAACCCATGCCCTATATTACTTTGCCGCACCTCACACTGTCACACATAAAATGCCACACCTCACACTGGCGCACGTTCACACTGCCACACCTCACAGACTCCCACACCTGACACACTACCATTATTCACAGTGTTATGTCTCGCACCGCCATACACAAATACTCCTAACATTGCCACACTTTAAGCTGGTTCAACACACACACACACACACACACACACACACACACACACACACACACACACACACACACACACACACACACACACACACACACACACACATGAAGTCATATCTCACACTGCCACACATCTCGCCTCCTACCTCGCATACTTTCTAACATCCATTATCAGTTGATTGTTATTTTACTTTCTGATGCAGCTGACATGCATATGTTTATTTTTCTGGTGAGAGACATCAGGCCTTTACTTTCAGGGCAAGATCTGCAGTATTCATCATCATCATCATCATCACCTTCATCGTATCGTCGTCATCGTCATAATCATCGTCAGCAAAAATACCACTACCAGCACCATCACCATCATCATTATCGTCATCTTCACCTTCACAGTCACTTTTACCGTCATCATCATCATCATCATCATCATCATAGTACTCCTCCTCCCCCTCCTCCTCCTGTTCATGCTTATCACATAATCTTCAGCAGTAATAATGAATACACTGTACCAGCGAATGTTCATGGCGGGTTCAACACAGATAATTGTACCCTTTCAGAACCCTCTACGAATTATTAGAGATACCCTAATCCCCCACTAGAACCCATAACCTAAACATTTTGAACCCCCACTAGAACCCATAACCTAAACATTTTGAAACCTCCCACTAGAACCCATAACCTAAATATTCTGAAACCCCCCACTAGAACCCATAACCTAAACATTTTGAAACCCTCCACTAGAACCCATAACCTAAACATTCTGAAACCCCCCACTAGAACCCATAACCTAAACATTTTGAAACCCCCCACTAGAACCCATAACCTAAACATTCTGAAACCCCCCACTAGAACCCATAACCTAAATATTTTGAAACCCCCCACTAGAACTCATAACGTAAACATTTTGAAACCCCACACTAGAACTCATAACCTAAACATTTTGAAACCCCCATTAGAACCCTGAACTTAAACATTTTGAACCCCCCACTAGAACCCAGAACTTAAACATTTTGAACCCTCCCACTAGAACCCATAACCTAAGCACAGAGTACTACATTTTGAACCCCCTGTGAGACCCCTTTCCAGTCGAATAATATAAGAGTAGAGTATAACGAACCCTGTCATTGAAGTGGAAGGATGGACGGTAGCCTTTTGAACCCTCCTGTAAATTGGCTCGTTGTTGATAATTAAAAAGAACATTAGAAGGGGTTCATGGGGACTATTGAACCCTTTCACTACGAGGGGTTCTTTCTAAGCTAATAAATCCGTCTGAGAGTAGCTACAGTGAAATGATTAAGATTCTCTCTCTCTCTCTCTCTCTCTCTCTCTCTCTCTCTCTCTCTCTCTCTCTCTCTCTCTCTCTCTCTCTCTCTCTCTCTTTCCACCTTTCACCGTCACAGGCCCATACTAGACTGAAACAAATCATTAAAGGAGCCAAAACATTACACGGCAAGGGTCAGCTGGCAAAAAGGAGAGAGAGAGAGAGAGAGAGAGAGAGAGAGAGAGAGAGAGAGAGAGAGGCGCACAGTCAAAAAATAAAAATCCGCAGTATAAGAAAAAGATTGCTTGGCTCAAAAGACTCACCTGTACAGTATATAGAAAACGGAGCTTGTCCAGGGGGAACATCAATATTCTAATGTTATGCTAATTCAGATATGGTATAGGCCTACAGTAGTTGCAATCTCGGGGTGTATCTTATCGATGATATCTAGTAACGGGCTTCAGGGAAAGGATTGTATTTCTAGTATTGAGGGTCAGTGTTGCCTTGTGGTTTGCTCTTTACCTGGTACGGGATTCAATTGAAGGAGAGAGAGAGAGAGAGAGAGAGAGAGAGAGCGAAAGAGAGAGAGAGAACATATCCATTATTTGGGAAAGTGTCTACCTAGATTTGTGCAGTAAATTTTTTATTGTCTTTGATAAAATCTTCCGTCCGTAAAAAGAAAGAAAAAGAGAGAAATGAAAAAGAAAATTCCAAGCTTGTCTGTCTCCTGGGAAAATGCTAAGAGAGGTAGTTCGCATCTTAATACCTGCTGCTGGATAGATTAAGTCCTCCGGCGATAGATAAAAAGGAAGAAAAGTGATAATCATCTCCGCTACCTGAGAAAGTGTTAACCTTATATTTGCTACTTAGTTCCCTCCTGATTAGTAACATCCCCCGCCGGCAGAAGAAAGGAGAAGAAGAGGAGGACGAGGAAAAGGAGAAGAAAGAAGAAGAAGAAGAAAAAGAAGGACGAGGAGAAGAAGAAAAAGAAAGATGAGAAGAAGAAGAAGAAAAAAAAGAAGAAGAGGGAGAGGAAGAAGAAGAAGAAGAAGAAGAAGAGGGAGAGGAAGAGGAACAAGAAGAAAACGAAGGAAGAAGAAGAAGAAGAAGAAAAACAAGAAGAAAAAAAGAAAACCGTACGTTCTTGGCCCTGGAATGTGCAATGCGAGATTTTTTCTCTACAGCAAAAAAAAAAAAAAAAAGAAAGAAAAAAAGAGGCCCTTACTATGATTTGCATTTTGAAACAGTCCTGTTTTCTAAGTGGCACGGGAGACTTCGTAGTTCCTTTTTGTTGACGATTTATTTTTCGTATTACACCTTCATTTCCTCTTTTGCGTTTTTTACGTATTTTTAGAATCGACATAGTTTGCTTTCATAAATGCAGGAAGTGTGAAAGAGATAACAGGCAATATAAATCGCTGAGAAAGGGGAGTTACGTAATCTCCAGAAGCTACTTCAAATACTGCTTTGTAATAGTGCATAGAGCTTTTGATCCTTCAGTTCAAGGACGTAATATCTCGAATTCTTGTTGCTACGAAGATATTTATCTCAGGAGAAAACCCTACTGTGAAAAAAAAAAAATTGAAAGATGTACCAAACTCCTCCACTCTCTCTCTCTCTCTCTCTCTCTCTCTCTCTCTCTCTTAATGCAAGGAAGAGGGAACCAGAAGCCAGAAGCCAGCCACAGTGTTCCCTCCAGGAAAAAACAAAACAAGATAACTAGAGTCAAATTAAAGATCCGTTCATTTATCTTCTTTTAGCTAAATAAATCGTGTGAAGATAGCAAGAATAAATTGTACGTGACATCCTCAGGCTGAAGAAATTGGAACACTGTGCTCTGTTTACTTGTTTCAGTAATCGTATGTTAAATTCTTGTATGCCACTCATTGAAAGGTGCCTATAACTCAGTCATGTACTAAGATAGCCTGAGAGAGAGAGAGAGAGAGAGAGAGAGAGAGAGAGAGAGAGAGAGAGAGAGAGAGAGAGAGAGAGCATTTTAGATTCACGTTACAGATTGGTCGTGTTGGTATGAGGGGTGTGAGGGGTAGTATGAGAGGTACGAAGGGTGGTATGAAGAGTGGTGTGAGAGTGAGAAGTGGTGTGAGGGATGGTGTGGGAAGTGTATGAGGGGGGAGTGAGAGGCCATGACGGCAGAATAGCAGACAGCCGGCCAAGAGAGGGGGTGAGACCTTGAGGGGAGCAGGGGGGGTGGCGTGTACAGGGTCTTACAAAAGTCCTGATAAACCTCTAGATAAGAAAATAAAAATACAAATAAAAAAAAGGTACAAGCCTGAAGAAGTATTGTACCTAGTCTCCCCTAATCACTCTCCGTTTTCTTTAAGACGTGTTAAGATCAAGTAAACTTCGAGTCAAATGGTACTCACACTTCCACCAACATTCTGAGTCACCCTGTATGTAAAATATCTGATAGTTGACGGTCGAATCTAAAAACAATTTTCGTATTGTAGGCGCGGGAAAGTAACAGTGGTGCTGAAAGAATACAAAAATAAACACACACACACACACACACACACACACACAAAGATATCTTCTTGACGAGAGCCGAGACGAACCGGAATACGACACCTAACGTGATACTGTGTTCGGTACAGAGGGGGATCCGGCACTAGGATTTTATTATTGCCTCGTCTCGTATACTTTCTCTCGTTTCAGAAGACAGTGATGTGTGAAACCGTTATTGTGGATGCTGTGTAGAAAGGAATAACGGCAGGAGACGTTGTAATTGCAGATCCAACCGTTATTTAATGAAAAACCTTATGACTGAACGAGATTTTATATTTGCAAATCCATGACTGAAAGAATGAACATTAAGATAATCATATATGCAACGGTATAATGGGAAATGTGGTTTTAATATTGCTAAGAATATACAAATCCTTCAGTGTCTTCGTTAATCCAAGCGTAAATGAACGGTTATTGAGGTAAATTATTCCTTGTCCATAACGGCACAATATATTGTGTATTACGGATGTTGTAAAAACAAAGTAACAGGAGGGGAAAATCACCATGTCCTATTTATACCGTCCCGGATTTTTACTTACTGTCCTGGTGAGATCTGTCTACAGGGCTTATGGCAGAATTTCCATACGCTGTGCTGTAGCTTCATAGGATTACTACTTACTGTCCTGTTGAGATCTCACAGCAAGTCTTACGACAGAAATTCCATTTTCCTGGATAGGATCTTTAGTTACTGTCCTTTTGAAGTCTCTCTACTCGTCTTGGATATAACAGATCCTTATAAACTCTCTCTCTCTCTCTCTCTCTCTCTCTCTCTCTCTCTCTCTCTCTCTCTTATCGTGGATAAGATACGTGTGAGTGAAAGTGATTGCTTAAAGCATTAGTGATTAATATTTTCTTTTTGTAAGTCTTGATAATGAGTAACTTCTGTGTTGCTGCCAATTCTTCTTTCCTTATCCCCCATACCATCTCTTAGTGCTTGGTAAAATGCTTCATTATTAGAAACAGCAGACTCGACACAACGAAACTCCTGGGGTCGAGGTGTAGTTAGATTGAGTTTATTTTTATTCTTTTTTTTAACATTCCTTACTCCATATCCCAATTCAGTACAAGGTATCCATCTTCGCGTGAGGCCGCTTCTTACTCTTTCTTTACAAGGGGCTATTCCTACGCTGAATACACTCATTAGTCGATTATACAGCTCAGGCTCGAAATTCATCATTCCCTGTGACCTTGATCTTTTATATTCTGTGCAGAAAATGCGTAGGTTACGTCATGGGCTACCGCTGTACACCTGCAGTAGATTTGGTTACTATCATCATTAATTCCTACCCAGAAGATGGCATGAGATATAACTAACATAAGCGAGCCATATGCAGGTAAACACAGGCAAGGGAGAGGTAGATGAGAGGATCCTACACCCACAAGACTATTTCCCCTCCTTGTAGCGTACCTGAAAAGAGTATAAATCATCACACTAAACGTCAGGTGGGGTAACCTTAGGCACACCCCGGCCAGCGTTACCTGCCGGGGGAGGCTAATGGATTCCCTGTTTTTGTTCGCAGATAAATGCCAGGACCATCATCGTATATTTATGAGGAGGGATGCTCAGGAGAGAGTGTGCTGTGTGAGGGTTCAGGTGGTAGCCAGCTGGTGTTAAGGTTTAGCCAGCTGGAGTTAAGGTTTTTTCCTCGGTGATATGGGTCGTAGGCTATTTTTAGTGGATTTTTCATTTCATAACACCTTAGATGTTTATTTTGCTCGTTCCTCCGCATTTCGCTCGTGTGTGTTATTGATGAAAACTATACCGATATTAGTGTGATATGTACGCGAGAGTACGTTAAGGCGTTACATGCAAAATGAACCGCACAGGAAGAGGTGTTAAGATGCCTCCCTTGCCACTTAGAATACGGCCATAAGACTCACGCTTTTCACTGACCGTACAGGTAAGAGTACCCGATCGTGTCAGGTTTTGTTAAGAAAAGTAAAAGTGTACTGGTTAGGGGTCATTTTATTACACACACACACACACACACACACACACACACACACACACACACACACACACACACACACAAATTTCTTGAGTAGTAGGGAATTAACTATACCCAGGAACTAGTTAAGAATCTTAATATTACACATTAACATTCACACTTTTCTCCTACCCGTAAGAATTGAGTACCCATTCATACCAAGTTTCATTGGGGCAGCTTCAAAAGGTATACCCTACAATTAATTACTACCCTTACCAATATTATATATCATCACTGTAACTCCTTCTCCTAAGTTCCATTACTTCTCTCAACACACTAATTTCTTCTTCTTCATGATCATCATCATCATCATCATCATCTTCATCTTCATCATCATCTTCATCTTCATCTTCATCATCATCATCATCATCTTCTTCTTCTTCTTCTTCTTTATCTTCTTCTTCTTCTTCTGCATCATCATCATCTTCAAATTACTTCGCGCAGAACAGATTTGATATGTTTTAGGGATGACCTCTTGTGAGAAGGTGATCAATGAATCCTTTATCGAAACCCCTCCAGCTCGTAACATCTCCTCCAAAGTGAATAACATCAAAGTAATTATCAACGAGCTATGTGAAAAAATAAGCAGGTGAGGAAGAGATGCTGGGGAGCTGTGTAGAGCCATAAGATTACATTGCTTTATTTTTGTCAAGAAGGATGTATGACTTGCTCAGCGTTATCCTCCCGATCGCCCCGCCTTTTCAACTGACATCATTGTGGTTTTTATCAACATCAACCATTACTCACCGTGGCCACAACAGCAGCAGGGAGGAGAATGTGACATAAATTTCCCCTGTTCGTGATAACAGAGTGGGAGTAAAGATAAGAGGTCAGGGCAGGGCAGATCAGGGTAATTTAGCACCATATTCTCATCGTCGTTGGAGGTTCGCCAGCAATTCTTCCTCTGCAGTTTGTTTGTCTCTTGCAGCCTAATATTTTCTTATTTAATTTATATTATTCCTATACATCAGTATACAGTAGTTTGCGTAAGTGTCATAGAAGAGAATATCAGTGTGTCATATGCTGAAATAAACTGGTAAGGAAGAGCGGTTACAAACCCTCCTTTCCCCACGAGAGTATGACCTCTTGTGATCATAGAATTCTTAGATCTAGTTTATTTACAAACTTCCTCCCATCAGGTCACTTCTCAAAACTAAAAGATTCATACCCAAACCTTTTCGTATCTAATGAATCTTTCCACACTTACCCCAGTTCACCTCGCAAAGATAAATTCTTCAGGTCTTACTCATCCCCCAGAATTCGCACCCATCAAGTCTAAATCACACACATAACATTCATCCCCTATTTCTTCGGACCTAATGAGCGGTTCCACACGGAGCCAAGTTCACCGATGATCCTCTCCTCCAAGATTTCTATTGATTTCTTTAAATCTTGCTCCTACTTACTAATTGGCGCTCTTCATTTTTTTTTCACACCTTAAATATTTGTCCCCAAACTTTAAGAATATTTCACACAAGCAACACCTTTCGTCCTACCAACTCGCCCCTTTCAAGTTACTTCATATTCTTAAAATGGCTTGTCCCCAACCTCTTCATACCCACTGAATCGTCACACACGGATCCCATTTCACCTCTTGTTCTTTCTCACTCAAGATCTAAAGAATTCTTCAACTCTTGCTCGTATCTACTGACTCGTCCCCATCAGGTCAGCCTAGACTCATATCTCAGCTGTCGTGTCATCTCTCGTTCTTGACTGGACCACTTTCGTACCTTACCTACATATTTGTCCCGCGTCGTCTCTCGTCCCCTCACACCAGCTAAAGTTCGTCCATCTCAACTTGACGGAGAATTTCGTCACTCTGCAGCCTATTTTCCGTAGCTCATTGGCAGAATAAGACAATACTATGGCTCTAAATTCTCTCCATAGTACTCCTTCATGATTGGCACCATATCCCAGTGCCAATTTCTTGTTACAGATCGGCAGTTCAAATAGGGAGATGGCAATGTAAGGCAAAGTTAAAGTGGAGCAATGTAACTCGTCCCCATCAGCCCGCCTCTCGAACCTCCAGACTCTTATTTCACGGTACGGGGGTCAGCAGATCAGCGAGCCTGTGTAGCGACGTCCTTCTCTTTCACTCTTGTACACTCGGAGTCAAAAGTCTAGTGGCAATAACAGGTAAACGAGGGCCAGGCACCAGCAGAGCTTATGGCTTTTGGTGTCGAGTTACCAAATGAAAGGAGGGAGGGCGAGAGAGAGAAAAAAAAAAATGGCTTGATCCCGACGGTACATTCTTCACATTCCATTCCTGATGCTGTAACTCGGGTGCCGTGATGCAGGACTGATCAGAGCTGGTTCAGACGTGCAGTAAAGTAACCCATTTGGAGGTACATAAAGCGGCCTATTTGAAGTTACCTAAAGCGGCATATTTGAAGTTTGTGATACGACATTTAAGATTTGGATACCCTACTTATATTTCATGCATATTAGCTTCGGCATAAAGTGTACTAATGAAGCTTAAGATTAGTTACATTAAGCTTTAAATATACTTACTAAATACTGTTATGCAGTAAAAATAGTTAAGATATTCACTCTATTATGTTCGCTTAAGTTACTCATGAAACAGGTTAAGGTGGATTAGAGAGTTCATAGAATGGATTAATGTAGGTTAAGTTGATTAGAAGTACTGAAGAGTAGATTAGATGAAGTGGGAAGATGGTGGAGTAAAGGGTTGGAGGTGGAAAAGGAGGGGAGGGTAGAAATCGGTAGGGCAGGGAGGAAGATGAGTGGAGCAGTGTGTGCTGGGGAGTGGAAGAGATTGGATAGGAGAAATGGAGCAAAAAGGAGAGTAGAGCAGTGGAAAGGTGAAGAGGTGGAACAGAAAAGAGGGAGGAGGGAAAAGAGATAGGAAGTGAGATATGTATGTGTTGGGGAGGGGAGGATGATTAAATAGGGGGAGAATGGACCAGAGGGATAGAGGTGTGTGAATTGGTAGGTGGAGTGGCGGGGAGAGGGAGAGGAATCCGGAGAGAGACAGGGGGAATGATCGTAAGAGGGGGACCCACCCAATCTTAAACCCACACAATGGCATCTGCAGCCTCAGAGTTATGGCCACCTGTATAAGTACTCACAAAGGATCTTAAGTAATTCTCAAGACATCATATTCTCTTTAAGGTAGATAGTACCATGTATTTTTTTCCTTCATTATATTTTAAACCTCAATATTTACTCTGGTTTACTCGTGGAGTGTTTGGTATTTACAGTATTGGCGGAAAGATTATTATTATTATTATTATTATTATTATATTTATTATTAGTTTTTTTTTTATTATTATTATTATTATTATTATTATTATTATTATTGTTGTTGTTGTTGTTGTTGTTGTTGTTGTTATTATTATTATTATTATTATTATTATTATTATTATTATTATTATTATTATTACTATTATTACAGTATTTGCACTATAGGCATTAGGCAATGTATTAAACATCTTATGCTCAAGTAAGTTTTGCTGTGAAGTGTCTTTCAGCTGCATAAGTGAAGATAAGAACATACACTAACGATCTCATACGCATCTTAAGAAGGAAAAGTTTTATGAATACTCCTATCTTTCTTCTCTCTTCCCCTCTCCCCTTCCCCCGCCTTCTATAATCTAAATAAATGATATCACAGGGAGGTGCTTCTGATGCGTTGGTTCTCTATACGTTGGGTTATTTATGAGTGTTCTGGAGCTGCCGTGGATCATAGTGAATTATGTAATCATTGTGCGAAGGGGTGGAATGGAGCTTGAATTTATCTGTCTATCCTAGTAAGAAAGAGAGAGAGAGACAGACAGAGACTTACTTCTGTGTATGGATGTTATGTATATTCTGTGTTAATGATATATCGGGTAGTTTACGTATAAAGATTAAATGTAGTGTTGTTATTAACGATGATTCAGGAGCTGCAATAGGTCACAGTGAAATATACAATCATTGTGGTGTAAGATGGAAGGGAACTTAATCTTACCTCCCTTCTCCCCCCCCAAAAAAAAAAAAAAGGAAGAAAAGAAAACAAAGTAAACATCAGAGGGTCGCATTTTCTTCGACTTAGAAAACACCCTAACAGTTTTTCCACACTGATTTATTTTTTATTATTATTACATACACCAATTGATTCTGCTTTATTTTATATTCATTACATGTTTTATTATCGACTCACAGTTTGAATTCATTTTTTGCGTGTTAATCCAGAATATCATGAGTTAAAACCTGCTGTACCCTAAGTCGCTGAGAAATTTATAATCAGATTGCTTTCTCTAATTGGGCTTTACTTATGAATACACCTGGATAAATAAATAAATAAAATAAAATAGGCATAGGTACGTATGCACAAGGGATTAGCAGGCTTCTTAACACCCCATCCTCAGCGATTTATTATAGAAGTTACAGTGATATATTTCCCTGGATGTTGCTTTTTATTTATGTGGACCGAATTAACGTACTTTAAAGCGTCAGATGGAGAAATTTGCTGTTAGGAGAGAGAGAGAGAGAGAGAGAGAGAGAAGCCTCCTTGTTTGACACTGTTTTGTATGTTATTTATCTCTTTAATTACAGACTTTTGTATGATTTACTAAGCCACATACAGAAACCATCAGGTAACAAAAGGTGCAAGGTATCTCCCAGAGATAATATTTATGTGTTGCTGCTATCTTTATAACATCGACACTGTATATATTAGTGTGTCATATTCATTTAAAGAAAAAAGAAAATGGTATGGAAGATAGTGAAGCCTCCCCAATGTACGACGGTAGGATCTGTGAAAACGAGGTCACATCTTCCTCCCATACAGCTGTTTTATAATTTACTGTGACCTCTTGCGGCCACCAAATCATTAAAAGTGGAATTATTTGTAGCTTGTTTATGCAGATTAGGTCGCCATTTAAAAGACAGATAACATACATGAAGCTAGTTAACTGTGACATGAGAAAGAAATCGATATTGAAAGAGGTGCCAGGAGTTCCCAAGGCCTAGAAAGTCTGTCTTTGAAATAGAAAACAAACATACATATGAATATAAAGTGTAACATGCAGAGTAAGTCGCTTATGAGAAAGCTGCCAAGGAATCCCCTACGTGCCCCCCAAAACGCCACTTGAAATTAAGTTGATATGAATTACATGTAAGGATTTTTTAAAGTGTGACATGATAAAATAAATGGCTAAGGATGAGATGCCAAAAGGAATCTAAGCCCAGGGGAATACAACCCCCTTAAGTTGTTATTCATGTTCTTTTCGATTTATGTATTTATTCATTTACTTCTGTAGAGTTTGATAACCTATGTGTGTTAAAAACCAACTTTGAATTCTGTTTTAGCTGACGTCATTGAATTAATTGAGACAAGAGGAATCCAGGGAAGCGAGAAGGGTTAAAGTATCCCATTAATGTCGTAGGCAGAGAATTATGAACTTTGTATTTGATTCGTTAGCGTCATGAGATCTTATCCAGGTCATAGATGCACCAATACACAGGAGACGGAGAATATGCCACCATTCTCCTCTGACGTAATTATTATTTTATTTCTGCTACTTCTAGACGATTTTATTCAAATTATTAGAGAAATACTGAACTGGAGGGGTTAGATATAGATTTCATTAACTCCCTCAATACAAGAGGTCTCCCTCAAGCTGAATAAAATCGTCCCAGAGAAGTAAGAATAAATCAATAAAGCACCGACACCGGATTTAGGAGTTTCAATGCTTTACTCTGCGACACGTTTCATTCTCTATAACACCAGACGATTTCTTTCAGCCTAGGAAAGACGCGTCGAGCAGGAATGGTCAGACACATCTTTCAGTAACTCTAAAAAGCGTCTCCCTGAGCTGAATCGTCTGGCGGTAACGAAAACATGTCAGAAAAAAAAAAAACGCTAATGGTGCTGCCGTCGGCAATGCTTCCGCTACGTCTGCCCCGAAGTTGAATGTAATGGAAAAAAAGTGATTGAGTGGAAGGGATTGCCACATTGAACAGTGAGGGAAAGAAAGTTGGTCTGCTCTTCCACTACATCTACCTTATATCTCAGGGATATTCGTCACCTTCCTTCCAGGCGCGTCCCACGAATATCATATATGGGCAGAGAAACATACCTTTGTCAGCCAAGAAATATTCGCTAGCAGAGGATGGCGAGAAATAAAAACGATGAAATATTCGGCAGAGGAGCATACCGAGAAATCTCCCAGCCCTGGAATATTCACCAACAGAGATTAGTGTGAAGTATTAGAGGTGAAATATTAGGCAGAGAAATTTAGAAAAATATACCAAACCTTTCTCTGTTTATGAAGGTTCACCAGGAGAGGACAGTGAGAAAGAGAGGAGGTGAAATATTAGCGAGAAACAGAAGACGAAATTTTATCCCCCCTTGAATATACTCTTCACACTGGCCTGTTGGGGTTCCTCCGTCATCGTCATTAATCAAGTACACTGCCAATAGATGAAAATTGCCGTGACTGTTAATAGATGCAAACTATGTCGCTAATAAGGTTGATTGAAGCATTTGTCATTATTACAGTTAATGTATGGAAACTGTGTGACCATTACGTTATTACATAAATGTCACTATTACGGGAAGCAGGTCCTTCTACGTCGGTATTGTGGTTAATTGATGGAAACTGTGTCCCTCTTACATAAATTGATGCACATTATGTCGCTGTTAACTACATCTCTCATATGGTGTTTTATTCATATCGGCCACTTACAATATCAGAGGTCATTTAAGTAAGAGGTCATTAAGTAAGAGGTCATGTAAGTAAGAGATTATTTAAGTAAGAGGTCATGTAAGTAAGAGGTCATTTAAGTAAGAGGTCATGTAAGTAAGAGTTTAATTTTTATCACGCGGATATTAGCAAGTAGAAAATATATACACTTTCCTGGACTACCACTCCTATCAAAGTTCTTGCAAATACCCGCAGCTTTGATAAAAAATATTAAGTCGAATATTTGCACGACAATGGTAAGCATGACAACCAGCCAAGTAATTCATTTTCCCGCCTGTCTCCTTCCTGACATCTTGATCAAATATAATAAAGTGATGGTTGAAATATACACACTATAATTTTCAACTCTCTTAGTCTTTCAGAGAGCAGATACTTACTCGGGTATTTTATTCTTGTTTTTGAAATTCACCTTTATTAAACAGATGGAAATTCTTAACCACCACAATGGGTTGGAACTTATCTCGATTTTTTTCACTGGATGAGAAGTTTCTTCCTATTTTTTTTTTATTATGAATACAACTAGACGATTTTATTCGACTTGAGAGTGGCCTCCCTTACCCTTAAGAACTGAAGAATCTCAAGTAATTCTTCAAAGGTGTGAGAAGACATAACTTTTTCTCTCCAGGGGGGGGATTCGTAACAAAGGGGGTGATTCAACCTCTGCCACAAAACACACACACACACACACACACACACACACACACACACACACACACACACACACACACACACACACACACACACACACACACACACACACACACACACACACACACACACACAGACACGCACGCACACAGACACACACACAGACACACACACACAGACAGACAGACAGACAGACAGACAGACACACACACACACACACACACACACACACACACACACACACACACACACACACACACACACACACACACACACACATGATCACCCGCCCCCCCACACACCTCTGTTTTTGCACCCACACCTGACGTACAACACTCGCTCCTCAGGTGGGTATGTGGGCATGGAATACTTGATGCCCTGATACACAGCTGGGGGCGGGGGGAGGTATACCAAGAACCAAATTAGATATGAGAGGTACACCTGTTGCCGTCACTATACTCTGTTCACTTCATCTTGTCTATATTTCAGAGGTACATTTTTTGCGGGACCTATAAGCTTTCATTTTATATTGGCCGCCGAATGCTTGATGCTCCACTTCTCAGCTTAGGTCATAGAAAGTCGCTGGGAAATTATGAGATGTATTTGTCTTATGGTCACTATACTGTCTATTTAATCTTGGTCTAAAATTGCCATCTCCTGTAAGCCACTGTTGTAGTCCGCTTTGTCTTGGCCTAAAATTCTCATCTCTCTGGCTTGAATGCTAAGTTGTAAATTGGGATTAACACTGGAATTCGATGCTAGTAGAGAGAGAGAGAGAGAGAAACACGAACCCAGTCTCTCAGTAATACATAGGACCAGGACCAGGTGGGTCCTGCATAGGACAAGGTAAGTGAGCACGAGCCATCATCGAAGCGGACGTGGATGTACACCCCACCACCAGTATGCGGCACACGTCCAAGTGGAAATAAACTCGTCTTCCTTTGAGTTTCCTCCCTCCTTCCCCCTCCCTTCCTCCCTACCTTTCAACCCCTCCCTCCCCCCTACCTTTCAACCCCTCCCTTCCAGCTGTAGGTGTGATAGAGGGGCTTTCGAAACGTCACTTCTAAGCTGTATAAAATCGTCTGGCAGTAGTCAAGGTAAAATATGTGATTACCTGTCGTCTGAATTATTAGATCGGTGGTTGATTTTGACACTATAGAGGCGAATAAAATTGTCTGATAAGAGAGAGAGAGAGAGAGAGAGAGAGAGAGAGAGAGAGAGAGAGAGAGAGAGAGTTCAGGTGGAAGGAAAGTGAAGAGAATGAATCAGATAGCAGAGACGAAAACAGTGAGAGAAGAACAGATGAAGAAAAAGGCAAATTAAGATGAAAGTGGGGAAAGCGAAGGAAGAAAGGTCAGTATATGAATGAAGTGGAAATTTATATGAGAAAAGAAAATTAAAGAATAACTGAAATATTTAAGAGTATGAAGAAAATTACTAGTTGAGAAGGGAGAAAAAGTGAGCAAATGGAGAGAACACTTTAAGGAATTGTTGAACATAGAGGATGGAAGTAATGCGAGTATAAGTGGTTGGGGAATGGCTGGGAGAAGAAGGGGGGGTGAGAAGACAGGAAGAAATCAGTAGGATAGAAGTTGTGGAAGCAATGAAGAAAGTTAAATCGGGGAAAGCCCCAGGAATTGATGGAGTGTGTGGTGAAATGCTGAAGCATGGGGAAGAGATAGTAGTTGAATGGATGTGGAAGATGTGCAGATTGGCCTGGGAGGAAGGTAGAGTCCCGGAGGATTGGAAGTCAGGTATAATTATTCCCTTGTACAAAGGAAAAGGGGAAAAAGAAGTGTGCGGTAATCATAGGGGCATTTGTCTTCTTAGTATAATACGAAAAGTGTATGGTAGGATACTTATTGACAGAGTTAGAGAAAGAACAGAGGAATTAGTTGGAGAGAACAGGGAGGCTTTAGGAAGGGAAGAGGTTGTGTAGATCAGATATTCATTTTTAGATTTATAGTGGAAAGGTTTCTAGAGAAGGGAAAGAAGTTGTATGCGGCTTTCATGGATTTAGAGAAAGCATATGACAGGGTCGATAGACAAGGATTGTGGAAAGTATTAAGAATATATGGAGTAGATGGGAAGTTGTTGAATGCTGTGAAGAGTATGTATGATGGTGCTAAGGCTGCAGTGCGTGTGGATTGTGAACTGAGTGAATTTTTCTCTTTGAAGGTTGTGTTGAAACAGGGATGTGTCATGTCTCCATTGTTGTTCAATCTGTACATGGATGGGGTAATAAAAGAGGTACAAGGTAGGGTAGTGGATGTTGGAGTGGCCCTGGTGAGAGAGGATAGTGTTCGGAAACTCCCTGTACTGTTGTTTGCAGGTGATACTGTGTTGTTGAGTGAAGACGAAGGGGAGCTGCAATGCTTGGTGGATGAGTTTGGGAGAGTATGTAAGAAACGGAATCTAAAGGTGAATGTAGGGAAGAGTGAAGTGATGGTCTTTGGGAGAGGTGAAGTCAGTGAATGTACAGCGAGGTTAGATGGTGAGGAATTGGAAAGTGTGAGTACGTTTAAGTACATGGGTAGTGTGATGAGTAAGGATGGAGGTTTGGAGGGAGAAGTGCTTGAAAGGGTACAGCAGGGAAGAAAGGTTGCTGGTTCCTTGAAAGCAGTGATAAGAAACAGGGAAGTGAGCATGGAAGTGAAAAAGTTACTACATGACAGTATTGTGATACCACCTCTAACGTATGGACGTGAAGCTTGGACGTTGTTGGGAGAACACACGTCAAGATTGAGAGCAGTGGAAATGAGTTATTTAAGAGGAGTCTGTGGAGTCACATGGAGAGATAGGCTGACAAATGAGGATATAAAGGAGCGTTGTGGTGTGGATGTGGATGTGATAGGAAGCGTTAGGAGGAATACACTGAGATGGTTTGGCCATGTGGGGAGGATGGAGGGTGAAAAACTGACGAAGAGTGTATGTGAGTGAGGTGGAGGGGGGGAGAGGGAGGGGGAGAACGAGGATGAGATGAAGGGATGGGGTGGAGAGGTATATGAAAGAGGGGTATGTGAGGTGGGAGCAGGGCAGTGAAATGGCGGGGGACGGGGCGACGTGGAGGCGATTTATTTGTGGCCACCCCAAAGGGATTGAGGCGTCCGGCAATAGATAGATAGATAGGCGGACGAATATCTGGACAGAGAAAGAAAGAAGAGAGAGATAAAGATGCAGAAACATTAAGAAAGCAGGAGACACTGAACTAAATCCGTGAGAAAAGATGGGGTGAAAGAAAGATAAAGAGAAAAAAAAAAGAGAGAGTGAGAAAGGGAAAGAGAAAGTTGGGTAGGCTAAAAGAGGAACTAATAAAAGTGGATGATCAGGTACGAACACCTTATAAGTGACTGCACCTCTTCACCTTTTTTTCTTTTCACAGGTGAGCAATCAGAAACGGATGGGTTCAAAACAGAGTATAGGAACAAATTAACCATCGTGTTTATTTGACGTCCGCTAATTCCGGGCGATATTAAAAGTATAATTGATGAGGGGATGGTTTTAGGGACCATTTCAACAGAGTTTATAATGATTGCCGTAATGCTACTATGGTTTTTCCTTGTGTTGTGGCATAAACTAACTTATTGATTACGGTGGAAAGCAGAGGAGATGGTGATGATGATGATGATGATGATGATGATGATCGTGGTGGTGGTGGTAAAGGTAATGGTGATGGTGATGAGGTTGGAGATCATGAAAGTAATGATGATGAAGAAAAAATAAGTAGTGATGACGACTATGATGATGATGATGATGATGATGATGATGATGATGATGGTGATGTTGATGATGATGATGATGAAGATAATGATGATGATGATAATGATGATGTTGATGCTGACGTGAACCTGCATGCAACTGACAGGTATGCAAATTACTACAAAGACAGGGATGGCAGGAATAAGAGATACCAACATTGTATACGCATACCTAAGTGCACACACACACACACACACACACACACACACACACACACACACACACACACACACACACACACACACACACACACACACACCAGTACCTTCCCAGCCCATAATCATTTTCAGATCCACACTCGCATCCATATTCATACTCTTACACCCACACCTACACCCACCGTCATCCACCCACACCCACACCTACACACCCACCCACACCACAAGTCCCAAGTCAGTTCCCATGAGTCAAGCAGGAGTGATCAGAGCCTCAGATGCTACACAGCGACAAACTCACAAAACAGGGCATCATAAGAACTGGCATACTTTCTCCTCCACTTTTACTCCAGATCTGACAGGGTGGAGAGATTGCTGCTTGTCCACTGCTGGGAACTTGAGGGTGGAGGACCGTGGGAATAGAGAATTGCTTGTGGAGTGCTACTGGTGTGGGTGGCGTGATTTTTAGTTACTGGTGTAGGTGGCGTGATTTTTAGCTACTGGTGTGGGTGGCTTGATTTTTAGTTAGTGGTATGGGTGGCTTCATTTTTAGTTACTGGTGTGGGTGGCTTGATTTTTATTTGCTGCTATGGGTAGCTTGATTTTTATTTGCTGCTATGGGTGGCTTGATTTTTTAGTTACTGGTGTGGGTGGCTTGATTTTTTAGTTACTGGTGTGGGTGGCTTGAGTTTTAGTTACTGGTGTAGGTGGTTTTTAGTTACTGGTGTAAGTGGCTTGAATTTTGGTTACTGGTGTGGGTGGCTTGATTTTTTAGTTACAGGTGTAGGTGGCTTGATTTTTAGTTACTGGTGTAGGTAGTTTTTAGTTACTGGTGTAAATGGCTTGATTTTTAGTTACTGATGTGTGTGCCTTATTTTTAGTTACTGGTGTGGGTGCCTTAATTTTTAGTCACTGGTGTGGGTGACTTAAATTTTAGTTACTGGTGTAGGTGGATTGATTTTTAGTTACTGGTGTAAGTGGCTTGATTTTTGGTTACTGGTGTGGGTGGCTGATTTTTAGTCACAGGTATGGGTGGCTTGATTTTTAGTTTTTAGTTATTGGTGTGGGTGGCTTGATTTGTAGTTACTTGTGTAGGTGGCTTGATTTTTAGATACTGGTGTGGGTGGCTTGATTTTTAGTTACTTGTGTAGGTGGCTTGATTATTAGTCACTGGTGTGGGTGGCGTGATTTTTAGTCACAGGTTTAGGTGGCTTGATTTTTAGTCACTGGTGTGGGTGGCTTGATTTTTAGTTACTGGTTTGGGTTGCTTGAGTTTTAGTCACGGGTGTGGGTGGCTTGATTTTTAGTCACTGGTGTGTGTGGCTTGATTTTTAGTCACTGGTTTGGGTTGCTTGGGTTTTAGTCACTGGTGTGGGTGGCGTGATTTTTAGTCACCGGTGTGGGTGGGTTGAGTTGTAGCTACTGGTGTGGGTGGCTTGAGTTTTAGTTACTTGTGTAGGTGGCTTGATTTTTAGTCACTGGTATGGGTGGTGTGATTGTTAGATGTTTGAATAATAGTGAGGATGTGAAAGTTCTTGATCATACTGAGGACTTGAAAGTAATTCTGTTGTCAAGAATTACTGGGGACCGTGGGAATGGAGAATCGCATGTGAGATGCCGCTGGGTTGGGTGACTTGACGTTTATTGGTTTATTTGTTTAATTTTGATATTGAGGGTTTGAATATTTGGTACTGCTGAAAGTGTAAAGGTATTAGGATTACTAAGAACTGTAATGAACCGTAGGAGAAAAAATAATTAGGGCTGTTGGATTTGATGGCGTGATTTTGAGTTACTTCAATATTACTATAAGATTAAAAGTTTTAGTAGGAGAGGGTTTGAAAGTAATTGGACTGATAGGAATTGTTATAGATCATGGGAGTGAATAAATGATTGGAGCTATAAGGAGAGGTTGAGTGGTTCTGAGTTAATAATTGAGAGACTCGGAAGCTTTAATAATGATAAGGGACTGAGAGTTTATGAGTTATCAAGAAGTATAGACCGTGGGAATGTGGGAAATATTTTGGGGGGCAGTTGAACTGTATGGCATGGTTTTTCAGTTCTTTTGATAATAATGAGGATATGAAAGTTCCATTAATTGGCAAGAGATTGGAGATATCTGGATTATTACCTGTCCCCTCCCCGGAGGGACTCAAGGACGGGTATTGTTTGGATTCAGTTTGTCTGTTTGTCTGTCTGTCTGTCTGTCTGTCTGTCTGTTAACAACTTTACGCGAAAACTACATGTGCGATTTTGACTAAAATTACAGGGGTGATGGGCTATGACCCTCTGGTCACCTGAATAAATTCTGGGCCAAATTGGGCCCAGGCCCAGGCAGTAGGGTCCCAAAATATGAATTAAAAAAAAAAGAAAAAAGATACAGGTAAAAAATCATATTCTTGCTATAATTCCTTTCAAATTCGTCATATAAACATGAAACCAAAACCTAAATGTGCATCTTTCAAATCTGCATCCTATGAAATGCCTGATTACATCAGGGGGGGGGGGGTTCACGACCCAGTTAGCGGTCGGGGGGTCAGTGTCAGGTAGGCCAGGCCCAAAATTTCAAATGGACATAAAATCCTCAATTTTCACCCTATTTACTCCAAATCTGATAAGTGACATCTTTAACTAGATATCCTGTTGTGTTTATACATCAGCATTAAAATGGCTGACGGGGACGGGCTTGCTATGCCTTGGCACCGTTTCTTGTTAAGACTTATTTTGGATTGTGGGAATGGATGAATTATGTGGAGTGCTACTGGGTTGGGCTGGATAGTTTTGGGTTGTTTTGATAACAATGAGGGACTGAGGGCATTAGTATTGTTAAAGCTATTGCTAAAAATTGTTGCTTTTATTATTGAGGTTAGTGGAATAGAGGAATATATTAAGCTGCTGGATTGACTTATCGTTTTGAATTGACGTGATGATACTGGAGGATTGAAAGTTATGATAATGCTGAGGGACTGAAACTATTTTGAGTAATAAGATTATATAAAGACCATGGAAATGGAAAAATGGCCGGGGTGCCACTGGATTGGGTGGTGTGGTTTTATTTTTTATTTATTTTATTTTTTTGTGTCCGACTCTGGACAAAGGCTTCAGGGCCTATATCTCGGGGACAGTAGCTTATCCCAAGGCCCAGTAGTCCTCTTACACCTCCACATGTCACCACTTCGGCGCTAACACCCACCTTCCATATCGAATACATGCTAGGGCTGTCTCATACAGGACTGGTGTATTGGTATTAGCAGGCGTATTTTTACGACATGAGGGAGGGAAAACATTTGAATGATTAAGAATTATTGTTTGACAGTAGAAATGAAGAAACGGTTTTGGCTGTTGGGTTGATGATGATGGTTTCGAGTTGCTCTGAAAAGACTGAATGACTGAAGTGTTTGCTGGAGGTGCATTATTTATGAACGGTGAGAATGGAGAAATTTCCAAGACTACTGCATAATGTGTGTTTGGTTGGGTGGTGGTTTGAAATATTTTGGTAAATTAGCAGTATCGAAAAAGACTGTTTATTTTTCAGTAGTTAGAATATGTTATTTCTATGAGCAGTGGGATTAGATTGATGTGTCGGGCTACTGGACTGGTTGGGAAGGCTTTGAGTTACACTGACAATATTGCGAGACTGAAAGTCTATTTGTATTTACTATTTGTTTGTCTGCCTGTTTAGAGGCCTGAACCTCTCTCTCTCTCTCTCTCTCTCTCTCTCTCTCTCTCTCTCTCTCTTTCTCTCAAACCACTCAGTATAGGCAGGAATTAAGAAAAGAGCAAATATCCCACTCTTCTAACACAGTTGGACGTTGCCATATTCCACTATTTTCACTCGCTTTTTGTGGGATTATTTTTTACGATGTGTTTTGGGACGAGGTTGTTTGATCTTGGTTTCTTGGGATTTTTTTTGTGGGATGGATTTTGGGATGTTGCTATTGCGTTCTGTAAGCTTATTGGGATGGTTTGCAAGTGCCAGGGTGCGGTGATAGATAAATGAACTTTCTTTTTTTCGTTTTTTCCGTGGGAAGTCGGGTTAGGATAATGATGATGGTGATGATAATGATGATGATGCTAACGATGAAGATGATCGTGGTGGCTGTAATTTTTTTTTTCGTTTTTCATGGGAAGTCGAGTTAGGATTATGATGATGATGATGATGATGATGATGAAGGTGGTTATGGGGATGATGATGATGATGGCGGTGGTTATGGGGATGATGATGATGATGGCGGTGGTTATGGGGATGATGATGATGGTGGTGTTATGGGAATGATGATGATGGCAGTGGTGGTTATGGGAATGAGGATGATGATGGTGGTGGTTATGGGGATGATGATGATGATGATAATGGTGATGATGAATGAAATGTCGATTAGTTCCTTGTATTGCTTATGTGGCTCACGCTTTTAACGTCTTTCAGTACGAATAATCTTAAGAGCAAATTATAACTGCCTTACATTAGCCAGAAAAATTAAAAACAAAAATACATTCTCGGACACAAGAACGTGACTAAATCGTGAAGGCATCCTGGATTAGTAAAATGTGGTGATTAACTGTGGTTTTTACTGGCATTTGTGAAATCATTTTACCGGTAGAAATGGAGCTAGATTTATCTTTAAAATAATTTGCTGTGAACTGTGATAACAGAATACATTTCGATGGGTGCTCACATAACTAGAAATGTTCGGGTACTGTGTGTGAAGGGGGAGACTTCAGCCATCACGCCATACAGGTTACTCCACAATGAACGAGAAGCCACATGGTATACAAGCCACATTTCATGCAATTGGTGGTTAGCTTTCTAATTAAATAAAGGTAAGTCTGATAGTTTAGTGAGTTAAGGCGCAGGATTCAGATGGGGTCAATACGGCCATAAGATCATCCCTTAGTGATGCTAAGGTTCATGGCTCACCTAATGCCACTCACGATGTTGTAACTGGTCACTCTAGCCTTCAGAGTCTGGCATAAATATTCTCACCCAAGGTGTCTATTTTCTTGATGCGGCAGCCCAGGCGTGAAAGATGGATGATAAACGATGAAATTTAGGAAACAAACTCAAGATATCGAACGTTATTCTGGCGGAGGCGAGGACTTTTGCAAATGATTAGAGTTTGTCGATGTTTTGTATCAGTAGTGGTGACATTCTCTCTGATTACGTGTGAGCGAGGCGAGGGACTTCTTGCGGTCAGACTGGCGGGAATAACAGGCTCGGGTAATGGATGCTGCCAGTCACACGTAACAGTGTGAAAGCGTTTGATCGCCGGTTTGTTTTTCTAAGTTACACCACTTTACCCCAGCAATACCAAAACTTTTTTTTTTTTCCCCTACAAGACGATGATATTAAGCTTTGGAGAAAACCCTCGTAATGAAGGAGTTAATGCATTCGACATTCATCTCACCAGCACGGTCACGTGTTCCTTAAGTTCCTTCAGGTTACGTGCAGACGATTATATTAATCCTATTACTTTGGTAGACCTTTTAGCTGGATAGGTTAGACTCAGCCTTCGATAACGCCTTCGCTGAAACGCCTCCCCAGGGCTGAATAAAATCGTCTGGTGGAACAGGGATAATGAACAGATTACGTCTCTGGATATAAGGGGTTCTAAATTAGGCGAGGGTTTTATTACTGAAGGAGTTATATCCATTAGCTTTAGCAGTACGGTGGCCTCTTTTCCCTCAAATCATTCGACCTACCTACATACATACGATTATCTTAAACTTATGACCGAACCCTCGTGGTGAAGAGGTTTCAAGCAGTTACCATTAACCCTTTCAGCGCGATGACGTCTTGTATTATTCCCTCTACTGCCAGACGATTTTATTCTGGTTTGTAGAGGTCAGCGAAGTGGTCAGAGGCAATCACCAATGTCCTTAGCAATATCATGACGTCATTTTGGTTACTCTTGGTACCGCCTGACGTTTTTAGTCTTCTTTATTGAGACACATGTTGATTGTATTTTATTTTCTATTTTCGCTACCACCAGAGAGAGAGAGAGAGAGAGAGAGAGAGAGAGAGAGCAATAATGAAGGGATCAGAAACAAACTCCATGAAACCACTACTGACACGAAAAGCATGAAATTAATAAAATCGTCTAAAAACGCTTCACTTGGAATGAGTGGAATTACCACCATCTTTACAATACTAACTACCGTTAGACATTTATTCGGCTTGGAGGAGGGCAGTGGCAGTGAAGGGCAGTGGCAATTAGAGGGTTAACGATATTGGTGAAGTATGGCAGTGTCGGCTGAATACCAAGGCTGCAGAAAGGTTGAGAGAGAGAGAGAGAGAGAGAGAGAGAGAGAATCATGGTTATGAATATGCATATACACAAACAAGGTACACACACCCTTGTTGGTGACCACGGTGCATCTGAACCTTGTACAGGATAAAATACACACACACACACACACACACACACACACACACACACACACACACACACACACACACACACACACACACACACACACACACAAACATGGCTGGAAAGGTACTTTGCTGCCCGAAAGAACATGAGGTCGCTCTCAGTTTGGGGCAGGGAACAGTTTGATAATTTCAGCATCATTAAGCAGACTTCACTGATCTGCAATAAATACCTGTCAACGAATCATTAAAACCTCCCCACTAATACCAGTACACCAGCCCTGAATGAGACAGCCCTGGTATGCAGTGAATGTGGACGGTGAATATTAGCATCGGAGTGGTGACATGTGAAAGAGGGTGACATGTATGACGGTTTTTGGGCTTAAACTCAGGCACATTAAAAAAAAAAAAAAAAAAAAAAAAAGGGGATGAGGAAGAGAAGAAAAAATGTGTAGGGTTGGATGACAGGAGGTGGCCGGACAACAGAGATCGAGCATCTATGTCGCATAGACGGGGAGGTGTACCGTATAAGCATTACAGATAGGCGCTGTACGTCAGACGCTTGGTTTAAACTACGGCTTTCTCTAAGAAGAAGTAAGAGAATTATCATGCGACGTGTCATATATCTTCATCAGCAGGTAGAACGAGAGAGAGAGAGAGAGAGAGAGAGAGAGAGAGAGAGAGAATGGACAACCCAGCGCATTTCCTCAATCATCCCATCCTCGTGCAACCAATCCTCTTGCAACCCCTCCTCTTGCATCCCATCCTCTTACACCCCATCCTCTTGCAACCCGTCCTCCTGCAACCCATCCTCATGCAACCCATCCTCTTGCAACCCATCCTCTTGCAACCCTTCCTCTTGCAACCCATCTTCTTGCAACCCATCCTCTTGCAACCCATCCTCTTGCAACCCATCCTCTTGCAACCCATCCTCTTGCAACCCTTCCTCTTGCAACCCTTCCTCTTGCAACCCATCCTCTTGCAACCCTTCCTCTTGCAACCCATCCTCTTGCACCCCATCCTTTTGCACCCCATCCTCTTGCACCCCATCCTCTTGCAACCCATCCTCTTATAACCCATCCTCTTGCACCCTATCCTCCTGCACCCCATCCTCTTGCACCCCTTCCTCTTGCAAGCCATCCTCTTCCAAGCCATCCTCTTGCAACTCATCCTCTTGCAACACATCCTCTTGCACCCCATCCTCCTGCAACTCATCCTCTTGAAACCCATCCTCTTGCAACCCATCCTCTTGCAACCCATCCTCTTGCAACCCATCCTCTTGCAACCCATCCTCTTGCAACCCATCCTCTTGCAACCCATCCTCTTGCAACCCATCCTCTTGCAACCCATCCTCTTGCAACCCATCCTCTTGCAACCCATCCTCTTGCAACCCATCCTCTTGCAACCCATCCTCTTGCAACCCATCCTCATGCAACCCATCCTCTTGCAACCCATCCTCTTGCAACCCATCCTCTTGCAACCCATCCTCTTGCAACCCATCCTCTTGCAACCCATCCTCTTGCAACCCATCCTCTTGCAACCCATCCTCTTGCAACCCATTCTCTTGCAACCCATCCTCTTGCAACCCATCCTCTTGCAACCCATCCTCTTGCAACCCATCCTCTTGCAACCCATTCCCTTGCAACCCATCCTCTTGCAACACTTCTTCATGCAACATTTCCTCTTGATTTACGGTGACTAACACATCGTTCCATGAGAACTCCAGAAAGGGCCTCTGACCTTCCCCTGTGATCTCGTTTGACCCAGGCTCTGTAAGGGGAGTAGTAAATCTCAGGCCAGAAATCAGTGAGATGTATGACCATTTTTAGCTTTTAGGATCTGAGGAAGAGTTTATAAATGATCTTAAATACCTTTCTGGATAAACAAGTCTGCGAAAGATATATCACCTTAGATCATTTTGTTTTTCGCATTTTTTCATTTTTTTTTTTTAGCCACTTTAATACTTACTTTCTTTTGGCTATGAAGTGATTAGTAGTTGTGTGAATGAAGACTGAAGCACAACTTAAGCTTTGGAGAGTTTATGAATACTACCCTGACCCTGTGATCTTGACCTGTTTTGACTTAAGTGCTCTCGTTTCGTCTGTGGGCTTGGTAGGCGCTGTGTATGGGTGGATGTTTATTTATTTATTTTTTTTATTTTTTTTTTTTATGTGTCCGACTCTGGGCAAAGGCTCAGGGCCTATTTCTTGGGGCAGTTGCCTATCCCAAGGCCCAGTAGTCCTCCTACACCTCCACATTTAGTGGTAATGTAATGCGATTTTTGATTGTGTGTGTGTGTGTGTGTGTGTGTGTGTGTGTGTGTGTGTGTGTGTGTGTGAGCTGAATTTATTATCTCCTATTTACTGTTGTCATTATCGTTTTATTATTATTATTACTATCATTATTATTGTTATTATTATTATTATTATTATCATTATTATTATTATTATTACAGTTATTTTTATTATTATTATTATTACTATTATTATTATTATTATTATTATTATTATTATTATTATCATCATCATCATCATCATCATCATATGTCTTCTTTAATAATAGGTAAAAATCTACTGTTGAGGAATAGGTGTGGTTGCATAGAGAGACAGCTCTACGTAGATGACTCTGAAAGTGGAAGGAAAAGTGGAGGGTCGAGGTGGATAGGGATGGATGTGATAAATCAGGGTGAAAAAAAAAAAAACGAGATAGGGAATTTGGTGAGGTTAAGAAATTGACAAGGGATCTAAAAGTGTTGGGTATGTAGGAGAAGCACATAGTCAAGGAAAGTAGGGTGGTGATGATGATAGATGATGATGATGACGATGATGACGATTTGACCTATGATGGCGATGATGCAGATGATGATAATGACAGCAATGATAGTGATAACAATAATGATAATGATTATAGTAACGAGACTAATGATGAAAATGGCTTTGACGATGATGATGATGATGATTTAGCTTATTTAGATGGTGATGATTTTGATGGTGACTGTCAGATTTCGTATTTTTAGCCAGTTGAAGAGATGAGTTTTGGTCGAGGTGGTTTTCGGCAATTTGGTTATCTAGCAGTGGCAAGGGCGGGGAGAGGGGGAGGCAGGATCATTAGGCCAAATACATCCTCTTTTATCACCCTAAGTAAAGCAAGGGAGAGAGGTTATCCAGGGTAACTCAACCTACACGAAAGGGAGATAGGTGATTTTATTCAGGAGGGACCTAAGGTAGTTAAGGACTAATTAAAGGTGAAAAACTAACCCCTCCAGATCAAAAAAATCTCCCCTAAGCTGACTAAAATCGTCAGGAGGGGGCAAGAATATTATGAAAAATGATGAGCCCAGAATCAGTGGGTTAGGTCGAATATTCCCTGATTCATTTACGTAAAAAAATGGAGGAGAAGAGTTTATGTTTGGTGAGTCACTGTGCGAAAGGAACACGTTGCTTATTTTGCTTTCTCAGGCTTCTGTAACTCACTCTCGGATGAATAAAATCGTCTGGCTTTAACTGGAAGGGGGTGAGAATCATTAGGTCAAAGATTTCCTGTTTTATCTGCCTAAGTAAAGGACAAGAGGTTACATTAGGTCACTCAGCCAACACGAAAGGAAAATATAAGTAATTTCACACTTCCAGGCTCCTATGGCTCACTACCGGATGAATAAAATCGTCTGATGGTAGCAAGAATATGGAGAATGTGAAGACGCCATCGAAGTGAAGGGGCTAAGTAAAAGAGCTGTATTTTTTTTTCTTTTTTTTTCCCCTGAGAAATGATAGATTCAGCTTATCATTATTACATGATCATAGTTATTATCTACCGTACTAGCAACTTATTCTCTCTCTCTCTCTCTCTCTCTCTCTCTCTCTCTCACACACACACACACACACACACACACACACACACACACACACACACACACACACACACACACACACACACACACACACACACACACACACACACACACACACACACACACACACACACACACACCAGTAAACCAGTCTGTTTGTTTTATGTAGCCTGGAGCCCGTGTCTTACTATTTTAATGAACCCCAGCCTATCCCGTAACCACCAGTCTTAAACGAGGGGTGGGGGGTGAGGGAGGGGTGAGGGGGGTGAGGGATGATGGTGTGAGGCAAGGGGTGTGAGGTGAGAGAAAATGATGAGGGGAGGGAGGGATGGGGGGTGGGGAGGTGATGAGAGAGGTAGTAGGTGATGAGAGAGGTGATAAGTGATGAGGTGTGGGGTGGGACTAAGGTGGGGTGAGGGAAGTGAGCGATAGGGGTGAAAAATGGGGTGGGAGGAGGGATGGGGTAGGAGCTGAGGTGGGGAGAGAAGGTGGGGGGTAGGCTTGGTGCATAGAGGTAGGAGACTATGGCTTAGTGGGTAGAGGTGAGCGGTGCGAAGGAAAGAGGAAGTTGAGTTGGAGATGGAAGGGAGAGAAGAGAAGGGGTGGAGGAGGAAAGGACGGAGGGGACATACTTACAAGGAGGAAGGAGGTGAGAGAAAAACAGAAGTGTAGAGAGGAAGAAGGAGAGATAAAAACAGAAGTGCAGGGAGGAGGGAGGAGAGAGAAAGGCAATGAGGAGGTGATAAGTGAAAAGGAAAGAAACCAGTTGACGAGGAAGATCAGATGAAAGGGAAAGACTCAAGTTTAGATCAGAGGGAAAAACAAAGTAGTGGATAAAGAAAGGAGTGGTAACAGAGAATAGAAGAGACAGCAAAAGGATGATAAAAGAAAATTCGTAGAGCAGGCAAGGAGAGATATTAAGGGAAACATTTCTCCCTAGACGATATGCATTTTTCATGCTGTACCTTCATGTTGTCTTAAATGTTATGTCATCGTATTATCAGCATCGGTAGTATACAAAACGATATCAAGGGGTAATAGTTAATGAAGAGGTAAATTTCTTCATTGCTACCCCCTCCGACGATTTTAAGACAGTTCTCTAGGTATGAAGAGCTACTGAAGGCTATTATCAAACTCCAGTTCGAAATCACTCCTCCCAAAATTTAATAAAATCGAGTGGTTGTGAGAGTAATAGATATTTAACACGTAATTGAAAAACACAGGGACTGGCGAGGGAAAATGATGGATGAATCTGAGGTTAATGTAGTAATGAGGGACATGAAGACGAAAGGGAGGCTGAAGGATGAACAACGACGCTGCACACTCGGCAGTCTTTCCTATACGTACTAGCTTAATTATGTACAGTGTGTGTGTGTGTGTGTGTGTGTGTGTGTGTGTGTGTGTGTGTGTGTGTGTGTAGAAAAAGACTATTGCCCTCTTAACGTACAGTAATAATGATCCATTCCTATTTTGATCTAAATTTTATATGATTATTGTTTTCATGAGGTTCATTTTCTGTCATGTTAGAAGTCAGAGGCTTGACAGAAAACGGGAATCCTCAGGCTATTGGAGCAACTGGTTGAGTTTAAGTAAAATATAATAACTTATATAACCCTGATTACTATTCTTTTGCATATTGCACGATGCTGCAATTTATTATTAATATTATTTTTATTTCTTGATCCAAATGGAAGTATATCGCACACTGTTTAAAAAAAAAAAAGTTATCTTGTCATCAGATGCGTTTGTTTACACCTGGTGAGTGTCGGCTGTGGAAGCGAATGTGTGGCTTAAGCAGGCTGATCACAATTATTCTCCTATTGGAACGACACATATCGGAAGAATGGAGAAGCTTCCAGGTTCTTTGGAACGGAGCTCTTCCCAGTTTTTCGAAGAGGCATAAAAGAAAGAAAAATAAACTGTCTCCCACAAGCACTCACTGAAATGACCGCAACAAAACCATCTTACCCCCAACCTGATGCATGGTAGGTCAGTAATTATTCTTATATATATATATATATATATATATATATATATATATATATTTTAGTTCTGTTGCTTCGGTTAATTCACAGGCACTTTACTGTGTATTTAAGACAGAGAGATTGACCAGGGAGCAGTGTAGGATATTTTTTTCCCCTTAAACGCATGATAAAATGGTGTACGAAACAAGAATATGGAGAAGCAGAGGTACAAAGCGAAGTATTTACGATAAAACGGAAAAATGATAAAAAAGTCTGCTCTCTCTCTCTCTCTCTCTCTCTCTCTCTCTCTCTCTCTCTCTCTCTCTCTCTCTCTCTCTCGTTAGCTGAAATAAGATCGTCTGGAGATAGCAATATCCTAATAACAGAACGAGGTATTTACAACTCAAACCCCCTGATTATCGTGACCGTATTGCACCACAAATCCGGCCTGTATTGTGGAGTGTTCCCATTCATATTCAGGGTTGTATCTCAGGGGTGAAGGGCAGGGTGGATGTGGGAGATTTGCACTGGTTCTTGTTGCAGATCTGGCCTTGCAATACTCAGAAGTGGGAAAATAAAGATGTAGTTGCATCGTTTAGTTATTGTACTAATACTTTGAAAATACGTACCTTAAGTATTGTATAGAGGAGTGTTTTAATTTTAATGTGTTTTGATAATATTGTAATACCTGTTTATTACTAGGGACTATAATGAGTATTGTACAGTGCATAAATCCTGCATAAGTACTATACTATTTGATTTTTTGACCACATAACGCTGCCATTCTTTTTAGTACAACATCATAATCCATCTGATCTTTTCCCCCAGTCTAAAGTAAAATTAAAGCGGTAACTTGAATAGGCGTAATTTCTGACAAGTTTGTGCTATAGAGGATGATAATAATGATACGGAATACAGAAGCATAGGAGTCAACAGTGAAGGTCAGAATGGGAGTAGGGGATCTGCACTGCCCCATGTTGCAGGCCTGAGTTTGCAATACACAAAGTAGAACGTTAAAAAGTAGATATTGTTGAAAGGCAGTACTAAGGATGGCAATATCTGCATCGTTTCTATTACCGCAGTACTCGTGTGTGTGTGTGTGTGTGTGTGTGTGTGTGTGTGTGTGTGTGTGTGTGATAAGTAGCCGCGATAGTAAACTGCAATACCCCTATAATTACGAAAACAAATCCAACTTGTTTTCACGGAGTACGGTAATTTCATCATCATTACTAAGCACGTATATAATTTCTTTTCCCCTTTTTTCAAGGTACCGTAATAAATCCACATTTTTTTACTGAAAACCGTAAAAATTCCTTGTTACAGTATACGGTGACAGTTGCATACGCTACTTGTTTTTAAGCTTATTATTACCGGTCTTAGAACAGTCCGTAATACCGTAAACAGAATAATGAATGTTCCAGATCCAAGAATATAATAAGTCAGAGGTGAAGGTCAGAATGGAACGTGAGATTAGGCAGACAGATAGTGGCAGTGTGAATTTTCCTTTAATTACTCTCAGAGATTAAATTTGGTTTGCAGAGAAGTTTTTTTCTTTTTTCCACTCCAGGTTGATTTGTTCACTTCCGAATTTCTAAATGAAGAATAAAAGTCGTTTAATAAGACATGGGTACTCATATTTTACCCTTACAGCTTTGGAGGATGAAAATACAATCGTCAGCGCTGAGTGAAATAATCAGTTCGCTAAAATGTGGTCAAAACTTGTAACATGAACTTGCTTGCTGAAAGAGTAAGGGGCGGTGTGTGTGTGTGTGTGTGTGTGTGTGTGTGTGTGTGTGTGTGTGTGTGTGTGTGTGTGTTAAAGCTTACCATGGTACGTAATGTGCGTGAGTGTATGCACAAATGCAGGAAAATTGTGTAAGTGGATATATACTCGTATTTATTCGTGTGCGTGTGTGTGTATTTATGTGCATGTTCGTCTACGTGTCTGAGCCTCATGTACACTTTTCTCTCCTGCTGTGTCATGCACGAATATTCCTGTTCAGTGTAACACCTTTTCCTTCCTCCCCTCCTCTTCTCTCTCCCTTCCTTCCCTTCCTTTACCTTTCCTCACCCTTTCTCTCCCTCCCCTCTCCCACTCCTTCCCTCTCCCTCCATTTCTTCCTCCCTTCCCTCCCTTTCCCAACTAATTTCTCTCTCTCCTCCCACTCCCACCTCTCCTTCCTCTCCCCTTGCCACTTCCTCCCCTCCTATCTCCCTGTCCCTCCAACATCGCCTTCTCTCTCTCTCTCTCTCTCTCTCTCTCTCTCTCTCTCTCTCTCTCTCTCTCTCTCTCTCTCTTTTGTGACCTTCTCTTTTCCCTCCCACTCCCCGCTCCCTCAGAGACTTAAAGCCAGACCAAGAGAACGAGTTATGTATGTTTCGCCCTTCCTTATCCTCGGGCTCTTGGATATTCGAATGTGTGTGTGTGTGTGTGTGTGTGTGTGTGTGTGTGTGTGTGTGTGTGTGTGTGTACCTCACCACACACACACACACACACACACACACACACACACACACACACACACACACACACACACACACACACATCAACCACACCAGCTCCTCCATGATACAGTAGCTGCCTCTCCCCACTCATTCGCCGCCTCTCAAATAAATAAAATTCACAACCTGACCCTAACAAAGCACCAGCAGAATTTCGACAGACAGATGGATATAGATGAATGCTCACATATATAAGAGGAATATAAAAAAGTAATATTTGTACTTCGTTTTTTGCTGCATTTGAGTTATCGTCTAATTTTACCTGTTACATCGAAGTTACCATTTGATCCAGGAAGCTGAAAGGTGAACACGGTGTAGGTTTAGTGAGTCAGCATCTTCTCCACGTTTTCCCTATTATTCGGATCCGGATTGGTCTCTTTTTTTTTTTCGTACAAAATTGTTACGTGCATACAAGAAAGAACCATTTTTTTTTTTTCCTCTCTCTGATATCAAAATTGCCCACAAGAAAGAGCCGTGGTTTCTCTCTATTATATGTGTTGGTCATTGCCTTTGTTTTCTTTAGACCCACTTTACTGCCTCTCAAAGTACACTCTCAGGCACTTCGTAATCTAGATGGTTGAAATTTGCAGACGGTAATGATCAGGTGCTTCAGGAGAAATAGCCTTTAATCATTATTATTGGTTTATTATCACGGTCTGCTTTTTTTTTTTCTATCAGGGGGTTATCTTACAATATTAGTAGTAGCAGAAGTAGTCTCAGTTTTATATTTATTATTAATTGGCTAAAAATGAGTAGCCTAGTGACTAAGTGTATTTTTTCATATCACATATTATTTCTAAGGAGCGTAAGGCAGGTGGCATATTAAACGTAACAAAAACTTCTATTTTCAATTTTTTTAGGCATTATTTTTTTTCCCTTCAAGTTAACTTTTTCCAGGCGTTTTGCTCATCAGAATCAAAAGTCTTAATGTTGTAGTTTTTTTTTTTTATCTCTCTTCTTGCTTTTTTTCTCGATATTTTCTGTCTTATCCCTTTCAGAATGATGATGTGATTCAGGGGTAATTTTTCTGGCTGATAGGAAGAGATTTTAGAGATAATTTTGGGAGCTTGAGTTCATTAAAGTTCTGTTGTACATTTCTTTGGTACTAGACAGATTTCTCTCTCTCCCTCTCTCTCTCACACACACACACACACACACACACACACACACACACACACACACACACACACACACACACACACACACACACACACACACACACACACACACACATTCAGGCCCACTGCATGCGTACAGAGTCGGATTCTTTTTAACGTAGGATTGTCTAACGCCTCTTCCATTGCTACTTATTCTGCATAATACACCTTTAAAAATCGAAATATACTGCATAAATGATATAGAAGAGGTTTTAGAGAGAGAGAGAGAGAGAGAGAGAGAGAGAGAGAGAGAGAGACTTGGACCAACGAGAACCCGGACCACAAGCACACAGACCTCACGAACCCTGGACCCCCTTTCCTGGTCTCACACACGCAGGCGGATAATTGATTGCTGGTGCCCTTTATCACGCTGTCTGTGGCTACCAACTTGCCCCACAAAGGAGACAGAACCACTACCTTCCAGCACACCAGATAGCCTCTCCATCCGGCCATAGTACCGTCCTATTTAACAACCGAATCAACAACCATTCAACCAGACAGGCAGACACACAACCATGAAGTCATATATCCAACCATTCTCTCATCCAACCATTCAACCGACTATCCACTAAATAAACTGTGACATACCATTCATCCTGCGTCTAACCACACAACTATCTCACCTGATAACCTACTAGCCCTCTCATCCAACCATTCAGCCAGCTATTCAACCAAGCTATCATTCTGACATATTGAACCACCTTCCATTGACCGTTCATCGAGCTGGCTGACTACCGTATGAGTAAGCTTCATTGCCATTCGACCAAATAAAGTAACCAAACAACCATTAACCAGTCAACCACCTATCCAACTCCACGATTATCCAACCCCTCATCCAACCATTCAACCATCCAGCCAACCATACTACCATTCAACAATACAGACTCTCAGCCACTCATTCAAGTACTCAACCAGTCACCCAACCACACATCCATCAGACCAACCATAACCAGTCTCTCATCTAACCCTTCATAGGAATCCAACAAACAACCAGCCAACCATTGAAACATCCAGTCAGACAGTCTTCTTTTCAAAATATATCATCCACGTAGTCAGCCTACTTATCTGTCCATCCATCCATCTAACCATCCATTCAGTCAATCAGCCAGCCAGGTAGTAGAAGATAATGCGTGAACAATCAAACAACCATGCAACCTTTAAACCAGCCAGCCAGCCAACCATCCCATCAGTCCACTCACTCATTTAGAATACCATCCTGTTATCCGTCCCATCCAAGCATTCATCCACCCAATTATATATCGTCCACCACTTATCCACACACACACACACACATACACACACTCTCTCTCTCTCACACACACACACACACACACTCTCTCTCTCTCTCACACACACACACACACACACACACACACACACACTCTCTCTCTCTCTCTCTCTCTCTCTCTCTCACACACACACACACACACACACACACACACACACACACACACACACACACACACACACACACACACACACACACACACACACTCTCTCTCTCTCTCTCTCTCTCTCTCTCTCTCACACACACACACACACACACACACACACACACACACACACACACACACACACACACACACACACACACACACACACACACACACACACACACACACACTCGAATATCCAAGAGTCCGAGGGTAAGTAAGGGCGGAATATGCATAACTCATTCTCTTGGTCTGACTCTGAGGGAGCGGGGCGTGGCAGGGAGAAGAGCAGGTCACGTGAGAGAGAGAGAGAGACAGAGAGAGAGAGAGAGAGAGAGAGAGAGAGCACTGCATAAAGCCCTTCTAAACAGGCTGGAGTTATTAATTTTCGTGTTAATTTGTCCGCCTTTCTTCACTGACCTCCTGCAGTCACTCTTGGCCGCAGCGTTGGATCACTCTCTCTTTATAATTACCTCTACACATGGCAGTTTCCTCTCAACCCTATCCTTGCATGCCTGTCCCATTACGGCGGGCATGCATCAGCTGTCTGTTCATATACTTTCACCTCCTTTCTCCCACATCTCATGCTTTCTTACTTTACCACACTTTCTTCAGATTTCTTTCCTTACTATCTTTATACCTCTCAGCACTCTCTGTTGCTTTCCCTCTCTTTTTCTCACATGCTTTCTTTAATTAACCTCCCTCAGACTCTCCTTAAACTTTTCTATTTCGTTCTCTCTCTCTCTCTCTCTCTCTCTCTCTCATTTTTTTTTTTTAAGAAGCGATCTTGTGTTCTTCGCTGTCATTAATAAGTGATCAGTCACGAGAGAGAGAGAGAGAGAGAGAGAGAGGACAGGTAAGAAGACATGAAGTAGCAAACTGAGAAGCAAAAAGTAATCAATCCTAGACTAATCTTTCCTCTGGTACCTTTTTTAGAAACTCAAAAAACGGAGCGTCAACAATGATTCCTCCCACATCAGAAAATCTGTAGGGAAAAAAAAAAAGAAAAAAAAACTAGATAAAACAGCCAATCTTTTATCACGCCACTGGGGGTTGTGGGGGGTCTAGGGGGCGTGAGAGGTCGCTAGGTTTGATGTAGTTAAGATCAGTATAACTATAAGAGGCTACACTACGTCCCCTCCAATGTTT
>NC_136977.1:46272972-46292972 GCF_032717465.1 Coenobita brevimanus | reverse complement strand
TTATATTAACCAACCGCATCCAAAACCAAATCGCTGAGGAAGAAGTGTTAGGGGCACTTAATAATAGACACGATTATGACCCCAAGTTTTTTTTTTTCTTGGCGTCACCTCCTGCCTGTAGATTTGGTCTTCGAGATGAAATAAACTCTTCAGTTCCATGATATTTTTCTCCTTTTCATCCCCAGAGCTTTTTATTCAACTTTGCGCTTTCTTCCAGACGTCTTTTTTCTTTTTTCACGGGGGAGGCTTAGTGTACTGGATGGTTAATTTTGCTGTGGACTTAGAACTGCCTCCATCGCTGCATTTGGATTATTTTAATATTGGCAACACAGACTTTAATAATCTTCTCCATGATTAAACAGTGTCAAGTCTACGTCCACAGTTGGGTACAATTTAAATATTCTTTTATACAAACACACACACACACACACACACACACACACACACACACACACACACACACACACACACACACACACACACACACACACACACACACACACACACACACACACACACACACACACACACACATCTATATCTCTCCCTCTACTATCTGTCTGTCTATCTTCTATATGTATGTACAGTATGTACAGATAGATATAGATAGACAGACAGACAGACAGATAGATATAATATTTGGTGTACATTTTTACTGTCTTTTAGTTACATCCAGACAAATTTATTCAACCAGAAGGTTCTCTCGTACCAAAGATGTATATTTATCTCTCCTCTGACCAGTCTCATTAAACATGTCGACCATGATTAATTTAAGGTGTTTATGTTCGTCTTAGATTTCCCAGAGCTATTCTAGGTGTGTGTGTGTGTGTGTGTGTGTGTGTGTGTGTGATTTGACAGATTGGTGGTGAACCCTGAACTAGAAATTATTATTGCTTTTGTTTTTGTGTTTTTGTTGTTCTGTGGAACAGAAGGTGTGTGCAGGATATTTACAGGAGAAATATGTGCAGCATGTGATGTGGTGTGTGGGAGGAAGAGAAGACGGAGGGGGGTGCAAGGAACAGCGTGGTGGACTGAAGAGGTGAGACAGGCTGTGGCACAAAAGAAGAAAGCATACAATTAATGGATGAGAAATAGGGGCGTGGAAGAAGTTGAGAGGCGGAAGAGAGAGTTATATGTAGAAAGAAAGAGAGAGGTGAAAAGATTAGTAAGAGAGAGTAAGAAGAGAGTGGATGAGGAATTTGGAAGGAATTTTAGTGTAAAGTGGAGGGACTGTAAGAAAATGTTCTGGAAAGAGGTGAAAAGAGTAAGACAGGGTGGAAGTGAGGTTAGTAGGGGAGTGAAAGATAAAAATGGTAGTTTACTAGTGGAGAAGGGAGAAAAAGTGAGCAGATGGAGAGAACACTTTAAGGAATTGTTGAACATAGAGGATGGAAGTAATGCGAGTATAAGTGGCTGGGGAATGGCTGGGAGAAGGAGGGAGGTGAGAAGACAGGAAGAAATCAGTAGGATAGAAGTTGTGGAAGCAATGAAGAAAGTTAAATTGGGGAAAGCCCCAGGAATTGATGGAGTGTGTGGTGAAATGCTGAAGCATGGGGGAGAGATAGTAGTAGAATGGATGTGGAAGATGTGCAGATTGTCCTGGGAGGAAGGTAGAGTCCCGGAGGATTGGAAGTCAGGTATAATTATTCCCTTGTACAAAGGAAAAGGGAAAAAAGAAGTGTGTGGTAATAATAGGGGCATTTGTCTTCTTAGTATAATAGGAAAATTGTATGGTAGGATACTTATTGACAGAGTTAGAGAAAGAACAGAGGAATTAGTTGGAGAAGAACAGGGAGGCTTCAGGAAGGGAAGAGGTTGTGTAGATCAGATATTCATTCTTAGATCTTTAGTGGAAAAGTTTCTAGAGAAGGGAAAGAAGTTGTATGCGGCTTTCATGGATTTGGAGAAAGCATATGACAGGGTGGATAGACAAGGATTATGGAAAGTATTAAGAATATATGGAGTAGATGGGAAGTTGTTGAATGCTGTGAAGAGTATGTATGATGGTGCTAAGGCTGCAGTGCATGTGGATGGTGATCTAAATGAATTTTTCTCTTTGAAGGTTGGGTTGAAACAGGGATGTGTCATGTCTCCATTGTTGTTCAATCTGTACATGGATGGGGTAATAAAAGAGGTACAAGGTAGGGTAGTGGATGTTGGAGTGGCCCTGGTGAGAGAGGATAGTGTTTGGAAACTCCCTGTACTGTTGTTTGCAGATGATACTGTGTTGTTGAGTGAAGACGAAGGGGAGCTGCAAGGCTTGGTGGATGAGTTTGGGAGAGTGTGTAAGAAACGGAATCTAAAGGTGAATGTAGGGAAGAGTAAAGTGATGGTCTTTGAGAGAAGTGAAGTCAGTGAATGTACAGCGAGGTTGGATGGTGAGGAATTGGAAAATGTGAGTACGTTTAAGTACTTGCGTAGTGTGATGAGTAAGGATGGAGGTTTGGAGGGTGAAGTGCTTGAAATGGTACAGCAGGGAAGAAAGGTTGATGGTTCTTTGAAAGCAGTGATAAGAAACAGGGACGTGAGCATGGAAGTGAAAAAGTTACTACATGACAGTATTGTGATACCAACTCTAACATATGGCAGTGAAGCTTGGACGTTGTTGGAAGGACACAAGTCAAGAGTGAGAGCAGTGGAAATGAGTTATTTAAGAGGAGCCTGTGGAGTCACATGGAGAGACAGGCTGACGAATGAGGATATAAAGTAGAGTTGTGGTGTGGATGTGGATGTGATAGGAAGCGTTATGAGGAACACACTGAGGTGGTTTGGCCATGTGGAGAGGATGGAGGGTGAATGACTGACGAAGAGAGTGTATGTGAGTGAGGTGGAGGGGGGAAGAGGGAGGGGGAGGCCGAGGATGAGATGAAGGGATGGGGTGGAGAGGTATATGAGAGAGGGGTGTGTGAGTTGGGATCAGGGCAGTGAAATGGCGGGGGACAGGGCGACGTGGAGGCGATTTGTTTGTGGCCACCCCAAACTGGATTGAGGCGTCTGGCAATAGATAGATAGATAGATAGATTGTTATGTTATCCATTGTACCACGATGAGATTTTTGGAAGTTTTATTCATGCATCTCCAGACGATTTTATTTGTTTTTTTATTATTTTTTATTCCTGTGGTTCGATATAGTTTTCATGGCAGGTGATGTTTCCAAAGTTGAAGTAAATCGTCTAGAGGTAACAAGAATAAGTAAGTTAGCAAGAATAAACAAGACTGAACAAGAATAAATAAGAGTTAGTAATAATAAATAAAAGTTAACAAGAATAATGCGTTAGCAAGAATAAATAAGAATAAATAAGAGTTAGCAAGAATAAACAAGAATGAATAGGAATGAATAAGAGTTAACAAAAATAAATTAAAATAAATAACAATAAGAATTAGCAAGAATAAATATGAATAAATAAGAATAAACAACAACAAATAAGACGTCATCGTATCAAAGGGGTTAAATTGTGAGGAATTTTTATCGTGTATTTACCTTTTTTTTTTCCTTACCTTTTCACGAGGATTTTATGTATACTTTATTCTTCCTTATCCCAGACGGTTTTACTCTGGTTAGGAGGGATTTTTCGAACTGGGGGGTTACATAGAACCTCCATTAACCCCCTTAAGGCTGGAGATCTTTCCTTAGATGAATAAAATCGTCTGGAGATGGCAGGATGAAATTATAAATCGTTGCAGTGAAAGGGAATTTTTTTTATAAAGCTCATTTTGTGATTGATTTAGCTTTCATGTAAATCCCTTCACGAGGATGACGCCAATTTTTTTGCATATTCTTCGTGTGTCTGGACGATTTTAATAAGCTTAGGAGAGACTAAAGAACTGGAGGAGTTAAGTATAGTCTTCATTAAGCTCTTCGCTATTAGGGGGTTGTTCATAGATAAAATAATCGACCAGAGGCAAGAATAAAAAGAGAAAAAGATCACCATTCTAAAGAGCTTACTTGAGGACTTTATTTTGTCTGCATTTATTTTCCTTCGTGTGGGATTTTTTCTGGCTTGCTTTTCTTTTGTTTTGATTTGTGTGTATGTAATTCTGTTTTCTTATTTTTTGTTTTGTTTATTAATGTGGTCTGTTCGTGTTGTCATTGTGCACGTGTTTCTTTATTGATTAAGGGTGCTTTATTTTAGGTTTGCGTGCTTTTGTTTTTTTTCTCTCTTTCTATAATAGGGATAGTGTTCATTCTGTGTATACTTGCTTTTCCACTTAACGCGGCCCGTGTTCGTGCTCTCGTTTCTTATCTCGTCACCTCCAGTCCGTGCTGCTCTCTCTCCCGCCCCCTCACTCTCTCCCTGTCTCCCTTACTCCCCCACATCCCTACTTCATCCTCCCTTCACCCCACCTCCCTACCTCACCCTCCCTTCACCCCCACCTCCCTCCCTCACCCTCCCTTCACTCCTTCATCCCCTCCTCACTCTTCCCCCTTTCCCTCTGGCTCTTTCTCACTTCTCGTTTCCCACATCCACATCTTCTCCCTTCACCCTCACCCTCACTCCCCCCCCACTCTCCCTTACCTCTTGTCTTTCATTCCTCACATTTTCCCTTCCCCCCTCATACATTTACACTGTCACCTTTTCATACCTCTTTCACGCCTCATGCTCCTCTTAAACACCTTTCCCTCACTCTAGCTCTCCCCCACTCCCTGATATCCTCTTTCTCTGCGACTTAAACTCCTAAACATTATCTTGTTCTCTCACCTTTCTTTCTACACTCTCTCACCTCCTTCCCTCCTTCCTCATCTCCTTCCAATGTCCCTCACCTCTGTCCTCCCTCCCTCATCTCCTCCCTACCTCCCTCACCTCCTTTCTCCCTCCTTCACCTCCTTCTTCCCTCCTTCACCTCCTTCCTCCCTCCCTCACCCCCTTACCTCCCTCGTTTCCTTACTCCCTCTCACCATCTGCCTCCTTAACCTACTCCCTCCCTCCCTCACCCCGCTTGCTTCCCTCACTCCCTGCCTCTGTCATCTGTACCCATTCACTCTTACCTTCGTCACCCTCCTTTCCCCTTCCTATCTCCTTCACCCCCCTCTCTGCTCCCATCCCCTATTTCCTCTCTTTGCCCCCCGTCGGTCCCAAACAACAGGGTCCTTGATTGACACGAACCTTTGCTTGTGCCAAATTTAGGTAGGGTCGGACAATTACCTGTCAGCGCTGCCCGGTCTGCTGATACCTGATGCCGCCAGGTGCCTTTACCTGCCCCCGCCTTGCCCCGCCCCACCCCAACCTGCCCTGTTTTGCTATATCTTACCTTGCCTTTCTGTGCTATACTTTGCCTTGCCTTACTGTGCTATTTCATGCCCTTCCTTGATGCGTTATGTCCCGCCCTTCCTTGTCTTGTCTTTCCTTGCCCTTCTCGGCCTGCCTTGCCATGTCTTGTTTTGCCCTCCGTTGCCATACTTTATGTTGCCCTGCCATGCTCTGTCCTGTGTTGCCTTGCCTTGCCTTATTGCCTTACCTTGTCTTGTCTTGTGTACTCCTGTCTTGTCCTGACCTGCATTCCCCTGCCCTGCTCTGCCCTTGCCTTGCCTTGCCTACCTTGCCTTTCCCATTTTCTACCTTGCCCGACTCGTTCCGTTCCTGTTATGTCTGTTTTGCTATCACATCCTTCGCCTCGGCAGGTCCTATCATAATCCTGTCCTGCCCTGCCATCGCCATCCTCTTCTTAACCCCTTCGCTACCAGCTGAATAAAATTTTCTGGCATGGGATCGAACATGAAGAATACGAGACATCATGCTGGAGAGGTTAATTCTGACGGATTAAGACTTACATGTCCTAAGTCCTTCAAGACATTATCCTATTCTACCCCACCATGCTGTCCCCTGTCATTCTCTACCTTGCCACGCTTCCCTTGTCACGCGAAATACTGCTTGACCCTACCCTTCCCTCTCTACCCTATCTTCCACCGCTGATCACTACCCTGTCTAAGTAACCCACATGGCATTACTGTATCGTACCTTATGCCACCTTATTCATCCCTACATAACCCTGCCCTACCCTACATTCCACCGCCTTGTCCCTCCCTGCCTGACTAACCTACAAGACCCTACCCCACCCTACCCTACCCTACCCTACCCTACCCTACCCTACCCTACCCTACCCTACCCTACCCTACCCTACCCTACTCAACCCTACCCGACCGCTTTTCTCTTTGCCTCTCTTTCTCAGCCCTGCCTAGCCAACCCTGTCTTTGACCCGCTATCTCTGGCTCCTCTCCTTCACGTCAAGCTCAAAACTCGACCTGCCCTGCCCTCCCCCAAACCTGTCCTGCCTTAAACTTGCCTTGCCCTGCCCTGTTCTGTCCTTCCACAAACCTGTTTGACCCTGCCCTGCCCTGGTATGTCCTCTTTGCTCCAGTTCTCGTCAGACTTAAATTTGCGCTTGTAGTTTTCTCGGCTGGTCAGGAGGGGTGTGTTTATTGTCTGGTTATTGGTACTAGGGAGCTGGGGCTGTTTAATGAAGCAGATGGAGTTTTTCTGGTCATAGGTTGCAGTTTCTTTCAGCAGTTTTAACCTTTCGAATGTCTGTGATGACTCTGAAGCTGAATTAACCCTCTCACAGTCGAACCATCTCTAGTATTCTGTTCCAAATGATGCCAGTTTTAATTAGCTAAGAGGGAGATGTAATAATTAGAGAGATTTAATACTGTCACTATTTTCATCTCCTCCGTTGGCATCTTGTGTATCGTATTCCATTTAACACCAGTCTAGTTTATTCAGGTGAGAGGGAGATGTAGGAGCCTGAGAAAATTAAATCGTCCACTGCGCTCCATGTTTAACCTATCTGTGTGGTTGGTGGTTAGTGAAAGGATTTGTCGAGTTAGTGTTCAGGCCTTTAAGAGACAATGGTATCAACTGAACCGACTGAATAAAAATACCTAACGATTTACATAATTTGGTAGGTGGTTGCTGGAAGTGTTAAATATTTTCTTTGGCTGTACTTGTTTCCTGTTTATTACATTTACATGGACAATAAAACGTCATCATCATCGTCATTATCGTCTTCATCGTCCTCCTTCTCCTTCTCCTCTCATCCTCTTCCTCATCCTCATCATCATCATCATTAATCAACTTCTCAGCATTGTAAATAAGGTAGACAGATTCCACAAGCAGGAAAAGGAAAAGGACAAACAGAACAGGGGAATGGAAAGAGGGAGGGGGAGAGAGAGACCGAGAACGAGATGAAAGAGTAAAGCAGAAGAGTGCATGAGGGAAGGCGACTTGGACTGCCAGAAGGGATGAAATGAAGGGAATTGTTGAAGTCTTAAACACTTTTATCGTCCCGGGTGAAGAGTGGGATTAGGCGTCTGGCGATAGATAGATAGCTAGATAGATATGAACTGATGAGTAGATAGATGAAGAGAGAGTGTTCACCTTGGAAGTTTTAGGAAGAAGTAGGGTAGAGGAAGACAGGAGAAGAGAGAAATAAATAATAACTTTAATTTCCTGAAATCCTGACTTAGGCTAAATACGGATCGGGAAAATAGCAGTACCTATTAAACGGGCCTTAGATAATTTTTTGATACAGAGCAGTCAGAAAGGAGCACTGAGAGAGAGAGAGAGAGAGAGGAGAGACTATACGAATATGCATATCTTTATTTTTTACTGATCTCACATACAGCAGATTTTTGTGGATGTGTTAGTGATGATGATGATGATGATGATGAGTTAAGGGTGATGATGATGATGATGATGATGATGATGATTTTAGGGATGATGCTAGTGCTAACTGTGGTGGTGGTGATGATGATGACAGTACTGGAGATAATGAAGATAATGATAGTGATAATAACGATGGTAATTCTCCTGTTGTTATCAAAGATGCTAATAATATCTACGTCGATACTAACCTTCCCCACTCATCACTCTCTCTCTCTCTCTCTCTCTCTCTCTCTCTCTCTCTCTCTCTCTCTCTCAGCTGAATAAAATCGTCTGGCGTTAGTGAGAATAATATTAACAAAGACGTCATCGTACTGAAGGGGTTGCTGCGGACGATGATAAGGACCTAAAAAAAAAAATGAACAAGGAATCTGAGTTGTTTTTGTGAAGTTGAAGATGATGACGGAACGATATCTTGGCCACGGGGTTTCTACCTGTTTGTGCCGGAGCGTAGCGTAGGACAGAGAGAGAGAGAGAGAGAGAGAGAGAGAGATGCGTTAATGCTAAGGCTGTCGGTAGCTTGGTAAGTGGGGCTGAGTGGGGGAAACAGCCAATAAGTCAAGTAGGAGGTGCTGATTGAAACGCATTTACATTTTTTCAGCAGCGTGTGTTTTAATGCTAACCCAGGCCTGTTTGGGGACCCAGTGTTGCCAGACCGAAGCCACAACTACCGCTAAACTTACTCTCTTAGCGCCTTTATCCCGAGCACGCCATCTTCTTTAGTCGTCTTCTATTCACCTTAAGATTATATTATTTAATTTTGTATACACTTCTCGATCTGGAGGAGTTGAATGTAGCTTTCACAAACTCTTCGATCAATAGGGCTGGTTTTCTTATTAGGTAAGTTCCCCAACACCTTTTCCTAAGCGATTTATTTTGCTTATTACACCTTATTGTCCTCTTCTTTGTTAATTATAAATCCTTCACACATCGCCATACCCAGCATGAATAACGTACAAAAGGAAAGTCACCAGCCATATCCAAAAATAAATAACAAAGGAAAAGGTGCTAGGGAGCTTTCATACCTGGCGAGAATACAGGACCAGGGCCTTTTCCTGTGTTGACTAAAATCGTCTGTCAATAGCAAGAATACTGGGTGATTTAAAAGCCAGATTACATAGATATACTGTATTACGTAACGATACAGGGAAGTAGTCACACCACAATGTTCGATATTATCACTGTTTATGCAGATATTCCTTCCATCAACCTAATATTTTCTGTGCATCGTGAGGTCTGCAGTATCAGTGGCTGCCGTGTTTCCCTCCTCCCTGTGTAACCTGACTTTTGATTTCCCTGTATAATAACTAGATACGTTGTCGAAGTGAAAGAAGTAAATTGAATAGTGGGAAGCATACCTTGAAAATCGCTTTAAAACTTGTACTAAAATTGCTAGAATGTTACTAAAATTGGACTTTGATCTCTTAAAAAGTTGTTGCTGGATCTTGGTCAGAGTTCCTAACTATTCCTCGCTAAACTGAAGCGCATATTACTCGATCTGGCTTCAAACTCGCTAAACTGGCAACGCTACTTGACCCCCAGTGGTTTCCCTCCTGTCAGCAACAATATACTTAATACCAGTTTTTCAAGGATACGTTTTTCTCTCTGGGCTCTCTTTACTGATCGTACTCATGTCTTTATCTCTTCTCTTATCAGTATTCCTTGGTGGTTATCAGTGTGCTGGTTACGGATCTGGAACCTTATCGCTGAATAGTCTTGGTTTTTTTTAACACTGGTGTGATTTTTGAACTGCCTGGTTTCTCATGGGCGCGCTGTCATTATTATTCTTTATTTTTTAAAGACATTGTTATCCACACAAACCTATTTATTTTTATCACCCTTCTTAATTATAATTATTGTTACGTCCTCTTATTGATATTTTAGGATCTTGGGTGCTTAGTGTTACACATATTTCAGTTTTTTTTTTTTTTTTTTTCCTCTTCGGTACAGATTTTCTTGGTATATTTTCACATGTTTCGTGTTTCAAATCTGTTCTTAATCTTTAGCAAAACTTTCGCTTACCAATATCGGTACAGTTTTCTTTTTTCTTTTTTTTTTTGTATCCTCAACTTCTTTCCATCATAATTGTTGTGTCAAGAATTCTTTTAGTGAATATCATGACTCCTTTGTTTTATACGCTACCTTTATTACTTATCAATACGTTCCATTATTAATACTATTATAGATTTACGTTGGCTTCTGTCTATATCTGGATTTTTAGAGCATCTGAATTTTTGGCTGCGAATAATCAGTATTGTTGCATCTGTCTCCTTTGTCATCAATGCTGTTCTTATGCTTCATCAAGGAGTCCATTTATAAATATTTTTCAGATTTACAATAATCCTGTTTTCTATATATATTCGTACTTTCTTTCTGGGGGGGAGGGGTGTTGAATGTTTGAAGTTCTTTGCTACGAATATATACTGGATATATTGACTTGTCTCCCTTGTTACAAAGGCTGATCTTATTCTTCCTTAATAGTCCTCCAAACTACAAGTAACTTAATTTTTTCTGTAGTATTTGATGTGACTTTTTATTCGTGATAAATATAGAAGTATCTTGCCACAGTTTTATTTTTTTTTATTTTTTTTTTTAAATCAGATTTTGATTTTTAGCCCTGCAATCCTATACAGAGTGTGTCCGTGGTGTCATGTTTAAAAAATAAGGACTAATATGTCATGTCTTAGTTTCTCTGTGACCATGAAGTTTTATATGTATTAGTTATTGATGAGATGGAGGGATGGAGTAGAGAGGCATATGAGAGAGGGAGGTGTAAGTTCGGGGGGGATGGCAGCGATATGGCAGGGGACAGGGCAACATGGAGGCGAATTGTTTGTGGCCACCCCTTACGGGATTAAGGCTTCTGGCAATAGATAGATAGAAATACAGCCACTTAGTTAAACCCATTCACTACTAGAAATCTATAAGGCTTGGCCAGAGGGGGATGTGTACTAAGGCCTATGTACTAAGGGGATGTGTGTGTGTGTGTGTGTGTGTGTGTGTGTGTGTGTGTGTGTGTGTAAAGCTTAGGATACAAACTATTATGATTTATGAAGTTCACCTAAATTACTTTTGACAGGAATTGATGGAGTGTGTGGTGAAATGCTGAAGCATGGGGGAGGGATAGTAGTAGAATGGATGTGGAAGATGTGCAGATTGGCCTGGGAGGAAGGTAGAGTCCCGGAGGATTGGAAGTCAGGTATAATTATTCCCTTGTACAAAGGAAAAGGGGAAAAAGAAGTGTGTGGTAATCATAGGGGCATTTGTCTTCTTAGTATAATAGGAAAAGTGTATGGTAGGATACTTATAGACAGAGTTAGAGAAAGAACAGAGAAATTAGTTGGAGAAGAACAGGGAGGCTTTAGGAAGGGAAGAGGTTGTGTAGATCAGATATTCATTCTTAGTTCTTTAGTGGAAAAGTTTCTAGAGAAGGGAAAGAAGTTGTATGCGGCTTTCATGGATTTGGAGAAAGCATATGATAGGGTGGATAGACAAGGATTGTGGAAAGTGTTAAGAATATATGGAGTAGATGGGAAGTTGTTGAATGCTGTGAAGAGTATGTATGATGGTGCGAAGGCTGCAGTGCGTGTGGATGGTGAACTAAGTGAATTTTTCTCTTTGAAAGTTGGTTTGAAACAGGGATGTGTTATGTCTCCATGGTTGTTCAATCTGTACATGGATGGGGTAATAAAAGAGGTACAAGGTAGGGTAGTGGATGTTGGAGTGGCCCTGGTGAGAGAGGATAGTGTTTGGAAACTCCCTGTACTGTTGTTTGCAGATGATGCTGTGTTGTTGAGTGAAGACGAAGGGGAGCTGCAAGGCTTGGTGGATGAGTTTGAGAGAGTGTGTAAGAAACGGAACCTAAAGGTGAATGTAGGGAAGAGTAAAGTGATGGTCTTTGAGAGAGGTGAAGTTAGTGAATGTACAGCGAGGTTGGATGGTGAGGAATTGGAAAGTGTGAGTATGTTTAAGTATTTGGGTAGTGTGATGAGTAAGGATGGAGGTTTGGAGGGTGAAGTGCTTGAAAGGGTACAGCAGGGAAGAAAGGTTGCTGGTTCCTTGAAAGCAGTGATAAGAAACAGGGAAGTGAGCATGGAAGTGAAAAAGTTACTACATGACAGTATTGTGATACCAACTCTAACGTACGGAAGTGAAGCTTGGACAATGTTGGAAGGACACAAGTCAAGAGTGAGAGCAGTGGAAATGAGTTATTTAAGAGGAGCCTGTGGAGTCACATGGAGAGACAGGCTGACGAATGAGGATATAAAGGAGCGTTGTGGTGTGGATGTGGATGTGATAGGAAGCGTTATGAGGAACACACTGAGGTGGTTTGGCCATGTGGAGAGGATGGAGGGTGAAAGACTGACGAAGAGAGTGTACAGTATGTGAGTGAGGTGGAGGGGGGAAGAGGGAGGGGGAGGCCGAGGATGAGATGAAGGGATGGGGTGGAGAGGTATATGAGAGAGAGGGGTGTGAGTTGGGATCAGGGCAGTGAAATGGCGGGGGACAGGGCGACTTGGAGGCGATTTGTTTGTGGCCACCCCAAACGGGATTGAGGCGTCTGGCAATAGATAGATACCAGGTAGATAGTTTTGATTAAGCCTGTGATGCGTTTTTGTTTCCTTGCTTTCATTCCCCTGTCCCCAATCCTTTCACATGTCTTCTTTCCCTTCCCCCCCTCACTCATCTCTCTCTCTCTCTCTCTCTCTCTCTCTCTCTCTCCTTAAACTTTTCACTTTGTTTTATTATATTTTCTTTCTTTTTGTCTCTGTCCTTCTCTCTGTTCTTTCATTTTCCTGTCTCCATTTCTATCTTTCTCTCTCTGTCTGTTTCTTCTATCTATTCCTTTGTACCCTATCTATCCTGTTGTCTATCTGTGTGTCTTGTCGTCCTGTCCACCCTGCTTTCTATCTCCATGTCCATCTTTTCTGTCTTTGTCATTATCTATCTCATTAGCCTTATAACTACATCCTCTCTCTCTCTCTCTCTCTCTCTCTCTCTCTCTCTCTCTGTTTATCTATCTATCTAACTATATCTGTGTCTCCGCTTGTCTGTCTCTATGTATCTCTATCTTTCATCTATGTGTGTATGTATATATCTATCTGACTAGCTATCTATCCCTATCTGTTTATCTATGTAACTAATCCTATCTTTTTATCTATCTGTCTTTTTCCTTGCCTCTCTGTTTGTCATCTACTTCACCCTGTCTATCTCTTATTTGTCTTCCTGCATGTCTTCCTCATTACCTGGTTATCTGTCTCTCTCCCCTCCTCCCCTTCTTTTTTACTCTGCGTCTGTCTCTGCTGTCTGCCCTTTTTTTTTTTTTTTTTTTCATTTTCCATGCCTACCCATCTTCCTGCCGCCCTGCCTCTCTCCATCTGCCCTCTCGTTTAGTCTGCTTATCACTCTGTCTAAATGTCTGCCTCATCATCATCCTCTCCGTCTCTTCACTCCTTTGCTGGCCTCTCCATCTGCCTTCTGCCTGTCTGCTTAGTACCATGCCTGCTTGTTTTCCTGCTTGCTTATCGCACTGTCTTTCTAATGTGCTCCTCTTATCCCCACTTTTTTTTTTATTCTTGCCTCTCCTGTTGTCATCCTACCTCACACTTTTCCTACCTATTTTCCAGTCTACTCCCCTACCCACGCCTCTTCCTCACTATCGTCCTTATTTTATGCTTACCTACACCCTGACCTACCTACCTACCCATCGTCCTTATATCTTCCTGTTCTCATGCCTATTTGCCTTTATATTCTGTCTGCATACCTTCATAAATCTCCCTCGCGCCTCCTTACCTCTGTTTCTCCTTGTCCACCTTACTTTCTACTTCTCCCCACCCAGCCTGTCTTTATTTTCCTGTGTATCTTTGCCTCATTATCTGTCTCCTGTCTCTTAGCCCCTTCTTGGCCTGTCCCTCTGCCCTGGCCTGTCTGTTTAATGCCATGCTTGCCTTTCACCACCTAGATCTGCTTTGGTATAGTGAGAAGCAGACAGTCCAGGTATAATCTTCCCATTAGACCTGCCGACCTTCCTGACTAGTTTTCTCTCGCCCTTCCTCCCTCTCTCCTTTCTTCCTCTCTTTCTTTTCTCCCTCTCGACGTGTGTGCATCACTATCTTTGTCTATTTTTTTTTTTTTTTCAGTCTACCTATCTTTCTGCTTACCTATCTTCTTACCTGCCTACCAGTTTTTGTACCTTGCTCCCAGTTCATTTTCCTATCATCATCTCTCCATCTACCTGCTTACCAGTCCTCCACCCCCTCTACCAATTTTCTCACCTTCCTACCAGTTCACCCTCCTTTCAACCTCTCAGTCTATTCTGTCTCCATTATCTCTGTCTACCCACTACTCTGCCCAATTATCTTCCTGTCCTCGTGTCTTTCAACCTGTCTGTCTACCTATTTTCCCGTCTATTCCTCCCCCCCCCCCTCCTACATGCTCACTTCTTTTTCCTGTCCATCTCTGACTCGTTATCTTCATCTTCCCCGCATCTGTTCACCCTCTGGTACTCTGTCACTCTGCTTATACTTTTCTGCTTAAACGTACTTCTGTCTGCCTCCTTGTCTTTCCATATTCTTGCCCTACTTTCCATCCTTATTCCTGTCTTCCTACTTAATCATCTTACTGCCTACCTGTCCTGCTGTCTTCTTTTCTTTCTCTGCCTACCTCTTTTCCTGTCTGCTTGCCTTCCCATCTCCCATCCTACCCATTTTCCTACCTCTCTTCCTACCCACCTCACTGCTTTTTTGTTTCCTTATCCTCCTACCTTCCTACCTATCTTCACCTTGCTTATCTTTATTTTCCTGCTTGTGTCTTTGCCTCATTATCTGTCTTCCCCTGTCTGCTAGCCCCCTGCAGGCCTGTCCCTCTGCCTCTGCCTGTCTGCTTAACGCCATGTCTGCCTGTCAATACTTAGGCCTGCTTTAGTACACTGCCAAGCAGAGACTCACCAATTACTGTATGGTCTGGTCTTTTGTCTGCTGGGTTGAATATGGAAAGGTGTTAGTGTTGGGTTTATGATGAGTGTTGATAATGATGATGATGATGATGATGATGAAGAAGAAGTTGAAAAGCTATTAATATCAAAATGATAATCCTAATAGTAAAAATAATGTTAATATTTATGGTGATATTAGTGATGATAATAATGATAATGCTAATAATAATGTTTATGATAATAATAATAATAATAATAATAATAATAATAATAATAATATTATTATTATTATTATTATTATTATTGTTTTTATTATTGTTATTATTATTATGGTATGATTTTATTATTATTATTATTATTATTATTATTATCATCATCATCATCATCAGAAATAGCCTTAATAAGCTCATCACTAACACTCCATTAATAATCAAGTGCTAATGTACAGTAATGAGGGTGTAGGTAAAGCAAGTAAGGTGAGAGTAATGAAGCTGCCAGGTAAAAGTCAGGTAATGAGTAGCCTGCCTAGTCTCACCTGCCTGTCTGCCTGCTCGGGGGTACATTGTAAGGAATGGCTGTCTTATCATCTTACCTTACTCTTTTTACCTTCTTGCATGCCTCTTATTTTTTCTTCTTCTTCTCTTGGTATTTTTTCATCTCATCTTCCTCGTATTTCTCTTCACCCACCTTCACCTCTTCCTCTTCCTGTACCTGTCCTTTCTTACTCTTCCCTCTCGTCTTCCATCTTTGAATATACCCCTCTTCCGTATCTTCATTCTTATTTTCACCCTTTTCCTCATCCCTCTTCCTCTACTTTTACTATCGCTTTCATTCCACTTTTTCGTCCATTTTCATGTCATACTTTTTCCTCGTAATACTCCTCACGCATTGTACTTATTAATTTCACACCTCTTTGTCTTTCATCCCACCATCATACAAATTCTTTTTTCTACTCTTATTCATCCTCTTCCTCGTCCCTCGTAAGCTGAATAGAACGACTGTAATCATGGCAATAACCTCTCTACTCTCCTCCCTTCTTCTTCTCTCCTGTGTTCTTATACATTTTTTTCCCTTCCATTATTTTCTAGTGACCTCTCTTCTTTACTCTCTTCTCTTTTCCTCTGTTCTCCTCATTTGCTTCGCCTTTTCTTTCAGTTACTTTCCCCGCAGTCACCCAGTAACACCTCTCTCCCCTCTCACACCAAGCCCAAGCCCTCATTGACAGGGAATCCGGTAGCACTCCAAGTAAGTATTTGCACAAGAGCGGAGTGACTGGATACCCACCCTTCTCACACCACCACCTCTCTCACACCACCACCCCTCTCACACCATCACCCCTCTCACACCACCTCCCTCTCACACCACCCTCCTTCTCACACTACCACACCTTTCACACCATCTCCTTCTCACACCACCTCCCTTCCCACAACACCTCTCTTTTCCACTCACCCAAATGACTTGCCCACCGCTGTCTTCACTGTACATTTAAATCAGAATTCGACTGATTTTGACACCTATGTATTGTGTGTGTGTGTGTGTGTGTGTGTGTGTGTGTGTGTGTGTGTGTGTGTGTGTGTGTGTGTTTAAAGCACCGTCCCTCCTCAGAATGACTTGCTCTTTACTGCCCTCACCCATCATTTAAGCTTCGTTATATGTTTTAATTTCCTGTTACTTTCGCATGCATTATTAAGAATCAATTTCGATAGATGACTGAGGCAAGGAGCTTTTTTGGATCTGGAATTCATTACAGGTCGTATTTAATTTTCCATGAGACCCATTAATAATCCATCCTAGTTATTTCGTGTTCTTATTTATTTAATTATTCATTTAAAGCCAAATGTCAGCATCGTGAACTTACGGAAAAAATAGGCTATGAGTTCTTGTTCCTTTCCTCAGTATATGAAAATGAAGAGTGAAAGAAGAGCAGGAGTGGGGAGAGGAAGATTTAATTGTACAGTCTCTTTGGAAAGTTAGAAAATATATATATATATATATATATATATATATATATATATATATATATATATATATATATATATATATATATATATATATATATACATACATACATATATATATACATATATATATATATATATATATATATATATATATATATATATATATATATACATATATATATATATATATATATATATATATATATATATATATATATATATATATATATATATATATATATATATATATATATATATATATATATATATTAAGAACTGGTCACTGTAGGAAAATTATTTCAGAACTGTGTTGAAAAGATATTAATTCATGTGAAAATATTTATAAACATTGTCATCTACATTAATAGTATCCAGCATATAATCAATGATGGCGTCTCCTTAGGTGGTGTTAGTAGTAGTAGTAGTGGTGGTGGTGGTGGTGGTAGTAGTAGTAGTAATAGTAGTTGTAGAGGACATGAAACGACTCCTGATCAGAATAAAGTCGTCTGGAGTAGTGAGAAATAATGTTCTTTCAAACGATTAATTTTCACTTGAGGAGAGATATTTATCATAGAGGGAGAGACAGAGCCAGCATTAACCTCTTCACCACGAGACATCTGCCTTACTGTGAATAAATTCGTCTGGAGGCAGCGAGAAAAAGAAATTACTTCATTGGAGAGAAATTATTAACCGTTTGGATGCGAAATATGAACATTGTATTTTATTCTTGCTGACGTTATGCGATTATATTCTGCAGAGAGAGAGAGAGAGAGAGGGGGGGAGGGGGAGAGAGAGAGTATATGTATTCCAACTAAAGTTAAGCGATTTTTTTTTTTTTTTTGACACTTGTTTTTGATGATTTCGCAGGCTAACTGCCAGTTGGTCAGAGTGGAGAAAGATTGCAGGGACCCATATCCCACAATGGACTGATGATGATGAGGAGGAGGCGGCGGAGGAGGAGGGGGAGGAGAAGGAGGAAGAAGATTTGTGTCTTAAGCCAGATTTAAAAGTTTCGATTAGTAAACATGACGATGATGATGATGATGATGATTGATGATGATGATGATGGTGACGATGATGATGAGGAGGAGGAGTTGTACCTTAAGCCAGATTTTCAAGTTCTGATTTGAAAAGATTAAATTCAATAATTATTCGGACGCCTCTAAAATATTAAACCAATTTAGAGTCGTAAACAGTCGGCTCTATAAACGGTGCTGACAAGTGGCAATAAAGTGTCGTGCTTGAGCGGCCGACAGCGCCACACGGCAAGGAGTTACGTGGCACAAAGCTTGCATTCATTAAGCCTCGTCGGTATCTGATGCTTATTTATTCTTTATTAGGATTAGTGCCAGGATGAGTTAGTTTTTTATGCGTGCCATTTCCAGACAGTTTTTGCAGCCAGTAACACGTGAGCTGTGATGCGTTCGGGGTAAACCGCTGAGTAACCCTTTAAATCTGGTGTTTTTTGTTTGCTGTGGTGTTGCTTCATATTTTCGACATCTGAAATTAAATGGTGCATGTGGAGAAGACTTGCTATCGGTGTTTCAAGATGAAAAGATCTGAGTAAAATGCACAGTTATCAGGTTAATCTTATATATAGAAACTTTGCTTTCCTTGTCATTTAAAAAGTTTTGCAGCATTTACTTTTGAGAGAGTGACTACGTAAAAAAGGTGAATTGTTCATTATTTATGTCGTCCTGGCGAGAAAAAGAGAACAAATATATGAAAAGGAGAGAGAAATAATGAAAATAGAAACGAAAAACTGTTCATAATACTCTTGGAAATGTAAAGCAAAAAAATATTTAAAACTGCCATATTTTCACCTGCAAGTGCTCTGTGTAAATATTTAAAGCTCTCGGCAGGATGGGTACTCTTCACCTCGGGCCATTAAAAGCTCTTCTTTCCACTTTTCGATCATCATCATCATTATCTTGTGTCATCCGCTCTGCTATTTCCCTTTCACTCATTTCAAGAAGAGAGAGAGACAGGGAGAGGACACACACACACACTGTAACGCACGGTGGGTTTTATGGGTTAAGAGGGAGTGTTTAGGACCGCCCCCTTACGCTTGTCACATCTGATGCAAGGAAGTGGGTGATGGACTGGGCGGAAATTTTGGGCTAGAGGTTTGGGGGCTAGAAACTGGACGGGAAATTTGAAGAACATAAGAACATACATAAGAAGAGAGGATAACTGCAGTAGGCCGGTTGGCCCATGCTAGGCAGCTCCTAGAAGAGTAACTGAACTACTAGAATGAGATAAGGATAGCAAAGAAGAAGGCTCTCCCCCGCCCTCCAAACCCTCCAGCCGAAGCCGGCAGGAAAAAGTCAGAAAGAACACCACGCCGTATAGAAAAACTGGCGTGGACATTTTACAGGAAAGTGTGAAAGGAGAATAGAGACTATCATAGTGCGGTAGATTTAATTCAAAGCCAGGAGATGGTGAAGGAAGATGAGGAGAATTGTTAAAAGAATGAGGCGGACTACGAAGGAAGGAAAAAATAATGGAGGAGTAGGCTGCGCAAAAAACTGGACGTGAGATTGTGCGAAAAATTGGATCAGAGGCAAGCCAAGAATTTTTTGTTAGATTTGACATAGAAAACGGAGGAGAACTAGGCTGAGGAGAAACTGTGAGGCTTGGACGAAGACTGGGCTTAATGCGGGAGAAGTATTGGGCTAAAACATGGCTAAAATTGGTTAGAATCTGAAACCTGGGGTGGAGAAGGAGCTGGAAAAGTGGTTTGGCGGAAGGATGGGGGGGTATTAAGATCCTGTGGCGATATGGGGGCCGCGTTGTCTGTAACCTCAACACTACGGGACAAAAATAAATGTAAAACGCCTCATATACATACTCTGACCGGGGGTGGGGGATGAGGTGGAGCTTGATGCCCTTCCGTACGATGGGTCCTTCCTGATCTACGTAAAATCGTCTAGCTTTAGGAAGAATAAAGGACAAACGAATAACACGATCGTGTTGAGGGGTTGACCAATTTTGACCCCATCATTACGAGGGTTCTTCTGAGATTAACTGTCATCTTGCTGTGGCAAAAATAAAAGATATAGGTTTACGATATTGAATGGGTTAGTAGAGATAGCTTAACCCTTTCAATACGAGAACTTTCCTAGGTTAAATAAAATCGTCTGGAGGCAGCAGGAGGAATGTTGAAAACAAAACGTGATCATTTTGAAGTGGTTAATAAGTTTGTTTGTTTGTTTGTTTTTTTCTCAACTAAATACAAGACGCCGCTCCAATGATGAAAAATGTCATCTGCGGGCTGCAGAGGTGAAACACACACACACACACACACACACACACACACACACACACACACACACACACACACACACACACACACACACACACACACACACACAAAATGTCATCTGCGGGCTGCAGGAGTGAAATACACACACACACACACACACACACACACACACACACACACAC
>NC_136977.1:46227972-46267972 GCF_032717465.1 Coenobita brevimanus | reverse complement strand
GTGTGTGGATGAAAGGATGCGAAAATGTGTAATGGATGCAAGAGCTTATAGAGGTTGGGGGAGTGGACTTTCTGACCACTACTTGGTGGTGGCCAGAATCAAGGTCCAATTAGGATGGAGAATTAGAAGAAGGGAAGGACGGGAAGAAGGAGTATTTGTAAGGAGAGTGGAAAGGTTACAAGAGGATGAGAAAAAGGCAGAGTATAAGAGAGAAGTGGAGGAACGATTGGGCAAATATGAATTGGAGCAGATGGGGGACGTGGAAGGTGTGTGCAGGATATTTACAGAAGAAATATGTGCAGCATCTGATGTGGTGTGTGGGATGAAGAGAAGACGGAGGGGTGTGCAAGGAACAGCGTGGTGGACTGAAGAGGTGAGACAGGCTGTGGGACAAAAGAAGAAAGCATACAATGAATGGATGAGAAATAGGGGTGTGGAAGAAGTTGAGAGGCGGAAGAGAGAGTTATATGTAGAAAGAAAGAGAGAGGTGAAAAGATTAGTAAGAGAGAGTAAGAAGAGAGCGGATGAGGAATTTGGAAGGAACTTGAGTGTAAAGTGGAGGGACTGTAAGAAAATGTTCTGGAAAGAGGTGAAAAGAGTAAGACAGGGTGGAAGTGAAGTTAGCAGAGGAATGAAAGATAAAAATGGTAGATTACTAGTGGAGAAGGGAGAAAAAGTGAGCAGATGGAGAGAACACTTTAAGGAATTGTTGAACATAGAGGATGGAAGTAATGCGAGTATAAGTGGCTGGGGAATGGCTGGGAGAAGGAGGGAGGTGAGAAGACAGAAAGAAATCAGTAGGATAAGGTGTGGAAGCATTGAAGAAAGTTAAATTGGGGAAAGCCCCTGGAATTGATGGAGTGTGTGGTGAAATGCTGAAGTATGGGGGAAAAGATAGTAGTAGGACGGATGTGGAAAATGTGCAGATTGGCCTGGGAGGAAGGTAAAGACCCGGAAGATTGGAAGTCAGGTATAATTCTTCCCTTGTACAAATCAAAAAGGGAAAAAGAAGTGTGTGGTAATCATAGGGGCATCTGTCTTCTTAGTATAATAGGAAAAGTGTATGGTAGGATACTTATTGACAGAGTTAGAGAAAGAACAGAGGAATTAGTTGGAGAAGAACAGGGAGGCTTCAGGAAGGGAAGAGGTTGTGTAGATCAGATATTCATTCTTAGATCTTTAGTGGAAAAGTTTCTAGAGAATAGAAAGAAGTTGTATGCGGCTTTCATGGATTTGGAGAAAGCATATGACAGGGTGGATAGACAAGGGCTGTGGAAAGTATTGATAATATATGGAGTAGATGGGAAGTTGCTGAATGCTGTGAAGAGTATGTATGATGGTCCTAAGGCTGCAGTGCGTGTGGATGGTGAACTGAGCGAATTTTTCTCTTTGAAGGTTGGGTTGAAACAGGGATGTGTCATGTTCAATCTGTACATGGATTGGGTAACAAAAGAGGTACAAGGTAGGGTAGTGGATGTTGTAGTGCCCCTGGTGAGAGAGGGTAGTGTTTGGAAACTCCCTGTACTGTTGTTTGCAGATGATACTGTGTTGCTGAGTGAAGACGAAGGAGAGCTGCAAGGCTTGATGGATGAGTTTGGGAGAGTGTGTAAGAAACGGAATCTAAAGGTGAATGTAGGGAAGAGTAAAGTGATGGTCTTTGAGAAAGGTGAAGTCAGTGAATGTACAGCGAGGTTGGATGGTGAGGAATTGGAAAATGTGAGTACGTTTAAGTACTTGGGTAGTGTGATGAGTAAGGATGGAGGTTTGGAGGGTGAAATGCTTGAAAGGGTACAGCAGGGAAGAAAGGTTGCTGGTTCCATGAAAACAGTGATAAGAAGCAGGGACGTGAGCATGGAAGTGAAAAAGTTGCTACATGACAGTATTATGATATCAACTCTAACGTATGGAAGTGAAGCTTGGAGGTTGCTGGAAGGACACAAGTAAAGAGTGAGAGCAGTGGAAATGAGTTATTTAAGAGGAGCCTGTAGAGTCACATGGAGAGACAGGCTGACAAATGAGGATATAAAGGAGCGTTGTGGTGTGGATGTGGATGTGATAGGAAGCGTTAGGTGGAAAACACTGAGGTGGTTTGGCCATGTGGAGAGGATGGAGGGTGAATGACTGACGAAGAGAGTGTATGTGAGTGAGGTGGAGGGGGGAAGAGGGAGGGGGAGGCCGAGGATGAGATGGGGGGATGAGGTGGAGAGGTATTTGAGAGAGGGGTGTGTGAGTTGGGAGCGGGGCAGTGAAATGGTGGGGGACAGGGCGACGTGGAGGCGATTTGTTTGTGGCCATCCCGAACGGGATTGAGGCGTCTGGCAATAGATAGATAGACAGAATAAGAAGTAAGGTACAGAGAAAAAATAAAGAAAAAAAAATAATTAAAACTATACTCTGTTCACTTTAACTAGGCGTAAAATCACCATCATTCCATCCTACATACCTGAGTTCTAAGATGATAAAATTGGAAAGTGGTGCTAGTCACGAAGAAGTGCTATGAAAAGGATGTAGAGCTGAAGCATTGTTTTATTTTGCCATTGAGCTGAGAATAATAAGCTAGGAGGAAAATCTTTGCCTAGTTAATGTGAATAGGGTACTAACGGAGAGAGAGAGAGAGGGGTGGGGGGACAAACAAATCAGAAAGACGGGAGAAAAAAAAAGTACAGAAAAATAGTAGGGAAGAAAAAGAAAGTAAATGCAGAAGAGGAGGAGGAAGAAGAAAAAAAAAATAAAAAATTAAAAATTAAAAAGCAGAGAACGAAAGTAAAGAAAAATGAGAAAGGGAGGCGAAAGAAGGTAAAGAGAAACGAAAGAGAGGGAAAGAGGCAAGCAAACAGACGTAAAGAAAAAAGAGACAGACAAGAAAGTGAAAGTAAAGCAAAAAAAAGAAAAACATGAATTGGATCAAAACCAAGGTAATAGAAAAGTCGAAAAAATATTGAAAAACTGAAGAAAAATAAGGTATACACACACACACACACACACACACACACACACACACACACACACACACACACACACACACACACACACACCGTCCTTGTTTTCACCTAGTTTGGAGGAAGGTAAGCGAGGTGTGTGTGTGTGCGTGTGTGTGTGTGTGTGTGTGTGTGTGTGTGTGTGTGTGTGTGTGTGTGTGTGTGTGTGTGTGTGTGTGTGTGTGTGTGTGTGTGTGTGTGTGTGACTCAGAATGGAACCCATGAGTCTGTCAGTAGGTCACACATATGTTGCCTTTTTTGGAGGTCACGTCTCTTTGGAGGGTTGGAGGAGGTGTGGGGGTGAGGAGGGGGGGTTGAGGAGGTTGAGGGAGGGGTGAGTGGAGGTGGTGATAGAGTGGGGCGAGTGTGTTGATAGGGAGAGGGAAGGATGATGATGATAATGGAAAGTGGGAGGTACTAAGAGATAATGCGTTGGATGGGGAGGGGGAGGGGGGTGTGAGGAAGAGGAGGGGGGGGGGATAATGATGACAGGTGTTGGTGTAACTGTTGACAGCGAGTGAGCTGTTTGGGAAAGGGAAGGGTGATGATGATCATGATGATGATAATGATGCAGAATGAAAAGTAATGAGAAGGGCTTTGTTGAATGAGTGGTGATGTGATAGGATGTGGAAGAGATGAAAGGCGGAGAGAGAAGGTATCTGCCAAGAATTGTTTTTGAGGGTGAGAGCACATGATGATATGAGAGGTATGAGGAAGAAGAGGAAGAGGAATACTCGTAGAAGAAGACAACAGTAGAAGAGCAAAGAGAAAGAGGAATAAAGGTAAGGAAAAGACAGCAAAGCGGAAGAGGAACTGAAGAATATAAGGACAGGTCATCGAAGAGGAAGAGGAAGAAAGGAAACAGTGACAAAACAGTGACTAGAAAGAGGAACAGAAGATAACTAGAGATCAATAAAGAGGCTGACTTGCTTATTGAGAGGAGAGTGGGCCGAGTCAGAGGGTAGAGGACCGCGGTTTAAGTAGCAAAAGAGGTTAGTAACACCTCTTGCTTTGCGATTTATTTTGGATATTACACCACAAAATCCTCTTTTATGTTTTTTTCTATGGATTTCATAATGTGCAAAATAAATCGCTTAGGAAAATGCATTAGGAAATCTCAAGAGCCACTAAGAGGACGACACTGATAAAAAAAAAAAAAAAATAGTGGGAATTAGGCTGAGAAAAGGAAGCTAGATGGAAGGAGAAGGGAGAGAGGAAGAAGGAAGAAAGTTAGTGATAGAAGAAGGCTGACAGAGAAGAAAAAGGGATCCTGACAAAGGATTGGAGAAAGAGGGAGAAAATTGACACAAGAAAGAGAAAAGGCTGACAGGAAACATTGAGGGCTGCTGACGAGAGAGAGAGAGAGAGAGAGAGAGAGAGAGAGAGAGAGAGAGAGAGGCGAGGAGGAAGTGGCTCAACAAAGGGAATAAAGTGACATTCAGTAATGAGGGTTGCTAACAGGAGAGAAAGGAGAGGAGAGGAGAGAGGTGGAGGGAGAGAGGAATGGACAGGGTGGGAGAGATGAATGGAGGGATAGAGAGGGGGTGAAGAAAGGATAGGAGCGAGGAGAAGATAGAAGAATAGCTGCTGACAAAACATGCGAGAGGGAAAGGATGATATTGGCAAAAGAAAGGGAGAGGGGGTGACAGGACGCAGTGATGGTAGCTGATAGGACAGGGAGTGATGGAAGGGATGGGGATGTGGCACAGGGAGGAGAAAAATAGGGAGGGGAGGTTGACATGAGAGGGAGAAGTGGGAGAGGACAGAGGGAGAGATGGGAGGGATGGAGACATGGCACAGGGGAGAGAAAAAGGAAGGAAAGGTTGACTTTTCTTTTTTATATAATATAAGAGAAAATCAAAGCCTGGAAGACTATAAAGTATTTCTTACAAGGAGAGCTAAAAAAAAAAAAATCAAGCCCGTTCTTATCGAGATGCCTGGACACACTCATTTTAAAAGTGAAAGCCGTAAAATTAGTGGGAAAGACGATAAAAAGAAGACAGTTCCAGAGTTGATCAGTTGCATTAATGTTGTAAAAGACCGAGAAAACCAGTCAACTTTTGCTCAAGGGAATCTGTTACAAAAAGGATGAATGTGTAGCTTCAAGGAGTTACAGGGCCTATTAATACCTCAAAAGTTCTTACGACCTATACCAAGGGAAGGAAGAGAGAGAGAGAGAGAGAGAGAGAGAGAGAGAGAGAGAAGGGGTGGGGAAGAAAGAGAGTATAGTAAAAGAGGCGGTGACATTAGAAAATACTGACACAGCACAATGAAGGTTGTTGACAGAAGAAAGAGGGATGGAAGACAGGAGGAAACCAGAGAGAGATACAGACAGACAGATGGATATTTAGGGGGGTGGGGGAAACAGGGAAGAGAAATGTAAGGCGAGAAGGGGAGAGGAGTGGTAGGGAGGAGGAAACTGGAGGGAGAAGGAGGGAAAGGGGAGAGAGGCTGGAGAGGGGGAAATGGATGAACAAGAGTGAGGGAGAGGATAGAGGGGGAATGACAAAATATTCAAGATGGAGGGGAGGCGGTGTCATAAGGAAGGAAGAATGACACATCATACTGAGGAAGACAGATGGTGGACAGGGAGAAAGGGAGACACAGAAGGAAATTGGAAAGAGAAATTAGAAGTTCGGTAGGGAGGGGGGAAAACGGGAGAGAGACAGATGGTAAAAAGTGAGAAAGGTGTAGGGAAAGGAGGGAGAAAAAGATAGTATAGTAGGGAGAAGGCAGGGAGAGAGAAAAAGGGGAAAGATGGCGGATGACATGGGAGAAGGGAAGAAGCTGACACACAAGAACAATAGAAAGGAGGACAGCTACTTAGGTTTGTTGTCCCACACGAGGTAGCTCCTGTCAGTGAAGGTAAAGGTGTGAAACTAATTGTCAGAATGAAAGTAGAGAAACAGAATATTCTCTTCCTCTCCCTACTCTCCTCTCACCACCGCCTGAGGAAAAATCTGAGAGAGAAAACTACATAGAAGAAACTACGTGGAAATTTCTGTGGGAGATAGACAAAAAGCATTCTCGACTAGGCCTTGTAGAATGAGTGGGTTGTAAATTATTTGAAGTGCGAGTTCTATATATATATTTTTTAACTTTTTAAATGTGGGCTTTGCCTCCATCACCAACAACAGGCGGACGAAAACAGGACAGTGACTCATAGGCTGTTAATTACTCTGTTAATATAAACCTCCTCATTTACATGTTTATTGCGCTATCAGGTAATAATCATTAAATTATACTCACTTGGCTTGGATCAGCTGTCATTCCGTGTGAAAGAGAGAGAGAGAGAGAGAGAAAGAGAGCGAGCGAGCGAGCGAGAGAGAGAGAGAGAGAGAGAGAGAGAGAGAGAGAGAGAGAGAGAGACTGACATCCGACACAGAGGGAGGGAAAGAAGTACGGAGGGAGGACTGACAAGGGAGGGAGGGAGGGAGGGAGGAAAGGAGAGAAGACTGACACATGACACGGAGGGAAGGAAGGAAGGCATGAGGAGGAGGGAGGGAATGAGGGTAGGGACGAAGGGAAGGAAGATAGGGAGGAGGAAAGGGCTGACATGAGAGGGAAGGAGGAAGATCTGAAACAAGAAGGAGGGAGGGATAGAGGGAAAGCTGACAGGGGTGAGGGGAGAAAGCGTGCCCCTACAGACATTCCTAGCAAGCGACAAAACACACACACACACACACACACACACACACACACACACACACACACACACACACACACACACACAGCCTTGCCCTTGGATCGGACTATATGAGCTCTAAGCTCCCTTCCGGGAGGGTAAAAAGCTGACGATCACGACCATAGAGGTAGGAGCCTCTATGATCACGACCATCAAGTGATCCTGACCAACCCGGTGAATTACACACACACACACACACACACACACACACACACACACACACACACACACACACACACACACACACACACACACACACACACAGTAAAATTAAAACACGTAATTTTGAGGAATTGCGCAAAAATAGGTATTGGAAAAATTCTCCAACATGCCAAAGATAATTGATACTTTCTTACCTCCGTTATTTTCTAACCCCGTAGTTAAGATGATGGTGGTGATGATGATGATGATCATGATGACAGTAGTGGTGTGTGCTACTGCTCTTTCGAATGAAGAAAAATAAGAAAAATCATCATCATAACCACCACCACCATCATCACCACAGCAATCATATCCCTGTTTCTTACTAATATGTGTCTAGGATTTATACAGCTGGGCAACTTGGCAAGCTTTCTCTTACTCTGTCTTCATCAGCATTGTCTTCCTTAATTTGTCTTGCCACTGCACGTGACCTTAATTCTTTTCAGGCGTCTCAAAATCAACACGTCTTCATATTGTTTTCCTTTTTGGTCAAGTTTCTTTTTTTGGGGGGAAGAGAGCTGCTGTTTTTTATTTGGTAAAAATAAAAGAGGAGAAAATCGTAGAAGGAAATCTACGTATATAAAAATCACACTGAAAGAGGAAGCCCCAGATCATACTAAATTTTTGCAGTGAAGTATTAGGTGTATACTCAGTATTTTTGCAGTGAATAAAAGAGCATTTGCATTATTCAGTGTGGAAGGAGGACTATATACGTGATTCAGGTGGGAAAAAACGAAGATGCTGCTTGATATATGTGAGAGAGGCACGAGCGAGGTCAGAGAGAGAGAGAGAGAGAGAGAGAGAGAGGATCAAGGAGAAGGGGTGACGAGGTGAGAGAGAATAGGAATCAAGAAAAAGGAAAGAAGGATTTATGGGGTATGAGGAAGGATGAAGTATGCTATATTTGTCAGGCGGACGGCAGGAAAAAAAAAGAAGAAAAAATAGAGAAGACGATGAAGAGAGGAAGAAGTTGATTGACAAGAGCCCGGGGCAGGAATAAAAGACAATAATAAAAGTTGGAAGTCAAAAAAAAAAAAAAAAAGATGATTACAATGAAAGCCGGGTGAAAGATCGAGAGGCTGAGAGAGAGAGAGAGAGAGAGAGAGAGAGAGAGAGAGAGAGAGGGAGAGAGAGAGAGAGAGAAAGCAATTACACAGTTACACAGACCACACAAGCTATACGGTCATTAGGAAAAGGTCGTGGTCGTGAAGCAAACTGTGTCGATATGAATAACATATAAAAAAATTATGGAGTGTGTAAGGTGCAAAATATATCACTGAAAGAGAGGTCATACGAAGCTTAAGCCATGTAGAATACGGCCCTACCAATACTACCGCTACTACCACTACTACTGCTACTACTACTATTACAAATAATAATAATAATAATAATAATTTACAAGCGGTCTCCCAAAAGCTTGATAAAATTGTCTGGAAGGAGTAAAAACGTCTTAATAAAATACGTCACCAGCCTGAAGGAGTTTAATATTAATAGACACTCTCATTCTATTCGCAGGTGTAAAAGAAGGCAGAACAACACTACGGCTCTCCCCCACCCTCCAAACCCTCCGAGGCTCGTGACAGGAGGGGAGGAGGAAGAAATGACTGGAGAGGGTCTGTGACTTTTTCTTTACCAGTGGATAATTTAGATGGAAAAAATTATATCCTCTAGGTTTTAGATATGCAGCAGGTATGATCTTTAGAGCGAAGGTATGATGCGGAGGAAGGGAAGACAGAGAGAGAGAGAGAGAGAGAGAGAGAGAGAGAGAGAGAGAGAAATGAAAAAACCCACGAAGCACACACATAATACTGAAACAATGAAGGAAACTCCATAAATCATTATACCGTATAACATGGAAGATACGTAGCGAAGAAGAAAGCACGTGAGAAATGAAGATAGATGAGGGAGGCATTAACACGAGGAAATGACAGAAAAAAAAAAATGTCAAGCGAAAGGAATCCTGGTACAAGAAAAGACAGATGAAAGGGCGGAGGTGAGTCGGTATGTGGAGGATGAAAAGGCAGAATAAAGGAACGTGTGGAAGAAGAATAGGAAAATAATCAAGAGACATTTAAGGCAAAAATCGAGGTACGTGTGGTAGGTAAAAAGGTATAATTAGAAACTTGGCAGATAAAAATATATAAATCTAGAAATGTGTGAAAGATGAAAGAGAAGAAAGTGGGATATGCGTGGATCATGAAAACGAAGACAGAAATAAAGCGATGTTTGAGGAAGAAATCGAGAGACGTGTGGCAGATGAAAAAGAAGAAATGGAGGGACGAGGTGATGAAAAGGCAGAGAAGGGAGGAGAGAGAAATGGGTTTGGGGGAGGAGGAGGGAGGAGAGAGTAAAAAGGGTAAAGGAGGAGGAGGAGGAAAGGCAGATGAAAGGATGTTGGCACTGTAATGGGAACTGATAGACAAGAGGGATGAGAGAGAAAGGGAATTTAGTAGGAGGGAAGAAAGAGAGAGAAGAGGTGGCAGGAAAGGGAGGAGAGAAAAGGGGGTCGGGGGCATGAGGGGGTTGGGGTAGGGGGGAAGGGAAGTGGGGAGGGAGAGGGCGGGCGGTAGGTGCGAAACAATAGGAAGGTCGGAAGAATGGCGAGACGCATGTACACAGACAGACTGACACCGTGAGGCTCATTGTGTGGGCGAGGCGCAGTGGATCATCGCCAGGGGTGGGGATGGGGCTGCGTGAGGCCTAAAAACACGGGGGGTCTTGAAAGTGAGAATGTGGGTGATAAAGGAAGACCCTGAGATTATGGGTCATTGGTGGAACGCAAGGCCTGAGAGAAAAAATTTTTTGTCTCCACTACTTTGATACTGTTTTTAAAATGTAATGCGGAGAGTAGGTCTGCCAGTTCATACAGTTTCAATTTCAATAAGTGTTCCGAATATTTGGGTCAAAAACTCTTCCTCGGGTCTTCTAAGTGAGGTGTGGTTGGGAACACATGGTGATGGAACACATGGTGATGGAAAATAGTTCTGAAGAAAATGCACTTTCAATATTTGGTGCCAGACGATTTACAAGTGTGTGGCTATTCACGTAAAATATTCCCCTTTCTCCAGCGAGTCCCAGGGAGAGTCTGGAATTGATAAATTTGTAGAACCACGTACTCAGCTCCTTCACCGCCATTGTGTTATGTGACGCTGAGTACAGGCTAATCACAAAATATTTTCCTTGAGTGTTCAGAAAATTGTGGCCAAATTTTGAGGCCATAGCCTCCTCTCCACTATGAATACTTTAGAAAAAATACTTACCATTTTCTTATTCCATAATCTTGTGAAATATCTCCGTATATTAAAGTCAATCGTCTATCGTTACCCATAAAAATAAGCTGACGTCCTTAAGCTGATGAAGTTGACCCTCTCAGTACAACATATTATATTTCTTATTTTTGCTGCCGAAGACATTTATATCAGCTTAGAAGAGGCCCCTGCAGATTTAAGAGGTTAAGATTACGACCATAAATCTTGTGATATGAGGGGAGGGGTGGTGGGGCTAGGGAAGAGGGAAAGGGGGTGTGAGGATATTCAGGGGTGGAGAAAGGGAGAAGGGGTGAAGGTGGGGGTATTTGCCTTGGTGTGCTTGTATTTCATTCCATTGTCGTGTGTGTGTGTGTGTGTGTGTGTGTGTGTGTCAGGTTCGATTACCTGGAGCTGTGTGTTTGAGTGTGTGCCTTGGCTTTGAGTGTGTGTGTGTGTGTGTGTGTGTGTGTGTGTGTGTGTGAGAGAGAGAGAGAGAGAGAGAGAGAGAGAGAGAGAGAGAGAGAGAGAGAGAGAGAGAGAGAGAGAGAGAGATTTTATGTTGTAGTGTAATGAGGAACCGGATCTCACCACTAGGGATGGGTAAGTCACACCTCACCCCATTACATATACAAAAGAGAACTCAGTGCCTCTCTTATTAGTCACCCCTTATGGACTCTCTCTCCCTCTCTCTCTCTCTCTCTCTCTCTCTCCTCATACTGTGTGTGTGTGTGTGTGTGTGTGTGTGTGTGTGTGTGTGTGGTAGGGCTTATCTGAACAGCCGTTCATGCCAGAATTGTCAGTTTGTGTGTGTGAGTGTGCGTGTGTGTGTCGGTATGTGACAAAGTGTACGGCGTTTTGAGAGAGACGAATTTATAGTTGAGAGAGAGAGAGAGAGAGAGAGAGAGAGGGGGGGGGGCTTACGGCACTCACTCATACGGGGAAATAAAAAAAATCTCAGAAATGACAGGTTTATAGGAGAGAGAGAGAGAGAGAGAGAGAGAGAGAGAGAGAGAGAGATCACTTAATATTCACACACAAAACAGACATACAGTAGTAAAGAACACCCAAGAAATGATACTGTGAGCAAGAACAAGGGACGAAAAAATGTGAAAGAAAAAATAAAACACGAGACACAGCAAATAAACAACAGAGAAGACCCTAGGAAAGAAAAAACATCAGGGAAAACTTTTATAATCATCAAAAGAAAAGAGAAGGAAGGAAAAAGAATGATGTCATGCTTCCCAGTTTGTCGGTATATCTTGAGACAATCGGCAAAACAAACTGCCAGACCTTACACGCACGCACACAAATACAGACCTGACTGAGAGGCGGGGAGGTGTGAGGTGTGAGAGAGGTGAGAGTGGGAAGGGGTGTTAGGTCCAAAGGTGATAGAGTTGTGATGAAATTGAGCTGAGGTGTGAATGGAGAAGTGTAAAGTTAAATTTGTGGAAGGGGAAATGTGAGGGGGTGAGATGGCATGGGGAAGGGAACAGGTGTAGTATAAAGGTGATAAGAATGAGATGTGAAGGGACAGAGGTTAGGTGATTGCTGACTGAAGTGTGGCTGAGAAGGTGATGTTGGATGTGGGAGAGGGTAGGTGGGGAGAGGATGAGTTGTGGAAGCTGTGATGAAAATGTGTTTAGATGATGTATTTATGAGTTGCGATTGGGGTAATGTGCAGTGATGGAGTGGAAGGGGTGGGAGAGGGTGCGTAGAAGATTCTGAGGTGATAAAGATGAGCTGGGGTGTGACTAGGAAAGTGTTCGATGTGATTTGTGAGAGGAGAGATGTGGGGTGTGAAGAGCGGAAGATGGAAGTGGGGGTGTATTACGGGAAGGTGTGATGGACGTACGTTAAGGTGATGGGTGTAAGGTGTGACTATTTAAGTGTGATGCGTGATTGGAAGGTGTGAAGTGGCAAGTGGGTTTTTGGGGTGATTTGAGAAGTGAAAGGATTTGGTGGGGTATTAATGTGATGGGGGATAAAGATATGATGATGTGCAGAGGATGTGCTGTGATGGGAGGCGTTTGAGGTGGCGTAAAGGTTGTGAGATTATGGGGTGTGGTCTGAAGATGTGCTAAGGTATGTAAGGATGTTCTGAGGAGATAGGTAAATTAGGGACAGTGATGAGTTGTGGTGGCAGGTGTTTGAGGTAGTATATGAGCTGTGAAGTTAGGGAGGCAAATTAAGAGAGAGGAGGTGAGGATTTGTAGTGATCTGAGATACATAAAGACGATCAGGCGATAAATTGGACAGATGTGGGACGGGAAGTGGACAGACAACTATATGACGGAGGTGGGGGTGAGGGTGAGGGGAAAAATAAGGCAGCGAGGAAGGGGGAAGGGGAAGGAGAGGAAAGGGACAGAAGTGTGACGTGACAGACTGGACGGAAATGTGCCAAGAGAGTGTGGTAGGGGAAGGGGTGACAAATAGCATGTGTGTAGGGGCGGGTGAGACAGAGAGGATGGGAGAAAGGGAATGGGGCTGAATAAAAAATACGTATGTAGCAGTCAGATCAATTGTAGATGACAAATTTGACTGAAGTGTGACGAGCAAGTCTGACAAATGTGAGGGGTTGAAGGGTAACAAGAAGGGGACAGGGAGTTTGGGGGTTATGAGTGAGGAGGAAAGAGGAGTAACAAACGTCTAATGATCAAATGAAATGTGGGGTGACAAATTGGACCCAACTATGACAAGGAGGTGAGACAGTAAGGGGGAGAAGGGAGTGAAAAGGGGGGGATGGGTAGGGGCTATGAGGGAGGGAGGGGAAGGGGAAGGGGAAGAACACAACATTGAAATGATTAGAGAAGTGTGAGGTGGCTAATTAGACAGAATGACAAAGACTGATAGGGCGTGGGTGGGATGGCAAATGTGGGGGAACGGGGGGAGGGGTGATTAGAGGGAGGGGGTAACAAGGAGGTGATAAGAGGGAGGGGGTAACGAGGAGGTGATAAGAGGGAAGGGATGTCAAGGGTGTGTGTGATAAGGGAGGGGGGAAGGGAGGGACGCAGATGAACAAAAGCCGTCAGACATGTACACAGATAAACCCTTGATTTATAGCCTAATAAAATTTTCTTCTGCCTGGACCTCTTACTCGCTCTCCATGGCCCATCATACGCCTGCCTTACCCTGTCCTGCTCGCTCTGTCCTGTCTCTCCCTGTCATGCCCCACCCTATCCTACCTCGCCCTGTCTTGCCTTCCCCAGTATTACTACTGCCATACTCTGTCCTTCCTATCTCACCCCTTCCCTTCCTTACATTCTCATGCTTCACCCTTTTCGGCCTTACCATGTCCTTGCCTGACCTGTCCTGCCTTAACCTGTCCCCTGCCTCACCCTGCCATACTTACCCTGTATCACCTTGCCATACGTACCCTGCCTTGTCTCACCCTGTCCTGCTTCATCCAGTCTTACCTCACCGTCCTGCTTCACCTTTTGCGGCCTTTTTTTGCCCTGCCTTGCCCTACTCTTTTCTTAACCTTGTCCTGCCTCAGCCTGTCCTGCTTGCCCGAGAGAGAGAGAGAGAGAGAGAGAGAGAGAGAGAGAGAGAGAGAGGTGTGCGGGACGTGGAGGAGTCTCGTTCAGTCCAATATGCTGACAATGGTAAGGATGGTTTTTTGGATTATTGGTAGGCTTATGGGAATTTTTAACACTATGTACAACATTTTATCTCCATTAATACTTCTTCCTTACGGGGGCTCGAAACTGCGTCATTGCGAGTCTTAATATGGTCTGACGACTTTAAAAAGATTATTATGTGGATGACTGGGCACAAAGCGTAAATGACAATATCTTCCCAGAGTTCTCCTAATATGGCTTTGAGTGGCCTAGCCTTTCCACAATCGGCTTTACCCCCCTCCCCCAAAATGACTAATTTCTACTTGTTCATTTCATCTGGCTGTTTTATTAAGAAGGTGCTACTACAAGACGATTTTTATTCAGCTTAGAAACCCACTTAGTACATTTATGTTACATTTTTTATTATTGCCATCACGAGACGATTTCATTCAGCATTAAATGACCTTTCGTTGTGCAATGACACCATGAGAGAATGACTGAAATTCTTACGATGTTAACATACTTTCTAAGATCGGAAAGGTTGTAGCTAATATATAACATGCAGAGAGAGAGAGAGAGAGAGAGAGAGAGAGAGAGAGGAGGAATTGTGATGACTGATGGGCTTGAGAGAGGAATGTGCTTTGTAATCGTCATCGTCATCAACAGCTTCGTTATCGCTGTAGTCATCATCATCGTCCTTATCGTTGTCGTCATCGTCTTCTGTCAAACTTTATCCTCTTATAAATGACATGGTTAGAAAACAAGAAAAGATGAACACACACGCTGAGAAAACTATCAAAGTACCCAGTAAAAAAAAAAAAAAAGTCTATTCTTTTGGCTTCTTCTTTATTTTTTTTTACACTCATGAAGCCAGCCTAAAATGAGCTGGAGCTGAGGACTGGAAGCTTACCTGACCTATTGCTGCAGTGGTATGAAGTGTCTCGTGACCTCCACACCGCCAGAGAGGGGAGATGGATCCAGGTTATGAAAAAGATATGGGAACTTTTTTTTTTTTTCAATTTTCCTACTACATGTAATAATAAGCAGAGTTATGATGATGATGATGGTGGTAGTAGTGTTGTTGTTGTTGTTGGTGGTGGTGGTGGTGGTGCTGATGGTTGTAGTGGTCTGCCATTCACTGAAATGTTGATGCAGGAGAAACTAAATTAAACTACCTGATCTGAACCATCTAAGACAACACAGCCCCATGGCATCTGGAAACAGTAATCTAAGAAAATGCCATGTCTGAATAACATCTCTGCAGACACTTGGGAGGCCAACCATTGCAGTGTTCCTGTTACATGACTGGCTTCTCTGGTAATCCCTGTCTGACGTAGGCTGACACAGGAATATATGTTTGTGTTGGAGTGAACATTACAGTTCTGAAGAAAGATAAGCTTATTTTCTAGGTCAGTGATTGTGCAGGGTGGCAGATAAAGTCAGAAAAAGTCGCTGTGTCGTAGCAGATCCTGACACATTTCACACTGCCACAACACACACATGCACTTCACACTACAGCATCACACACTGTAACCACACACGACCACACCTGACACACCTTACACTGCCATACTTCACTCACATCTCACACAACCACACCACACACTGTCAAACCTCAGACTCTATGCTGGCACTCCTCATGCACATCTCACGGTGCTACATCACACACTGCCACACTTCACACACACCTCACAGTACCGTATTACTCGCTGTCACACCTCATATATACTTCACATTGTTACACCTTACACTACCATATCACACACTGCCAAATCTGTACTACCACATCACACATTTCGTTCATCAGAGCGTACATTCTGTGTGTATGGTAATCTGATAACTGGTAATATCAGTATTGGTGCTAATCCGTGTGTTGAAGGTATAAGTACTGATGTTAATCCGCCCTAAGCGGGGCATTAATATGTGCCTTGATGATATCCAATTACAGCATTAGTGTGCTTAATGATATATGAATGTGTTGCAATCTCTGTCCTCTCATGGCACTAATATGCGTGCTCATTCGTGTAATGACGGTCTCAGTAGGGTTGTTAATCTGTCTTAATCAGAGTATTAATGTGTGGTAATCTAGAGCTGTGGTGCGATGAGGATACCTTGTCAGCGGGTTAATGAGAGTAGAGATAGGGCAGCAGATTAGCCAGGTGATTAAGAGAAGGTAATTATGTAAGATTGATGCTCTGTGCTCAGGCTAGATAATTCGCTCCTTGAGACCCAGCAGTCCTCCAACTTGTCATACACCTTCACATATCGTTTCTAAAGCACCGATACCCACCTTTCATACTGAATACATGTTTTGGCTGTCTTAAGGTTTATAAAATGATATTAGTGTTTGTTTTTGTTTTTTGTTTTTTTTCAATCAGCATAGAAACGCTTTAGCGTCCTATCGAACTGCAGCCTATTGTGTTATCCAAGCCTCCACCATTCTGTTTCTCAGGCCATAATCAGTTCAGTTTGGGAGTTCTTCCATTAGCTGAATAACATTGTCTGGTAGGAGGAAGAATGATACAGAAAACAGTCGAATCGGTAGAGGTGTGGCCTGCTGTCCTAATACACCCAGGTTCGAATCCCTGTTGGGGCAGGGAATAGTTCTAGGATTTGAATTTCATTAAAGCAGACTTTACTGATCTACCAGAAGACCCACCGACATGTTGTAGAAATATCTCCGCTAATAGCAATGCGCCAGTCAGGTATGAGAACCCTAACATGCATTCAGTTTGGACGGTGGGTGTTAGCGCCGAAGTGGTGACATGTGGAGGTGTGTAGTAAGTAGGAAGGCTACTGGGCCTTGGAACGAACTGTGAAAGATGCCCAGAGTCGGACACATAAAGTCATAGTCAAGGAGTTAATACAGATAAATTCTAACCCCGTCAAATCAACTTATCTTAAGTATAATGGAATTGCCTTTTTGATAACAATGATGTGTTATTAAAAGATGTCATCGTGTTTAGAGATCTATTTATCCTACCACCTGCCTTCAATTTATATGTCCCTCATGTTACTTACTGAAGTTACACTCTCTATGTGCTGTAATGAATTCGTTTAGCACCTGCATCGTTTTTATATATTGATCTATATTGCATCTGTTTATGTGTCTGTATTTGTATCAGTCCTAATGTGAGATTCTTTGGAGTTCCGGACCTTTCCACTGAGGGAGGGAGATTGCCAGAATTAACCCATGCCAATCGGCCAAGTACGAACTAAAATGGAGTGGGTGTAGTGAGAGGAGTGCACAGGAAAATGGAAGTGTTGTCATGTGTGGAGGAGTACTTGTGACCTGAGGCTAATATTGCTTTTACCTACATACATACGGTTTCTTTCCAGACGATTTTTTACGGGAGTCTCCCCCAAGTCTGAGTAAAATCGTCTGACGTCATCAGGAATAAAATAAAATAAGGCGTCATTGCGCTGAAGAGGGTGTATGGTTGCTGATGGTGGCTTACGGTCTCTCTCTCTCTCTCTCTCTCTCTCTCTCTCTCTCACACACACACACACACACACACACACACACACACACACACACACACACACACACACACACACACACACACGACACAACACTGCCCTTTCCCTTCCTCACACACAGCTTGTCTCCCTCTCTTTCTCCCTCTCCCTCTTCCTCTCTTCATTCTCCCCTTCCCTCTCTCTCCCTCTCCCTTCACCCATTCTCCCCTCCCCTCTCTCTCCCTCTCCCCTCACCCATTCTCCCCTCCCCTCTGCTCCCCGCCTTCAAGAAGATATATTATTCATGGAAACGCAATTGCACATCCGCATAATGCTGATTTATGTCTGCCGCTTGCTTTCCCGATGGCGAGGCTGCTTGTTGCCGAAGAAACGATGTCCGAATAAACGATGTCCAAATAAACGTTGTCCAATTAAACGATGTCCAAATAAACGGTGTCCAAATAAACCATGTCCGAATAAACGATGTCCAAATAAACGTTGTCCAATTAAACGGTGTCCAAATAAACGGTGTCCAAATAAACGATGTCCAAATAAACGATGTCCTAAGCTGTGTCCAAATAAACGATGTCCTAGGCGATGTCCAGAGAAATGATGTCTGAATAAGAGGTCCAAATAAATGATGTCCAACTAAACCATGTCCGAATAAATGATGTCCAACTAAACGATGTCCGAATAAGCAGTGTCCTAATAAACGATGTCCAAATCAATGACGTCCAACTAAACGATGTCCGAATAAATGATGTCCAGATAAACGATATCTGAATAAACGATGTCCAAATAAACGATGTCCGAATAAATAATATCCAAATAAACAGTGTCCAAATAAGCGATGTCCAAATAAATGATGACCAAATAAACGATGTCCAAATTAACGATGTCCAAGTAAACGGTGTCGAAATAAGCGCTATCCAAATATGCGATGGCCAAATAAACGATGTCCAAATAAACGATGTCCAAATAAACGATGTCCAAATAAACGATGTCCAAATAAGCGATGTCCAAATAAACGATGTAATAAACGATGTCCAAATAAACGATGTCTAAATACATGGTGTCCGAGTAAGCGCTGTCCGAATAAGCGATGTCCAAATTATATGCCTTATCGTTTTTGGCGGAGGTCAAAATATTTGCCTAATGATCGTCTTAATTGCCCTGAGAGATGTGGATAATTTTCTACTGGTTTTTTTACAATTTTATTCCTTTTGTTTATAATTTGTGTTTAATAGTTTCGTCTCTCTTAGATAATTAGTGCTTGCTATGATGGATATTCGCTAACACTAGGCATAAATGATCGATATAATTAAGAGTCGTTGCCAAATTTTTTTATAATGATGGTTTCCAATGTATGATTATTAAATTTTCCCTCTTGGTAACCTATATTTGCTTTAACTGATATTAGCCAAATTTGGATACTACCAATAATAATAATGATAATAATATAGTAATAGTAGTAGTAGTAGTAGTAGTAGTAGTAGTAGTAGTAGTAGTTGTTGTTGTTGTTGTTGTTGCAATAATAATCATCATCATCATCATCACGAGAAGTGTTGGGGCCCGGGGCTAAGCAAGTTGGTCCTGACATTTAAGATGAGAGTGACCAGCCTGGCTCATCCCTGAGAGGCATTATGTGAGCGATAAACCCCAACCGTCCCTTGGATATAAACCTTCAGAGGCTCAATCCGATTGGAGCACTTTAATTACCCACTAAACCACCAGGCGCCATATTTTGGTTATATGGTTACCACCCGGCGTAGTAAATGGTCTCCTGGTGTACAGGAAAGCATTTGGCTTGTCACTCAGTGTAGAGTCACCCATAGACAGAAGGAAGAGGAAAGAATGAAGTAAAGAAAAACAGAATAGGGAGTGTAAAGTCACCCGTAGGCAGAAGGAAGAGGAGCGAATGAAGGAATTAAAGATAGAAAAGGAAGGAAGGAAGAAAGAAAGGAAAAGGCATTCACCAGAGAGCAGCACTACATCAAGTGAGTGGATGGTGAGCGCCCCCACCTACCACATAATAATAATAATAATAATAATAATAATAAATAGGACTTTCACTCATACTGGTTTTGTTTTTCTGGTCCTTAGTGATTTTTCCCTTATACAGTATATGACTTTCTAAAAATTATTTTCATATAATTTACATTCACCAGCTCGAAGTAGTTAATAATAATAATGATAATAATAAAATAATAAAGTGCTATTACCCATATAGGTTCGGTGATAACTGGACATGGGTGTTGTGTTTCCATATGTTTCATTGGGTCGGGTAATTTTAAGTACGTTAATCAAAAACTCAAACTCGTGCCACATTATCTGACTTCAGTGATCGACATAAGAAAAGTTTGTAGAAAGGTACTTAATACAGACCAGTTCATTTGGCGGTATTCTCGTGCAAACACCTCTTCCCTACCGGTTTATTTATTCTGCCCCGTTGCTATATTCTTGCGTGTTGTTCATGCAATCTGTGTCGAGATCAAGAAGATATAAGGAGCAAAAAATAGGATGTTAATGGGGAGTTTGGAAAATAAATCGTTAAGGAAGAGTTGCTAGGGAGCCTCCTTACCCGATGAGAATAGACCATCTTGGTATTTCAGAATTTTCGTCCTGTGTTCGGGAGGTAGAGTCAGAAACAAAAGTTCGTCTAATATTTCACCTCTTGTATCCAGATTTCTTTACTTATTAATTTCCATAAACTAAGAAAGGCTTGATATGCTTCTCTGTCTTTAGATATGATGCGTCAGGAAGGAAGACGACTGATATGCCTTAAATGTGAAGAGGATGCATTGGAACAGTACGCGATCTTTTGTCCCACACTGTACAGCATAGGAGAGAGTGGCTGATTATTTTTGTGTCCACCGTTCCTCTCCAAAGACGGTGTTCGATATTAATTTCCCCGCGCCATTTTTTCCCCACCCGGTAAAGGCTGGGGGAGATAACGACCTGAGGTAATTTATTCATCCCCCTCTCCCAACCCCCTCCTCAAGTGTCCTCCACGCCCTCCCTCTCCTCCTTCCCCCAGTCTCCTCTACCCTTCCCTCTCCCTCAACCTCTTACTCAATCCCTTACTCTCTTCTCACCCTATCCCCATCCCAACCCCGCTTCTCCTTTGCCCTTCCTCTGACCCCTCCCCCATTTCATCCCTCTCTTTCCTCTCCTCGCCTCCCTCTCATCCCCCATACTCCTTCCCTCACCATCGCTTCCTGTCCCAGTTGACACCCCCCTGCCCTTCCCCCACTCTACTCTCCCCTCTTTTCCATCCCCCGTTCCTCTTCCCTTCTTTCCTCAATGCTCTTCCATTCTCCTCTCCCACTCTCATCTCCCCTTTTCCACTCCCTTTTCTCTCTCTTCTTCAACTTCTTCCCCTTCCACCCCCTCTCCCATTTCCCTCTTCCTCATCTCCCTTTTCCTCTCCCTCTCCTCTTTTCCTCTTTCTTCCCATTCTCTTCGTCATCTCTCCACCCTTCACCAGTCCCCACTCTCCCCCACCCCTCCTCCACCGTGACCTCTGACTCCCACACTGGCTTGACCCCCACGCGACCCGACTGTCTCTTCCGATTTATCCCACGCCGCCCCGACCTCAGGATCAGGGTTGGGTGGCAGTCAGTCGTGCCTTACTGTTTAGTACCCGTGTCCTTCCCTTTAAAAAATTCATCCTACATTGGGTATCTTGTCCCATCTCTTATTGCCGTTGGGCTTTTCTTTTTTGTCCCCTCTTCACCTGTCTCCTCTTGTCTTCTCTTGCATTGTCTATTCGAGCCACATTTTATTCTCTTATCTCCTCTTCTTTTCCTGTTCTATTTTTACTGTCATTATGGAGCCACGTCAACCCCTATTGCTCTCATTTCTCTCCTTCTAACTCTTCCTTTCTCTCCTCTCTTCTCTTATTTTTCACACAGCATCCCTACTATTCCCTTTTTCTTTTGTCTCCTCATGCCGTCTTTATTCTCATGTTATTTTTAGATTGTGTGTTCAGCACTTTTAGTGTGCAGTCCTTTCCCTTCTCTTTTGTTATTTTCTCTTATTATCACTTGCCATGTCATCTGTTATCTTCTCTTGTATTGCTTCTGCGTTTCTTTGCCTAGCTTTGTCTTCTCTTTTCTTCTTTGTACATATGCAGTTCACACGTGGTTCGTTGCATATTCTTAACGTCTCTTACATTTTCCTTACCCATATCTGCTCTTGTCTTCTCCTGCTTTCCAGTGTGTACTGTAGTGTCCTCGCTTTTCATCTTTCTTCCATCTTGTCATTGTTTAGATGGGCAAGCTTTGTGTCTGGTCCTTGCAGTCTGATAGGGTTTCTTACATGGTCTTCTCTTTTTACTCCTCTTCTCTCGTTCTCTTCTCTTTTCTTCTTTTCTCTTGTCTCCTCTCCCCTGCCCTTCCCTTCCCTTTTCTTCCCTTCTGTTCTGTTCCCTTCCATTCTCTTCTCTTTTCTCTTCTCCATCTTCCTTTACCTTTCCCTCCGCTTTTCATTCATTCCCTCATCTCTTCACATTTCATTTCATTTCTTCTTTTACCTTCTCTTCTCTTCTCCTCTCCGCCTTTCTGTCTCCTTCCCTTCCTCTCCCCTGCCCCTCCTCTTCCATGACCCATTATCCTCGTCTCCCCTTACTTGCAATTTTCCTCCTTTTTTATCTTTTATTGTCCTACTCTTTTCCTTGGTCTTATCTTGTTTATTTTTTATGTTTCTTGATTTTCTCTCTCTCTCTGTCTCTCTCTCTCTCTCTCTCTCTCTCTCTCTCTCTCTCTCTCTCTCTCTCTCTCTCTCACTAATCTATCTATCTGTCTATGTATGAATCTGTCTATCTATATACCTATCTATCTATCCCTCTCCCAGTCCCATTCCATTAATCCAGCACGGTTTCCTCTTCTCTCTGTTTTTCTCCTCTCTGGACACTACTTCTCCTCTTTCCCTCATTTTTCTCCTCTTTCCTCCACTTCGTTCATCTCTTCTCTCCTCCACTTCTTTTCCTTCTGGTAACTCGCCAGGCAACTATTTCTCCCTTTCTTCTCCACATTTTTGTCTCCTTTGTATCTCTCTCCTCTTCTTCGATCTCCATCTCTGAGGTCAACTTCTCGTCATGCGAACGACAGCTTCCTCTCTTTCCTCGGTTTTTCTCTTCCCTCAACCTTTTTTGCCTATTTTTTTTTTCTCTTCATCCCTTTCGTTTTCAGCTGTCATTAAATACCTCCTTCTTCTTGCCTCCTATCCATTCATCTCGTCCACCTTCTTTCACCTTCATATCGTAAGAAACTCCCTCCCATGATCATTCTCCCATTCTCCTCGTCTCTCTCATTCTCGCCTCGTCTTTTTTTTTCTTTTTTCTCCTCTCTTTTCCTTTTTAAAGCGTCTCCCCCACCTCTATCTCTTCTTCCCCTTTCATTCCACGTCGTTTTCTCTCCATGCGCCCCTCTCACGTCTCCTTGCCCCCCTCTCTTTCATTCCACACTGCTTCTCATGTTGATATTGATTCCCGGATCACTGTTTCAGCTTCGTGTCATTCCCTTGATAACTTCACATCTTCCAGGTATTTATGTTCAACAGCCTTTTTCCATTTTTTGTCATTCCCCCCCACATTCCCCCCCTCTCTTTCCTAACCTTGCATTTCACCCCCCCCTTACCCTCGATCCTTCTCTTTTTCCATTTTTTTCCTCTTTCTTTTCTCTATTCTCTTCTTCTCTTCTCTCTTTTTTTTAATTCTCTACTCCTTCCTTCCTCCGTCATTTTCTTCCCTTCCCATCCCTTCATCCTTTTCAATTATTTCCACCTCCCTGTCATTCCTTTCCCTTCCTTCGCAGTTCATTTATTATTTTTTCTCCTCTCCCTTTCCGTCTTCTCCTCCTTTCCCTCTCCCTCCCCCTTCCTCTCCGGCTGGCGGTCTCTCTTTGCATGGCAGGGTGTCAGATAATTCACGTCACTCTCTTGAAACCTCAGGAGAATAATCAATAAACAGAATAATGGACATTGTTTATTATATTAGCGATTGTTTTTAATGGTGACTGTTGGTACTAGTAATTGTTAGTAAATCTATAATGGACATTGTTTATCATATCTAAGACTGTTGAGTGTTGATAATAGAGATTGTCTCTATCCTTTCTAGTACGTGGGATTTCTTCTAAGCCGTATATAGATGGTCTTGCATTAGCGGGAATGTTGAGTGTAAGATTACTAGATCACTCGAACAAGTACGGTAACACTGCTTAGAGCTGGCCCAAGAGTCAGGAAAAAAATCGTAATAAGGACACACCAATTTTGGAAAACTTTATGGTCTACGGCAAAGAGTACAGAATCAGCCTCCACTATTTTTTTTTTTTTTTTTCCCAGTACAACGGTGTAATTTTCGTGTCAGTTTTGCTTCGGCCAGATGGTTTTGCTCAGCTTTAGAGACATCATTAATTAGTGGAAGAATTAGCTATCCTTTCTTGAGACTATCCTCTATCCTATCTTATGTCCTATCCCTGATCGCGTCCTCCCCTACCTATCCATTCTAATTCCCATTCCTCAGTCCTCTGTCCGTAATTCATTCTCTCTCTCTCTCTCTCTCTCTCTCTCTCTCTCTCTCTCTCTCTCTCTCTCTCTTTTCTCCTAAACATTTCTTTTTCTCTTCTTCACATCCATCCTTCCTCCCCCTATCATTTCTCTTTCCCAGCCCATTTTTCTTTTTATGCTCCTTTCCCTGCCAGACCCTGCATATGCCCACCTAAATCTCTCCTTTCCCGGCACATTCGTCTTTGCCTGCCCTCTTTTCTTGCCTTACACAGACTCCCCCGTCCTCACCCCTCCACTTCACCCTTCTCACCCCTCCCCTCCCATCTCCCAGCGGGCTCTCTCATCCCATCTCACTTCTTTACTCACTTCCTTACCCTCTTTACTCTCTTCCACAGTGCTCATCCAGTCTCTCAAAAAATCACAAGACAGATCTATCAGTGCATGCCAGTCCCATTTTCCATAGTTTCTTTTGTCACTGTTTTTCATCTCATCGTTCAAACTTTTTCTCCATTTTCTCCAACAATTTCCCTCACTCCTCGTCCTTATTCCCTCCACCTCTCCCACACCTTTCCACTGATTCCCTTCTACACTTCTCTCACTCCCCAGACACCCACACCCTGTCCATCCCTTTGTGCCCTCTTTAATACAGTCACTGACCCTTGTTCACTGGAGTGTTGTTTGGGATTTGGGCTAGTTGGGCACACACACACACACACACACACACACACACACACACACACACACACACACACACACACACACACACACACACACACACACACACACACACACGACATAAACATACTCTTGTACGTCACACTCAAGGAGATATACACATAAATTTATATATCTTGATTAAAATTTGCATTACACGGTTGTAAACAAAAAAATACGCGTCAGTAAATACCAAAACCCTACTCACTCTCTCTCTCTCTCTCTCTCTCTCTCTCTCTCTCTCTCTCACACACACACACACACACACACACACACACACACACACACACACACACACACACACAGATCACCCCACTTAGCCGCGGAGCCAGGTTATGTTAGTCGAGATAAAAACAAGATCATAAGAGTTAAGCACGTAGGGGGAGGAGACGGATCGTGATGGGGGGCTTGTGAGGTCGGGGTGGGGTCAGGGTGGAGGTTGGGTGGGGTGGGAGATGGGGGGAGTGTGAGGTAGAGGTTGTGGCATGTTGGGGTTGGGTTGGTGTGGTTGGGGAAAGTGGTGGAGGGTGAGGGCAAGGGTGTGGGAACTATGAGGTGAAGCTGCGGAGTTCGAGTGAAGGAAAGGTGTGCATGGGTGGGGTAATGGTGGTTTATTGGTGGGGTTAGGGTGGGGATGTTAGGGTTTAGGAGGGGGAGGGTGGGGAAGTAGGGGAGGGACTGAGAAACTTGGAGAGGAGGATGGGGGCGGAGGAAGTGAAGGATAAGGTTAGATACATACTTGGAATGAAGGGGGAGAGTGGGATTAAACAGGGAGAGGGCTAGAGGAAGGTGGAATTAGGGTATGGAAGAGGATGTATAATGGTCTGGTTCGGGGGGGGGGGGTGCGACAAGGGAGAGAAAAGTAGGGTAGTGGTAGTGGGATGACAAGGCATGGCGGAATAGATTGTGGATAGCAAATAGTCACTGCACACTACGTAATCTTTTAGAATTTAACATAGGGAGGAGTTGGGAAAGGTGGGTTTGAGAGGGGAAAGGGTTGGACCAGGTGAGCAAGAGGTGGGTTTGGGTGGGGAATGATGGGGTCAGAGTGTGAGAGGTTTGGGGAAAGGTGGGGTCAAGCTGAGGTCAAGGTGTTTAAGAGGTGGAGTCGGGGTGGTGGAGAGACGGAGACAGGAGGATGGAGGGGTGGGGGATGGGTAGGGTAAGATGGAATGGGAGGGTGAGGTGGAGTGGGAGGTAGGTACGAGGGGAAGTTGGAGTGGGAGATGGGTTGGAGAGAAAGTTGGAATGGGAGGTGGATAGGAGGGGAAGGTGGTGTGGGAGGTGGAGAGAGGGGTAAGGTGGCGTGGGAGGTCGGTAGGACGTTGAGGTGGCGTGAAGGTGGCTAGGAGGGTGAGATGGCGTGGGAGGTGGGTAGGAGGGTAAGGTGCAAAGTTGGAGTGGAGAGCATTGGACAGAGGAGAGGTCAGAAGGTCGGTGAAGAAGGGTCAGGAAATGTGGAAGAAGAGAAGAGAGGTCAAGGAATATGTGACGGGACCGTGGATAAATAAGTAGATGAGAGAGGAAAAGAAGTGGAGTCAGACAGTGAGGTGGTGGGGGAAAGGTGGGTATGACGGTGAGGTGGTGGGGGAAGAGGTGGGGTAAGACGGTGAGGTGGAGGGGAAGAGAAGGGGTCAGACAGTGAGGTGGTGGGGTAGAGGTGGAGTCAGATAATGAGATGAGGAGGGGAAGATGAGCCAGTGTGGCGAGGTTAGGAAGAAATATGAGTGGCATGGGACAGGTTGGGGTCAATGATGCCAACTAGAAAATTAGATCAAACATGTGAGGAATGGTGATGATGGAGAGGGAAGAAAAAAAGGTGGACTCATACAGAACCTACGAATTAGATGGTAGTGAGGAGGTGGGGTGAGAAATGCAGTTGGTTGAGGAGGGAGTATTGGGATAATAAATAAGGTGTTGTTGTGGCTCAGTGGGTTAGAGCGCTCCGCTCTGACCGAAGGGTCGGAGGATCGAATCCACCTAAGGGTCATTGGTAGACATCAGGAAGGGCGTCCGGTCATAAAATGCTACACGCTCCAGTCCAAAGTCCTCTACCCAGGGGCTACGCCTTAGCCCTTCGGGGATACCTGGCGTAAAACCAAATTATATTTTTTATTATATTGCCCTGGTAGAAGAGAAATAGGGTGTGTGTGTGTGTCGAGGATGTATTATTAAGGGGTCAAGAAAGAAGTAAGGCTAAGGTTAGAAGGTCAATGAGATGGGGTCAGAAATACAGTTAGATAATGGAGAGAGTGGTGGGGTAAAAAATGAAGAGGTGTTATGAGGAGTGTCAGTGGTGGGAGGGGAAAGGTTGGTGGGGGGGGGGAGGGTTGCAAGTAAGAGAAGTGGGATGGTAGAGGAATGGGTGGGGTCACATTTTAAGAGAGCTGTTCTGAGGAGTAGAAGGAGGAGGAGTAAAGGAAGTAGTAGTAGTAGTGGTAGTAGTAGTAGTAGTAGTAGTAGTAGAGTAAAAAATAAATGACTAAATGAGTAGATAAATAAAAGTTGGGTCAGTCAGGATATGGGTGGAGCCAAGATTCAAGAAGAGGTCTGGAGGAGGATGTGGAGTGCGTATAGAGTTTATATAGATAATGCATAGAGCTGCAGGACCCTCGCTGTCAGAATAATTCGATAATTCCACCAATGATAAACACACCCTCCGTGACAGATACAACCCGATTAACGTCACTCGTATGATAATGCACATCAGGGTATCGGAAATTAATTCGGTCACCCCTGTCTGTTTACCCCCCAAGCAAGATCCTTCAATTTTAACTCTATTTTTAGCTTTACGATAGGTCTTCCCGCATCCAAGCCCGCTCAAATCGTTTGGTGGTAGCAACAGGAGAGGACATTTACTAACCCATACATTTTTACCTCCAAGTTTACCCCTTTTTTTCATTTACTTTGTCTCTGTTTTTTGTTTTTTGCTTTATTTCCGAGAGACTTTCACCAAGCTGAATTAAATCGTATGTTGGAAAAAGTGTAGTTACAAATAGACCAGCTGAAATTGATTTGAAGGCTATCTCAGTCTACCGATCAAGCCAGTTCCTTTTGTATTAACTGTATTTCAATTAACTGTATATTCTGTTAACTGTATTTCTAATCATTACGAGAGGTCGTCCCCCACCAAGAGTAGTAAAATCGTCTGGTGCTTACAAGAATATAGTAGATTAGATAGATAGAATCTCTCTCTCTCTCTCTCTCTCTCTCTCTCTCTCTCTCTCTCTCTGTTTACCCCTTACATCACGAGAGATTTCCTGTAGCTTGAAAAAATCGTCTGGAGGTAACAAAGACAACATGAGGTAAATAAAAGCTGCGTCTGTTTACCTCAAGAACTATCCTTTGTTCAAAAGTGAATTTCTACCCCCTTCCACCACAAGATATTTAAGTTTTGGCTGAGAAAATCGTCTGTCAGTAGCAACAATAAAGCCAAAAGAATGTTAGTGTGTCAGAAATTTAGTCAGTGTGTCAAAATTTAATTCTAAAGTCATATATTATCTCTCAAGCAAATCCTTTCGTCGTTAATCTTAACTATTTTACTCCTTCACTGTGAAAATATAATCGTCTGGCTTCGTCACGTATAAAATAGAAAACTTCTTTGTCGATGTACAGGTGTGAATCTTACCTGGAATTACTTACCATCAGAAAGAATAAAATTTTTAAGAAGTTACTTACCATTAGAGAGAATAATATTTACACGAAGTTAGTTACTATCAGAAAGAATAATATTTACACGAAGTTGTTTACCATCAGAAAGAATAATATTTACACGAAGTTGTTTACCATCATTAAGAATAATATTTACACGAAGTTGTTTACAATCAGAAAGAATAATATTTACACGAAGTTATTTACCATCAGAAGGAATAATGTTTCCAAGAAGTTATTTACTGTCAGAAGGAATCATATTTACAAGAAGTTATTTACCATGAGAGAGAATAATATTTAGGAACTGGGTAGACGTTTCCCTCCTGATTGCATATCGTCATCATGAAAGGTCTTAAAACTGAATGAGGTAATCCAGTGTTAACAAGCATAAAACAGAAATAGACGGGATTCTATTGAAGGGTTAAAAGGTATAAAACAGAAATTAGACGGTACTGTATTGAAGGAGTGAAAAGAATAAAACAGAAATAGACGGTGCTCTGTTGAAGGAGTGAAAGAAATAAGACAGAAGTAGACGGTATTGTACTGAAGGAGTGAAGGGAATAAAACAGAAATAGACGGTGCACTATTGAAGGAGTGAATGGAGTTTGCTTTGCCACATCCGTCAGAACCCACCTGTAACACCTGTGACCACACCTGCATTTCTTTTCCTGGGATAGACATTGTAACAGAGGGACTAAAAAAAGAGATCAGCATCAATCTTTTATTTACGATGACGAATTCTTACTCTTTTCACCATTCTCAAGATTTTTTTTTAGTCTTAGGCACGATCCTTTGAAATCCAGGGGGTACTGGACAAATCTAGGCATCTTAGATCGAAAAGTCTCACGTAGTCTTAATAAAATCGTCTGAAGTTAGAGAAAATGCACCGGAAAAGTACCCCATTATATTGAAAAGGCTCAGTGTCCCCCAAAGTTAGTTGACGAAGAGGAGAAAAGAAATGGACATTCTTGGGGTAAATTTTTTCTCCTAAATCGCTTAATATTGCTCATAATTTTGCCGAATTGTCATCATGAAGGAACCACCAAACGGCTCGTGATGCAAACTGTAAATTGAGGAAGATTTGTGTGTGTGTGTGTGTGTGTGTGTGTGTGTGTGTGTGAGAGAGAGAGAGAGAGAGAGAGAGAGAGAGAGAGAGAGAGAGAGAGAGAGGTAAAGTTTTTGGTGAGTGCTGTAGCTAGAGTTGCTGAGACGGGGTGAGGGGTGAGTGGGAGTTGTGTGATGGGTGGTGAGTGAAAAAGTGAGTGCGTGCGTGTGGTGTGTAGATAGTGAGGGAAAGTATGTGTGTGCCATGTTTGTCTCCGTCCAGGTGTAGACAGGAGACGAACTCAGCTGGTGTAAGTGTTTAGTAAAGTGTTGAGGGAGGGAGGTGTCCATAAAATGCTGGGAGGGGGTACTCATAAAGTGCTGGGGAAGAATTTATAGAAGGATATTAGCCCTTTTTTTTTTTTTTTTTTTTATAAATCTCTATAGCAGTTAATTATTTCCAGAAAGAGATTTTTAAATTTTCTTTCTCATATTTAACCCTTCATAGCTCAAGTAGCTGCTCTAAAAGATATTGTATTAAGATAAAGGTTGAAAATAAATGTGGAAATAATCAGTCTCATTTACATACTGAAGTAAAAAAAAAACATTTATAATAATGGTGTTCAGAGTTTTTTTTTTTGGCCATGTTCTCTGGAATAAATGAGTCTCCCATGTTCCTTCTGCTTTGCGATTAATTTTACATGGAACTTTTGAAATGGTAATATACGAGAATCGGCTTAGTGTATCGTTTCCTCGTATCTAGAATAAAATACCCAAGTTACTCCCTGCCCTGTGATGGTTTGATAGTGACTCAGCTTGCATGAGGAACAGCCAAAAGGAAATTAACGTACTATATGCAAAACTAAATTAGGGAAAAGGAGAGAGGGAGGTTCCTTAGAAGACGAAATTACGGTCATTGGGGTGGCGAGTAACGAGGCTGTTTTGTTTGTGTTTGGGGACAGGTGGTGTGTGTGTGTGTGTGTGTGTGTGTGTGTGAGAGAGAGAGAGAGAGAGAGAGAGAGAGAGAGAGAGAGAGAGAGAGTGACGGGGGACTTGGTGTTCAATTCATCCCTCACTCTTCCCTCAGTGTAAACAAGTTTCACACACAAAAAGGTAGAGTTTCATACACAAAAAGGTAGTCGTTCTGTATGCCACGTATGCAGATAAACCCACGATGTATTTCCCGGGACTCCTTGTATGCGTATAGCTCGATAAACGACGAGGAAAAATAGGCTGATGGACAATACATCTTACCACAATCTCCTTTCCACATCGATTCCCACAAAGCGTATGCGATCGTCGACACAGCAAAACCTTCCCTAAGTGCAGAGTTAAACTTAAGATCTTTCCCCTTTCGTAAGTATGATTTGTTTTTAAGTAAGATTTGGTTATGAGGGATGGGCACTAGAAGAAAAGCGTAGAATTTTCCCTTTACCATACAGACTAAAGATAATTTTCCAGTCGCAACTAAGACTTTATCTGCAACAAGAACAAGGAAAGGAAAATGTAGATTCTTACCCTGCTCAGATCCACAGACTTACTATAAATCTTTCCGTGATCAAATCCACCAACTTATTATAACTTTCCCGTCCTGCAAAGGTTGTAGAACCTACTACCCAGCAAGTTCTTTCGTAAGTCCTTTCTGAAATCTATGAACTTACCATCATTTCCCTGTCCCACATACGGTCGACTACCAAACAAGTCATTTCCTAAGTCATTTCCAGGTGTCACAAACTCGTAAGATAAGTACGTCGGTCGTCTACTTCCGTGTTGTTAGATGACTGCTGGACCTCGGGAGCTGGGTCAGAGTTGGGCGCATTAAAAAAGAATGAATACATATATGGGGATACAGAATTTTCCCATAAGCATTTCCCAGTCTTAATGAAGATATAATTTTGTTGGATAGATAAATAAGCATTAGAACCGAATCGTAGCAGTCAGAAAGTTGATCTACGCGCTTACGTGTACATGCAGGTCGCACGCATCATCCCAACACCTGTCCCACCACGCATGCACACACCCGCACCTGTAACACCACATACCAAATACCCCCACATCTGTGCACACACACACACACACACACACACACACACACACACACACACACACACACACACACACACACACACACACACACACCAGCACTCTCAAACAAGCAATCCATATCCACACACACCATCCACAGACCTGTATGCACACATTATTCATACGCAGCTTCAGCCATCACCCCCAACCTGTCCCTTCACACAACAGCCACACACCAACCCACACACCTCCAAACCTGAGTGCACAAATCAACCACACACCCCTTCACCCATCACCCACCAGCCTGTCACCCTGCATACCCAAGCACGTCGTACCAACACACCCAAACATGACAAACACCCAAACGCTTCACACCAACACACCAGCCAATACACACCAACACCCAAACACGTCACACAAACACACCAGCTAGTACGCACCAACATCTCCAAACCTTTGTGCACACACCAACCAACCAAACACAACGTCACCCGTCACCCCCTCAGCCTGTCACCCCGCACGCCGAAACCCGTCACACCGGTGCTGAGTTAGGGAAGACCCCAGCCGTGACCCCTCGCCAGCCCAGGGTCAAAGGTCAGCCTCCCCCGGCCTCGACCCCATGGCTCGGATGTGCGTGTCGCGGGGCTGGGGAGAGTGGTGGTACGTCTCCATCAGCAGTCAATACTCGCCCCGCTGGTGGGAGATTAGGTTAATATTTTAGATTTTGATTTGTTTAGGTTAGGTTAAGGTGAGATATATTTAAGTTTTGGTTTAGATTAGAGCAAAATAAAGTTAGGTTTGGTGTAGGTTAGTTTAGGTTATTTCAGGTTAGGTTGGGTTAAGTGTAAGCATCAAGAGGCTGGGGCGAACGGCAATACATCTTCGTCAGCTGTCAGTACTCGCCCAACTGGTGTGAGCACGAAGGGGGATGGGGGGAAGGGTGGGGTCAAGGAAATAGGGTAGATAAGCAGAGAAATAAAAAGGTGGTGGTTGATAAAGGAATGGAAGAGAGTGGAGAAGTAGAGTGATTAAGCAGGGAAAGAGATGGGTTCTGACTGAAATAATTAGGAAAATGTGGGCTCAGGTGGAGATGGGGAATGACGTGGTTAGGCAGGGTGAAAGAAAGGGAATGTTTTAGTAAAAGGAAGGACGAAAAGAAAATTATATTGACGAGGAGAAATAGGAGGCTGGAGTGTGGATGGATGGGTGGCAAATAACCTGGGATAGTTAGAAAGAGAGAGGAGGGGGATGGGGTTGTTAAATATGGGTGATTTGAGAAAGAAAGAAAGAGGTGGGTTGGTAACGGAATGGAGAAGAAGAGAAACATGTGTGTCTTTAGTCAGGTCAAAATACCACTGTGTACTTATCTACAGTACTTTCACTTTTTTTTTTTTTTTTTTATTCATGGATCAGTAGGTAGGAACGCCCTCATAAATTTTCATTATGATCCTCCCATTAATTTTTCTGTAACCATGTGAATAGACAGACAGACAGGCAGGGGCGAGAACATAAACTTCACCCAGGTTGTGAGGCGTAGGTAAATAAGGAACAGCGCTGTGAGGTCAGGGGGAAGAGGAGTGACGGATGCAGATGCGTGGCTGGCACAAGACACTGAATGATTAAGGAGGGGAAGAAAGGGATGGAATTGTGTGTGAGAAAGAAGAAAAATGGTGATGAGATGGAGGAAAATGAAGGGTAGAATGGTGTGAGAGGAAGAGGAAAAGGTGATGGGGTGGAAAAGAAATGAGATGATTCGGGAAAGTGGAGAAAGAGGTGGAATGGTGTGAGAGGAAGAGGCAGAAGGGCAATGAGATGGAAAGGAAATGAGATGTTTCGAAGGAAGGAAGAAAGGCGTGACTTGGGAAGAGACAGAAGGGCAATGAGATGGAAAGGAAAGGAGATTATTCGAAGACGTGAAGAAAGGCGTGACTTGGTACAAACGCGGAAAGAGAAGAGTGAGAAGGTGGAGGAACAAGCAAGGAGTGTAAAGACAAAGACGAATAAGGAAAAAAAAAAAAAAAAAGGAGGTTGGTAAAAGAATAGAAGTAAAGGTGATGGACAAATGAAAGGGAAAAAGTACGAGTAAACGTAGATGAAAAAAAGAGGAAAGAAAACATGGGGTGGACAGTGGACTGAAAAAAAAAAAAAAAAAAAGGACAAACAGAAGTGAATCAAAAATTAACATAGAAATATGAAAAGGGAAAGATTGATAAAATATGGCTTGGTGAAGGACAGGCAGGAAGGGATGAATAGTCAAAAGAAAAAAATGATGATGGAGAAATAGAAGTGGAAAGAGAAATAAAACAGCTGAAAGAAAGAGATAAGTAGGCAGATGGAAGAAGCGAAAAGCTTCAGGGTATTGTTAAGTGAGAAAATGATGGTGATTAGCGAAGTGGAAGGTGACGAGGGCTGAGGTATGGAGTCAGGTGTGAAATAAGTAAATGGTTGAGGAGAGGCAGGGAGATGGAAGAGGAGGGGGAGGAAGGAGGGTAGGAAAAAGGAAGCTAGGGAGGGAAAGCGAGAGAAAAGGGGAGAGGATGGAGAGATGGAAGCTACAAAGAGGGAGGAAAAGGAGGAGGAAAGGGGGGAGAGGAGAGAGGAAGAGGAGAAGGAAGCTAAATAGGGAATGAGGGAGAAAAAGGGGAGAATAGGGAATGAGGGAGAAAAGGAGGGAGGGAGAGAGGGTGAGGGGAGAAGCATGCTCATTTAAGTCGAAAATGGGGACGGGGAGAAGAAAATGGGGGAGGGATGGAAGGGAGGTAGAAAGTTCAATGTTCGGAGAGAGAGAGAGAGAGAGAGAGAGAGAGAACACAAGATCATAGGTAGAGAGGATTACTGCAGCAGGTCGCTTGGGCCATACCAGGCAAATCCTGTTTAAGGGAACGACTACATAACGGGAATAAGATAAGGGTAGGAAAAAAATAGGAAAAAAAAAAAATAAAGTCCCCCACCTCTCACCAAACCCTCCAGCCGAAATTTGCAGGAAAAAGTAAGAAAAAAACCAAAAATGCATTAAAGAAAACAGCATGGAAAATTTAATGAGAAAGGACGAAAGGAAAGCACATACTGGTACGCGAAAGAAGTAATTATTCCGCCTTTAATGTTTTAATGTCTAGGATGAGTCTTATACCCAGATGGAAAAAGTTTAGATATATATTAAAATTGCTATTATTTTGAAGACACAATATTTATACTTAAAGAGGGACCCATTAAGTTTTTTATATCACAGTAAAAAAAAAAAAAAGTGGATAAAATTTCTGCCATTTGATCTCTTTACCTCAGTAAACTCTAGACCTTTTTCTTATAGGACTTTGAAGAATTCGTTACACCTGTAACGATTTTTTCTTCACATTACATCTCGGAAGCTTCTTTTACTGTATCGATGCCAACTGTGACGCTATTAAGACGAGTTATAGGATACAAGAAAGTTATAAGGTGCACTATGAAGAACTAGTCGGTAAGAAAGAAGTGTTACGAAGCTTCCTGTGTCTCCTAGAATACGGCTTTTAAATCTTCCACGACTAGCACTTGATGACACGAGGGTAAGAGCTGGGTACAGAGTTACGGCTTTTCCACGATGCGGCTAAGAGATAAGAGAGATATTAATGCCAGACGTAGAGAGAGAGAGAGAGAGAGAGAAATTGTTCTTCATAAAGCGTTTTTCAATTTAAGATGTTTTTCTTTTCTTTTTTTTTATAACTCAAATATGTGCAACGAATTTTTACCATAACTTCGGCCCACAATTCTGAACACCCAGTATCTTAACTCAAACATCAGTGTCGTCAAGAGGCAGTGGACGAAAGATCAGGTATGTCTTGCAATATCATATGCACGAAGGTAAAAAAATTCGATAATTGTACATCAGCTTGGTAGTATCATCCTTTCTCTGACACGCAATATAGTTAGTCTTAATCTACCTATAGTGTAGTTATTATCGTCTATACTATATAACTAACAGCCTTCTTCAGGAAAATCAGTTGGATCTCCTTGCTGTTTGCTTTCCTCTTGTACTCCTATCTATAAACATCTTATTTCAGTCTCTCGCAAATACATTTTTCAAGCTCAGTGATTACTTTCCCGGTTACTACCGCAGTATCTTTGTAATGGCTTTATGGTACCCAAATCTAAACTGGTTAATGCATGGTAGGTAACATCTTATTAAAAACCAAAACTCCCATCTATAAACATTTTAATAGCAGGTTTGAAACTGACATGAGGAGATCGCTTTTATCACTACTGCCCAACTCATAAAAACAAAGTTCAATATAAAATCTACTTCTCTTCTGTAGACTTTAAAGTACTTAAATAGTAGATAGACACAAACATAAATAGAGACAGACAGGCATACAGAGAGACAGATAGACAGGTAGATAAATAATGTGTAAACGTTTGTGTGAGTGATCGAACATGAGAGCGTGTGCGTGCGTGTGTGTTTGCGTGTGTGTGTAAGTGCATATGTGCGTGAGTGTGTGTTGGGAAAATGTACTGTAGAGAAATAACCAGTATCATAAAACTTTGTCATTTGCTTATATTTCGGGGGCAGAGATGAAGTGAGGATGAAAGGGGTTATGAAAGCGGTAATGGAGATGTTGGGGAGATGACGACTGTGATGAATGATGGGTGAAGGCTGTCATCGCCAGAGGGGGAGGAGCAGGGGGAGTGGAGGGAGAGGGGGTGATGAGATTGGGACAGAGGGGGAGGAAGTCGTCTAATGGATAGGTTGGTAGGGGTGGAGTTAAGTAAGGAAGGGAAGCTGAGATGAGAGAGAGAGAGAGAGAGAGAGAGAGAGAGAGAGAATGTTTGAAGAGAAACATTGTCTACAAAGTGATGGGTTGATGGACAGAGTAATGGAAGAAGGGAGGAAAGTGTGGTTATGTGTGAAGAAATGCAAGTTGGAGAAAGATAGGAGGGGATGAGGATAAGAAACAAAAACATTAACATCTTACCCACGATGATGAATACGTGGTTTTACTAAGATTAATTTTTTTTAGGATTAAGGGAGACTTTAAATTGGGAGTTAGATTAAACTTTCACTAACCTTTCTCCACTGCTAGAGATGTTTATAAGCTGAGTAAAAACCGTCTGGAGGTAGCAAGAAAGAAAACAGAAAACTCCGACATAGAGAAATAATCAAGTGACTGATGGCCTTGTGACATATTTTTTTTCCTGTATTCACCTCAAGTCGATGGTATTTAACCTTAGGATAAAGCCCTTGAGGTGGAGGGGTTAAGGATGATCTCCATTCCCCTCCTGCACTGTGATATCTCCCCAGAGCCAGTTAAATCTGTTCAGGTGGTGGGAAGAGTAAAACGAGAAAGATGTCCGGGGAATGTAATGGTGAGAAGTGCCAGCGAGGGAGGAGAAAGGACCAGGTATATGATGATGTTACGTTGAGACACGATTTCCACGTTCAGGTGTATAGGCATCACAGTTGAACACCTGGAGGTCCCTCTCTGACATCCTTACAAAACAGGTGTAGGCTTCCCACTGTCTCCCCACCTCTCCCGCCACTCTTCCCCTCTCCCTCTACCTATCTGTACCTACCTGTCTTCTTCACCCCTTTCCTTCTTTCATCTCTCTCTACCCTACCTTACTCTTTCTTCCCTCCCTCCCTCATCCTTCCTGTCTCTCCATTCCCCCCTCCCCCTTTTAACACAATCTCTGCTCTTCCTCTCATCTTCTCACTCACCCTTCTTCTTTATTCCTCCTCTCCCTTTCCCTTCCTTTCACCATTCTTACCTGTCTGGTCCCTTCCTTAGCCTACCCAACCCTATCTTCTCTCCCCTTCCTTCCTTCCTTCCTTCCTTCTTCCTCCACTCCCTCCCAGCCTTCCTCTTTCCTTCCCTTCTCTCCACCTCTTCCTACCCGGTCCTTTCGTCCCATCCACCTCTCTCCTTCCCTACCTTTCCCCCCTACCCCCCACCTCCCACCCTGCATGCCTCTAGTCTCCTCCTTACCTTAACTTTGCAAGGGAAATCAGCCTTTACCTATACCTGTAAAGTCACCTGTTGAAAAAGAAAGAAAGAAAAAAAAAGGAAGGAAAATATGATAAAACACTCTAAATTTCATACGTTTAAAATCATAATGCGGTCAAAAATTAGTGTGGAAAAGGTATAGAGGTGTATGTGCAAAGTATCGAAGCTATATTACTTTTTTAGATGGAGGGAAAGGGTGCAGTACGGTGTGCAAAGTATATATACAGAATTCGAGGCAAGAGGATCTCTGTGTAAATATCAACTAGAATACTTAGGGGTCTGCTTGGTTGAAGGTGTGTGTGTGTGTGTGTGTGTGTGTGTGTGTGTGTGTGTGTGTGTGTGTGTGTGTGTGTGTGTGTGTGTGTGTGTGTGTGTGTGTGTGTGTGTATATACGCGCGCGCGCGGAGTCTTAGCTCCCTAACACTCTCTAATCCTGACGAGCATTTAAGCCAAATATTGATAATCAGAAGGAGATACTGCTCATCTATATATACTTACATTTAATTAATGATCGCATCGGTTATAAAGGAAGGATTATATACGGCAGGGATGTCCACTCGGCAATTACCCACCTTAAGCAGCCTGATAATCGGGAACTCCTGAGCAGAATAATAATTACACCCCATTAATGAGTGTGAAGAATATAGCAATTACCTCTTTTCGGACTAGGGTCCACCGCCTGGGAGCTCCAAGGTAAATAAGGAGTTGACATGATCTAGACTCTAGAGTTTCGTGGGGTTCCAGCTACTCCCCCTCTTTCCTCTCCTTTCTCTCTTTTTCTCTCTTCCAGTTCCTCATCTGCAGCAGCGGTTTTAAGAGAGTATCCGCCTTTGACCACTTTAAAAGTCTCATTTATCAAGGTAACTCCTCAAGGCTAAAGGAAAGCAAAGGAAAAAATATATAATGCTGGACATTTGCCGTCTAATGGCACAAAAAAAAAAAAAGTTTTCATGCCAAGTACTTCTGAGTAATTGAAAAAACTTTTTACACACACACACACACACACACACACACACACACACACACACACACACACACACACACACATGCTATAATTTCCTTCTATTAGATGATCCAGATAGGCACCCTGGTCATAATGTTGATTATATTAGAAAGCAGTTGGTACAGGTGGCTGTCAGTATCAGAATGTGGTCTCCTGGGGCGTAAAAGCTGCCACCTACGCGTCCTGTGCTGCAGTTTTGGTCGTTCAGCTTAGGGGGCAAGATGTCCTACTTCAAGAACCCCTAAAGTTCTTGAATATGGAGTTTCATGTAATCCCATTCCTCTTGCCTGGTTCTCATTCTCTGACAGCAGTTGAGACACGTTAACTCGGTGAAGATCCAGAAATTTTTAGACAAGCAACTTTATAATCTGACACGCTTCTTCTGATCGCCTCTAATTTCCGAAGACGAGACCAACCAGGTTTTATGAATCCTGCAGCCGTAGAGAGACGGGATGAGCCAATCTGTTATCTCCCTCCTATTTTTTAGGTTCCTTCATGGGAGATAAGGATCGGCCTTGAGTTCCTGATAAGCGTAATCTTGGAAGGCTGGATCCTTTAGCAGTAAGGTGCTCGCACTTTAGGAGTTGGTGGGTGGTTGCGGGCGGGCTGACTTCAGGATTTGAGGTGGTGGAGGTTAGAGTGGTGTGGGTGGTAGTAGTGGTTATGGTGGTGGTGGTGATGAGGAGTTGTGGTGGTGTAGTGGTAAGAGAGGTGAGGTGATTGGAGATGGGAGACGGTGGTAACGAGTGGTGGTTGTGGTGAAGATCGAGTGTTGCAGTGGTAGGTGTGGTAGTTGTGGTAGAGGAGCTGGAGGTTTGATGGTGAGGATGGTAGTTGTAGTGCAAATGGTAGAGATTGCAGTGGTGATGGATGTTGGTAATTTGTAGAGCGGTTGTCGTGGTTGGTGTGGTCGTGATAGTAGATTTTATAGCTGATGAGGTGGAGAATGGTAGCAGTGGTGCAAGTGGGTGTGGTGGAAAAGGAGTTGTGGATGCAAGGGTGGTGTCAGTAGTGGTAGTTGTTGTGGTGGTTGAAGTGTCAGAAGTGGTAGTTGTGGTAGTGGTGGTGGAGGTGTCAGTGGAAGTTGTAGTTGTGGTAGTGCTGAAGGTGTTAGTAGTGGTAGTTATGGTTGTGGTGAAGGTGTCAGAGCAGTAATTGTGTGGCGGTGGTGGTGGTGTTAGCGTCGTGTTTCTCTTGGATAGTAATGGAGATGAAAAGTTCAGCTTAACTCAGTCAGCCCTGGGGCAACTGTCTTGGCTTACTCTTTTAATCTTTCTTCCTCCAGACGATTTTATTCAACTTTAGAAGAATCTCTGTTGCTTAACCCTCTGTCTGCTGTGAGTTCCTATCCGCTGGATAAAAATCGTCCCAAAGAAGCTGGAGTAGTAGCATTTTATTCTTTATTTTTGGCAGAATGTTAATTTTGATTGATTTAATATTTTTGGTGCCCTGAGGTCGTCTTGAATATAGCAATATCGTCCGTTATTACTTCTCTGGCAATATGAAAGATAGATAATTACAGGGAAAGGATTATAGGGTTACTGAAGGTTAGATCTAACCCCTGCAGTTCCAAATGTCGCCTCTAAGCTAGATAAAAGTGTCTGGAGGGTGAAAGAAAGGGAAAGAGACGTCGCACTGGTTAGGGGATTTAGAATGGCCTCCTGAGCTGGAATGGCAAAGAAAAAAAAAAAATAGCCCCACTAATCCCTGTGGACTTGTTTTTTATTTGTACTACTCTTCCTCTCTCCCATACCTATCTGTACCCCCCTGTATGGGGGGGACACAATCTACGTACAATGGGGTGGTACTACTACTCTGCTGCCAGGTTGTGTTAGGAAGAATAGTGCCACCGTATTCCCTGGGTGTGTCGTAAAAGGCGACTAAAAGGGGCTGGGTGAGGGGACTAGGGACCCCTCCTCTGTTTTTTAGTTCCTAAAAAGAGACAGGTCAGAG
>NC_136977.1:46226304-46227872 GCF_032717465.1 Coenobita brevimanus | reverse complement strand
TCCTGTACTGTTGTTTGCAGATGATACTGTGTTGTTAAGTGAAGACGATGGGGAGCTGCAAGGCTTGGTCAGTGAGTTTGGGAGAGTGTGTAAGAAACGGAATCTAAAGGTGAGTGTAGGAAAGAGTATGTTATGGCCATCGAGAGAAGCGAAGTCAGTGAACAGGAGGAAATGGAAAATGTGAGTGCGTTTAAGTACTTGGGTAGTGTGATGAGTAAGGATAGAAGATTAGAGGGTGAAGTGCTTGAAAGGGTACAACAAGGAAGAAAGGTTGCTGTTTCCTTGAAAGCAATGATAAGAAACAGGGAAGTGAGCATGGAAGTGAAAAAGTTGCTACATGGGAGTATTGTGATACCAACTTTAATGTATGGAGGTGAAGCTTGGACCTTGTTGCAGGAACAGAAGTCAAGAGTGACAGCAGTGGAAATGAGTTATTTGAAAGGAGCATGTGGAGTCACATGGAGAGACAGACTGACAAATGAGGAAGTGAAGGACCGTTGTGGTGTGGATATGGATGTGATGGGAAGCGTTAGGAGAAACACACTGAAATGGTTTGGCCATGTGGAGAGGATGAGAGGATGGAGGGTGAGAGACTGACGAGGAGAGCACATGTGAGTGAGGTGGAGGAGGAGAGAGGGAGGGGGAGACCAAGGAAGGCATAGAGGGATGGAGTGGAGAGGTATGTGAAAGAGGAGAGGGTGAGCTGGGAGCAGGGCTGTGAAATGGTGGGGGACAGGGCGACATGGAGGTTATTTGTTTGTGGCCACCCCTTACGGGATTAAGGCGTCTGTCAATAGATAGATTTATGCTGAGTATAGTAGTATCCGAATTATTTAAATGGCACAGAAGAGAAAAATAAGAAATAAGCAAAATAAATCGCTTAGGAAGAGGTGTTTGGGAGCTTCCTTAACCGATCACAAAATGAGCCCTGGTCTGTATTTGCTCTAGTATATTCACCTTTATCTAAACAGTCAAAATGGTAATATAAGAAGATTCATGAAATTACCTTGAAGTCTGTAAATGAGGGGAAAATTTTGGGATTACATTGGGGTGTTTGTACAAGTGATTTTGCTTAATATTTTCACCTTTATCACAACAGACTCCCAGAGATAGTTAGATGGATAGACAGACAGATAGATGAATAGGCATAGATAGACTTAGATATGCTAGCTCGAAGACTGAAAACGCAACAAGTGTGGGAATACAAACATACAACAATAATTGATCTATTGCGTTGGTTAAAAATAGGGTTGAGATGATGATGATGGATGACGATGATGACGATGAAAGTTGAACTAAACATGCTCGTAGGAGGAGAAAGAGGAATAGGATATGTTGTTGACGAGCAATGCCTTCACATCACGAATCGGTAGCTTGAGCTATGGTGATGAAGGAAGATGGATGGTGGGATTATGCGAGAGAGAGAGAGAGAGAGAGAGAGAGAGAGAGAGAGAGAGAAATCCACTCCACTTGATGACTCAGCACATCACCATCACATCCCCACCACCAACCTCTCATACGTCAACAAGCCTCTCCATTACACACCGCTATTAAACGTGAAGGAGTGC
>NC_136977.1:46068804-46221304 GCF_032717465.1 Coenobita brevimanus | reverse complement strand
GATGAAAATAAATCAAATCCCACCGTGACTTAGCACGACCAGAGTTTGACCTTGGCCTCTTGGTCTGTGTACCGTATATTCGATAGCTTAAAAGATCTCGTAACACTTATTTTTCTGCTGTTTATTGGCTTGTTACACCTCAGTCCCACGACTCCGGTGCGGTATTTTTAATTTTATCCTTTCTGTTGTGTGACTATTTTAGTGAATTTAGAGAAGATTGCTTGTAATGAAGAAGTTAATGACGGCTATTTTTAACATCCTTCAAAATGTAAAGTATCTCCTAAAATTGTCGAAAAGCAAGAATAAAAAACTAAAACAATTGTCAGTCGGATTCAAGGGTAACAGAGATATAACAGCATACAAGAAGATTTTAAGGTGATGTATACGTAGTGAATCGCTTATGAAAAAGTGCGACGTAGCCTCTCATGCCACTTAGAACGCGGTGCCATGCTGGAGTAAAGAAACCAGCCGAGTTAACCAGTGCAATGAGTCTACTGTACAGCAGAACACACCCACAGAGATGGATAGGGATAGGGTAGGGGAAAGGCTGGGAGGTTAGGTATCGTAGGGTGTGGTGGGGCAAGTAATCAAGAATCGGGATGGAGGGAGGAAGGATGGGGCAGGGTAAAGCAAGGTAGGGGGTAGAGTAGGGTAGGGTAGAGAGGGGCAAGGCAGGATAAGGTAGGGTAGGTGGTGGTGTCAGATTGAGAGGGTGGAGGTACAGGGTAAGGAAGGGTATGTTTGGGGGGGGGGGGCAAAGGAAATAGAGATGGGCAGGGCAGGTGGTGGGGAGGGGGGGGCAAAAAGTTCAGTTAAAGGTAAGGTAAGCGATGGTTGGATAGGTCACAGTAAGTTAAAGTAGATGATGATGGTAGGGTAGAAGGGCAGGGATGTGTGGGGTAGATGGTGGTGAGTGGGTGGTAGGAACAGGGCAAGGTAGATTGTATGAGGGTAGGGGCTGGAGGAGGAACCCAGATGGTTACTGGGGAGGGGCTCAAAGAGGGAGAAGAGAAGCGACAAGGAAGTGTGGGGGATATGATACGAACAGTGCATGGTAAGAAAGACAAGGTAAATGGAGGAGAGATTACAGGGTAGGGTTAAGAGGCACTGCAGAGCAGGGTGGGTGGTAAAGGGTAGTAAGAAGCAGGGTAGGGCAGGCCGGTGCAAGGCATGGCAGGGCGGGGCAGGGCATAACAGGGCAAGGCAAGGCAAGTAGATGATTGAGGGTGGGGGGGATACAGAGGCACAGGGCAGAGCAGAGCAGGGCAGGGTAGGTAGTAGTAGTGGTGGTGTTTGTGGTGGTGGTGATGATGGATGGCGACAGAAGCATTAGTAACCAGAGCTTGTCGGGTCTTACGCCATCACACACACGTTAACAGGACCGATAATTGTTTAAAGGCCCAAGGCTGACTGAGCACGTATGGGGGTTTAGAATCTCTCCACGACAGGTCTAGATTGTGCTGTTTACTTTTACTTTTCACCGTGGATGAACCCTGGGATTAAGTGTTCATCAGTTGTGAGATAAGACAGACGAAGTAATGTATGAGTTCAGAATGAAGTTTGTTAGGTATCTGGCTGTAGAGAGATAAGACTGTGTTGAAGAGAGTGCTGTTATTTCGTTGTCAGATCAGAGAACACCTTCTCTTAAAGTAATAGATACTTTGTATGTATGTGGGTGTTGGAGACTGTTTATAAGAGGGGAAAATTACTAATATCATATTTCCCCCCGCCAGATTCAGCGTCAAGCAGTAGATAGCTAGCTAACTAGATAGATTAACCGATTGATTGGCTAATGGACAGATAGATATAATTCTATCTATCTATCTATTGCCAGACGCCATAATCCCGTATGGGGTGGCCATTTGACTCCGAGTTATTTGTTATACAGGGAGGGGCACTAACCCTCCACCAACCCACTTGACACGTAAGGAGCACGTATGGTTTGGTTATATGGTTACCACCCAGCGTTGTAAATGGTTTCTTGGCTTACAGGAAACCATTTGGCTTGTCACTCAATGTAAAGCCACCTGTAACGGAAAGAAAAACATTAAGTAGTGACAGGAAAGATGGGAGAAATAGGAAAAGAGGAGGGCAGGCACAGAAAAAGAATGATAAAGGCTAAGGAAGAAGTAGACAGCATTACATCAAGTGAGTGGATGATGGTCGCCACCACCTACCACTAAATTCTATTAACTTGCAATACAGTGACGCTTTATTTCACAACATTCTTGCTAGTCCAAGACAGTTATTTATTAAGTTAAGTTTAGGAAAATACTCTAGTTTTAAAGGAACTTGTGAAAGTCTTATCTAAACCTTTCTAGTTTCCTGATCCAAATAGAGCTGTCTGGAGAATGCAAAATTTAAACAGAGCTGGATGTCATTATAATAAAAGGAAAAAGAAGTTAGTAATGCGATAGCTACGTCAGCTAATCGATCTGGGCACGGAAAAAAAAAAAATGAAAAAAAGATCAGTTGCCTCTCATTTTATTTTTTCCTCCAGGAAGGACAGGAAAGCAGAGTACAGACTAATCCACTTGTTTCTTGTTCCTCTTTCAAAAACAGATCCTGTTTCTTGCCAAGTATATTTGTTCTTCTTCCCCTCCCCTCCCCCAAGAAAGCTACAAGTGGGGATTTGACTGTAAGTTTGTGATTTCGGGAGCTGCCTTGCAAATGATCCGCGTTGCAGGCCTCGTGATGAGAAGCCGGTGAACAGTATACACGCTGGGTGAGGATTCGATGTCGAGGTCGTATCAATCACGGCACCGCTAATACCACGCAATGTGTCTAGGCCAACAAGATGAAAGTGTGAGGTACAGGAGGCGGCAACAGTCGTGTCGCCTCTCTTGTTTTTGTCTGTGGACTTCGTGAATCAATCTGGTGAAATAATTGCAAGTGCCAGGGATGATTTATTTAGTAACGTATCAGAAAACTATATGTGTCAATAAAGAGAGAGAGAGAGAGAGAGAGAGAGAGAGAGAGAGAGAGAGAGAGAGAGATCAGTATCATCAATGCCAGTTGTTACAGGCTGCCGGTACTGTTTTTCATAGTCGACGGAAAGTAACACAGAAGAGTTTACATAACTTTTGACGCCAACTGTTTACAGATCATGTAGCACACATTTCTCAGGTATAGGTGGGATTAGACAATGTTCCTGTTATTATTGTTAGTACCAAATTAGTGTATGTTATGGTATGTTATTGTATGTCATGTTAAAGTAGCGTCATGTTCAACTCGGATCTGTAACGAGTTCATGAGTGTGCACAGACAGGGAGAAAAGGTCGCCTGCTATTCCACTAGGTCAGCTTCACACCTTCGCTATGTCAGTTACTTTTCTTCCTGGCGCTATCATACAAAAGAAAATTATATGTGGGCAAAACAACCGACTCTCTCAGCTAAGGAATATAAATCACCCGAACGGACGAGAGAAATAAATGAGGTGAAATATTATATAAAACTTTGTCCCCGACTGCATGGCTGCTGAAACATGACACACAAGACCGTTTCAAATCACTTCGTCCCTAGTTTCAAAATGTAAAGCGTAGGTGGAGCGATACTTTTTAAAACTTCGAATATTTGTGTGTTACGTATCTGCTGTAGTGCATTTCATACGGTATATATGTTCTATTGATATTTTGCAATCAAGGCACGATAACATGTGTGGTGGCGAGTTACATACTGTAAGAGATTGAATTCTTAGGCTGACGGTATTTTTTATATTGTTAACTCAGATTCCTGCGACTCACTCTCGCCTGAGGAAAATCTGTGTTAACTGAAACGGAACACTAAATTCGTCCGGAAATGAAAGGGTTAACCTGGGTAAGTGTTACCGGAGTAGGAAGTACATTACGCGTTACATATCTGTTACACTGCATTATGTACGGTATATTGCAGTACACTTTCGTAATCTGACACTGGATATGCTGGGTGACTATTTCGTTATTAAAGATTTCACTTTTGTATCATTACCAACATGTGCAAAATACTAGTGGATTAAAGACAAGAGTATAATGCGCTTATTTAGTGACCATGTGGGCATTAGTGATTGCGGATTCTCAGGCAGTTAATAAGGTATCTTTATTAGTATTAACAGGAGTAAGAGCTTGCATTTTAAAATCAGACATTATGTAATGTGTCTTACGTAAGTATTACACTGCATTACATGTACGTTGATGAATTATTGTATGTAGCTACAGTGTCGTTATCGTACACATTTAATATATCTGGTAGTTGAATCTGGTTATTAAAGAACTCACATTCCAGGACTGACCAAAAGATGACGACTAAGGACCGAACAAAGGACATGATACGGATGGCGTCGTGGAATGTAAGGGGTGCAAATGATCAGGTGAAAAAGAGAGAGATTGTCCGGGTGCTTGAGGGTGCGAAAGTGGATGTATGTGGATTAACTGAAACTAAATGATAAGGTGAGAGTGTGAGAGAATGTGAGTATGGGTGCGGTATATGAGCAGGAGTAGGTGAGAATGAGAGGGCAAAAGAAGGAGTGTGTATTGTTGGGAGTAACAGATGGAAGGAGAATATAAGAGAGTATGGATTACTTGGCTCAAGGATTGTGTGGGTAAGATTGAAAGTTGAACTACAAAATGGGTGATTGTGTGCGTGTATGCGCCAATGCAAGATCGTGCAAGCAAAGTGAGGGAAGAGTTCTGGACAAATGTGGAAGTGTACATGCAAAAGTTTGGAAGGAATAAGAGAGTGTTTTTGATTGGTGATATGAATGGTAAAGTAGGGAATGTGAAGATGGATGGAGTAGTTGGTGAGTGGGGTGTGCTTGCTGAGATACATGAGAATGGCGGTGCTTTAGTGGATATTTGTGCCAGGAGGGGGTCGGTGATAGCCAATACCCTTTTCAGGCACAAAATGATCCACAGGTATACATGGGGAGTGATGAGAAGGATGGGTGGTGAACTGAATGAAAGGAAGGCAATGATTGATTATGTGTGTGTGTTGATGAAAGGATGTGAAGATGTGTAAAGGATGCAAGAGCATATAGAGGCTGGGGAAGTGGACTTTCTGACCACCACCAAGTGGTGGTCAGAATCAAGGTCCAAGTAAAATAGAGAAACAGAAGAAGGGAAGGACGGGAGGAAGGAGTAGATGCAAGGAGAGTGGAAAGGTTACAAGACAATGAGAAAAAGGCAGAATATAAGAGAGAAGTGGAGAACCGATTGGGTAAATATGAACTGGAGCAGATGGGAGACGTGGAAGGTGTGTGCAAGATATTCACAGAAGAAATATGTGCAGCATGTGAGGTGGTGTGTGGGGTTAAGAGAAGACGAAAAGGGGTGCAAGGAACAGCATGGTGGAATGAAGAGGTGAGACAGGCTGTGGCACAAAAGAAGAAAGCATATAATGAATGGATGAAAAATAGGGGCGTGGAAGAAGTTGAGAGACGGAAGAGAGAGTTATACGTATAAAGGAAGAGGGAGGTAAAAAGATTAGTAAGAGTGAGTAAGAAGAGAGTGGATGAGGATTTTGGAAGGAATTTGAGTGTAAAGTGGAGAGAATGTAAGAAAATGTTCTGGAAAGAAGTAAAGACAGTTAGACAGGGTGGCAGTGAAGTTAGTAGAAGAGTGAATGATAAAATGGTAGATTACTAGTGGAGAAAGAAGAAAATGTGTGCAGATGGAGAGAACACTTTAAAGAATTGTTGAACATTGAGAATGAAAGTAATGCGAGTATAAGTGGCTGGGGAATGGCCGGGAGAAGGAGGGATGTAAGAAGACAGGAAGAAATCAGTAGGATGGAAATTGTGGAACTAATGAAGAAAGTCAAAATAGAGAAAGCCACAGGAATTGATGGAGTGTGTGGTGAAATGCTGAAGCATGGGGGAGAGATAGTAGTAGAATGGATGTGGAAGATGTGCAGATTGGCCTGGGAGGAAGGTAGTCCCGGAAGATTGGAAGTCGGGTATAATTATTCCCTTGTACAAAGGGAAAGGGGAAAAAGAAGTGTATGGTAATCATAGGGGCACTTGTCTTCTTAGTGTAATAGGAAAAGTATATGGTAATGTTACGGATTAGGGTTCAAACCCGTAACATTAAATAATAATGAACAACTCCCATCAAAAGGCAACAATACTAGAATTACTACATTACTACAAGAATGGAAGTTACCAAAAATAATATACTGGAGGGTTAAAATTATCCTTCAGTGAAACCCTAAAACTATACAACAGCCAGGAAGATCTTCATCACGTCATTGGTTTAATTCAGTTTTCTTTTGGTACCAGCAGTCAAACTAATAGCTTAGGCTTCCATAAATTCAAAGAAAATATAAAATCATAGATATTATTTACATATAAATTACATTTTATACATTTACACCCTTACTCATACAAGATAACAGATTATACTTATCAAACAGAGAGAGTTACACAAGGCACCACAAATACAAGGTAGGCAGACCCATGATGACAGGCAGGTCAGGTCAGGTCAGAGCTCGGAGGTGAACTGCACTCACAAGTGTATAACTTGCCGTCATCACCTTGGTCATTGAGCATATCATGCAGTGCCAAATCTACAACTACTCGTGACTAACAAATAAGTTAACAAAGAAATAGTTTACAGTACTTCATTATCATCTTTGAATGAAGACCAACAATAAGAAAATAATAATCCCAATATATCTATTCCTACGTCTGACAGCACTACTGGATGAACAGGCATACGAGAGCACAGGAGGGGGGGGGGGATTCGAAACTACTGGCGCCAAGACAGCCGGCTTTTACTGCCTGGAGAAAAGGTGTCTGGAATTCCACACTCCTGGGCAGAAACACTGTTCATCTAGTAGTTAATCAAAATAAATGTAATACATAACACCTCCCCCATCAAGAGATTTATAAGAAACGTTATAAATCAAGTCTTTAAGTCCTAGATAACATGTCTGCAATTACATTATTCTTCCCTTTGATATGAAAAATGTTCAGTTTATATGGTTGCAATGCCAGAGTCCATCTCATGAGACGTTGGTTAGAGTTTTTCATTTTATGCAGAAATATTAGGGGGTTATGATCAGTGAACACATCAATAGGAAAAGTAGAACCATTCAAGTACACACTGAACCTTTCAACAGCAAACAACATGGCATAGCATTCTTTCTCTATCGTACTGTAATGCTTTTGGTATGTTTTGAACTTAGTGGATGCATAACAAACAGGATGTAGCACATTATCATCACTATACTGTAATAACACTGCCCCTGCTCCCACATCACTAGCATCTATGTGCATGATGAATGGCTTATTGAATTGCGGAGATCTCAATATGGGTGCGTTGGTGAGAAGAGCTTTGATTTTAACAAAAGAGTCTTGGCACTCCTGGGTCCACACAAATTTTGTCTTGGGACTGACAAGGTCGGTTAAAGGAGCCGAGAGATCAGCAAAATTGGGCACAAACCGCCTATAGTACCCAGCCATGCCTAGGAAGCGCATCAATGCCTTTCGATCATGAGGCACAGGCAGTGATGTAATGGCCTCCACTTTTGCGGTTACTGGGCTCAGTTCACCTTGCCCAACAACATGACCCAGGAATATCACCTTGGCGTGCCCAAACTCGCTCTTGGCAAAGTTTATTGTTAGCCGTGCGTCAGCCAAGTTGTAGAAAAGGGCGCGCAGTTGAAGACGATGATCATCCCAGGATTTGCTGTATACAATCAGATCATCCAAGTAAGACTGCACTCCGACTAGTCCCTCGGTTACCCTATGAATCAGTCGTTGGAAGGTCGCTGGGGCGTTGATCATACCAAAGGGCATGACAGTGTATTGGTATAAACCGTCAGGGGTAACAAATGCAGAGATCCGTTTGGCTCGCTCAGTGAGCCGCACCTGGTAGTATCCACGCAATAAGTCAATCTTTGTGATGAATTTTGCTTCTCCCAGTTGGTCGATCAGGTCATCTATTCGAGGGAGAGGATAACAGTCCTGACAGGTCAGTTGGTTCACCTGGCGATAGTCAGTACACATGCGAAACGATCCATCCGGCTTGTCCACCAACAGGCATGGCGAAGCCCACTCACTGTCACTCATCTCCACCAGGCCATGGTCCATCAAGAACTGTACCTCCTTCCTCAGGGCCTCCCGCTTCCATGGACTGGCACGGTAAGGATGCTGCTTTATTGGCCGAGCACCCTCGACCAACACTACGTCATGCTCAACCATGGGGCACTGCTGAGGGACATCACCAAACAGCTGCGGAAACTCAGTTAACAGGCGTTCCAAGTCACCACTGTGGTCAGGTGGCAAATGCTGGAATTTCAGATGAGGGTTAGCCAAGAAATCAGAGTTTTGTAATTTAGGGTCCGAAACCAACGAAATATCGTCCTGTTCATCTGCATTAATAGTTTCTGATACACCCAAGTTCAGGACAGGGGTCTCATTGTCAGGCCCTCTTGTAAAATATGGCTTGATCAGGTTCACATGTATCAGTCTCTCTGCCTTTCTTCTATCAGGAGTTTTAAGGACATAATTTACATCACCGATCTTCCGTTGAATCACATAAGGACCGTGAAACTTACTTTGTAAAGGTTTCTTAGGGACTGGCAGAAATGCTAACACAAGATCACCTGGCTTAAACTCTCTTACAACAGCTTTTTTATCAAAATTGTCTTTCATTTTTACTTGAGAATCCCTTAGGTTTTTCATAGCATGATCTACAGCAGATTTTAATCTCTGTTTAAACTGTTGTAAATAGGTAAGGAGAGGTTTATTAGAGGGTTCATCTAACCAAGATTCCTTCAGGACTTTCAGAGGACCTCTAACCTCATGACCATACACTAACTCAAAAGGTGTAAAACCAAGGGAATCTTGTACACTACTCCTTACAGCATACAACACGAAATGAATGCCTTCATCCCAGTCTGCATTATTCTCCTCACAATACTTAGTCAACATTGATTTCAGAGTTTGATGCAGTCTCTCTAATGCACCTTGGGACTCTGGTCTACAGGCTGTGGAATGGTACTGGCGCACTCCCAACTCGTCCATAATTTGTTTGAAGAGATTAGAAGTGAAGTTACTACCCAAGTCAGATTGGACAACTCGAGGAATTCCATACTGAGTGAAGAATTTACCAAAGGCTTTCACTATGTTCTGAGAAGTTATTCTCTTCAGTGGAAAAACCTCTGGATATCTGGATGTTGAACACATAACTGTTAGCAAGTACTCATTTCCACTGCGTGTTTTAGGCAAAGGACCAACACAATCAATTATCACTTTACTGAAAGGTTCCTCAGTCACTGGAATAGGATTTAATGGTGCAGGTTTTATTGGCCGATTTGGTTTTCCAGCCATTTGGCACTCATGGCATGTCTTACAGTAGTAAGCAACAGACTGCTTCATTTTAGGCCAGAAGAAGTCTTTGGAGATTTTACTGTAAGTTTTGTTAATGCCTAAGTGTCCACCACTGAGGTCATGAGCTATTGACATGACAAGAGATCTGAACTTTCTAGGTATCACCACCTGATGGCATTCTTGCCAGGCTTCATTGGCTGGTACATTGGGAGGTCTGTATTTTCTCATTAGGATACCGTTCTTCGTATAAAAGCAAATAGGAGAGTTCACTATCTCCGAATCCTCTACAGTCTTATCAAAGAACTGTATTAACTCAGAGTCTTGTACCTGAGCGTCTTTAAGAGTGTTTGAATCAATTGGTACATTACTAAGATGCTCTGGAGAAGTTAACACCTGAGAAGGGTCATTGTCAGGAAATAGGTGGGAGAGGTCAACATCCACAGAATCAGTGCTATCTTTACTGTCACCCTGTTGAGCTGCCGTGTTCCTTGTCACTACACACGAAGGGAATAAGTGAGGATACTCTTTTTCTAGTTGCTCTGTGTCATTACATTGTGAGGGAGCCAAAGCTACAATGGGGTCAGGTACAACTTTTCCACCTGCAATATCATTCCCTAATAAAAAGTTCACTCCCTTTACAGGCAGAGACTCTTGAACTCCTACAGTGAAGTAACCACTAGCTAATTCAGTATTCAAGTAAACCCTAGCCAGAGGAACAGAAATACACCCACTAACTCCCTGAATCAGAACACTCTGGGCCAAATAAGTCCTCCAAATCAGGCATTAGACCTTTTAACATGAGGCTATGAGAGGCTCCTGTGTCTCTAAGTACTTGAATGGGATACTGAGTGGAGGTGTCAGAAGAAGAAACTGTTCCTGTAGAACGAAAGGGTTGAAACTGATCAACAGAACATCTAGGAGGGTCATTACAAGCTGAAACACTTTCTCGAGTCCGTGTTGGGTTATTAGGACAGTCACTCAGAACTGTCTGTTCAAAATTTTGCTTAGGATCAGAATTAGATGGTTCACTAGTAGGCAAATGAGTGAAAATGCTAGAGCTAGCCAAAACTTGTTCAGAGCGTTTTTCTTTACTTTTAAGCTTAGGACAGTCCCTAATGTGATGACTGGGGTGTTTACAGTAAGCACAAATCAAAGTGGATGTGGATGAGTTTGGGATTTTACCTGGTTCAGTCTTTCTAGTTACAGTATTCCCATAAGTTAACCTAATAGATGGCTGGAAGCCACCAGAACCATTCCCACCGCTTGTTATTAGAGTTCCACCACCGCCTCGGGAACTGCCTGTAAGGTCTGTCCCCTTCTGTTTCTGCCTGAAATACGAGTCACCATGAGTCAACCTGTAATTTTCAGCTAAGGTGGCTGCCTTGTTTACAGTAGTAACTTCTCTCTCCTGTAGGTATAATTTCAAGGAATATGGAACTTTGCGGAGAATCTCTTCAAGCAAAATCAGCTGACAGAGTTGCTCAAAAGTTGTTACTTTACTAGCCCTCAACCAAGCACTGAAAATCCTTTCTTTTTCTTTGATAAATTCTAGATATGTTTGTTTCTCTCCCTTCTTCAGATTACGGAAATTCTGTCTATGGGTCTCGGGAACTTGATCATATGCTTCCAAGATGGTCTTTTTTAGATGATCATAAGTCAACTCATCACTAGGCAGATTAGAGTAAATCACCTTAGCTTTACCTACAAAAGCTGTTTGGGCAAAGAAACTCCATTGGTCTTTTGGCCATTTAAGTTGGTTTGCCACACGCTCAAAGAGATTGAAGAAATTCTCCACATCAGTCTCATCAAATCTGGGCACAAATTTTAAAGAGTTTCCAAGATCAGAGATAGATTTATTTGCATTAGCTTCTCTGTCTTTCATACCTTCTTCATTCTTTAGTTTCAACACTTGAAGTTCATGTAAACGCTCTTGAGCTTTCATTTCCTGCTCTCGAGCTTTCATTTCCTGCTCTTGAGCTTTCATTTCCTTTTCATGCTCTCTTTGTTTCTCTCTATCCTCAAGTTCCAACTTTTTAATCATAAGTAAAGATGCACTACCTCCGTCACCATAACACAGACTATATGCTTCAAGAGGTAGCAACTCATTTTTTACCATTCTATCGATCACACTCTTCTTTATCTCCGCTTTAGTCATGCTGGATTTATGAGGAACTTCATATATGGCTGCTAACGCCATCCAGTCAGTTTTCTTAATATGAGAAACAGCCAAAGTGCTTAAACACGGTTTCTCAACAAATTCATCAATGTTAAATTCCATATTGAACTTAATTCAGGTCTAAAGGTATTAGCAAAAGAAGGAAGGTTAGAGAGAGCACAAAATCAGAAATCTCACGCCACGCAAATACCAATGTCCTGATTTGCCACGATTACGTTCGCACAATTATCGACCAATGACGTCAGTACTTAGCTGCTGTATAAAGGCAATGTATCCCGGACAGGCCCCCACTTAATGTTACGGATTAGGGTTCAAACCCGTAACATTAAATAATAATGAACAACTCCCATCAAAAGGCAACAAAACTAGAATTACTACATTACTACAAGAATGGAAGTTACCAAAAATAATATACTGGAGGGTTAAAATTATCCTTCAGTGAAACCCTAAAACTATACAACAGCCAGGAAGATCTTCATCACGTCATTGGTTTAATTCAGTTTTCTTTTGGTACCAGCAGTCAAATTAATAGCTTAGGCTTTCATAAATTCAAAGAAAATATAAAATCATAGATATTATTTACATATAAATTACATTTTATACATTTACACCCTTACTCATACAAGATAACAGATTATACTTATCAAACAGAGAGAATTACACAAGGCACCACAAATACAAGGTAGGCAGACCCATGATGACAGGCAGGTCAGGTCAGGTCAGAGCTCGGAGGTGAACTGCACTCACAAGTGTATAACTTGCCGTCATCACCTTGGTCATTGAGCATATCATACAGTGCCAAATCTACAACTACTCGTGACTAACAAATAAGTTAACAAAGAAATAGTTTACAGTACTTCATTATCATCTTTGAATGAAGACCAACAATAAGAAAATAATAATCCCAATATATCTATTCCTACGTCTGACAGCACTACTGGATGAACAGGCATACGAGAGCACAGGAGGGGGGGGGGGATTCGAAACTACTGGCGCCAAGACAGCCGGCTTTTACTGCCTGGAGAAAAGGTGTCTGGAATTCCACACTCCTGGGCAGAAACACTGTTCATCTAGTAGTTAATCAAAATAAATTTAATACATAACAGTAAGATACTCATTGACAGAGTTAGGGAAATAACAGAGGAATTAGTTGGAGAAGAACAGGGAGGTTTTAGCAAGGGAAGAGGTTGTGCAGATCAGATATTCATTCTTAGATCTTTAGTGGAAAAGTTTCTAGAGAAGGGAAAGAAGTTGTATGCGGCCTTCATGGATTTGGGAAAAGCATATGATATATATGGGGGGAGGCGGTGGCTCAATCGGTAGAGGGGTGGCGTGCTGTCCTAACGGACCCAGGTTCAAATCCCGACTGGGGCAGGGAACAGTTTAAGGATTTGAATTTCATAAAATCAGGCTTTACTGATCTACCCTAGGTCAAGAGAATTAATAAGGTCTCTCCACGCGCAGCTTATCCGTGACGTCAGCAGAAGTGTGTGTGTGAGAGAGAGAGAGAGAGAGAGATCCCACAAACTGCCAACATAAATATTAACACCGAATTTTTATCTAACTTTACAATATTTTTGGGTGCAAGGAAATTATATGAAAATGAATACAATAAGAATATGAAGTTCTCATTGGCCGAACATATAAGCCTAAGGATGAAAAGCTTGGATAAATGGGCAAAATATTTCTTCTAAACTTCCAATATTTTTTTGGCAACACTCATTCCCGTGAGACGACATTACAGGTGGATTTCCTTAATTACTAAACTTCCACGGTTAGCACCAACATGACTAAGTTCTAGTGTGCATCCTTGAATACTAGATTTTCATTGTATGATGTTGCTATTAATATATATATTTCTTACCTCTCTGATCAAAAGAATCTACTCTGTCTCCAGTATCATGGGCCCCCTCATACTTCAGGTTTCTCTCCTATGCAGTTGTTTCAGAGTGCTTACTACATATGTAGGAATTGGTAGGATTAAAACAAGGATCTGTTTTTCTGCAGAACTTGACCCATTTATTTCTCATTTCCACATCCTTAGGAAATCTGTGGAAGCTTATATTAATGCCTTTAACCCGAGAAGTTCTACACCCATTCGCTGCACAAAAAGTGGGCATTTTACCCGCCCCCCCCAAAAAAAAAAAAAAAATAATAATAATAATAAATAAATAAATAAAAATAAAAGAGACCCTCCCTCAATATTTCGCGAATTCACAAAAAACGGAGATCCTTCTTGGTGTATGGGTCAGTGGAGACTGATGAACTGACTACACTCAGGGCTTTACCTGACACTTCTTGTGACGTCATGCGCACAAGGGGTGAAAACTGGTACCTCGATGGGCAGACCTAATAATTCTCTTTTCTCTTGACCTAGGATCTACCAGAAGACCCGCCGACATGTCGTAAAAATACCCCCGCCAATACCAATACACCAGTCCTGTATGAGACAGCCCTAGCATGTATTCAATATGGACGGTGGGTGTTAGCGCCGAAGTGGTGACATGTAGAGGTGTATGGTATGTAGAAGGACTGCTAGGCCTTGATAGCAGGCTGTGAAGCCTATGCCCAGAGTCGGACACATAAAAAAAAAAAAAAAAAAAAAAAAAAAGTGGGATAGACAAGGATTGTGGAAAGTATTAAGAATATATGGAGTAGATGGGAAGTTGCTGAATGCTATGAAGAGTATGTATGAGGGTGCTAAGGCTGCAGTGCGTGTGGATAGTGAACTGAGTGAATTTTTCTATGTGAAGGTTGGACTGAAACAGGGTTGTGTCAGGTCTCCATGGTTGTTCAATCTGTACATGGATGGGGTTATAAAAGAGATACAAGGTAGGGCAGTGGATGTTGGAGTGGCCCTAGTGAGAGAGGGCAGTGTTTGGAAACTCCCTGTACTGTTGTTTGCAGATGATACTGTGTTGTTACATGAAGACGAAGGGGAGCTGCAAGGGTCGGTGGATGAATTTGAGAGAGTGTGTAAGACGGAATCTAAAGGTGAATGTAGGGAAGAGTAAAGTTATGGTCTTCGAGAGAAGTGAAGTCAGTGAATGTACTATGAGGTTGGATGATGAGAAAATGGAAAATGTGAGTGTGTTTAAGTACTCGGGTAGTGTGATGATTAAGGATGGAAGTTTGGAGAGTGAAATGCCTGAAAGGGCACAACAAGGAAGAAAGGTTGCCGATTCCTTGAAGTAGTGATAAGAAACAGGGAAGTGAGCATGGAAGTGCTCATGACAGTATTGTGATACCAACTCTAACGTATGGAAGTGAAGCTTGGACGTTGTTAGAGAGACGCAAGTCAAGAGTGAGAGCAGTGGAAATGAGTTACTTAAGAGGAGCCTGTGAAGTCATATGGAGAGACAGGCTGACAAATGAGGATGTAAAGGGGCGTCATGTTGTGGATGTGGATGTGATAGGAAGCGTTAGGAGAAACACATTGAGGTGGTTTGGCCATGTGGAGAGGATGGAGAGTGAGAGACTGACGAGGAGAGGGTATGTGGGTGCGGTGGAGGGGAAGAGAGGAAGGGGGAGGCCAAGGATGAGATAGAGGGATGGAGTGGAGAGGTATATGAGATAGGGGAGTGTGAGTTGGGAGCATTCGGTGAAATGGCGGGGGACAGGGCGACGTGGAGGCGATTTGTTTCTGGCCACCCCGGATGGGAATTAGGCGTCTGGCAATAGATAGATAGACTCTAGGCACGTAATATGCCTTCTGTATTATTAATTATTATTATTAACGTAATATCCGGCATGTTGAGCATTACATATATATTTTCATCACTTTACAGTTTCATAATTGTTCATTCATTCATTGCCAGATGCCATGTATCCCAGACGGGGTGGCCAATGGCTTAGAGTTAATTGTTTTACAGGGAGGGGCACTAATCCTCCACCAACCCCACTTGACACGTAGGGATGCCAACAGCATCTGGTGTTCCCAGGCGGTCACCCATCCAAGTACTAACCAGACCCAACGTTGCTTAACTTCGCTGATCGGACGGGAAGCGGTGTACTCAACGTGGTATGGCCGTTATACTGGATATAATTAGTGATGGAATTAAGATCTCGATGTTAAGGCAATTATTATGATACATTAGCCGATTTAATCTCTAAATACTATTGAACTGAAATTTGAAAAACGTTAGGAGTTATATGGTTTTTGTTACAGACTGTTCGTAATTACATATATATATACTGGATTTCTCAAGCAGTTAATTTGGAAGTTAGTGTTAGCATATACATGTATATTCACGAAGAGTTATTTGAGGTACATATATTACAGTACATATTCTTAAATGGGAATTTTCAACGACAGTTGTATTTAATACCGTTTTCGACTTCTCAGGCGTCCAGTTATACATTATTATTAACAATATTTTTACCGTAGATGATGTGAATACCAGGGTTCTTCATGGTAACTATGGCTTGCCAAGTCTTGAGGTACTGAAGAAACAGTGTCCCCAAATAAATGTAAATACACATTATATAGTACCTCGACACACAAATGAAAATTATAGCCTTGTTTGATCCACTGCGTATCCACACATGTGTATATATACACCCCTCCCAGTTTCTATGGTGGTTGGAAGCTAAGGGTTATTTGACAGGTTGATGAAGGTGACCAGAGACATTCGAGGATGGAACAAAAGGTCTCTTATCAGGTCAACACGTCTCCTATAGTCGTTCTATTTTATCAAGGCAGTTTGGGTCGGGCCCTCTGGGACCTCACTCTGTTAGCTCTGTTGCCACATCGTCGCCACACACGTGCTCTCTCTGTCTCTCTCATATTATATATTAACTACTACTAATTGTATTTTCTTAATTTTTTCTCTTGTTTTCGACTTTTTTTCCACACCACCCCTGAGGTAAAAGTCTATAGGTGCTTTTTTTTTTTTTTTTTTTAAATAGCTTCCATGGCGGGAGACTGACCGAGTATGACCCACTCACGCAGGGCTGTCCCTCGTGTCACCACCTGACAACGTCTGAAAGGCAACGCTGACGAGTCTTATGAGATGTATACTATACTACAGCTTTTTTATTGAATTACATCTATACAGAGTGTTTAAAATTAATTTATAAGTAGTTACTAGCTTAAAATAGGAGAGTGAGAGAGAGAGAGAGAGAGAGAGAGAGAGAGAGGTGAACACAAATAATTACACGTGTATCGGCGGCAATGTGACAACAGAGCTAACAGTGTGAAGTCCCAGAGCGTCCCACCCAAACTGCCTTCATAAAATAGAACGACTGTAGGTCAGCCCCACTCGGGACTGAGTCAGTGCTGGCACTCTAACTCCGGGATGCCTCACGCCCGGACCTCGGCGTGGGTAGGATCCTTCCCAAAAAAGATATATTAAACAGAAACAAAACTAAATAGCCAAAATAAATAGGAACCGCTAAGGATATGTACACAGACAAGTGACAGTGAGCAGAGAATGATTATTGTAAACCGATTTTTAATACTCATTACTGGCGGAAATATAGATAATGAAAACAAAGTAAACCATTAATTTCACAGTAGATAATAAAACTTTACCAAGATATAAACAGAGCAGGAGTAGACTGTAGCACCAGTCGAGCAAGGCAGTACTCCCGAGGTGGATGGAAAGCTGATGACAGGGAGAGCTGGAGCTCCCGTTTCATCAGTCCTCAGGACTAGTTCCTGACCATCCCCCTTTGCTGAACTTTTTCAGTGTCTCAGTTACACAGAGAGTAGGCCAGCATGCTCTCCAGTACAAATTTCTCTAACTATCTTCACCAAACTACATGCACAGTACACACTACACTTCCTATTCAAAAATCAACAAAAATGGCGTCTACTAATCAAGCCTCGGAGTCCCCGGGGGGGGGGACCATAAATGCCCCCGCCATCTGCCCCTCTCCCGGTGACGACTCGAGGTGCCTGGAACCACTGTCTGACTCTCTTCTTCTTCATTTCTGCAACATTCGCGGCCTTTCATCTAACTTTCGCTCTGTTGAGCACCACCTCTCCTCCTCTAAACCTCACCTTCTTTTTCTGACGGAGACTCAGCTGTCTGAGGCAACCGACAGCAAACCCTTTTCTGTATCCTCCTACTTTCTCTATACTCATTTCAAAGCCAAAGGTGGCTGTTGTGTATACATACGCAACGACTTATCTTGCTCTCGTGTTCCTGAACTTCATTCTTCTGAATTCTCCTCACACTGGCTTCGGCTTTCCTGTCATTCTCTGACTAAATATATCTGTGCTGTTTACTTATCCCCTAATTCTACTGACTATCAAAAATTCTTCGACTATCTTACTTCTACGATGGAACACATTCTGTCCATTTCTCCTTTCTCTGAAATCTCCATTCTTGGAGATTTCAATATTCACCACCACCTTTGGCTCTCCTCTCCTTTCACGGATCCACCTGGTGAACAAGCCTACATCTTTTCTATCCTTAATGACCTAGAGCAGCTTGTACAGCACCCTACCCGTATCCCTGACCGCCTTGGAGAGAGCTCCAACATACTTGACCTCTTCCTCACAACTAATCCTTCTGCTTACTCTGTTAATCTTTTCTCTCCGTTGGGCTCCTCCGATCACAACCTTATTACCTTAACCTGTCCTATCACTCCGGTACGGCCTGTGGACCCTCCAGGGAAACGTCGTCTGTGGCATTTTGGAGCCGCGAACTGGGAGGCCCTCAGGCAGTACTTCTTTGATTTTCCCTGGAATGATTATTGCTTCCATGGCCGTGAGCCATCTAAGTGTGCCTTGCGCATTACGGAGGTTATTCTCTCGGGCATGGAAGCATACATTCCTTTCTCATATCCTTTGACTAACGCAAGAAAGCCTTGGTTTAATCACGCTTGTTCTAATGCTGTCCGCAACAAGGAGAAGGCCTACAAAAGGTACCGGAGCCAACCCACCCCTGAATCACATCATCTTTACGTTTCTGCCCGGAATCGTGCTAAGTCTGTTCTTCGCTCTACTAAAAATAATTTCATCCATACTAAATGCTCTCAACTCTCCAACTCGAATTCTTCCCACTCCTTCTGGCACCTTGCCAAAAATCTTTCTAACAACTTTACCTCATCATCCTTCCCTCCTCTTTTCTACTCTGATGGTTCTGTAGCTATTTCTTCTACTGATAAAGCAGATCTCTTTGCACAGACTTTCTCCTCCAATTCCACCTTAGACGATTCCGGTGCTGTTCCTCCATCACTTCTCCCCTCTGACTTCCTCATGGCTGACATTAAAATTTCTTCAGTTGATGTATTTTCTGCCATCACTGGCCCCAGCACTAACAAGGCATATGGGCCTGATGGGGTCCCTCCTGTTGTTCTCAAGAACTGTGCTTCTGTGCTTACACCCTGCCCAGGCAAACTCATTCGCCTTTGTCTGTCAACTTGTACCTTTCCTTCTTGCTGGAAGTTTGCTCTCATTCAGCCAGTCCCAAAGAAGGGGGACCACTCCCAACCCTCCAACTATCGTCCAATTCCTTTAACGTCCTGTATTTCAAAAGTTTTCGAGTCAATTCTTAATAGAAAAATTTTAAGGCATCTTTCCTATCACAACCTTCTTTCTGATCGTCAGTATGGGTTCCGTCAGGGACGCTCCACTGGCGATCTTCTCACCTACCTTTCAGACTCCTGGTCATCCTCCTTTCGGGACTTTGGCGAAAGCTTTGCCATTGCACTTGACATCTCAAAGGCTTTCGATCGAGTCTGGCATAAATCTTTAATTTCCAAACTGCCCTCCTACGGTTTCTATCCTTCTATCTGTGCCTTCATCGCTAGCTTCCTTTCTGGTCGTTCTATAGCCGCTGTTGTAGACGGCCATCGTTCTTCTCCTAGATCTATCAACAGTGGTGTTCCTCAGGGCTCTGTCCTATCACCAACTCTCTTCCTTTTATTCATCAATGATCTTCTAAGCTGTACATCTAACCCTATCCACTCATACGCTGATGACTCCACCCTTCATCTTTCCATTCGGTTCCTGCAACGCCCATCTCAACAGTTACTTCAAGAAACAAGGGATGAGGCTATGGCACACCTAATGTCTGACTTGGCTCGTATCACTGACTGGGGTAAAAATAATATGGTTGTCTTTAATGCATCTAAGACTCAGTTCTTACACCTATCAACCCGACAAAATCTTCCACAGGTATACCCATTAATGTTTAATAATATTCAGCTTAATCCTGCATCATCCTTGAACATGCTTGGGGTTTCATTTACTCGGGACTTATCTTGGAAAGACCATATTACATCTCTTGTAAAATCTGCTTCCAAGAGATTGGGTGTGCTAAGCCAACTCCGCTCTTTCTTTACCCCTGCACAATTGTTGACTCTATACAGAGGTTTTATCCGCCCCTGTGTGGAGTACAACTCTCATGTGTGGGGAGGCTCCCCACATGCAGCTCTTCTCAATAGGGTGGAGTCAAAGGCTTTTCGTCTCATTAACTCTCCTCCTCTTACTGACTCCCTTCAACCTCTGTCTCTTCGCCGCACTGTTGCATCTTTATCTCTTTTCTATCGCTACTTTAATGGTCACTGCTCCGCTGAACTGTCTGCTTGCATTCCTCCACCTCTACAACGGGCGCGTAGCACCCGTCTGGCAGCAAACTCTCATCCCTTTTCTGTCCAACTCTCTAATGCAAGAGTTAACCGTTACTCCCAGTCTTTCATTTATGCAACAGGTCAGCTCTGGAACTGTCTCCCTCTGTCTGTATTTCCTGCTGCCTATGATCTCCAGTCTTTCAAACGCAGTGTGTCCAGGCATCTCAAAATGATCGGATCTTGAATTTGGCTCTCTCTTGTATTTTGTTTTTCTCTTGGAGGGAACTGTTACTGCGGGCCATGGCCTTTGGTTCCTTCTTCCTCGCATTAAAAAAAAAAAAAAAAAAAAAAAAAGGAAAACTTATCAGTGTGATCAGGTTGAGGTTGAATTTTTTTTTTTTTTTTTTTTTTTTAAGTAAATGGCTATCACCCTGAAGAGGCATTCGACCAGAAAGAATCGATGATCATGAAAGCCAAAATAATGATGTGAAATATTTGCATCTCCTTCATACCAGTATCAAGTTCTTATTCACGATTATGAAACATAAGTAATAAAGAATACATCAGTATACATGGATAGTACCAGGACAAATACTTACATCTATACATCATATGTAAACTCATTACTATACTACTACAACATAATCAGATACATGTCAAATTTGTGTAAAAAATACATAAAAAGGAACAATTACGAATATATTACACCAAATGAAGAAGTTTTAATGTCAGCTATGAGGAAGTCAGAGGGGGGATGTGAAGAGGGAACAGCACTGGAACTGTCTTAGGTGGAACTGAAGGAGGAACAGCACAGGAATCGTCTAAGGTGGAACTGGAGAAGAAAGAATGAAGAGTCCTGCTTTATCAGTAGAAGAAATAGCTACAGGGCCATCAGAGTGAAAAAGACGAGGGAAGGATGATGAAGCTAAGTTGTTAGAAAGGTTTTTGGGAAGGTGTCAGAAGGAGCGGGAAGAATTCGAGTTGGAGTTCAGAACATTTAGTACGAATGAAATTATTATTAGCAGAGCGAACGACAGACTTAGCACGATTCTGGGCAGAAACGTAAAAGATATGAGATTCAGGGGTGAGTTGGCTCCAGTACCTTTTGTAGGTCTTCTTGTTTTTGACAATTTTTTTTTACATTACTCAAAGGATACGAGAAAGGAATGTATGCTTCCATGCTCGAGAGAATAGCCTCCGTAATACGCAGGGCACAGATGGCTCTCTGCCATGAAAGCAATAATTGGGGAAATCAAAGAAGTGCTGCCTGAGGGCCTCCCAATCAGCAGCTCCAAAGTGCCACAACCAACGCTTTTTGGGAGGGTCCACAGGCCTTGTTGGAACGATATGACAGGTTAAGGCAATTAGGTTGTAATCGGAGGGGCCCAAAGGAGAGGAACGATTAACTGAGTAAGCAGAAGGATTAGTTGTAAGGAAGAGGTCAAGTATGTTGGAACTCTCTCTAAGGCAGTCAGGGATACGGATAGGGTGCTATAGATGTTGTTGTAGGTCATTAAGGATAGAAAAGATGTAGGCTTGTCCACCAGGCAGATCAGTGAAAGGAGAGGAGAGCCAAAGGTGGTGGTGAACATTGAAATCTCTAAGAATAGAGATTTCAGAGAAAGGAGAGATTGATAGGATGTGTTTCACCTTAGAAGTAAGATGGTCAAAGAATTTTTCATATATGGTTACATATGTGTCAGTAAGGTGGAGTTCACTCGAAGGCGGACTGAAACAACCTCCTCCCACCTGCTTCCTCTGGAGGAACTAGAACAGTCACATATGGTCCTTTTGACTGATGGAATTGCCAGGTCAGTCCACTGACTTTGTCACAGAAGATGAATTCTTTCCGAAAGAGACACTAGACTGTACCTCACATGGAATGTTCCAAGTTTCCAAGAGTTCTACAGCCGATTAAGCTAGTACGTCAGCCTGCCTGTTGCTGTAAACACCGCAATGACCTGGCACCCTGATCAGAGAGAAGGATTTAGCACATGTATGCAGCTTATTGATAATGCAGTCCAGGACCTCATGTGAATCAGTCCTACATAAATGAAATGCCTGAAAAGTGGAATTAGTCAAAAAAAAAAAAAAAAAAAAAACTCGTGATTTGAACGCAAAGCAAAGTCTATAGCTTGATCTATGGCAGAGTTGGGCAGTAAATACAGACGTATGGGGGGGTGGGCAAGCGAAAATGGATGCGGCACTCCATAGACCACATACTCGCACCCACACATTCATCCAACTTAGAGCCACTGGAGTACAAGTGGAATGACGCTAGGTTTCTAATGAGTATCATCCGGAACAAATGTCGTACCTCCACCTCTGGTCCCCTAGACTTAGCGACGGGGAGTTGGTCAATGTTGATGGTGGTACTGACTCCCAGGGAGCTATTTTTTATGTTAAAATTTGATCCCCATTAGGAATGTCATACCCTAACAAGTAACAGAGCAAGTGAAGCCTCACAGCCACCAGCTTGAGGGTCGCATACAGCAGGTATTCTCACTGTTGGAGGATCCAACAAGCAGGAAGGCCAAGTGAACGTTTGCAGCGGGTGGTGACACCGTAAGGAAATAGCAGGTGGTCTTGCTGTAGAGGGAGGGGAGGCACATTAGCCTCCACTTCCAACCGCTACACACAAGTACATCAATGGGCTCCAAGACATATATGCAAGCACACGTTCTGAAGCATATCTAGTCTAAGGAGTGCAGTATCTGATGCCGACCCATACACTTGTGAGCCATAGTCACGTTTAGAACGGATAAGGGACTTACACACCATCAGTGAAAACGTTCTGTCTTCTTCCCATGATTTACCGGAAAGAAACATAAGGACGTTAACTTTTTTACAAGTAGCAAAAAAATGATTAATATGTTTTATCCAACTGAGCCTACTGTCAAAATGAAGACACAGGAATCTTACCGAATTTTGAATGGATATTGGCTGATTATCTAAAGTTAATTGCAAACGAGGTACGTTAAGTTCACAAGTAAAAGCAACAACAATACACTTAGGAATGGAAAATTTAAATCCCAACTCCAGGGTCCAATGTTGAACAGATGCAAGTGTCATTTGAATCTGCAGTGCAGAGGATTGTGCAATGAGGGAAGAGTGCCATATTGCACAATCATCAGCACTGAGTGAGTATCTAAGCATCCTGGGGATGGAAGCAGACGACGGAATGTCATTACTGACAACACTAAATAAAATAGGGCTAAGCACACTTCCTTGTGGTACCCCGTTCTCCTGGACAAATATGTCCGCTGTAAAGTAACAGGACAGCCTGACGGAAAACGTTCTCTCAGTAAGGAAGTTCTGAAAAAAAAAAAAATGGCAAGTTATCTCAAGCCATAAGTGTAGAGTTTACATAGTATTTCGTTTTGCCAGGTCATGTCATAAGCCTTCTAAATATCCAAAAAAATATTCCTATCATAAATTAGTGATTGGCAAAAGCTTCAGCTATGCAATGTTCCAGGCGCACTAAATGATCTAGAGTGGACCTGTGTTTACGGAATCCAGTCTGTTGATCATTTAACACACCCTTTGACCCTAAAACAAAACGTAACTTTTATGAACCATATGTTCAAAGGCCTTACATAGACAGTCAACGCAATAGGTCGAAACGAACTGGGACTCATAAGGTGACCATCCTGGCGTGGTATCGATATGACTTGCGTGTAGTGCCGTGAGATTGGAAACGTGCAAGACGCCCAAATTTCGTTGTACACTTCGAACATCTTACTAAGGTTAGCCTGAGTAAGATGCTGAATCATATCGTACGTAATGGTTGATGGACCGGGACTGGAGACTTTACAGGATTTCAGGGCAAGAAATTCATCTAGTGTAAATTTGGAAATGTAGCTGATATCTCCGTCTTCTGTGGCAGTCTAAATTCTGCAGCTCAGCCGTATGCTTATGCCTTATGCTGGGAAGCAAGGATCGTAGTTGGTTGAGCTGCTTACCTTGGCAAAATGGTCGGCAACAGTATTGGTAATGTCCACGAGATCGTCAATGACATTCCCGGCCACCTCAGGTGTGGTGACCAATGACTGGGTGAACCTGTTGTTAAGTACATTGATGGTGGACCGGACCTGACTTAGGGGGGTGGGACAATTCAACTTGGACACAAAACTACAATTATTCCGTTTTGCCGCTTTAATTGTCCTCCTTGCCTCAGCCTATGCCGCTTTATCGGCAATAAAGGCTGAGTTTGCTGGCTTTTTTCTCAAAAATTCTGTATCTCCTATTGCACTTAGTGAGTGCTTGTCAGCAGTCTGGTGTCCATCACAAAACTATGCTTGTTTGGGATAATGGTAGATGTCTTGGGAACAGCGGCCTCAGTTGTATGTGTAATGTAAGACTGTAGGTGTGCAACTTTCTCATTAATGTTATCTCCCGATATTATCTTGATTGGTGACCCGTGAGTAGTTCTTCCAATCTCCTTTCTTAACCCCTTAACCGCAGGGCGTCACTTTCGTGACGCTTGGGAGCAAGGGATCATACCGCGGGGCGTCGCTTTTGTGATTCTGTGTTATTTTGAATTCACCCAGGCTTCCAAGTGGGGGCTTGTATCATCTATCAGTACTGCCAATGTCCAACACTAGTCAGCACTCCTAATCTCATCTGTACTCCCATCCATTGTTGACAATTTAGCCATTTCTCCCCGTTCTTGACTCCCCTCCCTACCCCCCTCCATTACCCTATCCTCTCGCCTGCCCGGCCGTGCTACGCTAAGTAAATCTTCCCTGGAATTTTTCACTGATTTCATCCATTAAAATAAGCCCTATGTCCTATTCTTATACCAAATAATATATACAAGAAAGAAATAAGGTAAGTGAGAGTGCCATACACCTGGAATTGGCTAATTATCACCTGACAACACCTCACGTGCACTCGTTCGCTAATTTTCGCTGTTTTTTTCCCCTTGAAATATGCCGTATAATCTATTTTCGTAATAAATATACATGTAAGGAGGGAAGGGAGAAGCCTAAGTGATATTTACATTCACCTGGAACTACCTAATTCATAATGTATTGTCTAGATTTCCTGCCAATCATATCAGTGCTAGACAAAGCTGTTTCAAGATATAACATTGGTAGCTCTGAATATATATCTCCCTAAGTAGGCCTCTAATCTATTTTCGTAATAAATATACATGTAAGGAGGGAAGGGAGAAGCCTAAGTGATATTTACATTCACCTGGAACTACCAAATTTATAATGTATTGTCTAGATTTCCTGCCAATCATATCAGTGCTAGACTTAGCTGTTTCAAGAAGTAATATTGGTAACTCTGAATAACCCCTAGCAGGCCTCCACGCTGGTCCTCCTCGTTATCAGTTCACTCTCATCTTCCCAAGCGAGAGTACGTATGTTTCTTCTTGCTGACTTCAAGGCCTTTTTTCACCCCCATGCAAATGGCCCTGTGACCTTTACCCCCTACTAAACCTCGTGTGGAAAGAGGTAAAGGGCTAACAATTGATAAAAGAGTGACTACGATCTTTCTATTGAGTAAAACAGTGCAAGTGGAATTGTAATAATGTGTAAATAATGTGTAAACAGCAAGTGAAAGTAATGAATGTAAATATACGTGAACAATGGAAAATGGTTTTATAAGTTATTTCAAGTGACAGTGCACAACACAGTGTAAATAAAATAGAAATGTAAATAACGTAAATAAAATAGAGAACGTAAATAGAAATGTAAATGAGTAGTATTATAAGAATACGAGTATATACCCTAGGAGTAATGAAAGTGAAAGTTTCACTCTAGCATGTCTGAATGCTATGAGTTATGAGAGTGAAGATGAAAGTGACATTCACTCTCAATGCCAGTATACAGGACGAGAAAGTGAATGCTACGTATTTTACTGAAAGAAATTGAATCCCTACAGTGACAATAAACTAATACTACTGAAGGAAACTTATGGATAAAGACTGTAGATATATATAAGTGTTATATAGTAATAGAAATATAAAGTGTGAGGGGTTTTATGAATAATAAATGACAGACTACCAAGAGCGAACTAGTGCCAGTGCGACGATCAGACGCGCTCGTAATTTCCATTGCTTTCACAGTGTTTTTTTTTTTAGTATGGATCCCAAACTACTTGAAAATTGTAGAATAGTGTTTATAGTGTTTGTATCTGGCTGTGGTAATCATATTACGGGTTGTCGGGAAGTGTAAAGTGGAGACTTCGTTACCCTACTTCAGAGGTCTCCACAAGTCCTACGGTAACCGACGAAGGCTCAACAATCATTCCAGGAGAAAGCTGAAGGTATGTGCCATAAGCATATGTAATTTTATTATTCTAGGACTAATAACTGATTTTTGGCAAATATTTTTTGAGAGTCTGTCGGAGCCCAAATAACCCCGCGGCACATGCAAGTCATTGGTAAACAAGCCTGCGGTGTAGGGGTTAAAGTTAACTTTAGGTGGTAGGGGAGGCCGATAATCATCGCGTGAATAAGAAAGACCGATCAAGAGAAATGTTCGCTACCCATCGGGTTGTCATACTGGTCCCAAGAGATGTTAATGTGTACATCAGGAGATGACAAGGACAGATTTATACATGTCATGTTGCCAGTGTGGTCGTCTACACGATTCGCTCTACCATTGTTTAGAAGACAGAGGCTTTGACTGAAGTACTAGGTCGGCTACTTGTCCCCCTTTACCATCACTCCTAAAGCTTCCACACTGATAGTGATGGGCATTAACATCGTCTAAAATTAATCTGTGGCCCGGAAGTTGATGGATAAGTGAAATGAAAGCATCACCATCAATGGGAACAAGTCAGTGGGATAGAACAAATAGACAGATACATGTTGCCAAATTTCACCCTGCACGCAGTAGCTGCCAGTGTAAAATACAGCACCATTTCCGTGTGTGAGTGATTTGTGTGAGTATATGGCATTTTGCCATGATCCCCATATCTTCTATACAAATGGTAGTGTTTGAACTGAGGAGGATCAGGATGATCCTCCGGTCGAGTCTCGTGTAAACAGACAACATCCGGTTTATGTAAAGCTAACAAAAGGCTTAAATTTTTTAGTTTATTTCCAATAGACCTACAGTCCCACTGAATAATACTGAATATGACGGTTTAAGATTTATGGGATGGGCCTGTGTGCTTAGCTTTCTTTGATCCCCCGCTGGCAGGTGAACGACAACCGGGGAAAAGATCCTGGTTATTGTTAACGGAAACCTCCATTGATTCATCAGTTATGTGGTTCCCAGACCCCCACTCCCCGAGGAAGATCTAACTCTTCTCTCCCTCGCTGGAGCAGGAGCAGGAAAAATATAAGGACGTGACTTTGAAAGAGTGGTCAGGTTAATCATATCAGACTAGTCAGACTTCAGTTTAGGTCTTACTGACTGAGAAGCAGCAGCAGCCTGAGAGTAAGTGGTTGTTGCGATATCAGTGAGAGAGTTGGGATGTACAGGAGGAGCAGACAAGGGAGTTAAACTAGTGACATGAGTGCCGGGGACAGGGTCAGTTTGAGACTCCACTGTGCACATCACGAGACGGGACATAACCGCCGATGCATAAAGGACATTAAGTTTGGGAGAAGCTTGCAACTTCCCAACCTTCTTCCTGGCATCGTAGTAGGATAAGCCCTCCGTTGCCTTGCCTTCACTGTGCAGATCTCTTTCTTGTCTTTCCACTTGGGACAATCCCTCGAGAAAGTGGAGTGAGTACCCTTGCAATAAAGCAACATTCAACTAGGGAAATACAGTGGACAGCAGAATGACCCACAGTTGCACACCTGCCACACACCGAGCCAGAGCAGCAAGTCTTTCAGTATATGCATGTCCATAGAGTTGACATTCTGAACATCTAAGAGGATTAGGGATATACGGTCTTATGTTAAGAATTTCGTAACCAGCTTTGATCCTCGATGGGAGTGCAACTTTTCCAAAAATCAATACAGTTGTTGCAGTCTTCTTCCTTATGCGTCTGAGAATCTAGTAATGAATCTCGCATCAAAGACATCTTGCATAGCAAGTCCACGTATGATATCGTTCTCTTCCATGACCAGGAGAGCCCTACAAATGATAATTCCCTTGCATGAATTCATGGAGTGAGGGATCCTTGGCTCATCATCGTAGCAGGTTTTGACAAGGAGGTCTCGACAATCAAGTTTTCTAACCTGTTCAACTTCACCAGCACAGGCTTCAGTTTCCTTCTTAATGAGAAAATGATTGAGGCTAGGCCGGGAAGTAGGATCAATAGCATGTAGCTGTACAAATGTCGCATTATGTCGTGGGATGGCTAGCAGTGATAGAGTTTGGGGGTGGCCGTTCCTTAAGTCAGTTCATGTCGCAGTGAAGGTGTCAGAGCCACCTCCCTCCTGAAGGGAGGGAGGGGAACCAGGGAAGATCCAACATAGTATCCACCTTCCCCTTCCGGAGGAAGCAGGAAAGAGAGAGAGAGAGAAAAAAAACGAACAAGGGACAAGACACCCAGGGAAAAACAGCTAAGGCTGAAATAATCCTCTCAATCTACATTCAGGAGGTCAGGTCTATGTTTATACTCACCCCAGAACGATCAGTGGGGGATTCACCACACAGGTAAGTAAGCAAAGATAATCTCAGGAATAGATACAAACACCTAACATGTCTCTAAATAGGGAAGGGAGGAGAATGAGTACTAACTAACCTAGCTGATAAACACCCTAACAGTAAACAAAAACAAAAGCAGGTGAGGCAGTAATATATCTAGAGGAGAGTTCAGCACATACATTCGCTCTCTCCGCAACCAAGCATCGAAGACCCCGGTAGGCGAATGCTGGAGAGTCAAGTGAAGGCAAATCCAGCCGAGCTTTCCTACATCACCTCACACGGAGTTCGCAAGAGTGAGCCTGGGGGAGCAGACAAGATGACAAAGGCTTTGACTCTTGTACCCCGACACATAAAGAGTGGAAACTGGTAGGGTACGCGATTAAAGCTTCTTACTTAAAGTATGAATCTGTCTTCACATGTGACTCCTAGTTTATTAACCCCTTAACCGCGGGACGTCACTTTCGTGATGCTTGGGAGCAAGGGATCATACCGCGGGGCGTCGCTTTTGTGATTCTGTGTTATTTTGAACTCACCCGGGCTTCCAAGTGGGGGCTTGTATCATCTATCAGTACTGCCAATGTCCAACACTAGTCAGCACTCCTAATCTCATCTGTACTCCCATCCATTGTTGACAATTTAGCCATTTCTCCCCGTTCTTGACTCCCCTCCCTACCCCCCCTCCATTACCCTATCCTCTCGCCTGCCCGGCCGTGCTACGCTAAGTAAATCTTCTCTGGAATTTTTCACTGATTTCATCCATTGAAATAAGCCCTATGTCCTATTCTTATACCAAATAATATATACAAGAAAGAAATAAGGTACGTGAGAGTGCCATACACCTGGAATTGGCTAATTATCACCTGACAACACCTCACGTGCACTCGTTCGCTAATTTTCGCTGTTTTTTTCCCCTTGAAATATGCCGTATAATCTATTTTCGTAATAAATATACATGTAAGGAGGGAAGGGAGAAGCCTAAGTGATATTTACATTCACCTGGAACTACCTAATTTATAATGTATTGTCTAGATTTCCTGCCAATCATATCAGTGCTAGACAAAGCTGTTTCAAGATATAACATTGGTAGCTCTGAATATATATCTCCTAAGTAGGCCTCTAATCTATTTTCGTAATAAATATACATGTAAGGAGGGAAGGGAGAAGCCTAAGTGATATTTACATTCACCTGGAACTACCAAATTTATAATGTATTGTCTAGATTTCCTGCCAATCATATCAGTGCTAGACTTAGCTGTTTCAAGAAGTAATATTGGTAACTCTGAATAACCCCTAGCAGGCCTCCACGCTGGTCCTCCGTTATCAGTTCACTCTCATCTTCCCAAGCGAGAGTACGTATGTTTCTTCTTGCTGACTTCAAGGCCTGTTTTCACCCCCATGCAAATGGCCCTGTGACCTTTACCCTCTACTAAACCTCGTGTGGAAAGAGGTAAAGGGCTGACAATTGATAAAAGAGTGACTACGATCTTTCTATTGAGTAAAACAGTGCAAGTGGAATTGTAAATAATGTGTAAATAATGTGTAAACAGCAAGTGAAAGTAATGAATGTAAATATACGTGAACAATGGAAAATGGTTTTATAAGTTATTTCAAGTGACAGTGCACAACACAGTGTAAATAAAATAGAAATGTAAATAACGTAAATAAAATAGAGAACGTAAATAGAAATGTAAATGAGTAGTATTATAAGAATACGAGTATATACCCTAGGAGTAATGAAAGTGAAAGTTTCACTCTAGCATGTCTGAATGCTATGAGTTATGAGAGTGAAGATGAAAGTGACATTCACTCTCAATGCCAGTATACAGGACGAGAAAGTGAATGCTACGTATTTTACTGAAAGAAATTGAATCCCTACAGTGACAATAAACTAATACTACTGAAGGAAACTTATGGATAAAGACTGTAGATATATATATAAGTGTTATATAGTAATAGAAATATAAAGTGTGAGGGGTTTTATGAATAATAAATGACAGACTACCAAGAGCGAACTAGTGCCAGTGCGACGATCAGACGCGCTCGTAATTTCCATCGCTTTCACAGTGTTTTTTTTAGTATGGATCCCAAACTACTTGAAAATTGTAGAATAGTGTTTATAGTGTTTGTATCTGGCTGTGGTAATCATATTACGGGTTGTCGGGAAGTGTAAAGTGGAGACTTCGTTACCCTACTTCAGAGGTCTCCACAAGTCCTACGGTAACCGACGAAGGCTCAACAATCATTCCAGGAGAAAGCTGAAGGTATGTGCCATAAGCATATGTAATTTTATTATTCTAGGACTAATAACTGATTTTTGGCAAATATTTTTTGAGAGTCTGTCGGAGCCCAAATAACCCCGCGGCACACGCAAGTCATTGGTAAACAAGCCCGCGGTGTAGGGGTTAAACCCCTTTACGTTGTGAGGTTTTATGTTACTCAAGCTACAACCAAACGGTTTTATTACGCTTAGGAATGACTTTTGAAACCTGAGAGATTTTATATAGCATTGACTAAGCCTTTCACTATATAGGTGATCTCCTAAGCTGAAAAAAAAAATAAATCACCTGGTCATAGCAAGATTTAAAAAAAATTCTGGTTCAAGTCACAGGTTAAAGAAGAATCACTGGGATCATAAAGACGGATTATAGTTCACGCATTACGTATGTATTACAGTCCAATTTCTTATTCATGCACCGGATACACCTAAGACAGTGCATTACTTAACCCCTTATCCGCGGGGCGTCACTTTTGTGACGCTCGGCCACAATGGATCATACCGCGGGGCGTCACTTTTGTGATTCTGTGTTATTTTGAATTATCCCGGGCTCTCAAGTGGTGGCTTGTATCATCTATCAGTACTGCCAATGTCCAACACTAGTCAGCACTCCAAATCTCATCTGTACTCCCATCCATTGTTGACATTTTAGCGATTTTCCCCCCTTCCTGACTCCCCTCCCTACCTGCCCTCCATTACCCTGTCCTCTCACCTCCCATGCCGAGCTGCACTAAGCAAATTTCCCCCTGATTTTTCCACAGATTTCATCCAATGAAATAAGCCCTATGCCCTATACTTATACAAAATAATATATACCAAAAAAAAAGAAGGTAAGTGATAGATAGTGTTATACACCAGGAATTGGCTAACTATCACCTGACAACACCTCACGTGCATTCATTCACTACATTACCACGGTAATTTCCCCTTTGAATTATGCCTTGTAATCGATGTCTGTAATAAAAATATATATCAGAAAGGAAGGGAGAAGCCTAAGTGACATTTACATTCACCTGGAACTACCTGTTTCTTTATGTATTGCTGAGATTTTCTACCAATAAAAAATTAGCATGTAAGTTAGCAGCTGTCAGCCTCAGTGTCATTGTCAACCCTTGCCTTCTCAGATAAGCCGCGGCATTTAGTTCCTTGTCCTCTGCTGTGGTCAAACCATGTCGCACTCGTGCCCCGCCATTTCTGCCGCTTCTGCGCCCATTGCAAAGGGCCCCGTGACCTCTACCCCCATAAAAAGTCGTGAGGGAAGCAGGAAAGGACTTAGTGACTCTGCAGTGGCAAGTGAACTAGCAGAATTGTCCATGGTGATGATGGATAGTGATTTTGACGATTCGGGTGAATCGTGTGATGAGCTGGGTGAGGTAATCGTGCCAGAAAGTGCTAGTACGAGTGCTTCAGTGTCGGAAGTTATCCCTAGCTCCAAGAGAAAGGAGCCGTTAGTGCAGCAAGGGAAGGAATTTGGGAAGGGAGTGAAAAGGCGGTGTGTTAGCCCCAGAACAATGGCCCCGCGTGACCCAACCCGCCATGAGTCCCGAGTTGATTCACCTCCCCGTTCCCCAAGCCCCACTTCACTCATTTCTTCCACTTCGTCTGCTGAGTTATCTCCGGAGTCTTCGTCGTCGGAGTCACCACCAGCATCAACAGTGAAGGCAGGCCGTAGAGGAAGAGGTAAATCCTGGACTGGTAAAAGTAGAGTTGGTAGTAGAGTAAGGGCTGCTAGTGCTGTACGGCAACCCAGGGTCAGTGCAAGTGACCTTGAACGGGGTAAATCTTCCTCACAGCCACCCACCACCACCACCCACCCTACACCGCCACGACAGGGAATCCTGGACGCCTTCACGTGGACAGAAGGGTCCGATTTTGTGCCTGAACATTTAGTTTTTGATGAGAGCTCCTCAGGAGTTCAGCCTGCCTTCACTATTGACGATAATGCTGAGTGTGTGGACTACCTTTTGGCCTTCCTAGATGACAAAGTCATGGAGCACATATGTGATGAGACCAACAGGTATGAATCACAACGTGCTGCAACTGGTACAGGTGAAGCCAAGATGCAACAATGGTCCATGCTGGGAGTGCAGGAGCTGTATGTGTTCTTTGCCCTCATGTTTCTCATGCCACATTCCAAGAAGCATGAGTTGGAAGAATACTGGTCCATGGACCCCTTACTACCCTCACCCACCTTCAATAAGTACATGACCAGAGATCGCTTCCGGAACATCATGGGAAACCTGCACTTTTCCGACAACGATGTACCTTCCCAAACCGACCCTCTCTGGAAGATCCGGGAGATTCTGAACAGAATGAAGGATAAGTTTATGTCATTCTTCCACCCCTTTCAGAAGGTTGTCATTGACGAATCCTTGGTTTTGTTCAGAGGACGTCTTCGGTTTGTTCAGTACATTCCAAGCAAATGCCATCGCTTTGGAATTAAGTTCTTTGTACTGTGCGACTGTAAGACGGGGTACATCCTTGACTTCGTCATTTATTCAGCCAGCACTGTCGATCTGGATAAAACACACCCCCTTGGCTTCTCAGACTGTGTAGTGAAAGTGCTCCTTGAAAAGTATTTTGGTGGGAATCATGTGCTGTATACAGACAACTATTATACAGCACCAAAACTTGCCAAATACCTTTCTGAGCACGGCATTGGCTCCTGCGGCACTGTCAAAAGTAATCGTGTCCACTTCCCTAAATTCCCAGAGGCAGGAACCTCACAGCGAGGAGACGTGCACCTACGCAAGTCTGAGAAGATGCTGGCAATACGGTGGCATGACAAGAGGGTCGTGCACATGCTCACCACCGTACATGAGGGGGAGATGACAGACAGTGGGAAGGTCGACCTGATGCTGTGTTGGCCTACAATATCAACATGCGGCTGGTGGACAAGTCCGACATGATGATTGGTGAGATCGACTGCCTCAGGAAGAATACTAGGTGGTACAGGAAAGTTTTTCTGCATCTCATAGATATGACGATGCTGAACGCCTTCATCCTGTACAAGATGAAGGTCAAGCCACCCAAGTCTTTCTCCCTGAGGTTGTTCGCCAGGACTTGTGTCCAGCAGCTGCTGGAAAGATATGGTAGGGTGACAGCAGCAACTCCAAGGCGCCATCCAGTAACACTTCCCGACCGACTTGAGCATAGGGCATATATGGATCGGCACAGACTGGAGCTAATGCCTGCCACAGGGAAAAGGAAGGCTGCGATCCGCAGGTGTCAGGTGTGTGCACATACCACCCGCCACACACCTGAGCACAAACGCACCTCTTGGCAGTGCGCTGAGTGCCAGGTTCCCCTCTGTGTTACCTGCTTCTTTGATTACCACAGCCAGAAGCAGTTCTAACAGTGCAAGTGGGAAAGGAGAGTAATGTGTAAATAATGTGTAAATAGCAAGTAAAAGCAATGGATGTTCAGTACATATGACTGAACAGTGTATTATAGTTTTATCTTACTGAAAGTGACAGTGAATAACATAGTGTAAGTAAAATAGAAGGGTAAATATTGAAAATACAATAGAAAATGTAAATAGTAGTGTAAGTAATTAGTAATATAAGAATATGAGTACAAATACTTTATGTTATAACAGTGAAAGTGAATCTGTGGCTCTCTACGTATTTTACTGAATGAAAAATTGAATGACTTCAGTGACAATAAACTAATACTACTGAAGGAAACTTATGGAGAAAGACTTCAGATATATATAAGTGTGATATAGTAATAGAAATATAAAGTGTGAGGGGTTTTATGAATAATAAATGACAGAGTACCAAGAGCGAACTAGCGCAAGTGCGACGGTCAGACGCGCTCGTAATTTCCATTGCTTTCACAGTGGTTGTTTTTTGGAGTATGGAACCCAAACTACTTGAAAATCATAGAGTAGTGTTTATAGTGTTAATATCTGGCTGTGGTAATCATATTACGGGTTGTCGGGAAGTGTAAAGTGGAGACTTCATTACCCAAATTCAGAGGTCTCCACAAGTCCTACGGTAACCGAGGAAGGCTCAACAAACATTCCAGGAGAAAGCTGAAGGTATGTGCCATAAGCATATGTAATTTTCATATTCTAGGACTAATAACTGATTTTTGGCAAATATTTTTTGAGAGTCTGTCGGAGCCCGAATAACCCCGCGGGACACGCAAAACATTGGTAAACATGCCCGCGGTGTAGGGGTTAAGGTTTTCTGTTTCTTAGGTAGGTTTGGATACAGGTAGCTTACTAGTAATTAAGATGGAGCCACTTAATTCAAAAACCCATCGATGTTCCATAAAATATCTCCACTAATACTGTACACTACCTGACCATGTGTTTAGTATGGATGGTTTTATTCGTGCTAAAGTCGGGAAATGTGAAGGTGTGTGACACCATCTATTGTGCGTATGAGGATTACTGGACCTTAGGAATGGACTGTGTATTTTATGTAGAGATTTAGATACGTTAAAGATAGAACCAACCAAATCTAGTCTTAGTTTTGCACACATTCACATACACATTGCCTACACATACACATACCTGCACATTCACATTCACACACATAGCCTACACATACACATACCTGCACATTCACATTCACATACACATAGCCTACACATACACATACACATACACATACCTGCACATTCACATACACATACACAACCATGTATGTAAAGTAGGCAGCAGGATCTAAAGCCAGTATGATGATCTTGCAATGCTGGCCCATTAAATGTTGTGTCGTGATGGAGAGGATAAGATTGTACAGTCATAAGAAAAACTATCGTTACCCCTAGGCATGCTCGATGCGAAACGAACGTTAGCTGGGCTGTGTGGGCGGGTCCTTGCTGTTCGCCCCTCCCCTATCGAGTGTTGCCATATCACAATCCCATTACAAGAGTTGGAATAATGAGCAAGAATGAGCCATATGGCGGGGAAATATATAGGACGTGTTTGCGATACCCTGAGTGCATCGCCGGGGATTAAAAACGAAACTCGGCACGTTTATTATTTTCCTACTAATCAACACTTATTATCTATAGAATGCAATAAATAAATTATTTTTAAGGGTATTAAATCTATAGGCATCGACTTTTTTTTTTTTTTTTGATAGTCTAACAGGGGTGCACGAGTTCATTTGTTTGCTTTAGATGGGTGGTTAAATGCTTCAGATGGATGCTTCAGACATCTAGAGGCTGTTTTCGTAGCAGGGGGTGGGTATACAAAATAATAAAGCAATGAGGTGAAGCACGTATTATTATTTTCCTTCTACTCAACATTTATTATATGTACGAGCAGAAAGCAATACATATCAATTTTACATTGAAATTTACTAACTTGGCTTTTATAGGCTGAAGGACTATCATACGTCTGGCATGGGTGCACGTACTCATTGCCCGTCTGCATGTGTGTTGCCGACTTTACACCATTCTGTTATACTTTTATTTAATGAATTTGGTGCCGGATAATAAAACGTAGTGTCTTTATGCGCGGAGGCCAAACGATCAAATTAGCTTTTATTACCTCTAGAACAAATTCTAATATTTGTGTCTCACATAACCAACATTGAGGGGTTTGCGGTACAAACTTTCCTGTCCTGTCATTCCACAGCACTTCGTCGTTGTGTCATAGTGCATAGCTCTGAAGGGTAACGATAGTTTTTCTTATGACTGTTCGCACCGTCTCAGTATATTGCTTACCTGAACGCCTTCGACTCGGAACGTAAAATGAGCAACACAGGGAGATTTTAAGAATAAATATCCATCGTCCTGAAGTGTCCCCTAAACTGAATGAAATTGCGTAGAAATACCAGTAAGAAGTTAATCCATCCGTTCATCCATCATCCAGTCTTACGTTGCCCCATGAGAAGCGTAAGAGCCCGTGGCTAGGCTAGTTGGTCCTGATATTTAAGACGAGAGTGACCAGCCTCAATCATCCCTGAGTGGCATTATGTGAGCAATAAACCCCAACCATCCCTTGGATATAAATCTTCACCGGCCTAATTCGATTTGAGCACTGTAATTACCCAATAAACCATCAAGCGCCAAAATATGGTTATATGATTACCACCCAGCGTAGTAAATGGATTCCTCGTGTACAGGAAACCATTATGCTTGTCACTCAATGTACAGTGACCCACAGGCAGAAAGAAGAGGAAAAAGTGAAGGAAAGAAAGACAGAAGAGGGAACGTAAAGTCACCGGAAGGCAGAAGGAAGAGGAAAGAATGAAGGAAAGAAATTCATCATCATACTGAAAGCATTCCACTACGCGAGTTTAGCACTGTACTGAGAGAGAGAGAGAGAGAGAGAGAATATATATATATATATATATATATATATAAAGAGCCCTCGGATTGAAGACATCATTCTCCCTTAATTCCTACTACGACGGAAAATTTTATTCAGTTTAGGAGACAATACTTGAGTGAGATGTAAAAAAAAAAGTGTGTGTGTGTGTGTGTGTGTGTTGGGCAAAGTATTATATTTCTGCTGTGTAATATCTAATCACTGCTGAGGGTGCCTGAGGGTGGTTCTATTGCAGGGGCAAATCAATAGGAGAGAGAGAGAGAGAGAGAGAGAGAGAGAGAGAGAGAGAGAGAGAGAATGTCTTTGTGCTCGTATGTATGTATGTATGCTTTGTTCGATTCACACATATGTGCATATACAAATCTACGTTTTATATCATTTTATATTTACTTAGACCCAATTAAGTAGCTCCGAAACACTCCATTTAATTTTATTTCTGTCTTTAATTTTGAAGCATCGTCTCTCTCTCTCTCTCTCTCTCTCTCTCTCTCTCTCTCTCTCTCTCTCTCTCTCTCTCGTCTGCATGCCTTTGCCCGCTCAATCTTAAGACACCTTGTACATCTTACAACACTACAATTTCTTTTGCTTCTTCTCTTTCTTCATCTTCATATTCTTCTCCGCCTTATTCCCCAGTCGTGGCTTCCTGCACTTTTTCGTCTCCTTTGCCGTCTTTAATTTGCTGTGCTGTTTCCCTCATACGCATTTCTGTCATATCGCCACATGCACGTACCGTCTCTCCATCTGTCTTTCCTATTTAGTCCTCACTGCATCTTGCACCACATGCCACGCCACGCCATTCCACGCCAGGCCATGGCACTCTTCCAAGTCACTCTTCCCACACCACATCACAACACACCATGATACCCTCTCCTACCTTTCTCGCAACACACCCCACATCACACCATACAACACCACACAGCACCAAAACACCCTCTCCTAACTCTCGTAACTACCTCTTAACGCACCACACCACACCACACCACACCTCAACAAAACACACCCTCTCGTAACACTCTCTTCCAATATTTAAGAGGCGCATGAGAGGCTGTTTTAATTAATGGAAGGGAAGAGTAAACGTCGGGTATCGGCACCAATTATACGGCTGATGGAGGTGTGTGTGTGTGTGTGTGTGTGTGTGTGTGTGTGTGTGTGTGTGTGTGTGTGTGTGTGTGTGTGTGTGTGTGTGTGTGTGTGTGTGTGATTTATAATTATTTATGTTGGTTGTGTGTGTTTTTATCTGGTATTGGAATCGGACATTTTTATTTTTAATTATTATTTATTTGTCTTTGTGCTCGTATGTATGTATGTATGCTTTGTTCGATTCACACATATGTGCTTATACAAATATACGTTTTATATCATTTTATATTTACTTAGACCCAATTAAGTAGCTCCGAAACACTCCATTTAATTTTATTTCTGTCTTTAATTTTGAAGCATCGTCTCTCTCTCTCTCTCTCTCTCTCTCTCTCTCTCTCTCTCTCTCGTCTGCATGCCTTTGCCCGCTCAATCTTAAGACACCTTGTACATCTTACAACACTACAATTTCTTTTGCTTCTTCTCTTTCTTCATCTTCATATTCTTCTCCGCCTTATTCCCCAGTCGTGGCTTCCTGCTCTTTTTCGTCTCCTTTGCCGTCTTTAATTTGCTGTGCTGTTTCCCTCATACGCATTTCTGTCATATCGCCACATGCACGTACCGTCTCTCCATCTGTCTTTCCTATTTAGTCCTCACTGCATCTTGCACCACATGCCACGCCACGCCATTCCACGCCAGGCCACGGCACTCTTCCAAGTCACTCTTCCCACACCACATCACAACACACCATGATACCCTCTCCTACCTTTCTCGCAACACACCCCACATCACACCATACAACACCACACAGCACCAAAACACCCTCTCCTAACTCTCGTAACTACCTCTTAACGCACCACACCACACCACACCACACCTCAACAAAACACACCCTCTCGTAACACTCTCTTCCAATATTTAAGAGGCGCATGAGAGGCTGTTTTAATTAATGGAAGGGAAGAGTAAACGTCGGGTATCAGCACCAATTATACGGCTGATGGAGGTGTGTGTGTGTGTGTGTGTGTGTGTGTGTGTGTGTGTGTGTGATTTATAATTATTTATGTTGGTTGTGTGTGTTTTTATCTGGTATTGGAATCGGACATTTTTATTTTTAATTATTATTTATTTTTTTTTTTGTCATTATAGGACGATTGTATTCAGCTTGGGAGGGAATTTTGCGAAGGGGGGGGGGTGTAGTGTATATGTAACCTTAATAAATCCAGCCATTATATTAGTTGAAAAAAAATGTCTGGGAATAGCAAGAATAAAAAAAAAAAAAAAAAGTAAGTCATAGGATTACAGTGATTTGACACTGATTTTCGCCACTCATTACAAAGTCACGCTTGGATTTAAGTATGTATATGTGCAATTTTTCAGCACACAGGTTTCGTATTTTGCTTCAGAGTCTTTTCATTATACATACCACCTGCATTAGCGAAATTTTACTGACCATAGCATCGAAAAAGTAGCTGCTACCGCATCTGTTAGTGGGAAATGGTGGTGGTGAGATGACAATGGTGGATTTTGCTCAAGGTGGCTGTCGGATACAGTGTGGTCCAGTTTTACTGCTCCTTTTAACTTCTGGGGTTCCAAACTAGTGAAGCAAGACTCCAATACCTTTGACAGTATTGTTGATCATTTTAGCAGTATCAATAGCCTGTGAGACTGTTTAAAGAGGGTGTAAAAGAACTACTTTGGCAAACTGTATATTGGCAGGTCAGTTTGTTGTCTTGGTTGGTCCATTATAGTATGTAATTCATGCAATACTATGAGATCTGTTTAATTTTTGCTCCCTCAAGACATTTTCTTTTCCCCAGGAGGGCTCGCAAGGTGAAGGTGTTAGAAACCACCTAATGATTGTTTTTTTTTTTTTTTTCTCTCTCGTGGCTTAAGAATTAACAGCAGCGTTTGTTACACTGCTAGTATCCTGCTGCTGGTACTTAGTTGTGGTCGCAGGCAACCTTAATTGGTCCATTTGCGGCTCCACCCAACACCATTAACCTCTGCACTGCTTGGGTACCTCGCACACGGATTAAATAGTTTGGTACACTTTAAGCAGTCTAGAATAACCGCTTGACTGCCTGCATTTCATTCAGATGAATAGTGATCGTCTGTTAATAATTCCTTCATTATAAAAGTCTCCCCGAGCCTAAGTGAAATAATTAAGGTTGAATTAATTAGGAGGGTTTATCGTACTGAGGAGTTTAAAGGGGACCCTCTAGCCTTTACAATACGGAAGTCTCTCCTAAGCTGAGTAAGTTGTATGAAAGTGGCACCAATGGAAAATAATAGAGGCTTCACCGTAGTAAAGTGGTTAAGGAGTATAAGATAACTTTTGACTTTATGTTGAAAGAAATAACTAAAGGATGGGAGCCTGCCAACATTGCCAATTCAAAAGAAAGTTTAACAAAAGAAATCCAGACTCAAGATTCGTTCACTGGGAGATGCCTGGCCACATTGCATATAAGAGAATGCTGGTTATAAGCACATGAAATATACAGACCGGAGAATTCAATTTTGCGAGTCGTTCAGAGGTGTGTTGTACAGTCGAGAACAAAAATTCGCTTAATATTTCATCGCATCTCCCCCCTGCCTCCGTCCGCTGTCTGTTATTTATAAGTTGGGAGAGGAATGGTATGTGTCTCTGCCCATTATTGTCTTGGCAGTAATACGCCTGTTATTATAGTGATAGACTCGGTGCTGGAGAGGGAAGTCTTCCTGTGGTGATATGAGACGGGTCAACTGCTTGGATATGCAGACGTCCCTCTACTGCTTCCCTATCTCCCGCAAGGAGGATGGTGAACTGCAGAAGGGTAACTTAACTTGCAGCTCACCAGTTTCACATTTCAGATCAGCCTGGGCCAAAAGAAAAAAAAAAGACAAAGTTAAAGTTACACAGCGTTAAAGAAAGTTAAAGAGAGAGAGTTAGAGATTTTGGCATGCCAACACGAGTCCACAGCACCCAGCAAGGCAGTAATCAGCCACGGAGGGCATAATGGCGCAGTGCAATCGTGAGGTAGGACGAGCTTATCATGTCATTAGAGTATACCCCCCGTGATATATTGACAGAGAGAGAGACCCGACCCGTAGGCGTGTTGGCGTAAGGGAAGGTATTCTGGAAGGATATTAACATTCTCAGGCTCCTATGACTTACTCTTAGCTGAAATTAAATCGTCTGGCCTTAACTGCCGTAGAAAACTAGAGTCTGGTTATTACAAAAAAAAAAAAGAATAAAAAATAACTCATTCGGTATTATTTTATTTTTTTTCGCATTTTCTAGACAGTTTTTTTCAACTTAGGCATCACCTTTCGATTCAAGGTAAGAATTCAAGGTAACAATGAAGACTATATATCTAAGCATTCTGGTGTCATCAGTATATCCTAAGCCCAACAGGATAGTTTAGGAAGATTACAGTGAAAACTATGTCCACTGGCTAAGAGTTAAGAAAAATCAGCGGCTGCGGAACAGGCCCTTAATCTCGAGAATTTTTTTATGAATAGGGCGGCAGATTCGCGTGTATTGTGTGGTATCAGGGCCTGTGGGGGATGGAGGCTTAAGGGGAGGAATTATGGTTAAAGAGCGGTGTGTTTATTTCAGTGAGGAGGGGGTAATTTGGCCAGGTGAGGGATGGGCCATGTGTTGGCCACTCTACCATATGGCGCAGAAGAGGGGGAGGGTGGGAAAAGAGAGGGGGGGATTTTAGGGGAGGGAGATGAGTTGGTGTAAGTGGAAGAGGCTACAGGAAAGAGAGACGGGGTAGAGAAAGAGGAAAACTAGAGAAAGAGGGGACTGATGTGGTGGAGATGGGAAGAGGGACATTGACGGTAGTAAGAAAGTGGGGGTTAGAGAGACTGGGAGGGAAGGAGAGGAGCTGTATTAAGAGGAGACAGGGGAGAAGAGGAAGACTGGAGTTGGGGAAAGGGTGGTTGAAAGGAGACTGGGGGGAAGGCAGCAAGCGGAAGAGGGGGCTGCAGGAGGAGGGAGGGGGAAGAGTACAGGAGGGGAGTGGTAGTTGGAAGAAGGGAGGAGGAGCTAGCGAGAATGGGAAGAGGGGTCCATCGGTAATGGAAGAAAATAATCTAGCAAGGGGAAGGGGGCAAGGGACAGGAAAGGAGGACGTGCGGGGTGAGTATGGCTCGCGGAGTTGGGGGGGAAGGTGAATCACTGAAATTATATGCTCACTCCTCATACGAGCTTATGATTGATAATAAAAGCCTCACTGATAAGGAAAGCACTCTAGCATTTCCCTCATTATGACTTCCAAACGTTTATTTACTTTCCTGTGGCTATATAACTTTCTTAAGATAATGTTAGGTATAAAACTGTCATTTTTGCTTTTATCTCCACTCGCAGGGCTACCAGACACTTCACAACAAGGCCAGAGAGAACAGCGAAGGTAAATAAAAAGCCATTTGTGGATATAGTTAACTGTTGTGGAGATATTTATCGTACAGAGTGGCCAAGGTGTTCCATAAACACATCCCTAAGCCCCTCTTTCAGGTCTAGGTTGGATCATCATCATCATCATCATCATCATCGTCGTCGTCATCGTTAAGGAAATACAAATTTTGCTGATTGTATATTCTTTGTGTGTGTGTGTGTGTGTGTGTGTGTGTGTGTAGGAAAATACATATATCGAGACTGCAAAGCTACGTCTAACATACAGCAAAAAATCAAGGTGTAATATGCAGATTAAACTTCTAAGCAATCCCAACCCTCTAATACTACGGCCCCAGAGCACCTGTTAATTAAAACCAGGTGGAGGTGGTGCGTGGCGGGTATTATTAAGTGAATCAGTACCTTCGTTTTTTTTACTAACTATTGTTTATCAGGCTCCTCTGGGAGGAGGTTAGCTTGATAGATGGATGGCCTTGGTACTTTTACTTTCAACTCTCTCTCTCTCTCTCTCTCTCTCTCTCCCATCTTTTGATTTAAAAAAAAAAAAATGCATGCATAGAGTAAGTATGTGGCTGTATGCCCAAATTTCCTTTTCCATATTATTCTACTTTCTGCCGATCCTATAAAATTCCTTCGGGTTTTTCATTCCTGCAAGGTATTACTTCCTCTCTTGTTTCCTGTACGGCTAATGCCGGAGGGTCTGGAGGGTGGGGGAGAGAGCCTTCTGCTGTGCTATCCTTTTCTCCTGCTCCTATGCACTATATCAGGATTAAGGCCGGACCACCTCGTAGGGACCGTAAGGTCTATGTGGTCTGTGTATCTATGTAACTCTATGTAACTCTCTCTCTCTTTCTCTCGTCCCACGTTTTCTTCTCACCACCCTTCCCTCCACCTCCCCATCTACGGCCTTCTCCCTCTCTTCTCTTCCCCATTTTACTCCTTATCCACCTTGTCCTCTCCCATTCCACCATTCTCTCCCATTTTCTCCCATGCATACCCTCCCAACCTCCACTTTCACTGTAACATTTGTTTTAATTTGCATAGTGTAGTACGTGTGTCTAACGAGACCATTAAATTGTGTCTTGCCTTTAGTACCAATAACTCCATCGCTACCAAGTAACGATCCCCTTCTTTCCTACGACACACCACTCTGTTAAACTGTACCCTTCCTTTATCACTCCATCCCAACTCAGTAACGACCCCCTCTACTGTACTTCTCTACAACATTCTGATTTAGACAATACTACCACCACGACTACTACTTCTTACACTACTACTGCTACTACTACTACTACTACTACTATTTAAATATATATATATATATATATATATATATATATATATATATATCACCTCCATCCATTGGGGAATTATATTGTGAAGATCAAAACCAACCTTCCTAATATAGTTCACCATTTGGAGTTGTAATGTGAAGGTTAACACTAACCCTCATATTACAATCCGTTGGCCCCAAGCACGCCAACGGCTGTGGTTACCAACCATCTACTATTACTATTATTATTTTATTTTATATTTATTGATATTACAGTGTATATAAAGACATTAAACTATTGGAGTCGCTGGTCTATGCGACTCTCGACCACTGTAGCTTCGTAATCCATACCCGCCAGAGAGACAGGCCTGAGGGCTGATGATCTTGTGCCCCTGAGACACAGCAGAGCGGACCTCACGAGGGAGAATGACAGTCGACATCTCATCCAGGCCATAACAGAACTCTGCGCTTGACGTTTCTTCTCAGAAAGAACCTCTGCCAGTCTCGAGTAGAATCTCACTGCCTCTGGACCCATCCCACTTGGTGTTGTGAACACAAGAGCAGTGAATCGACCGTGGTCCACATGTTGGATCCTTTCTTGATAATTCCTATTTTTTTCTTGTTCATTCCTCTTGTGTGCAGCTTCGAGAGACAGTTCACGATGACATGCTGCCATGGGATCAAATATCCTGATGTCGAAGAACGCCATCTGTCCACGTGTCCAGAAACCTCGAGCACTGACATCCACTCTTGCATAATTTGATGTGTTTGCTGTTCTGTGGGTGAAGTGCTCGCCGTCCAGGGGTAGCAGAGCTGGCTCAGTTGTGACATCATGGCATATTTCTTGAAACATTTTGGCAGTGAGGTCGCGTACTTCATCGTGTCGGATGCAAACAAAGCCTCCCTTCTTGCAAACCATTGCATGGTTTGCATCAAAGGCAATGCCACAGGCACAGTGTTGAGGTAGGTTCTCTATTGGCCACCCATATCTCAAGGCTACGGCGTCAATAAATTCTTGTTTGTTGAAGTGGAAACCTTTTGCCTTGAGAGGCAGGGTTGTGAGCCAGTTCGATGCCCCAACCTTCTGTGCAATTTCAACTCTTCTGTACTGGTCTGGTGTTAGATGTTCGATTATGTGCTGCAGCTGGTCTTTTTGTCTTGCTTCACGCTCCTTGCTTATCTGTGTCTTTATGTCTTTCTGCCTTTGGTGGTCGATTTCACTCGTCTCAGCCTGGGCGCAGATCTTCTGTGACAAGGATTCGGTGAGCCTGAGTGATGTTCTGTGTTCGTAGCTTGCCACGGCTACTGGATTTATAATGCCAAGGCCTCCCATCCTGGGTGGTAGTGCTAAAAGGTCCCTATCTTCTGGTGTGGGGATGTGGCCATTGGTTAGAGCTGGGAGGAATGAATCCTTGATTGCAACCTCCAGTGGTTGTAGCAGCAGCTCGATGTCTGGTATGGTCCTCATCACGAAGATCCACTTGTGCTTACACCATAGGTAAATGCACTGTATGCTGCATGAGGTTCTGTTTTTGCGTGGCTGGATAGTGTATGAATTTCTTCTACCCATGTCTTTACCTTATCATTCATATATTTGTCTTTGAATTCCTTGGTTCCAATCACAGCCTCTAGAAGCCTCTGACCTTCCTTGGTCACTATCACGTTTGTGTCTCTAAATGCTTCCTGTGCATCTTGATAGTAAGCTGGTTTCACGATCAAGATGGACTTACTTGCATTAGGGTAGTAACCTACTTCAGGGCCATGAGATGTTACAAGGTCCCACCATTTCCTCACATCCTCAACCTTGCCAGCACCCATGAGATCATCTGCATAGGCTACCTGTTTTACATTGGTGGCCTCGTATTTGATCTGTTGTTGCAGCACTGTCATCGCCAAGGCGTACATAGCCATGGCAACGCGGCCCCCTGGGTAGTTCCTTCTGTGGACTGGATTACACCGACATCGTGAGCAGCTGTCTTACCCACAGTGTAGAGGTCTGCTGGTTCTTTGTAGGTGTTTTCCACATATTGGCCAAATGCTGGGCATTTAACCTTCATATTGTGCAGCATTGCCTCCCGGTTGATGGAATTAAATGCATTTGAGGCATCAACTAATAATACTGCCTGACAGTCCTCTTCTCCATATATTATCCTCATGGAGTGAACTGCTGCCTCACCACCTGCCTGCTGCCCTGCACACACTTGGAGGTTGCCAACTGCCTGCTTCACATCATCTTTCACCACCTCCATGATTCATTTTCCTATAATCCGTCTTAAGACTTCACCCACCCCGATGGGCCTGCATCCAGGATTCTTATCAAGAGGGATTAGTCTGCAAGCCGTCAGTGCTTCAATGTTACTGCACTGACTTGAAGCCAGCTTCCTTGCCAGTGAGGCAATGGTGTTACATAGGTCTGTTGCTGCCTCCCCAAACTTGATGTTACTGAGGATTACTCGCCAAGATTTTGCATCCAGGCCTGATGGTCCTTCCCCTCCCTGTGTGTGCATTGTCTTCCGCCACACCATATCTCCAGTTATCCTATCATATATGATGGGATTGGGAGGAGTGTAGTTGCCGTCAAGCTTTGACTGGGCACTTGCTTGTCGTGCAGTCGGGTGTTTTTTCTTTAGTTGTTGCATTGTTTCATCTGTCAGGTCAAGTACTCCGTTTGGTGATTCAGTTGACAGGGATCTTGTTGCCATCGGATCTTCCCCTGTTTCATCTTGCTGCCAAAAATCCTTGCCACATCGTTGGTATCCTAATTTCTTCTGCCCCGGTTGTTTATTCTCATCTGCAAGGCCCTTGCCTCCTCAAGTAGATTGTCGATTTCACCTATTTTCCATGTTTCAACCCTCCTTTGAATGGCCTTAATATTTTCTGTAATGCTAGGTCTTGGGCGGGTCATGTTGAGGAAGAGATGTGATATTAGTGCAAGGACCTTAAGAGAGAATGAGACAATGGGTGAGTTATTGTTGTAGTTGGCTATCAGGCGAGTGATTTCCTTGATTATCTCAGTTGTAGCATTGCATTTGGGAGGTTCAAAAAGGTTACTTGACGACCATCCAACTATTTCATTATATGTGGTGTTCACCCAGGTTACTGCATTTTCTCGGGATTTGCCCATCCAGTATGAGGGACGACCTTCTAGCACAGACCTGTGAGGCTGTTCTGCTTCCTCGTTGTTTGTGTCACTACAGTTCTGAGGAGGTATAATACCTGGATGATTCACTCTTTCATGCACTCCTCTATGGTGGTCTTCATCCTGAGTTTCATTTCTATTATAAACTTCATGATGTTCCTCATCCCCAACTTCACTACTATTCACTTCCCCATGGTGATTTAACCCACCCAGCGCTTCCATATCTCTCGCATCTTGGCGTCCATCCCTTTCCCTCGCTTCACCACGGGGTCTTTCACCACCACGCATGTCTGTGTGATCGTGCATATTGTCAGTGACCCCCCCATCAATTTCCATGTCACTAATCTGTCCCCTGCCATGTTGGAAGCGGTCAAGTGCCGCTTCTGGTGGGCTGTGATTCCCTAACACATTCATACAGAAAGGTCCCATCCTACAGTATGTACACGGCGACCTGTTTGTTGCACATGAGCACCTGATACACTTATGCTGCCTACTGGAGCACTGACAACAATACTGTGGCATGGCGATGGTGTTTTTATACTGTGGTACAGTATTAATAATAATAATTATGTTTACTTTTTGTAGTACTCAAATGAAAATTAAGTATAATGTTACTAGAACTACTGTTTTACTATACGAATTTTAAATTTAGATTTGATATAAATGAAGAATGTGCTTGTTTTACTTCTGTTTTTGTAGATAATATGATTAAGTTATGAAGTAGTTTGCTCGTTTTTCTCTAGTTTTGCATATTAGTTAATATCTAATTGTTCTGTCTTATATTAATAATTGACTGAACTGATAGTTATTTATTTAAAGTTTGATATGAAGTAAAACTACGCTTCTTTGTTTAAGGGTTAAGTAGGTGGCCAATGGGTGTGGTGCAATACTGTGGAGCCTTGTTTATTGGTGATGGGTCTTCAGGCGTTAATTTGTAGGAGTGAGGGTGGTATATGGCGTGGCGGCAGTGTGTGTGTGTGTGTGTGTGTGTGTGTGTGTGTGTGTGTGTGTGTGTGTGTGTGTAGTTTTGTCATAAAGACTAAGTGTCATAAAGACTTTGTATCATAAAGCAGCGACTTTGTATTTGCTTGTAGAGGCGTATATTTTAGACTTGTGGTCGAGCGGCTTTTATATCTTGTAGTAGTTTCCCCACCAGATGTCATGTAGTGACGGGAGAGGTAAAGAATAGTATGGGACTATTTTTATTTGTCTTGGAAATATTAAACAGGTCTCTCCCATGGGAAGAGTATAAGTCCCGGGTAGCTACCTCCCTGTCTCGCTATCTCTCTCTCTTTCTATTCTAAGGCTAATCTCCGTCTCGACCTCTCTCTAGGGTCGCTTGTCTCCTTCTACCTAGCCTGTTCGGTGGCTAATCTCCGTCTGAGCTCTCTTTCCTAAATTCTGGTGTAGCAGGGGTGTGTCACGTGTGTTCCTCGTGGGTGGACTAGATCTTTGTTCACGAGAGGACTGCTAACAGCTAACTGCATCATCTCCTTACTGGCCGCTGTCGTCAGCTTTCCTCAGTGTTAAGAGGGTGTAAGCATGTTTAGCACTGCTCGATTCTCGCAGACACAACACCTTCTCATCATTTGACTTCCTGCTTCTATCTGTCTCTCTATCTATCTATTTATTATGGTTTGCAATTATAATATGGAGACCTACCACATTGCTCGGCCGCGCAAAAATGGCGTACCATCGACATTTAATAGTTATAATATATTAATACATACTACATACACATTATAATGAACTTATAAGCTAATTAAGTGAAATATATAATATTGTAAAGTAACATAATTGTATGAATATTGTATACATATATTATTCATAGTAAATAGTGATTATTCAGTAATATTACATTTAAACAAGTTGTATACATATTTGAATAAATGCAATATAATTGTGCAATGGTAATACTGCTAAGTTATACATTACATATTTGAGTTATCACTTTAGTAATGTCTAATATTTCATCTAACTTGTATGATGATACTGGTAATATAGAATTGTGCTATAATTGTATGACTTATATTGTGTTAATGCATAATTGTGTTGGCCTTATAATTGTAGTTACATTTTGTTAATGCAACTATTACATAAGTGTTTTGGCCTTATAATTGTAGTTAAAGTTACATAAAAGTTACATCTTGTTAATGCAACTGTTACATAATGGTACATATTGTTTGTAGTTACATAATTGTACTTAAAGTTACATAAAAGTTACATCTTGTTAATGTAACTGTTACATAGATGGTACATATTGTTTGTAGTATTGTTTGTAGTTACATAATTGTAGTTAAAGTTACATAAAAGTTACATCTTGTTAATGCAACTGTTACATAATTGGCAACGTGTAACATAATGCAATCATTTGTCGTTACATAATTGTTACATATCGTTTGTAGGTACATAATTGTAGTTAGTGTAACATAATGCAATCGTTTGTCGTTACATAATTGTTACATATCGTTTGTAGGTACATAATTGTAGTTAGTGTAACATAATGCAATCGTTTGTCGTTACATAATTGTTACATATCGATTGTAGTTACATAATTGTAATATGGAGTAACATAATTGTAATAACTGCAGTCCTAACATATGCTGCGGTCGATGATAGTGATTATGTATCATGCCACTTGTTTGTGGAGACACAATTTGCTTTTTTTGTTTGTAGTTTATGTGGTATTTTGACTTATGTAGTAACATTTACACTTATTTTCATTTGTTTGTTATGTGATCTTACTCTATTTCTCTTTTTTTTTTTCTGTTTTACTTTCCTTTCATTCTTTCTTTTTCTTTTCTTTTTTTCTTTTTTTCGTATGTATTGATTTTCCATAGTTTGTTTCTCTTTGCTTGTGTACGCTTTTTCCATGTTCATGGTTGCATAATTACTGGCTAATTTCCTTGGGATACTTTTTTAAAGTTTAGTTTATATTGCACAGATACTATAAAATGATATTATATAGTCCCATATTTTGTTATTTTATATAAAAAATATATACACTATATACAGTATTAACTATACACACTGACTTGTTGTTCACCTGTTCCTATCGTGGGTAATATGTGTGTCAGCACTGTGTGGAAATCATTGTCTTCACGATTGTGTTGAAGATGTTCACTCTTGCTAACGGCATTTGTGTTGGCCATTTTTTTTTTTTTTTCTAGTTTACCTTGTAACTTAATTTGTCTGTTTCCACTAGGTAGCTTTAATTAATAAATGTTTAATACAGTTCTTTTAATTGCTCACTGAGTAACTGTGATTGGATATTTTCTTTATCACTTTGTAGATATAATATGTATAGTTGTATATATGAAACACGTATTTTATGTACGTATAAATGGTAACACTCGCTGGTAGTAAATAAATGTTATAATAAATGAATGAATATATACAGTGTAGAATATTTATTGTTGGTGCAAGTATTTAATGATTGAATTATGAAGATAATTGAAGTAAGTATGTGTATTTAAGTTGTAACTATACAGCACGTTTTATATGTTTGTGCAGAAGCTTATTGTCTATCACTGTGTATTGTATAAATGAAGTAACTATGTAACTCACTAATTTTTTACCGTGGTGAGAATGGTGTGAGTGGTGTTGCACGTGGTGATAGCGTTGTTCTTCACGGGTTGATTGACGTGTTGTCGTCTCAGCACATGGTGACGTCGGCTTCCCACACTGGTAGCTGTGGTGAGTGAATGAGTAGCGATGAGTAACTTGAGTGAAGACGGGTGAGTAAGACGAGTTGTGAATATGGACTTGGTGTTTGCTTCGTCGTCCTGACCTCTTCACATCTGCGTAAGCGGTGGGGGTTGGGTGGATGTAGCAGAGAGAGGAGGGTGAGGTCTGGTGGTTATGAGTTGTGAGTCGTCTCTCACTCTTCGTTTGTTTGTTTGTTTGTTTGTATGCTTTCTTTCTTTCTTGATGTATTCTTGGTCCTTTTTTCCTGTGATTTACTCGTTGTGGGATGAAGACTGCCGCTTCTTGTAGGTGCGTGTAGAAGATTATACAGACGACGTAGAGTTGTTAATTGTAGTTGATTGTAGATGGCTGTAGTTGATTGTAGATGGCTGTAGTTGATTGTAGATGGCTGTAGACTTTGTAGACTATTTGCACTGTAGGCTGTATTTTGTAGGATTCAATGTAGAACTGAAGCTAATCTTGTAGTCTCGGTTGCTTTTGTAGAAATTTGCTTTTAATTCGGAGACGATGTCCGCAGATTTGCTGGTTTGTCGTTAAGCTACTTGCAAGGCGTCGAGTGATCTCTTGACCTCTGCATCAGCGTAATGATCTGCGAGACGGAGGGGGCTGGATGGAGAGAATACTGTCAGGAGCTGATGTTGTTGGTTGTTTTCAATCTTGATATTTTGTAGCAATTTAATGTTGATTCGTAGACGAGGTTCGTATACGTTCGCTGCTACCAAATGTCATAAAGACTAAATGTCATAAAGACTTTGTATCATAAAGCAGCGACTTTGTATTTGCTTGTAGAGGCGTATATTTTAGACTTGTGGTCGAGCGGCTTTTATATCTTGTAGTAGTTTCCCCACCAGATGTCATGTAGTGACGGGAGAGGTAAAGAATAGTATGGGACTATTTTTATTTGTCTTGGAAATATTAAACAGGTCTCTCCCATGGGAAGAGTATAAGTCCCGGGTAGCTACCTCCCTGTCTCGCTATCTCTCTCTCTTTCTATTCTAAGGCTAATCTCCGTCTCGACCTCGCTCTAGGGTCGCTTGTCTCCTTCTACCTAGCCTGTTCGGTGGCTAATCTCCGTCTGAGCTCTCTTTCCTAAATTCTGGTGTAGCAGGGGTGTGTCACGTGTGTTCCTCGTGGGTGGACTAGATCTTTGTTCACGAGAGGACTGCTGACAGCTAACTGCATCATCTCCTTACTGGCCGCTGTCGTCAGCTTTCCTCAGTGTTAAGAGGGTGTAAGCATGTTTAGCACTGCTCGATTCTCGCAGACACAACACCTTCTCATCATTTGACTTCCTGCTTCTATCTGTCTCTCTATCTATCTATTTATTATGGTTTGCAATTATAATATGGAGACCTACCACAGTTTAGTGATATTGGGTCTTCGGACGCTATGGTATAGGGGTGAGTGTGGTGTGGTGTGTGGTGTTGGGACAGTGTGTGTGTGCGAGTGTGTGTGTTGGAGTTGTGACATGTGACGTGTGATGTGTGGTTGTGGTGTGTTGTGGGGGTAAGATAGAGGCACCTTGGTTTACTAAGGCACATTAGCATTAACAAGGTTTGTTTAGTATTTCTTTTGAATATAAGAGAATTTTGAGAGGGTTGAGTAAGTAGTTCTAGTTTGTATTTTTATGGAGTTTACATTAGTCCTATTATATAGATAGTATATTAAAAATATCCTTATTACTATTGTACTTAATAATAATGGTTTATTTAAAACTAGGGTACTATGTTCAAATTTGTTATTTAATTGAAGTTATATTAATTTTATATATTAAAATTAAAGTTTTAATTATTACTGTGCTATTTATTACTATATTATAGATTTATCTACTGTGATTGGTTATATATTTGTACGATGAGATTCTATGTATAATATGTTTAATAGCTATTTAAGAATAGTCTGTGTGTGTCTGTATGTATGATGTGTTTACATTGCAGTGTCATCTAAGGTGTGTGTAAGATTCCCTACCTAAATGTTTTTGTATGCCACACTTCTATACCACTTGGCTATGCTGGTGGTGTGTATGTACAAGATTGTTGTATAGTTAGCGGTAGTTGTTGTTATATTTAGTGTTTGATACAGTGTTTATAAATCGTACTATTAGGTGGTGTGTATGCTAGTGATCAGTGGGTGATATTCAGTGTGTGGTAACAGCTGATGTGTTAGGGAAAGGGAGTTAATGCTCCAAGGATAATGGAGTGAGTAAGAGGTGTGTGACAGGCATCCCACGTCTCATTGTTATTTGTGGACAAAGTTAATAACTGAAAAATGGGCTTCAGAGAGGTACTTATTTTTTAAGTGAGGGTGGCGATACTTATATTCTGGGTGTGTGGGGCAGCGCACATGTGGTGGCGGATGTCACGGGGTTTTTGAGAGTATACAATATTAAAGAATAATGTTCAATAATACTTGAGAACAGGACAAAGAACTGACTTGTGAAAATCAAGCAATGATTACTTTATACTGGCTTACTTTGCCGATTCTCTAAGGACGAGAATTTATAAACTTTCTCAACAGTACACAGCAGAGATTAATTACTCGCACGTGCTGTTTATTGGTACTGTTAGCCTCAAAGTGACTCCACCTCTGACAATCAATATCTAATGCTAAGATAAACAGGTTCTTGCTGGTGCATTAAGACGTGTCAGTGGTTAATGAATGATGTCAAACACTCATTATGGATAACCTGACAGAGTGAACCCTTTTATGCTGATGTGGCGTGTGTACTATCAAGAATGATTATATTTGGCGTGATTGTTATTGATTTTGTTTGATAGAGTTTAGGAGGGAACAGTGGTAGATTATAGGAGCAAACAATACACCGACTATTGTTCAACTTAGTAGAGGAATCGCTAGGATTTTGGACAAACATACGAGCAGTCATGGTGCTGATCCAGCTTATAACTTACGATTTGGTCAGTAATGTGATGTACTTTATGCTCGTTTTACTTTAACTTGGTCTATAATTGCCCTCTTCCCATCGAGAATGCCGAGCTGTAACAATAGAGTAATCGTAGAACATGATGTTAGTCAGGAAGAAGTGCCATGGAAAGAATGTAAAATCGTAGTATCGTCCTTTTCCTTCACTGACCTACGTGATATAAGCTGCAAAAGAACGAAAATCTTGACCAAGTTAAAGTGAGACGAGTACAGTATCGAACAGTTCCCTGCAAGCCGGTGATTAGTTTGCTAAACCCTTCAGTAATGCATCTTATTTACCTTGTTATTACTTTCCCCACACGACTATAAAGCTTAGGAGAGACACTGGGTGAGGGAAGGGTTAGAATCAAGTCCCACTAACCATACAGGTATTTTCCAACAAAGGCTCATCGTAAGTTAAGAAAAAATAAAAAGTCTTGCTACCTAGGTCCAAATTTTAAAATACGTTCCCTGGCTGAAGTGGCTGAGATACATAAAATCGTCTTGTGTCAGCCAGAAAAACACCCAGAAGAAGAGTTTACTGATATGGCTTTCCCTTTCACTTGCCCTTGACTGAGTAAAGTTGTCCAGTATTAGCCAACACAAAATTCCAAAGTGTGAGTCAGCCGCTGGACGGGGTAACAGTGTAATCTTAGGACAGCTGTGCGGAGGGTGAGGTGGGGGAGGGGAAAACAGGACACGCACGCACGTACGTACGCACGATCCCACCCACCAAAGCACGCACGCACGCACGCACGCGCGCTCGCACACACACACACACACACACACACACACACACACACACACACACACACACACACACACACGCAGGGGGAGAGAGATTGTTGTAACGATGCTTAGGGTCAAGAGTCATCGAAAGCCTCTCTCTCTCTCTCTCTCTCTCTCTCGTTTTATTCTTGCCACTACACGGCATTTTACTTGGTAAAGGAAAGTGTCTAAGTAATGAAAAAAAATTGTCTAAACACCAGTTCGAAAAATCTCTCCTAAACAAAAAAAAAAACAAAAAAAAAAAAAAAATCTGATGGTAGTAAAAATAAACCAACAGTAGAAAAATGTTAAGCTCTTCAGTTGGATGGTACAGTCAAAGACAAAAGTCGTGTCGCGGTTTTGTCCGAGGATTAAGTGAAACACTTGAAACATTAAGAGAGCTCTACCACAGTTACATGTTCGTGGTTGGCTAGCCTGACTTCGTCAAGCTTCATATCTGCTGCTGATGGGATGACGGTATGAATGAACCCATGAAATTCCGAAGCCTTAACATCGACTCGCAAGAATTGCTGATTCCAAACTTCGTTATGAGAGACGAAATGCCAACGGTTAGGCGATGATCACCCGACATTTCATCTTACATCTTACCACAAAACGTCAAGCAGACCTGCTATACCATGGTATGGAGAGGTCAAGCAACATGCATCCAACTAACAGGAATATGAGAGGTGGCATGATCTTCCTTTATTTACGGGAAATGAATCCTGAACGAAAACTCAAACATTTGGTACAGGCATAACCATAGAAAGGTGGATTAGGATTTCAGAAGGAAGGCACAACGGAGAACCATCATCATTCAGGTCGTCCTCGTTTTACTATAGGACGAGGAAATAATCACAACGATGGAAGCCGCACCCGCAAGCAGTGTTCACACCGTAAGAAACGAAGTGCACCTAGAATGAAGCACACGAACAGTTGTGTGTAAACTTCGGTCGTCTGGTTTATGTGTTCGAACTCGTCCGTGGGATTCAGTTTGACAGCCACTCTAAAAGAAAAAAAAAATCATTTATAACAGAATAACTGTTCTCATATGTTGAATATTACAGTATAGTGAATTTTGTTTTACAACACTTAAATAATGTCCCAGGACATAATTATCAACTTTATTAGTTAATTTACAGTGTAAATAAAGATGGAGAACTGACTTCCGAACACCTATTAAGCTGACTTATAACGATAATGTTGGCATAAAAAAAGATGACAAACTCTTCATCAATACTAAATAAAAACAGCAGACAGAAAGATTTAACAGTTACCTAGTTTAGTTTCGGTATGTTACAAAAAAATTATATGCTGGCGTCCACAGGCTGGTCACCTGGAGCAAATGGCAACTCAAGTCAGTGCTACCAACCGATCGTTCGACACAGAGCAGACCGCTCCAAAACTATAGTCTTTCAGCATATATCATCAAATTTCACGACACGACTTTTGTCTTTGACTGTACATTATTTCATTTTTCCTATCTCAGACGGTTTTTTTCATCTTCGGACAGACTTCTGGAATTGGTAGGGGGTTTGATATACAACCCTAAAGAACCCCTTCACGTCAGAAGATAATCCCAAAGATTAATAAAATCGTCTGACGGTAGCAAGAATACTTTTTAAAAGACGCCATTTTTCCTCCAAAGCGTTGAATATTAAAAGTGATCTGACTCTTAAGACTCGTGCCGGGACGGAAAAAAAAAAAAAAAAAAAATTCAGCCCAAATACGGCATTCTAATAACTCCTGATGATTTTATACTGGATAAACTTCTCGAAATGAAGGGGTTGCACTCAGCTTTGATTAACCCTTTTACTGCTACAGGCTATGCTTCATGTAGTAAAATCGTCTGGTATTAAAATGTAGTGTGTTGTAAGTACTGTAGTAGTGCTAGGCTAGGCCTTTGGGAACGGACTGCTAAACCTATGCCGAGGTTGGACGCAAGAAAAAAATAAATTTTGAAAAATGTTTAATAGTTCTGGTAAACAAATCGGGGCCCTCTTTCTGGGCACCAAAATGTGAAAAATATTTAATGTATACAAGTCGGTATCCATGTCGGGCACCGCTATGTAAGAAATTTCTGGTAAACAACTCGTAGGTCGTTACTCTTCCATAAAGTTGTCTTTAAGTAAATCAGACAAGTCTCATAAAGCTAGGTGAAACGTAACTTAACCTTAACTCACCTACAATAACTATTTCTCTTCTATCTTATAGTTAATCCCCCCTTGAATTGGCCAATTCGTAAAGGTTACTTAGCTAGTGAAGAGGGAGTGATCGATAACCGATGACGATGAGGCTGCTTAGTGTCATTGCTTGAGCAAGCAAGCGTCCTTAAGGTGCGTATGTACAACCGTGCTAGCTTGAGAAAGACTAGGAACCGATTGTTAACTCAACAAGGTCTGGGAGCAGAGTGAGTGAACGCGGCAAGCCCCAAGTTCCCAACTCTTCATCGAATTGTGGGTTGCCAACTGTTATTTAATTACAGTACTAAATACAGTTAGATTACATCATAATATGTACAGGGCGAATCTAACAAATTAATCTTAGTTTTACTTAAACTAAAGTTAGACCAAATATTCCCTTAAACTGTGTAAATATCTTAATTCCACATCTGCTTAACACGAGAATCTTTCCCTACTCGCCACGTCATCTAACGCGCAGACGCAGTTTAGGTCAGTGGAAAATTCCATATAATTACATGTATTTACAATGTATAGATGTCCACAAGGGTTAAACGCAGTAGCATTTAATTTATCAATAACAAGAATTATTAAAGAGAACGTAATTTCTGGGTTATAAAAACCGTTTGAACAATTAACAACGGTCTCAAATTTTCCTCTGCCTTTAACCAGGGATAACTATGATAAAAGTAGAGAGCACAACTGCTCTGGGGGGAAATATTTCCCACATAAATAAACTACAGAAATATATCATAATGCTTACCTCTTCAGGCCGATGACGTATTTCCCGGTTTGTAATCGCCAGACAGGTTCACTGAGTCCATGAAAGACTTCTGCCGGTAGTAAGGAAGGGATGATGAAAGTTAGACCTGACACTTCCAGTTCGAAATGTCTTTTAACTGCATAAAATCGTATGGTGGTGGCAAAAAGTAAAAACAGCCTAACTTGTATAGTTTCCTCTGGCTCTGAGAAATTAACTGCATGATTAGTAGTTTATTAAATTCCCTGTGCTACACATCAGTCACCCCTAACTTAAGTAGCATAACTTTTAGCTTGCAGGAATAAATCGGTAGAAAACATAACAGTACTGAGTGTTAAATCATAAAAATTGATCAAGTTTGAACAGTCTCGTGCCGCGATAAGAAAATTAGCTGCATGGTTAGTCAAGTGTGAGCAAATACCCTTTTTTGTCTCTGTTTTTCGTATATGCTGGGCTGGTCGTAAACTGAAATGAGAGTTCATTTTATTCATGCGATTGATGCATCATATTCGCACCTCAAGCAACAAGGCTGCATCCGCTCTGAAACTGCTTTGGGGAAAGGGAAAATCCTGTACTTATGCATTTTTTTAATTCGGTATTGAAATTTATCATTGTTATTGTTACTTTTATCATTTTCATCATCATTGTCATCGTCATCATCATCTTCATCACTACCATCATCATCATTATCATCATTGTCATTGTTACTTTTATCATTTTTATCATCATCGTCATCATCATCTTCATCACTATCATCATCATCATTATCATCATTGTCATTGTTACTTTTATCATTTTCATCATCATTGTCATCGCCGTCATCATCGTCACCGTCATCATCATCGTCACCGTCATCATCATCATCATCCTAACCTACTTTCTCATATGATAATTAACCTTGACAGATGTGGCCATATACTTTACTCTTTACCCAGAACAACCTTTGACACACGGATGCTTATCATGAGTCACATCTGGCTCACGAATGGCACCTGCAGGTCGTGATAAGTGTACAGAGAAGGGGGGAAAGTGTTAAGAAAAAGTGCGTTCTGTAGTCAAGGATGAAAATTTGCTTAATATTTCAATCTGGCATCTAGGTTTCCTCGGCTGGCCAATATTCCTGAGCCGAGAGAGGCCTGGTGTGTTTTTCTGTCCATAAATGATACTTTTCATTAATGTCATATAGGAGAGTGACGGATATGTCTGAAGTGTGAAGTAGACGAATCGGAACTTGTGCCTCCGACACTACATTTATGATTCGCTTCCAGTACACAGAGGCGATTACATGACTATATGAGCGTGTATAGGAGTGTTGTGTGCTGTTCGATAAAGTGGATCGCTGCAGAGGAAGAGCAGATACCCATGGAGATTCGACCCTTTCACGATGTAGCATCGGGCATGGGAGGCCTACAAGCACCTCATTATGAATTCAACTTTAATAATGCACTTGAATGATCTTTTGCAATTACTTGTATTTTAGTAAAATGGACAGTGCTTGCAAAACTGAGAGAGAAGTAACCCATAAGAAAAGAGAATGATTGCTGTAAGCTGGTAGGGTCATGCTACATGATGCTACTCGCCACTGAGAGTTCTCCCGAGGTCCAGAGGTTAAGAAACTACCTCGATTACTGTGCCATATATAGAATCAAACTGGCAAGGAAGAGATATTGAATTTCCAGCGTCAGCCCACGAGAATACGACCCTGTGCAACATTACAACCTGTGCAACAATAGCAACATAAGATTGAAAAATTTAAGAGACATTAAAGGACCCCACAACAGCTGTGAAATGATCAAGCAGAGGGCATAAGTAGAAGATTTAAGTACAGGGAGAAACAGCTCATCAGGGGAGAGGTGAAGTGGCACACTGGAGAGAGGGAAGGGTAGAGCTGTGAGGTGGGAGGCTGGGCCTGGTGTGTGGCGGTCAGTTTGGTGGAAGAGCTGGTTGAGTGAGGATGTACGCTTTTCTCCTCCATCCGATCACACCACACTTGGACTCTGTTTTCACCCCGTCCGCTCTTGGATAAATTTTGAACTTTTGGTGCATTTGTTTGTTACAGTATATACCTCAGAACTTTGAGCGTATCTAGCATTTAATTCTACATTCTTAGTCATACAGTACCGATTTAATATTGAATTTTAGACTCATAAACCGCACGTATTTAATCTTATTTTATATTTGTCTGTCGACTCTATGCACATCTGATATTTACATGGTTAATCCAGCACTTACTTCTGAACTCTTAGCCACGTGGCTATTAAACTTCGTGCCTTATCAGATTAATGCGGTGCAAGGAATGGGTTAGCCACTTGGAAGTGATGCATGTATTGTCTCCAGCATGACCTTCTAACGGACGCAGATTCCTTATGGAGGAAAGAAATTGCAGAAAAAGAATAGATGTCTCCATGGACTAAAGTGCTGTTTATTTTGAAGGTACTAATAGCAACTGCGTCTAAATATAATGAGATACCAGTTGAGTTTAAAGACAAGTGAGACACCAGAAAAAATTTAAAGACAATGTGGTACCAGTACTGATATATCGATAATTAGAGGCTGGTGAAGGTGTAGCGACGTAACAATGATTCCGTCAAAGAGGCCACGGATGGAGTGCCTAGACGGAGGTACGACCACCTTGCTGGCTGGTGACGCAGTGGACAGTAACAACAACCGAAGTGACACCTGTGGATCGACTTATGGTGACAGGAAGAGCGACCATTACGACAGCAAACACCACGTCACCACACTCCACGAAAGCGACCACCACGACGGCAAGCATAACCAAAGCCATCTTTGCGACAGCAAACACCAGGACAAGGATCACCAGGACAGAAAGCATCAAGGTCAGGGTCGGGTGGGCGTGGGCTGTAGGCGGCCAAGGGTGTGTGCTGTCAAGTACCAGCTGAGGCCCAGGTCATTTAAGTCGCGTTACTTGCGTGACCCTGACTGGAGCCTGCAGGATGCCTTGGATCATAAGCCGCGTACACCGCCGTTGTCCAGGTACCGCAGGAAGACTGCTAACGCCCGCGAGAGATATCGTATGCGGCAGATCAACAATGCCTTCGAGAGCCTGCGTGGCATGCTGCCCTGGTGGGTGTGCCAACGCTGGGCGGCCACCGACATGACCAAGATCGCCACCCTGAGGCTGGCCTCAGCCTATATCAGGTCCCTGCGGGACATTCTGGACGGCAACGCCCCCCGGGACACCTGCGGCTGGGTCCTCTCCAGCATCTTTGGTGAGGAACGCAAGTCCCAACAACTAGAGGTCACCCATGTCGATGCTGATGGCGTCCCCAGTAAGGCGAAGCCGCAGCCGCTGCAGCAGCAGCAGCAGTAGCAGCAGGTGGCCCAGGACACGGACCTGTTCACGCTGCTATGCGGCACCGGGGAGGCCACACCACTGGACGACCTAGATACGTTTTCTGCGGGCCCGTCAGACTCACTCACCGACCCTGTTAAGCTGTTCATCAACTGTGACCCGGACATCCCATGGCAGCAGCAGCAGCAGCAACAACAAACGCTCGTCACTTGACACACCCTTACATACTACACACGCACACATACACACACGCACAAGCACACTTGAACCGTGTTTGCTTATCAGACAGTGGTTAGGTGGAGAAAAATTATCATGACTGATGTAGTGGTTATGACACAGACAGTGGAGTAGGAGTACAGTACCTGACAGTGTTCATTTTCTCAACTGTGTTAATGGCCCATTCATTATTTTTCTTATCGTCATCATCAAAACCCTTCTAACTCAATTTCCCACTAATGTAATGAGTTAGAATACAGAAACAGAAATAAGAAATTATGTGTACAGTACAATCTCGTTCATAGGTAGGGATACACAACTGCTCGTATTATCAACTGTAGTGTCCACTGCTGATGAGATACGGAGCGATTTCAGTTACTGCCTGGTACACTGCTTATCACTGCACCAGGCAGTAACAGAAATAGTGCCACATCTCACGTGCAGTGGACCTTACGTAAGACTAAACGGGTTGATGTGTATCCCTTATTATGAACGCGGCTCTCCTTCTCAGTGTCATGGAGTTTATTTTTCTAGGAATCTTGTGTTATATATCTGAAATTAAATGTATGGCCATATTCTCAACACGGAGATACAAGGCAGATTTATGCAAGCCCCAAATTCTGGCAGTCATTACGCATGTTGTGGATATTAGATGTGTTTAGTCCACCTGCCACACTATAGAACGCATTTATCATTGAGGTAGTGAAGTGAAACAGTTTCCTCTCATCTCAGACTTCACAAATGGCTCTCAGAAATTAGAGGCTTACTTAAATCATACTGTATTACAGCTTATAAAAAAATGATATATCTTAACTCTTTTCTTTACGCTAATTACAACGTGGTTTTATTTTGGTTAAGAAGAACTTGTCTCATTAAGGGCGATAAAAATGATCTAATCCCTTCATAATGAGATATCTTTATCAGAGCAAAATTGTGCCTGGCGTAAGCAACAATAAAAAAAGAATAGAGGAGGACCAAACATGAGGTTAGTTGATGTGGTCTGTTTGCTTCAGTGAACGTACAGTAGGCTACGGCTGCGGTCAATAATCCCTTTACAAGTCTGAAATTCCGAAATAATAGAGAGATTACAACCCGTCCATCCCGTTTAAGTATTGTTAGTTAATCCAAGATATCATTAGGCTTTGGCACGGTTTTGAGGCAGTGTAAACGAACTAATGACAGCAACTGAACATGTATCTCCTGCTGGCTTTAGTGATACTTGTTTCTTTTTATAAATGTTTATGCAGAACATAGATTATATTTTATGGTAGCGTAACATGAATTAAAGAAGTAATGCTCCTGTGTTAAATATATTTTCACTGTAGTTATGGTAAGAACAATCCTAACAAATTCACTGACGTCTTAGGTTACAGTGTCACCCGTATTCTCGTGAGTAAGGGAGGCTTCCTGGCATCTTTAACTTTATTTCCTTATCTATACTCTTTTTTCATTGAGGCGAAGATGCACTTGACAGGTTGGTGATGATTAGCTGAAAGCATCAATACTTCATAGTCTCTTTACTTGTTAGCATTATAAATTAATTTGGGGTTAGTAAATGTCATACAGACATGTTTTGCATTCAGCCAATCATCACCAACCTGTCAAGTGCCTCTTTGCCTCAGTAAAAAAAAACTTTGTATAGTTCGTCAATATTTCCTTATATATGCAATCAGTGTTGATATAATACTGATAAATATAGCATACACGAGAATAAAAACATAAAATTTTTAAATCGTAAGGGAGATAATGCTAGAAAACCTCCCAGGGTGACGAGAATTTGGTCCCCGTGTGTTTTCCATGAGTACCGGTATGTAATTTTATACTATTGAGGTATTATTAGGTATATATAATAAGAGTATATTAATTTGTGATGTGAAGAATGTTCCTGTACAAGAAAATGGTTTGCCCAATTACTTATGCAAGCCGAGGGTTTGCGTCGGCCTTAAGTCTATCTGTGTGTGTGTGTGCGAAAAGTCTTTTCACATTAACCTGGCCCAGATTTTCTTCCTTTTGCGGTTTATTTCACGTGGTTTTGTGGTTGAATTCAGACAGTACTATGATTGTAGATCATATTCTTAGCACTTCTTAGTGATTAGCGCCATGTTCTAGTGTTAATATGCTTTTGCATCTCAGCCTTCAAGATTGATGGTTGACAATTTTAGGCCAGGTTAGAGTGAAAGAAGTATAGTTAACTACGTCAAAAGTAAGTCTAGTCATGATATTCTATGTACCATATTGTTAACACTTCCAGACTTGTGCCTTGGGTGTTGTAGTTCCTGGGTTAGAGATGGTGGTTGTGGTTGTGATTGTTCAGCCATCTCACTGTAAGAGGCCTCCCATAACTCTGACTTCATAAGGTTTCTCTACAAAATTAAAAGAAATGTGAAGTTACAGTGCAGCGATGATGGATTAATTTGTGAAGCAGTTGTTAGGTAGGTCTGTACATGACAGAGGTGGCGTATAGGGTTAAGTGGGGATTTGTGTCATGGTAGGGGCAGGAGTCTGTGTGTGTGTGTGTGTGTGTGTGTGTGTGTGTGTGTGTGTGTGTGTGTGTGTGTGTGTGTGTTTTGCTTAGAGTACCTCATCTCACCACTCCTGCCATTATATTCAACTCTCTTCGCCAATATCTCATCTCCTGTCGTACTTAATTCTACATCCATTTAGCAAGATTATTTCTTCACTGCCTCTGTTTCTTTTGCTTATCGTTTATATTTCCTGCCTTGTATCTGAGGTTTTTGGTTTCTTTTTGTTCTCTACCGTTTTCTCCGTTAGTTGTTAAGGTAGTTTTCATTTTCACTTTGCTTCAGTCTGATATTGCCATGGAAACGTTCATCCATTTCCCCTCGTTCCATTGCCTACCAGTAAATTTGAGCTTCATGGCCTCAGTTGCTCCCTTCTCTTGCTTCAAAAATTATCACGTCGCTTGTCCTCCACGTCATTCTCGTAGAGTATGTTCATCAATTCGTCTGTCTTCATCTTGATCACCCTCTTATCCACTGAACGCGCCTCTTATTTTACCTCTTACTAACCCCAATACTATTCCCACTGTCCGTCCCGCCGAAGCAAGGTTCTCGTTTGGGCTCCAGTAATCTCATTCACGTCCCTCATGCTTCATCTGTTATTTTTCATTTTTTTTTCACAAAGTTATGTTATTGACTGCTTACCTCAATACTATGGCGTGTGACGTGAGTTGTCGCACAGTAGATTCTCTGTTTCGTCATCATCATCATCATCATTGTTTATCATCGTCGTCTCATCATTTAATTTTTTTACATAGGGTGGTAAGAATCTCCTGTAGAAGTCACAGAAGGAAAGTTGGTTTGAATAAGGAGGTCCCTAAAGAATATTCCGTGATGCCTCCATTCACTCCCCCAATTATCCTTCAAAATACTGTGCATTTCCTTCTGTTTAAATTATAGGCTGTGTGATTTCTTGTTTAAGCCTTCTGTTGGTGTATTATTTCATTTCTTACATGCATCCATGGAGATACATGTAGCTATGTTGTATATTTCGTGCCCCATTAATTGTTATAGGTCTGTTGAGAATATATCATCACAAGTATTTATTGTAATTTATTCACCCATATATTAGAAATTTATTATGAGCTTATTTCGAAATTTTATATGTATTCAAAGCCATATTTTCCTCGGTAGGTTCCCTTGTATCTTGTCCTTGATAATTTATTTTTGTAAGTTGTCCTTCAATATTCCCTTGCATGCTATTGATCCAGACAATTTCGATATCAACCCTTGGATGACGGAGGGATTCTCTGTTGTTAGTTAAGTCGTCTGGCTCAGGATAATAATAAGCCGTCAGCGGTCACTTGAGAATTATAGATACAATACTTCTATCCCGTACTTTACCTTCATACTCGATGTTCATCACACTTCAACTTCACTTCCGCCTGAGTCGTTATATTACTATTTCGTTCTCTTCTGTACCTCTTACGTTTGTTTAATTTTGATGGTAATAAAGAGTTGAATGTATTTTTGGTCTTTACATTTCCCCTAGTTAATCTTTTGTTTTCACTTTCCATGGTGAATGCTAGGTTGTGGAAAATTTTAGATGTATTTACAAGGTCAGCGTCCAAGGTCAGCAGTGATAGTTTATTAAATACAACCGTGACTGGCATGACAAGCCTAAAGATTATATGGTTTGCCGCCAAGTTTGAAGGAAAAGGGTGGACAGGGGAAGAATGAAATGGTGCGGAAGTGATTCTGAGGGGGAGAAAGAAGTGTCGGAGCTAAACTCAATATAGTTCGGAAATATTATAAGGGCTGAGGGCAGTCAGTGCACAGTGTTCTTAAAGGAGAGAAAATGGCTTATCATTATTATTATTAATATTATTATTAGAGGTGAGAGAGAGAGAGAGAGAGAGAGAGAGAGAGAGAGAGAGAGAGAGAGAGAGAGTCAGTCAGTCTACATGTGTTCAGTGTATCCTTTATCAATCAATCAATCAATCATTTCCTGTGGCACCCTCGGGGATGCATAGGGCCTCGATGAACTCACACCACCACATCCTATCTTGTGCTAACTCCTCAAGATCTCCCCAACACTCATCTGCAGCTTCCCGTCTCATTGTCCTCACCCACGTCTCTTTTGGCCTTCCTCTACCTCTCCTACCAGGTGCCACCCACCCTGGTGTACCTCGTACTATTCCCTGTCTCCTATACACATGTCCTAGCCACTTCCATCGTGAGAATCTAACATATTCATCGATCGGCTGCACTCCCGTTATTTCTCTAATTCTACTATTTGGTATCCTTTCCCACCACTTAACTCCTAATATTCTTCTAAGTGCTTTATTTTCAAACACCAAGAATTTATTTTCCATAGTCACTGTGCTGTACCAAGACTCGTGTCCATAAATTAAGATACTCCTAACCATTACCTTATAAAGTTTGATTTTTGTATGGACAGAGAAATTATTATTCCAAATATTTTTAAGCATTCCCATTGCCTGATTAGCCTTCTTTAACCTTTCCTCGAATTCAAGGTTCAAAGAACCATCCTTGGCTAAATAAGTACCTAAATATTTAAACCTATCAACTTGCTTTACAACCATACCTCCAATTACACATTCCTGCGCATTTTCCATATTCATATTGATTATTTCAGTTTTTCCACAATTAATAACCAAACCCACCTTGCGACCTTCACTCACCAAACAGTCCAACACTCTCTGCATCTCTTCTGGCCCATCACAAATCAAAACTATATCATCTGCATAATCTAAATCCAAAAGTTTCCTGTTCTCTCCCCAAAGTATACCTGCACCGGTTTCTGTTCCAACACGTTTCATAATGTAATCAATGACCAATATAAATAGTAAAGGCGATAGAACACCACCTTGAATTACTCCGGACTTGACTTCAAACGAATCACTCAGACAACCATCAACCATCACTTTACAAAATGTGTCCTCATGCATGTTCATAATGACCCTCACAAACTCCTCTGGTATTCCATAATGTCTCATGATCTTCCCCATAGACTCTCTCGAAACACTATCAAAAGCCTTTTCAAAATCAACAAAACAAAGACTTAACGGTACTCTCATTTCATTAACTTGCTGCATCAAATGCCTAACTATAAAGATCTGATCATTGCAACCACGTCCCTTTCTAAAACCAGCCTGTTCATCCCTCAGAATACCCTCAACCACCGGCTCCAACCTATTTAACAACACTCTACTGAAAACTTTCAAAGCTATCGGTGACAAAGAGATTCCCCTCCAATTACCACACTCACTCAGGTCTCCCTTCTTCGGAACTTTAACAATTACACCATTCTTCCAAACTGATGGTAGTAACCCCGTCACCCATATCTTATTGAATAGCTTGGTCAAGATCATTATTAATCTATCCCCCTCCACTTTAAACATTTCCGGAAATAAACCATCCTCCCCTGGTGCCTTATTATTCTTTAACTGTTTTACTGCTTTCTCCACTTCTGCAAGCCTCAACTCTCCTGTTTCTATATTTAAATCTTCCTGAGCAGACGGTATATCCTCTTCTGGTGGTTTTGGTCTATTAAGAACTGTCTCAAAATGCTCTTTCCATCTATTTTTAATATCTCCATCTTTGGTCAATAAATTTCCTTCCCTGTCTCTAATTGGTATTTCCTTGCGTTTACCTGCATTACCACTCAGTTCTCTAATCGATTCATATGCTATTCTTTGACTCTGTCCATCATTTTTGTTTATTAGGATTTCAGTCTCTGCAACCTTTTCATCCACACATCTTCTTTTATCTCTCCTAGCTAACCTTCTTACTTCTGAGTTCAAACTCCAGTACGCAGCTCTTGCTAATTCAATCTCTCGTTCATCAACGCATTGCATCTCACTCCTCAATTTAGCCTCACCTCTCTTTTTTATCATATCTCACGTTTCCTCTGATATCCATTTCTTTCTCCTGAATCTATGTCTCCTTCCAATCGTACATTCAGCAGTCTCATGCAAAACTTTGTTCACATCCTCCCACATCTCATCTACACTTCTCTCCCCCTCTTCCAACGTTTCCAACACCAAAAACCTATTTCTGCATTCTAATCTGAATTCCTCCTTTTCTTCTCCTTCCCTTCTAAGCTTAACAATATCGTATCTACCAACACCAGATTTTTCCTTCTTCTGATTTTTAAGTTTAAACCTTATTTTTGCAATGCTGAGTTGATGGTCACTACCAATATCCGCTCCCCGTTTAACATGAACATCTAGCAGAGAACTTCTATGCCTCCTACTGATAGCGATGTGATCAATCTTTATTGAACGAGCCCACCTGTGCTATCAACAGCGGATCACTTGCTTCAGAAGCGTGGCATGAGATGTGATATGGCCTGATACCCGCCTCTGACTAACGATGTGATAAAGCAGAAGGTCAGGGGTCACCGGCCATATTGATAAGGGATCTTGAATCATTTTTTTTGTTTTTCGATAATCAAGACTTCATTGTAATGTGATGTTATCTTGAATCATTCTTGTCTAGTTTTACTTCTCATGGTACCATTCACTCCGTATTGATTGTGAAGTGTTTGGTAAGTGTCTGAGTTAAGTAAATGTATAAACATGCGACGTTATGCACATCTTAGGTTCAAGACAGTTTATGAATTCGCCCTCCTGATCACTTATCGTCAGATGGCTGGTGATACTAACGTGAGTTGTTTTCTTTCTACACTGGTAGAAATAGATTTTAGTTTTTACCCAGCCAGTTACCAGCTTGAAACACAATAACAGCTGAGAACAGTGCATGTTCAGTACAAAATGAGGTCATCTTTATCCACATTTCTGCCACATTTTCTGCAGTTTCTGACAGTATGAATGTAACCTGACTAAATGCTAAGTCTGTATGGAAAGTCCGTGAAAGTCTATCTAAAGTCTTTATGCAAAATCCTAATGCAGAGTTTGAATGTAAAGTCTGTATGCAAAGTCTGTGTAAATCTGTCTGAAGTCTAAATGCAGTCTGGATCCAAAGTCTGAATGCAGTCTGCAGGGTCTGAATGCAAAGTATCTCGTATTAAGAATGGAGACTCAGCCAGACGTGAGCGTTGAGATCAGTGAGGTTAAAGTTTGGGCTGTGCATTTTCCGTATCTCTGAAACTAAACACCCGATTCTGGGCTGTTCCTCTTTACCTGGCTGGAAGCAGATTTCGGTGTTTAACCGGCCAGTTATCAGCTTTGAGGACAGAAATGGAACAAGTAATGGTTAATGTATTACGAGGTTACCCTTATCCACTGCCACATTTTCTACACAGTTCCTTAATGCAAAATCTTAATGTATCTCCTCGTAGTCAGAACAGAAATGTGTTGAGATAATCAGTTAAAGTTTGTCCCCTGTGGTATTTATGTATCTCAGTAAATAACCGCAAGATTTTAATATACCTGGTCTCAGAAGAAAAGAAACTTAGGCTACAAGAAGGTGTACTTTAACGTTTATTTAGTGTTCTGCAAACAAGAAATCCAAAAGTCAGTGGCTGATACTTGATTTCACCCATCTGACTCTGAAGACCATATTATATTAAAACTTTGTTCGGAGAGGTATAGACAAGTCCCTACATTATTTCAGTCAGGGTATGTGTGTTTGTCAAACTTGATTAGCATGCATCTAACATTACTGAGAGGAGGCAATGAGGATAAAGAAAAAATAAACACATTCCGTCCTCATCAGTTTTGACAGAAATTGTCTTCAGAAACCAGGGGCTTGAATTCAACTTCGCTCATTCAGTTTTTGTAATAGGCAAGTGAAAGCCTCGTATAATGTTCTCTGTTACATCACTGTGCTGTTTAGAATAGACGACAAGGAGAAACTTTTGATACTAATGATGACTTATTAATGAACTTTATTTGGCAATGAGGGTCAGTATAATGGTCTGTGATCAGATCTTTCAACACGTATCACGATCAAGTCTTCGTCAGAAAATCTAGCAGCATTTGTTCTTCGATTATGCCCATCAAAGAAACTGCGATATCAGTTAGGCTGGTATGTACAGTAGCACCCACGAAGGAAACTGCGATATCAATAAGGCGGTAATGCAGCACCTATCTAGCTACACACTGTCACCCCTTTTCTATCCGTCTGTCTAACGCAAGAGTAAGTCGGTGCTGTCACTCCTTCATTACTCAGCTGGTCGTCTATGGAACTCCTCAATGTATTTTTGCTAATGACCTCCAGTCTTTTAAACGCCGAATTTTCAGTCATCTCGATGAGAACGGACCTTCATTTTGGCTCTACTTTCAAAGTTCAACTTTTGTAGTCTTCCAGCCTTTGTCTTAGTTTTTTGTTTTTGTTTCTGGTCTGCATGAAAAAAAAAAAAAAAAACTGTTAGAGGGAAGAAGAAAGACTATTCAACAGCGACCAGCTTCACAGCGAGAGACATCAAGGGCGTTTCCATTTTAGAGGAACTTCCATTCCGTATTTTATCTGGAGTCTGAGGCTCTTATATTCACTCCCTCTTCTTTAGACCGCCTTCAACCCCTCCCCCGCACTTTTTAGAGTGACAGCGATTTTTTTTTTCATTTACAGTACAGACATTACACCACCTCTTGAGAGGACGAGCTATGTCTTGTAAATCTCGTCTACCGACGACGTGATAGATACTCAAGCACATTTTCGAGCAATATGCTATATGCAGATCTGTGTGTGTGTGTGTGTGTGTGTGTGTGTGTGTGTGTGTGTGTGTGTGTGTGTGTGTGTGTGTGTGTGTGTGTGTGTGTGTGTGTGTGTGTGTGTGTGTGTGTGTGTGTGTGCTCGCGCGCGCGCGCGTACTTGTACGTGTTCATGGTGTGCGTGTGTAATATTTCAGGGTCTTAGCACCTACTAAGAAGAACGTTAACGAAATTAGTTCCTGTTTTTTGTCAGCCCCAAACCTCACCAATCGCATGCAAGTTAAATGAAACATTCAGGCGCCTTAGATCAAATCTAGTTCCTCCCACCTGATGGCAGATAACCCTGAATGACCCGTCCATCTCAGGGTAATGGCCCATCGTGACCTGATCTCACCAACTAACAAGCCCTCATCCACACCTACCTAAGCTTCATATCATTTTCTCGTCTAATTTCCTCGGTCTGATTTTCCCCTCATTTGGGGATGTTCTGTGTTTACCTCAGCTAAGCACATGAAACAGACTTGAAACAGACACTCTCTCTCTCTCTCTCTCTCACACACACACACACACACACACACACACACACACACACACACACACAAACTCCTCGTCATCCTCTCTTCCTAATTTTCGGAGGCTGTTTCCACTTCATTATTGCTGCTCTCTGTTTATATCAGCCAAATTAGACATTCATTCACATGTTTTTTCTCTCTCTTTTCTCTTAAAATTTTGGCAATCTCTTGCAAATCTTCTCAGCCTGTTTTCTCCTCATTTCCTGCCGCCCTTTATTTTTGTCATTCTCTCTCTCTCTCTCTCTCTCTCTCTCTCTCTCTCTCATCCTAGCCTCGTTAAACCATTTTTTTTTTCTTTTCTCGCATGATCCCCTTCATTAATTTTTTTTTTTAAATCCACTTTTACTCCCTGCGTGTACATCCTCCTTTTACCATCACCCACCCTTGCCTTTCTCTCGCCCTTCCCCTCCCCTCCCCTCCCTTTCTCTGTCTCTCTCCCCTCCATGTTCACCCTCCTCTCCTCTCAGTCATTCTCTTTTCCTCTCTAATTTCCCTTCTCACAGTTCTCTCTCTCTCTCTCTCTCTCTCTCTCTCTCTCTCTCTCTCTCTCTCTCTCTCTCTCCATCATCTCGGTTTTCAATTCCTTCTCCCAGGATAATGTATGATAGTTTTCATTTATGCTTTCCATTAGAAATTCCATAAGTTTTTTTTTTTCTTTTTTTTTTTAATTTATGGTAATCTTTCTTGTTTTTGCCGACGGTTTTGGCTGGTGGGTATGGGGAGCTCAGCCAGTCACTTAGTTCCCCTAATCGTTCTGTATTTTTTCATTTCTCTTCCAAATCGTTCAATGTCTTCTCATTTTCCCCTTCCCAATTGTTCAGTCTCTTCTCATTTCTCCCTCCCCAATCGTTCAGTTTGTTCTCATTCCTCACCCAGTCGTTCGGTCTCATCTCATTTCTCTCACTAATCCTCCAGTCTCCTTTCATTTCTCTTCCCCATCGCCTTTCGCTAGTCATGTTAACCTCCTCCCATTCCTCTTTCCTCTTCTGTTTCTTCTTTCCCAGCTTCCATTTGCATCTTCTTTCGGCCCCTCCCCTCCCTCCCCAACAATTCGCTCCTTTTCTTAATCTCCCAGTCTCAGGTTTCCTCTACTACTCCACACCTCTCTCCAACAATTCCCCCGCCCCTCCTTTCATCCCCTACCCCACACCTCTCTTCAATAACCCCTCCCCCCACCTCCCTTCATCCTTTCTTCTTCCCTCGTGCGAACAAGCCTGCCGTTCAATTTAGCACAGAAGCTTCACTCCCAGGTGGACAGATTTCTCATTGCCCATGTTATCGGCCATTCGGATCTGCCAAGCCTGCTGTTCCTCCTCACTGACAGCCGTGGAGGTCAAGCCGCGAACACCCCGCCACAGCACACCCACACACAGTTGCCAGTTCCACAGATATCGCTAATTTGCTCTCAAAACTCGCTAAATTTAATGAAAACGGTAAATTTGCTTTCGAGAGTTTCTAGAATGTAGCTAAGCTTGATGCACATACACGCTGATATATAAAATATACATATATATATAGATAGGTAGAATAATTGATTAATTGATCGTCAGACTTGCCTTCGTGTGTCTATAGAATGTCGCATAGCATTCTCAGGTCCTCTGATTCATTCTTGGCCAAATAAACTCATCCTAGGCAAGTTACGATAGATTATTACAGTTGTTCCGACCTTAAGAGACAGAATGATCGCAAAATGGAAAGGAATATCTCTGGATCCAGCGGGAAAGGACAAGACGCTAACCTTTGGAACCCCAAGGTGCAGGAAACAAAAGCGCATATATCATACGGGTCCTGAGGAACAGAGGATGGCGGGGTGTGATTAGCTGGCCAGGCGATAACGATTTCTGTCCATTTTTTGGTCATGTTACTCGAGTGAATCCAAAAGGCCTTCGTTTCTTGATGTTTTTCTCGCTTCCTTCTCTCTTTCTTTCTTATTTTCTTTCCCTTCTCGTGTTTCCTCTTTCTCCTATGCGCCTTCTCCTCTCTTCTCCTCATCTTCTCTCTCCACTCCTTTCTTCTCTCTCCCCACCTCTTCTAGCCTATCTCCTCCTCCTCCCCTTCTCTCATCTCCTCCTCCTCCTCCTCCTCCTCCTCTTCCTCACCTCAAGGGTCACCATAGCATGCCACTTCACCACCATTGTGAACAGAGAGAGATAGAGAGTGAGAGGAAAAAGAATGTAAATAGAATACCACTGAAAGAATACAGATTTTGTATATATGAATTTTATGCTTACAAATATCTTGTGGTCATTTCTGAAATGTATGAAAACTCTTCCACATTTAAAATTTCCGTTTCAGTGTGAGTTTAATGTTGGTAAGGCTTTGATTATACTCGCTTAGCCATTTCAGTCCCAAGACTTGTGCTTTTTTTTATTCTTGCTACTTCAGATGATTTATTTATTTATTTTTTTTTTTTTTGAGTGGAGGAGTTAGGAAAAAGAAAACTTACTCCTTTACTCCCTCATTTGTTTATTCCCCAGAATTGAATAACACATCTTTTGGTGACACCATAAAGCAGAAATGACGTCACCTTACTCGTGGGGTGAGAGTTTTAAAAGGTTCTGCTGGTAAATGCCAATCTAAAAGAAAAAATAATAATAAGCTAAAAAATTTCTGGTGTTTATAAATCTGAAACAATAACTGACGTGGCAATGACGTACTTAGTGAACAAAGAAAAACTACTGAAAGAGGTTGTGTTTCTGTATGTGAGTTAAATATCTGAAATCATTTTGTGATCATTGCTGTAAAGTGGGAAAGAAGACCTTTGAGGTAATGTGATGGTTTTGTTTTCTGTGAGCGTGAGTCACAAGAGCCAGCCAGTGCAAGATATTCTTCTGTTTTACAATAGTCTCGAAGTGCAGGTAATGTCCCACGAAGAGGTAAGTCAGCCAGCCAGCCGTCCCCTTCACTTAGCCTCTTGAACCCTAGAACGTGGCCTGTTATTGTTGTGATGATGATGAAGATTAACAGTTTTATTATCTTCATTATTATTATTATTATTATTATTATTATTATTAATATTATTACATCTGTTGTTGTTTTACTGTTGCTGCTACTACAACTATGTCACGGGGTTTTTAAAATAAATGCAGTTATTAAGGGATAATGTTAATGTTCAATAATATTGAAGACCAGGGACAATGATTATCTTCCTAAATCAAGCAATGATTACTTCACGCTGGCTTGCTTCGCACGATTCTCTAAGAACGAGAATTTATAAACTTTCTCAACAGTACACGGCAGAGACTAATTACTCAATTGCTGTTTATTAGTACTGTTAGCCTCTGGAGAAAGTTATTTCACCCCTAACAATAAATAACTAATACTATTAATAATATCAGGTTCTTGCTGATGCTTAACTCCTAAAAGGCACAGCGGATTTTAAGCTTAATACAACAAGACTGGCCTAAGTACCAGTTATGAATGGCAAACGTTTATGCAAGCTAGGAGCTATAAGGGAAATAAGCTTACTTATGGAGAAATGAAACACGAGTTTACATTACATTAAGCTCAAGAAAAATAACTGTTAAATTTATTGATTACAAAATAAATTTAACGTTACATTTCAAAAATCAAATTAATGAGATCGCACTCACTCACTCACTAAAAAGCTAAATTCTTACGCCTAGGAAAAACACCTTAACTAAACTCTTAAGTCTAGGAAAACGAAAAGGAAATACTGGTCAATGAATGCAGTGTATCACCAACGAAGGGTGGGAGCCTGGAGAACTGTAGTCTAGTGGAGCCGGGGTGCTAGCTGACCTCTCACTGCTGGAGCACAGAACCTCACTCCGTCACGGCAGACACTTGACTGCCCAACTCGTGGGAAAGAAAGGAGAGCTATCGCCGCATTTTTTTAACGGCTAGAGTGAGCGAAACGCACCCAAAACAAATCGTTCAGCGGAAGCGCTAATGTCTCACACGAAGACGATCATGTATGACAATGAAAAATTGATTTGAAAAGACTCCCAACCATGAGCGGTTACTGAACGATAAACTGGGATTCCACTTGAGTTCATGGTTTCCCACAAAAGCCAATGTCACTAGCCGACTCATGACATTACGCCCCATGAAAATCAAATCTTTCTTTCTTCAGAAAAAAGATTTCAATATACATACATATAAATCCTAACTCAGTCACACAAGATTCACACCGTGGTGTGTTTGCTATCCCGCTACAGGAGAAAGTCGCAGTCGCCAGTGAGCGAAGAAAACCTCGTATTTACGTTAATAGAAGCAAGCTTGAGGGAAAAAACTCCGTGACGACGGTGAAAATCCTGTAATCAGGTCAAACTGAGTGAAAGTTCACAACATTTACATTAACAACTAATTGTTATGTAGCGTAATGTATGTAATACATGGTGTAGGTGTGACAGTTGTGGTGTAACTGTACCTACGTGTAAAATCACATAATACAAATTTTTAGTGAATAATGACGACGCGGCAGAAGAGAAGGGGCGGCAGCATGCGACAGGAACGGCCAGCTTATCTGCACGGCAATGCTGCACCCACCAGGTACACCTGCAAATTAAGGTGGAGCATCAAAACTGTTATTTCTCTCACTCTCTCTGCCTAGCAGTCAGTACTTATGTCATTATTAACCAGGAAACGTAATTCTTGAATTCACAAATTGCTTAGAACTCTTATAGTTTACTGGTTAATGCTTATTAACTAGGAAATGTGCCAGTTCTTGAATTACTCAAACCTCTTAGAACGGGCAGTTTACTAGTTAACCTAACATTATTAACCAGGAAACGTGCCAGTTCTTGAATTCACAAATTGCTTAGAATGGGCAGTTTACTGGTTAACCTAACTCTACACTTACGACTAATACAGGAAGCTGAGAATCGCTACACAATCTCAGGCAGGACAGCCTCGGACTGTCTCTGCAGGGTTCTCAAACTTCCCCCTTAACTTATGGTATACATGTATGTACAGGCCCTGGATATACTGTGTCCTGTGGGGCCAACGAGTGAGACGTCTGGTCTACACTTTTAACTGGGAACCAGGCTGGTCCTTAAATTACTCAAATCTCTGAGGCCGCCTATCTTACGGAACCCAGCATACAACAGTTGCTAGTTAGTAAGCAGTTAGTAGGTGAGGCATCAGGTCTACACCCACATTACCACTACCCTGTCTCTCAACTGACTCAGAGATTACGGATGTGGTTACAAACGGCACAGGAAGGACATGTCCCTGATTAGTGGTGTTACTTTGACACACACTGCAGGAACGCACAAAACTATCTATGTCTCGTCCCATCCCTGGCCAGAAAAAGTCAGCTCGGATATGGCCTTGGGTCTTCCTTTTGCCCATGTGACCTCCTGAGACTGAACAATGACCCCATTGTAACACTGCTAGGCGGTACTTGGCGGGAACGACAAACTGCAATCGAACCTCGCCCTCGGGTGTTTGTGACTCACGGTAGAGCCGTCCTAGTTTGCGAAGGAACTTGGCTCGACCTCCCCGTGAATACTTAATCACTCGGCCCTTTTGTTTGTTCCGCACAGCAGCAAGTGTCAGGTCAGAATGTTGTTCTTGAACAACAAGTTGGCTACACATCAGATTCAATGGTCACTGGGATGACACAGTCTGGAGCCTCAGTCATGGCTCGTGTTTCTGCAGCCGAAGTCTGAGTAGTGTCATCATCGGTGCAACTATCCTCGACACCGAAAATGTTACCTATAATGAGGTCAAATAAGTTCTGGCATGACAACTGCGAGTGTCATACCAGTATAAAATGGAGATGCCACCTGGATACATGCCTCAGGGAACAATCTCACTGATCCATCAATAAGGTTTGCATGGACCTGTCGACCTGTATACTGCTCAGGCCGAACTAGACTCTGCTTGACAGAGCAACCTGAGGATCCATTATCTCTCAGGACCTTCACAGGAATGCCTCCCACAAACCCTGGCTGAACAAGGAAGGTACTGTCACCTGTGGGAGGGCCTGTGGAAGAAGCAGCTAGCCACTCATGAGGCTGCTGAATTGATGCGGCAAAGATGGTGCCTTGTGACTTAGAAACTTGAGGGGTCGTACTCACTGCCCGAGGAGATGGAACATTGGCCATCTGTGGAGGGGGGTTCACTGTCACTGTGGGACTAGTGAACTGTGGGGGAGTACCCATACTGGTAGGGACGTAACCACCATGCTGCTGCTGAGGAATGAAGGCTGCATTCGCTTCCTGCCTCTTTTGAGCTGGTGGTGAAAAAGTTTGTCCCGACGGTCAGTTGCGTGGCTGATACTGCTGCTGGTTAGGGTACTTGTTGTACCTCTTCCACTCAGGTTTCTGAGTTTTTTGCCCCTGGTCCTTCCACTGCGGTTTTGGACCTTGGCCGTTATTCTGAGAATGGCCTTGTTGCTGGGGTTCAATCTGAGACGGTTTCCCAGATTTATCAGCTTTCCTGTTCCAGGTGTTTTGCTTACGAGTTTGGTACCCGTATGCAGTAAAGAATGCGTCAGCCTTTTCTGCCATTTGGCTGGCATCTTTCACCTGGCAGATCTTAAGCTGTGCTATGAGCTCAGCAGGCCACGACCTCTTTAGCTGTGTACGCAGCATAAGGTCAATTATCCCCTCACACGTGGAAGGAGTTTCATCTTTCTCCATCCACTCACCTAAGTAAGCAGTAAGATGGTCGAGGAACTGAACAGCTGTCTCCTTGTCTTGGAGACGAGCTCGCATGAACTGAACTTTGGCGTCGTCTACTGTGAGACCATATGCCTTAATGAGTGCAGCTTTCATCATCTCATATGTGAGATTGTCTCCACGAATTCTGTGGAGAATATCGAGGGCAGGGCCCTCAAATAAACTAAGAAATTGGAGCCGCTTAGCTGCCTCATCCAGTTGATACATGTCTGCCATGTCCTCAAAACGAGCTATGTACGGCTCGATTCACTCGCCTTCCTTGTATGAAGGAAGCTTGATGCGTGGGGTCGCCAGGACATGTGCAGGGAGAACGCTCGTAGAGCTTTGACCAACTGCACCAGATGTATCTGAAGCCAAGGAATCTCGCTTGAGCTTCAGCATTTCATGTTCGTGTTTTTCACGTGCTTCTCGCTCGGCACGTTCGTGTTCTCGTTCTCTCTCTCGTTCCTCACACTGTTCTCGCTCATGTTCTAAGTCGAGTTCGCGCTGTTTTCGCTCGTGTTCGCGTTGGATTCTACGCTCGTCACGAGCATCTTTCTCACGTTCCTGCTCATAATTAAACCGAGAGAGGACGTAGGTTTGTATTTTTTCTGGGTCAGTGAGGCCCATTTCTTTAGCTTCCTGTACATAGACACTGGCTGCCGTGAAGCTAGCTCAATCTAAATAACTAGCGACTCAGTACTGATTGCTGCTTCGCAAACGAATGCTAATAAACACAAGTAAAGAATACAGACACAAGCTAGTGGTGACCAGTCTTATCTAGTTAACTGGAAAAGAATAAAGCAAAAATGGAAATGACTGGGAAGACTCAATAATTAACGCAATGGGTACGGTGGCTACCCAGGAGCAAATAAAATCGTCTGGCGTTACCAAGAATAAAGAACTAAATAGAGTTAAGTACTCTGTGGATTAATAAAGCAAAAATTCACTTGCTAAATTAACGGTAACCACCAGTAAACTTGTGCCTATAAACTTTAATGATAAATACCTAAATATGAAAGAGTGAGTACTATCTCGTGAATAGCTTTAGAGCTAGGAGTTAATATCCTGGAATGAGGTCGCCAATTGTCACGGGGTTTTTAAAATAAATGCAATTATTAAGGGATAATGTTAATGTTCAATAATACTGAAGAGCAAGGACAATGATTGTCTTCCTAAATCAAGCAATAATTACTTCACGCTGGCTTGCTTCGCACGATTCTCTAAGAACGAGAATTTATAAACTTTCTCAACAGTACACAGCAGAGACTAATTACTCAATTGCTGTTTATTAGTACTGTTAGCCTCTGGAGAAAGTTACTTCAACCCTGACAATAAATAACTAATACTATTAATAATATCAGGTTCTTGCTGATGCTTAACTCCTAGAAGGCACAGCGGATTTTAAGCTTAATACAACAAAACTGGCCTAAGTACCAGTTATGAATGGCAAACGTTTATGCAAGCTAGGAGCTATAAGGGAAATAAGCTTACTTATGGAGAAATGAAACACGAGTTTACATTACATTAAGCTCAAGAAAAAGAACTGTTAATTTTATTGATTACAAAATAAATTTAACGTTACATTTCAAAAATCAAATTAATGAGATCGCACTCACTCACTCACTCAAAAGCTAAATTCTTACGCCTAGGAAAAACACCTTAACTAAACTCTTAAGTCTAGGAAAACGAAAAGGAAATACTGGTCAATGAATGCAGTGTATCACCAACGAAGGGTGGGAGCCTGGAGAACTGTAGTCTAGTGGAGCCTGGGTGCTAGCTGACCTCTCACTGCTGGAGCACAGAACCTCACTCCGTCACGGCAGACACTTGACTGCCCAACTCGTGGGAAAGAAATGAGAGCTATCGCCGCATTTTTTAAACAGCTAGAGTGAGCGAAACGCGCCCAAAACAAATCGCTCAGCGGAATTGCTAATGTCTCACACAAAGACGATCACGTATGACAATGAAAAATTGATTTGAAAAGACTCCCAACCATGAGCGGTTAACTGAACGATAAACTGGGATTCCACTTGAGTTCATGGTTTCCCACAAAAGCCAATGTCACTAGCAGACTCGTGACAAACTACTACTGCTACTACTACTACTACTTCTACTACTACTACTGCTACTACTACTACTACAACTTCTACTGCTACTGGTACTACTACTACTACTACTACTACTACTACTTTTTTTTTTTTTCTATAAATCATCTCCATCCATTGGTGAATTATATTGTGAAGATCAAAACCAACCTTCCTGATACAGTTCACCATTTGAAGTTGTAATGTGAAGGTTAACACTAACCCTCATATTACAATCCGTTGGCCTCAAGCAAGCCAACGGCTGTGGTTACCAACCATCTACAGTACTATTACTATCATTATTATTATTTTTTTTTTATTGATATCACTTGTAAACAAAGACATTAAACTATTGGAGTCGCTGGTCTATGCGACTCTCGACCACTGTAGCTTCGTAATCCATACCCGCCAGAGAGACAGGCCTCAGGGCTGATGATCTTGTGCCTCTGCGACATAGCAGAGCAGACCTCACGAGGGAGGATGAGAGTCGACATCTCATCCAGGCCATAACAGAACTCTGCGGTTGACGTTTCTTCTCAGAAAGAACCTCTGCCAGTCTCGAATAGAATCTCACTGCCTCTGGACCCATCCCACCTGATGTCGTGAACACAAGGGGAGTGAATCGACCGTGGTCCACATGTTGGATCTTTTCTTGATAATTTCTAGTTTTTTCTTGCGCATTCCTTTTGTGTGCAGCTTCGAGAGACACTACTACTACTACTACTACTACTACTACCGCCTTCTGTAAAACCGTCTTATTTAATTAGTGAAACCCCCTTGAAGTAAAGGGGTTAACGAAAGGTATATCAACCCCCACCACCCAACGCATGTACTTCAAAAAAAAAAAATATCGCAAAAAAATATAAGTAAATACGTTCTCGGGCTGAAGAGGTCAAGCTCATTTCCACTCCCACTCCATCCATCTCAGTCTTAAATCAGACTTTTTTTGGCCGACCTAGTTCCATCCGTCCATCCATCATCCACACCTATGTCACCCATCGAGGAGCGTAGGAGCCCAGGTCCAGGCAAGTTGTTTCTGACATTTAAGATGAGAGTGACCAGCCTCACTCATCCCTGAGTGGCATTACATGAGCAATAAACCCCAAACACTCCTTGGATGCACCGGCTTAATCCGATTGGAGCGCCTTAATTACCCACTAAACCACCAGGCGCCAAAATTTGGTTATATGGTTACCACCCAGCGTAGTAAACGGTTTCCTGGTGTACAGGAAACCATTTGGCTTGCCACTCAGTGTAGAGCCACCCATAGGCAGAGGAAAGGATGAAGGAAAGAAAGACAGAAGAGGGAATGTAAAGTCACTCATATTTCTGCTAATCACACTTTGCAATCAGCGTCAGGCAGTCTTCATCTTTCTTCTTCCTAGGTCGTTGCTTTCTGCCTTGTATTTCGTTTTTTAGTGTTTTAACTTTTTTCCTATAATTCTTTAGTCTAAATTTATTTATTTATTTTGTTTATCGTTATTATTATTATTATTATTATTATTATTATTATTATTACTACTACTACTACTACTACTACTACTACTACTACTACTACTACTACTACTACTATTACTACTACTACCACTACTACTACTACTACTACTACTACCACCACCACCACCACCACCACCACTATTACTACTACTACTACTACTACTACTACTACTACTACTACCACCACCACCACCACCACTATTACTACTACTACTACTACTGCTACTACTACTACTTTATTCCTCGTCCTCCTCCTCCTCCTCCCAAAGGTCTCAGAAATGGTTGCGTTAAGCTGTTAGAATCTACCGTATTAAACAGAAAATATTATTGTCTGTATCTCATGACTATCTGAATTTGAGAACCTCATTAGGGAAATAAAAGACCAGGTAAGAAGATGCTGATACTATGAGTAACTATGCAGAGAGAGAGAGAGAGAGAGAGAGAGAGAGAGACAGACAGACAGACAGACAGACAGACAGAGAGAAAGTCGTGCTCACAACTTTTTTTTTATGCAAGAAGGAACCAAAGGCCAGGAGCCCACAAACCGTTCCTTCCAAGAAAAAAAGAAAAACTACAATAGAGAGCCAGATTCAAGATCCCCGTTTCTCCTCCTCCCCTCCCTTTCTCTCTCTCAGCACACACACACACACACACACACACACACACACACACACACACACACACCATCCCAACATACTAAGCAAACAAGCATTCAAACAAGGCAAGTCGCCCTCAGCATGCAAGGCTGTGTTTAGTATACCAAGGGGTGCGGGCGTCCGGGATGATTATGTGGGTGTGCTTGAGGGGCGCGTAATGAAAGACATGACATGTATAAACAGTAGGACACACCGGCTCCCCGACCCCCGGCATACGAATGGCCGAGGGAATGAGGACAGGATTCGCGCGAGTGTTTGGCTGATGAGTCGGCTGGTGAAAGAAGCTGCGATTCATGGAGACAGGTAGATAGGTATTTTTGTGTTTTCTGTTAACTTTATATTTGTATCTATCTATGGAAACTGTGGATAAGATGCGTGTGGAGGCTTCGGTGTTGGTTTGGTTGGTGAGAGGGAGTTTTTTGTGTTAGCAGATACTTATGTTTTTAAATTTCTTTGTCAGTCTTTTAATATGTCTATTTGTAGCTTATTATAAATGTATCTATCCATCTGTCTCTATTGAGGACAGTAGTCGTGTTGATGTTTGGTTGGTATGGCTGACGGGGACGATGTTTGGGGTGTTAGTTAATATAGGGAGGGGGATTTGAGGGGGAAAGTTTCACTTCAGAGGTTATCTAGTTTTGTTTATTTTTTGTTTCTCAGTTGATGTTTCTTATCTCTGTGGAATAAAAAGAATGTATTCATAGGATTGTTTGGCCGGTGGATTAGTTGGTGTTAGGAAGGGAGGGTGGAGGATGCAGCTATATAAATATCTGTATTTCTCTTATCCTTTATATCTATCTGGGGAATTGATAAAGTTGAAATGGAGGGAGGGAGGGAATTGTATTTGTGAGTTTTTTTTTTTTTTTTCCCTGTGTCAAAGGAAAATATGGATAATATGCGTGGGGTTGGTGAGTGAGGAGAAAGGTTGGATGGTATAGTTAAAAGGGTAGTTCTGCTGTATTCCATGCAATGTTTTCCCTCTCCCTTGCTGTGAGGAAAAACAACTTTAATGACTGGCATTAAGGCTAATGTATCTGTCTGTCTGTATATATTTCTTTCTATAATAAATAATCTTTCAGTCTATAGCCGTCTATCTAGCTAGTGTATATTTATCTATGTATCATTAGGTTAATCTATCCATCCTTCTGCCTTTATTTAATCGAATCTATATCTGTATCTGTTTATTACCTATCCCCGCCCCATAGGGGCTAGGGGACGGGTATTGTTTTCACTCGGTTAGTCTGTTTGTATGTATGTATGTATGTTTGTTTGTTTGATTGTCTGTCTGTCTGTTTGTCTGTCCGTCCGTCTGTCTGTCTGTCTGTTAACAACTTTACTCGAAAACTATTGGTGCAATGTTGACTAAAATTACAGGAATGATGGGCTATGACCTTCTGATTACCTGCTTATATTTTGGGCCAAACTGGGTCGAGTCCCAGGCTGTAGACCCAAAAAATGTAAAAAAAAAAAAAAAAGGGGGGAGGGACTCGTAGAGATCGTTATTTCGCCATAACTTCTTTCAGATTCGTCATATCGACATGAAACCAAAACCTAAAGGTGCATCTCTCATATCTGCATCCTATAACATGTCTCATTACATCAGGGGGGGTCACCCCCCAGTTAGCGGTAGGGGAGTCAGTCAGGTGGGTCGGGCCTAAAATTTCAAATGGGCATAAAATAGTCATTTTTCACCCGATTTACTCCAAATTTGATATGTGACATCCTTGACTACGGTAAATATCTTGTGTTTTTACGTCAACACTAAAATGACTACTGGGGACGGGTTTGCTTTGCCTTGGCACCGTTTCTTGTCTATCTCTGTATCTATCTATATATCTAACTATCTATATATCTATCATTTTATCTATGGTTTTGTGTGTACAGGGGAAGGAATATGCATCCATCGACTTTCAGTTCTAATACATCATCCCAAGGGCTTCATATTTTAGTTACATCTTCCTATCTCCTGTCGATTTTATTCCTTTTATAAATGTCTTTTGAAACTGGATGTAACCATTATAAATCGCTCCTTTACTAGGATCTCTTTCAAGCTGAATAAAAATCATCTGGTGAGAGAAAGACTATACTCAAGACGTCCTCAGGGTGAAAGAGTTAATTGTCTAAGAGGTCATATACTTCATGGGGTTAATCACCTCGAAGGTAATTATTATGTGCAGTGTTCTCCATGACCCATTGTTTCAGCTATTGTTCTCGTTTTTATTTATTAACATGTCAGACGGCAGCTCTTAACCCCTTCATTACGACAGCTACTCCCTGCGCCTGTTCGGTTGAGAGAAATCCTAGCAATTAGTGTTGCTATTACTTTGATTTACTCCATCAGTGATACAGATTCTAAGGCTCCTATGACTCAGCTGTATATACTCGTCTGGCGTATCTAGAAGAGTATTAGAGCTGTTCCAACCATAAGGGGTTTTATGATGAACACATGGGCCCCTTCGACTGACCTCTGTCTCAAAAAGTCGTCAGAACAAAATCATCTGAACAAAATAGTCTGGAAGTAGCTGGAATAGTGCTAGATTTTCCCTGACCTTGAAAGATTTAAGTATGTTATTCAGACCAACAGCAGATGATTTTTCCAAGTCCATTTACTCTTATGATTTGCTTGGAGAATCCGAAGCCAATGACACAGGTAACACTGATCAGTGGCCACATAAAGGACTGTAGATCCACAGAAGCTGAATATCCATACTATGGTGAGAGAAGCTGGAGTGGTGACAGGACTTATGTTTGCAACTGTACATTTATATTACTAGACGATTTGGCTTGGCCGAGAGAAATCCTAGCAGTCTAAGATATAATAACTGACCTCAAATTACCTCCAGACGATATTATTCAAGTGAGTCGAGAGGGAAAGCCATGTGTAATATACAGATAGGCAGGTTGGCTGGCGTTGATAATAGCATCGTCAATCACGGAGGTAATGGTTGTTCACAGGTTAATGATGAATAATGAACAGATTCGTGTTATTATCTCATGCTTCTCTCTCTCTCTCTCTCTCTCTCTCTCTCTCTCTCTCTCTCTCTCTCTCTCTCTCTCTCTCTCTCTCCCCCCATACTCGAACTTCCCTATCTTTCCTATTTCTCTTTTTATTGTATCTCCTTTCTGTTTCTTTCGTTATTTTTGTCCTTTTTATAATCACAGTTTTACTTTTCTCTTATCATGCAATCATTTTTTGACGGCTCTAAAAAGTTTCAAAAAAGTATAAAATGAAGTAAACTAAGCAGATGTATAGAAGGATTCCTGATGGCAACTAACCGTGCAGTAATTTTCCTTTTCTCTCCATATTCCACCTTCCCTATCACGACACCGTCTGCCCTATGCCTCCCTGTATGGCTCATCCCCTCGTAACAATGCGCCATAAACACGCATTTCCCCTTGTTCCTTCTTCCCCAGCCCCACCCAGACACACTCAGACCCACATATTCCCATTTATATATCTTTCCAGACCAGCCAAACCCGCCCAGACAAGCCAAAACTTTCATTTCCCCATTTCTTTCCTTGTGTTCTTCCCCATACACACCCAGGCGCCATTTCCCTGTGAACCAGCTTCCCCATACACGTAGGTACTTCCAAACACACATTTCCCATTATTCTTTCTTCTCCCAACACCACTCCAAAACACTCCGATCAGCATTTCCCCGTGTTTTCTTCTTCCCCAAACACACACACACACACACACACACACACACACACACACACGTCCACATTTCCCCTTCCTTAGTACTCATGCACATCCTAGCCTATAATTGCCTACGTCTCATTTCTCAAGCCCCCTCCTTCTTTCTTTCCCACACACACACACAAACTCGCACTTCCCCAAGTCCCTTTTTCCCCGTCCCCTCCCAGAGACCCCCAAGTTATATTTTTCCATTATTAACTCTTCCCCACACCTGGCCCCACCCTGAATCACATTTCCCTCACTTATTTCTTCATTATACACAGTTAAATCCATATTTCCTCCTTTTCCTTCTTACTCGCCTTTCTCTAATAGTTATTTCGTCTCTTGTGTTTCTCAATTTCGTCTCTTTTGTTTCTCATTCTTCTTTCTCCTCATCCTTCTCTTTCTTCTTCACCCCTCTTCCTTCTTCTCCCTCATCCTTCTTCCCCTTTTCCTTCATCCCCTTGTCTTCCTTCTTTCCCCTTTTCTTTCTTCTCAAATTTCCTTTTTCCCCCTGTCTTCCTTCTTCCCCTTTCCCCCCTCTTCCTTCTTCCCTCTCGTCAGTCTTTCCCAACTGCCTCCTTCATTTACTTCTCCCAAGCAAAGCCCAACCTCGTGTCAAGTGAACCATCTCATTTTCCATGCACACCTGCCAGATGTTAATGGATCCCTTAATTACCTTCAGGGGCAATTTCGATTCACTTTATGTATATGTAAAAGGAAAGTGTAAATTACGACTGCAAGGTACTCAACGCATTCCAAACACGATGCACTTATAAAATTTAATTACTAAAACAAAAAATAAATCCTTTCCCCCGTGTATCGCATCTAATAAGGTTGGACTGGTAATTATGGACACGACTGACCCTAATTTGGCGCACGAATTCCCTTGTGTGCGGCAAACTAAGCGGCTCCGTTCAGAGGAATGGGCAGGAATGGGTTCTGGTTTTTCCCTTTTGAACCCTTCCTTCGGCTTAGAAAAGTCCCTCCCTCAAAAAAAAAAAAAAAAAAAAAAAAAGGAAGAAAGAAAGAAAGAAAAAGAAAATGTTCACTCGCGGCCAACAGTTCTACACTTGCCGCGAGAACTGAGAAAGCCGAGTGATATTTTGCAGTGATGACCATTAGTTTTCATTCAAGCGGGTTGGGGTCTTGGAATCTTGCTTCTTTGAGTTGGAATCCCATAAAGATAAATAGATTAATAGAAAAAACATAACTAACAACGACAACCACAACAGTTACTACTACAACTGCTACTACTACTACTACTACTACTTTGATTTATGGTGCAGTTCACGTTGCCTAGATTAATAGCAGTTTTATTCCCAACCCTCCGCCTCTGCGTGAATCGGCCTCCTATATGCTCAACCTTTCACCGATACAGGTTTCATTTATGGAAACTAAGCCATTTTAAAGGAATGCTACTATGCAGTTTTTTCTTGAGCTCCTAGATTGTATTATTCAGATAAGGGAAGCACCAATACATGTGATAATTGTCGAAAGTAAAACCTGTCCAAATTAACCTTAAAGGACGGACGGAACACATCAGGATTTCATTACATTGGCCTTCATTAGAGGGATTTCTTCTGCTCAGGAATCACCCAGCCTAACTTTAAGGATTAACTTTGCCTCACCCACTGCAGAGATTAACGCCAGGCAATCGTGCATCCGCCCCCAAGTGCTGGAATAATCTCTTAGCCTCCGTGCGTCTCATTAGCGTGGAGTGACTTGCTGCTGGGGAAACAAAAATTCAAGCGTGATAGTCTCTTGTTGGCTCACCACCCTCCCGCCTCGCCTCCATCACGCCAGCCCTCCTGCTGCCACCCTTATTGTGCTCCTATTGCTTAACCAAGACGGGGTTCAACGACGAAATTCCTTTACCCATAAAAGAACATTGGCTTACCAGTAGAGTTCAATGGGTTATCGGTTATTTTTTTTCTTCCCTGGTGAAGCGATGGTTCAGTAACCAAGCTTACTTACTTTCTCTTTGTTCTTCTGGTTCTTGCTGTTCTTCTCCATAACCCTGTCGTGGTCGGGACTTCTCTAGTATCTATTCCAGCTAATGCCAGACAATTTTAACGAAGTGAGTCATAGGAGCCTTAGAATGAATAGTGAATAGGATCATCAGTCTCTCTCGTTACTTCCCGATCAGTCTCTCGGCGGTAAGATTCCTGAGCGTTCATTCGGGTTTTCTCCTCAGCAGTACCTCGGTTTATTCAGGTCTGTGTGTCACGTCTCCAGCATCTCTTCAGTAGTAGAATCTCCTTATTACCTCCTCAACATCCCTTTGGTAGTAGATATTTCCCCAGCATCCCTTCGGTAGTAGATATTTCCCCAGCATCCCTTCGGTAGTAGATATTTCCCCAGCATCCCTTCGGTAGTAGATATTTCCCCAGCATCCCTTCGGTAGCAGATAGTTTCCCAGCATCCCTTCGGTAGCAGATATTTTCCCAGCATCCCTTCGGTAGTAGATATTTCCCCAGCATCCCTTCGGTAGCAGATAGTTTCCCAGCATCCCTTCGGTAGCAGATATTTCCCCAGCATCCCTTCAGCAGCAAGCCAGGTTCTCAGGGTTCATTCAGGCCTTTGCCATAACCTCACGAGTCACTTTAAATTCCTCGGGATTCTTTCAGGTTCTTCAGCAGTCGTTTAGAGAGATATTACTCAAGTTTCTTTTAGGTCATCTCTCCAAAACCCCGTTGGAAGTAGAAAAAGAAAAGGAAAAAGGTCTTCGCGGGCTTTATTCTGGTCTGTGCCATAGTCTTCTCAGCCACCGCTTTGATGGTAGGAGTTCCTGCGCGGTTCATAACAGGTTTTAGGGTTCAACACAAACCTCGTAGTTTGTTCATGTTCATACCATCACCGAACCACCCCTAAAATTCTTGAAGGTTCACATTTGAGGCCTGTGTTGACATCTTCCTGGAACACCTTCCACGACAGAAATATATCAGGGTTAAGTTTTAGATATTCCCCAGGGTTCATTCAGGTCTCGGGTTCATTCATATCTGTGCCTTACCCACTTACACATCCCTTCCAAGGCAAGAATTCCTACGGGTTCATTGAGGTCTGTCTGGTCACCTCCCCATTGTCCCCTCATCCCTCCTCCTTATACGGGCCGGCGTCCTTGTCCCGCCCCTCATAATCTCCACCAACCCCCCACCGCCCCTTCTGCCCAGTTCGGTTCATTGCGTCACCGTTATCCTGCCGTTACGCGTCCTTTACTTGACTGTTACGACGCTTTTGTTGATCGTTGCTTTCTGTTTTTATAACTGCTGAGATTGTCTGTGGACCGATATGGCAGATTTTTTATGAACTTCTTTTTTCTTTTTTAGTGTATTTGCTTTTTAGATTTGCAGATACCTTTTTTTTTTTCGTTATGTACGTTTGTTGACCGTTGTGTCCGTTTTTCTAATAATTTTGTTTTTTTGACCATTGAAAATGTTGATTTTTTTACTGATTTTAGTGCCGCTGCGACTCGGATTTCCTCTGACCGTTCATCTGGCCATTGTGTTCATTTACAGACTTTCGTGTCATTTTTAAAACCATAGAGATCTCCTATTTTAGTCTGTTAATCGTTGCTGACGTTTGCTCACCGTTTCGATCTTTTTTTTTTTTTTTACCAGTGCTCTCATTTATTAGCCAGTGAGTCTGTGTATTTCATATTTGTTTGGCCGTTTCGTCCGTTTATTGACTGTTGTGTCTGTGTGAAGTGTCCCTTCACTCCTTCAGCCTGAGTATCTTTCATTTTGATAGAGCAAACGCCACATTAGGGTCACTATCGGCGACCATCTTGTAGTGAAGGGGTTAATAAAGGCTATTTCTAAACCTTTCAGTCGGAAAATCTCTCCAAAGTTTAATACAACTGTCTGGAGAGATCAGTCAGTAAAATGACGTCATCGTGGTGTAAAGGCTAGCCTTCAGATGTCGGTGGGTATCCCTTGATGCGCGATAATACCATCAAAATTTTAATTCCCTATCTTAGTGTGTTTAAGGCTCTCTTATATTGATGTTATGGGATCTAAATTACTTACGTCCGTGTTCATGGCCGCTTAAAATCTGCTATAAGCATTATACAGCCTTAAATGCATCAATAATTCAGACTTGGATGAGAAAAAGACATGACTGATACCTGTGGTCTAGCCCCTTCTCTACGATGGATCTTTATAGTGCTACCACGTCTCTTTCATACACTCTTCTGTCAATCAATCCACCTCAAACTTTTATAATCGACGTCTCTTCCAACACTTCACTGTCATACACCCTCTTTGTTTCAGCCTTTCTTGCAGCCACTCTTGTCTTATACACTCCCTCATACACTCTCACTGGGTCAGTACTGCTTCCAAACACCCCATTCATACGCTCTCTCAAAAACTCTTCTTAATCAACGTCTCTCTTTACCATCTCTCCATAATCCCCATGACATACAAACCACAGAGTCATCCTCATACTCAGAGAACCCTTTAGGAAGTCTGTTTGATCCTTGACGTCTAATCTCAGAGTTGATCCAGGCTGGCCAAAATAAAACCCAGTATTCATCTGTCTCTACCTAGCTATTTGTATTTATCTATCTATTTCTTTATTGATCTATCTAGCTATTCTCATACGGCCAATCCCATTGTTCATCCAGGGAGCCGCAGTACGAATCACCCTCCATCTCTTCCCTTACTCGTCCAGGTCGCCTCGTCTCATATATCCTTATATCGTGATAATGGTTCCCTGATATGCATACTGTACGTAACTCCTTGATCATTTATATATTAATTTATTTTTTTATTGCAAGGGTGTGTGCAATTATCGGCCTTAACCCATCAACCCCAGAACCCAAACCATCGTCGTTTTATTCTTGTTATCTGCTGAAGTTCTTGAGATTTAGGCTTTACTTGTAGAATAGAAAGTGAGGGTACAGCATTTCTTAACTCCTTTACTCTGAGGTCGTCATATATTAGTTTATTCATGTTTCCTACCGACGATTTTCTTTAACTCAGGCAAGATCTCGTACTGAAGGGACTATTGAAGGCTATGGCTAACCCTTCCAGTCTGAAACGTCTCATCTAAGGTGAATAAAATTGTCCTGCGATGATAAAACTAGAGACCAAAGACGTCATCGTATAAAAATGATTAACCCTTTCAGCCCGAGGATATTTGTATTTTATTTTTACTATCTCAAGGAGATTTTATTTTAATTTTAGGATTGACTTTTCGAACTGAAAGGGTGGAATGTAGTTTTCATTCTCCCTTCCACTACCAGGAGTCCTTCACATTCTGGATTAAATAGTCAGATAGCGCAGGAGTAATATAAAAATGACCTCCTCGGGGTTATATAAATGAAAAGAGTTGTATAATTGGCTTCCTGATGGAGTTAATGGGAGAAAAATGGAGAACTGGCTTTCCCCCGAGGTAGACCCTGTACTGGATCATATAGCCCCGCTAGGTTACAGGAGCGCGCTACCATTCCAGCACGGCAGTCCCGGGCGAGGCTCGAACTCGCAATCCCCCGATTACTAGCTTGATGCTCTACCACTGAGCCACCGTGACCCCACCTGATGGGGTTAATGCAAACGCGACCTTCACGGAAATGAGCAAAGGTGTTTGCTAATCAAAATACGGTTTTATGGCTGGAGTGGAACAAAACAGTCGTTGGGCAGAGCTCGGCCAGACTGTACGAGTATAATATTGTGTAGGTACCGTACGGGACAAAAATTCACCTATCGTTCCACTGCTTCTTCTTAACATATAGGGCATGTCCGTCATTTTACCCCTTGACGCATTATACCGAAGAGAATCATCAGTGGGCAGAGATATACCAAACCCTTTTCAGCTTAAAATTATTAGGCAATAGAGGACTCTGTTCGAAGAGGTGAAACAACGAGCAAATTTTTACATCAAACTTTGATCATTCAAGCCCATACTTTATGCATATTTTCCATGGGCTGGCATCACGGTGGAGGTATTCTTAAAAAGGTATATGTTTTTGTATGACTATTTTACCAGTGATTCCCAACCTTTACACCTTGGAAGAACCCCAGAAACAATTTCTCATATCCCCGGGTACCTCTGCCTACAGCAAGACAGTTGATTATAATTTCTTTATTTTTAAATATTTATTTCATGATTTCTTGCAGAACCCTGGTTGGGAATCACAGATTTTACATTCACTTTACATAATCTCCTTTTGAAACAGATGTGCATGCAATTTGTTACTGGGAGCAAGTTGTGGAAAAAATATCTGCATAAGGAGAGATTTGTTGCTATTTCTGTGCTCTGGTCTATAGATTTTTTTTTATTTTCATTTTCTTTTGGCTACCCACAGATTACTTCATACAGCTTAGAAATGACATTTTTTTTATTTTTTAATATGTAGATGCAACTCGGCAAAAGAGTCTCATATTAGGAAATGTTATTTTAATATTCTTCCATCACCTAGACAGCTGTATACATTTGAAGGGCTGGCATCTCCTAGCCAGCGTGTCCAAATAAATTCTCATGCAGCTTGCCGCTGCGCAGGATTATTGTGAGAATGTTAGTTGCATAACAAACGCTTTGTAACCCACCACCAACCCTTTTACTCGCCTCGTACGACAGGCAGGGATACTGGGGGAGTATTCTTGAAACCCCCCTACCCCCAGGGGGTATAACTCAGCTGTTCATCAGACTGCAAAGAGCCTTTTGGACCTAATCAGTCATTAATTATCTGCTTGGCCTTGTTTACTGGGGCCACTGTCATGTACTGTTACCGAGAATGACCGAGGAGTTCTGATTGTGTGATTGTGAAGGGCGATTTGATTTGTGGTTCGGAAGAGTAGGTCATTATCCATCGCCGCAAGAATTCAAACTTGCGTCCAATCTACTCACAGCAAAGGCGGGCACGCAGCACCCATCTCGAAACGCACTCACTTCTTTTCTGTCCAGCTGTCTCATGCAACAGTTAAACGTTATTCCCAGTCTCTAATGGACGCAAATGATCAACTGTGGGACGGTATTCATCAGTTCCTCTTTCCCATTGCTGTAGGTTTTGCTTCACTTTCGAAGGAATATATTTTGTAAATTCTCACCCATCAGTTCTTTCCTTTATGCATAGATATTGAACAAGGTAATGCCCGGCAGAATGGATTGCAAAGACTGGATTATGTTACACAAAGGAGACAGTATTGCAAATGAAGTCAGATTAATCTAACAGTGAAAAGTATATTAGGTACAGGGAACTGCAGAATGGACAGCAATGGAGTCTTAGACACCCAGTATATAGAGCATTAGGCAAAATAGACTAGAGCGGGGAAAGCAAAGGAGCTGTAAGATTAGGTCATCCATTAAAACCCCATTACCTGAGCATATCTGTAGTGCAGCCCTAACAAAAGCTATATTTGGCACGTTAATGGTATTCACCGTAAGGCGGAGTGCTGCTGCCTCCACTCCAAAGCCTTCTGTGTTGCCTCCCTCCTCCACTCACCACCTACGAAAGTAAGTGTTGCCAGAGGGTCAAGAAAAAGTGTCAGGTTTTGCCAGTATTCCCAGAAAATAGGGCACTTGGAGGATTGATGCTGGAAAAAGCGAGGGAAAAGTCCCTCTGTAAAACCTATTACTTTGGTAAACTCTTGGGGATCTTTTGACACCAACAGAGAGCAGCCACCCACAGATATTGTTAGCGGTAGTCAGACACTACCCCAGCAGGTGCATATTGGTGATAAGGCCAGAGTGGAGCTATCAATGATGGAGCCATTTTTAAACACTAGTAAGACTGGGGCAGTGCAGCCGTCAGGTTCAGGTGAGAGTGGTAATAAGACTCCATCAGAGTGTCCTACCCCAAGCAGTACTCAAAGTGACTCCTTCCCAGGTCATTTATTTGCTAACTTTATTTCAGAGGGGTTAGTTTCAGTTGATGGAAAAGTCACTATACTTAGAGACACAGGAGCTACACAGTCACTAATGTTGAAGGGGATTGTTGATGTAGCTGACCCTAATGAATGTGTCTTGCTGCAGGGTATAGCTGAGTTTGTATCTGTTCCCCTAGCTGAGGTGAAGCTCCAGTCAGAGTTAGTTACTGGTTCAGTGCGTGTGGGTGTTGTTGATCAGCTTCCTGTACAAGGGGTCACTTTCCTTTTGGGTAATGACCTGGCGGTAATGGCACTGACAATCCCGATGATGATATTGGGCTTGGTGATACCTTTTTTTCCCAGTTAAATGACCCGGAGGTTGATGATTCTTCCCAGACTGATGCAAGTGCAAAGTTAGCTGTTATGCAAAGATCTGATCCAGAGATTGCCACTTTAATTGACTCAGCAGTTAGGGAAGATGAATGCGAGTCTGAACTGACTGAATGTTATTATTTAAGGCCAAATAACGTGTTAATGAGAAGATGGAGACCTCCTAGTGTTGCTCATGATAATGAGTGGGAGACTGTACATCAGGTGGTGGTTCCAAGACCCTATAGGCAAAAAATTATGTCCATTGCTCATGACTCTTCTTTAGCAGGTCACTTAGGGGTGAGGAAGACTCTCTTCCACATCTGGCAGCCTTTTTACTGGCCTGGAATCTGTCGAGATGTCTCCTGGTTCTGTAGGTCATGTCACACCTGTCAGCTAGTCGGTAAGGTCAATAAGCCCATCCCTGCAGCTCCTTTGATTCCTCTACCTGTGTTTGAGGCCCCATTCACTAGAGTCCATGTGGACATTGTTGGCCCTTTGCCTAAGACCTCTTCAGGCCATCAGTACATCCTCACAATGTTAGACATGGCCACTAGATATCTTGAAGCCATTCCCTTGAGAAATATTTCAGCTAAATTGGTTGTAAAGGAGATGCTGACCTTCTTTACCCTTTTTGGTCTCCCTAAAGAAGTGCAGTCGGATCAAGGCAGTAATTTTAATTCCAAACTGTTCAGGCAAACCCTTAAGGAGTTAGGAATCTCACAGATCACTTCCTCAGCATATCATCCTCAGAGTCAAGGTGCATTAGAGAGGTATCACCAAACTTGAAGAGTTGCTCAGAAAACTATGTGTTGATGAAAAGAAATGGGACAAGTGTTTGCCTTTCCTACTTTTTGCAACCAGAGAGGCACTGAGTGAGTCTTTTGGCTACTCCCCATTTCAGTTAATCTTTGGCCATGAAGTAAGAGGTCCTCTTAAACTCCTCAAAGAACAATGGGTCAAGGATGATGACCAAATTAACTTGCTAGACTATGTGTCAAAATTTAAAGAAAGACTGGCCTATAGTATGGAAGTAGCCAGGGCACACTTGGAGTCCTCTCAGGAGAAGATGAAGAGGTGGTATGACCACTCTAAGAAAGTTAGGCACAGAGTGTTTCACCCAGGCAATCAAGTTCTTGTCTTGCTTCCCATTCATGGTTAGCCTCTGCAGGCAAGTTTTGCAGGCCCTTATCTAGTGGAAAAGAGGGTAGGTGAAGAAAATTGTCATTTTAACCCCAGACCGGAGGAAGGAACGAAGATTGTGCCATATAAATATGTTGAAGGAGTACCACAGGCGAGACATGGACCCCCCTAGTGCTGCATGCGTGGTGTCGGCTGTAGAGTTGGTGGAGGACGAGGGCTGCCCTTAGACTTTGGACCAGGTGACCAGTTGGAGAGAAAACCAGAAAGCTTGGAGTACACTGACTGATAAACTCTCCCACTTGACTGCAGAGTGGTGTGCTGAGCTTGTTGCCCTTCTCAGGAAGTTCACTGATGTCTTCCGGGACACCCCATGACGGACGGAAGTGGCACAGCACGACGTGGACGTTGGAGATACCAGCCATGTAAAGCAGTCCCCCTACTGGGCTAGTCCTTAGAAGCAGACCATCATTCGAGAGGAACTGAACTACATGTTGCAGCAGGGGTTAATCGAGTCCTATCAAAGTGAGTGGTGCTCCCCTGTCATAGTGGTTCCAAAACCCGATGGGTCACATCACTTTAGTATTGATTATCATAAAATCAACTCCCTTACCCAGACTGATACTTACCCACTTCCTAGAGTAGATGATTGTGTGGACGCAATATACGCAGTGCTAAGTTTATCACAAAATTAAATTTGATGAAGGGATATTGGCAAGTCCCACTCACAGAAAGGGCCCAAGCAATTTCCTGTTTTGTGGTCGGTGGCAGGACTTATAAATGTAAAGTCATGCCCTATGATATGAAGAGTGCTCCTGCCACCTTCCAAAGGCTGATGGATGATCTCACCAAGGATGCTGAGAATTGTGTTACTTACATTGATGATGATGTTATTTTTAGCAACACCTGGGAACAGCACTTGAGCCAACTAGATGCCTTGCTTCAGAGACTGTCCTCTGCTAATTTAGTGCTTAATTTAGCTAAATGTGAATTTGTGAGGGCTCGAGTGCAGTACCTAGGTTATGTGGTCGGTTTAGGCCAAGTGAGTCCACCTCATGTTAAAGTTCAAGCCATAGTCAATTCCCCCCAACCCAAAAATAAGAAAGAGTTGCAACGATTCTTGGGTATGGTAGGGTACTACAGACGTTTTGTCCTGAACTTGTTTGATCTTGTAGCTCCCCTCACTGATTTGTTAAAAAAAGGAGTCAAGTATGAGTGGAAACCAGAATGTGAGGAAGCCTATTCTAAAGTCAAAGCCATCCTGTCAAGTTACCCAGTGCTTCAAGCTCCTGATTTTGAAAAACCCTTTAAATTAGCTGTTGATGCCAGTGGCCTAGGGGAGGGTGCAGTTTTGCTTCAGCATACTGATGAAGGCTTTGAGATGCCTGTGTGCTATTTTAGCAAAAAGTTCAATAAGGGCCAGAGAAATTATTCAGCTATTGAGAACGAACTCCTTGCACTCATACTTGCCCTTCAACACTTCTCTGTATATGTTGGTCTTAGATTGACCCACTGGGGCCTATTTTTGCAAGCATACTCACTTGATGTAAGACATGTAAAAGGTGTTGGTAATGTTTTAGCAGATTACCTGTCCAGAACTTGATTGTACAGCATCCAGAAATTCTCAGGAAGGGAGGTGTCACTGGCGTAGTTACCCCAGTAGTGAATGGGTGAAATAGAAAATAGGATGATAATGAAAGGAGAGAGAAGCGAGCCTTAAGAACATTAAATCATTTCTCTTATCAGTTTTGCTGCCTGTAAAGGGTAACCCTAGTCCCCACGGGTATTTACCCAGCGGTCAACTTTTGCCTTCTGAACTGATAACACATCTGATGTTTTTCTCACAAATTACTCAGAAAATCCCTCTTGTCCTTGAACTATGGGTGTGACATAATGTGAGAGGAGCAAAGTAGGGATGTTTGCCAACTAGAAGCCTAAATGGCGCTTTCGTCACGTTCCTGATGGCACGCAACTGGTTCTGTGTGGAGTATATGAGGCCCTCATTGGTAGCAGGTGCCTCTATTGTTTCTGTATGGACAGAGATTATTTTTAAGACAGCCTAGTGGTTAATTAGCTGAGAAAGGCGGAGTAAGTCCCCTTTATAAGGTCGAGGAAAATGTGAAGAGACACATTTGTCTCTTTTTGTACAGACACACATTTTGTCTCATTTTTTGTACACACATTTTTGTACACATTTGCACACATTTACTGTCACGTTACACTTTTGTCACATTGTGTTGCACTTTTCCCCAACACCACTCAATACGTGACTTTGATTACAAAACACACTGTTTGTGTACCATTTCCCATTTTTGGTTCACTCCTCCATTTGCACTAGTGTGTGATTTATATCTGGATTTAACCTTCGAAGTCTCCACGTTTCCTCGAGCTTTGTGAGTACGTAGCCTCCACTGAGTGTATTCTGGTTAGGTAAGAAATAACTAGTAATATATATATATATATATATATATATATATATATATATATATATATATATATATATATATATATATATATATATATATATATATATATATATATATATATATATATATATATATTGTGCCCAACTCTGGGCATAGGCTTCACAGCCTGTTCCCAAGGCCCAGTAGTCCACCTACATACCATACACCTTCGCATGTCACCACTTCGGCGCTAACACCCACCGTCCATATTGAACACATGCGAGGGCTGTCTCATACAGGACTGGTGTATTGGTATTAGCGGGGATAATTTTACATGTCTATGGGTCTTCTGGTAGATCAGTAAAGTCTATTTTTAGTAAATTCAAATCCTTAAACTGTTCCCTGCCCCAACCGGGATTTGAACCTGGGTCTGGTAGGACTGCAAGTCACCTCTCTACCGATTGACCGCAATCCTCCTTTTGTAAAACGAACCCTGGTTTCTTTTTTGATTCTGTATGTTATAGTGTACAGTAAAGTTAAGTTAGTTTTCTTGCAAACTTTGTCTTATCCCTTTTGGTGCTTAATTAAGGGTTAAGAGTGCACCGTAATATACACCCTCATAACAATATATATATATATATATATATATATATATATATATATATATATATGAGGTTGGTTTTAATAAATTATGTACGTTTTTTTAACTATGCGTCTTAATTATGCCTTACTGTGTGTGTGTGTGTGTGTGTGTGAATGTATTTATGTATGTGTGTGTCCTTGCGTATTTTTTTCTCCCTCCGTACATCACCAGCATGGGAGAAATATCGTGGCTGTCACCCTCCCTCCCACTGTCGTGTGTGTGTGTGTGTGTGTGTGTGTGTGTACCCCTCTCTCTCTCTCTCTCTCTCTCTCTCTCAAATCTACATCCTTTACCAATCACCCTCCCCTCCCTCAATTTCCATCCAATTTCCCTTCTATTCATCGTTCAATCTCCGTCCTTCATAATTTCCCACTTGGCACACGCACGCGGGAGCGCGCGCACACACACACACACACACACACACACACACACACACACACACACACACACACACACACACACACACACACAAAACTTTCAAATCCCTACTTTCCCTTCATTTCACGTCCTATTCATCATCTTCATCAAACTTCTTTCATATCCTCCTCCTCTTACTCCTTCTTCCTCCTTCCTCCTCCTCCATCTCAGTCACGGGGGGTCATAATGGGGTCACGCTTCAGGGGGGGTCATGGGGGGGTAAAGGGGGTGGGGTCATGCAGAACTAAGGGGGGTCAGGTCATGAGAGGTCAACCACACCCTTTTCTTGCTCTCATGTCCTCTCTTCTTCTCTCTTTTTTCAACTCTTCTTCACTCTTTACCTTTCTTATTCCACTCCCCCTTGCTTTTTCGTCGTCATCATCATCATCATCATCATTTATTTTTTTTACCACAATCTTTCTTTTTCTTCCTCCTCCTCCTCTTCTTCTGAGTCGTTTCCCATTTATTTACTTTTCTTCTCTACCGATATTCCTCGCTTATCTTCCTTCCGCCTTCCCTTCTACCTTCCTCCTTAGTTCCTTCCTTCCCTCCTCCTCTCCCTTCTCTCCTCCCTTCCTCTCCTTCTCTCCCCTCCTTCTCTTCCTTCACTGACAGACATCATAGCTTCTAGTCTCAGGTTCCTTATTCCTTGCATAAAAAAATATTCTTCTATAAAACAAACATCTTCAAGACGCTATCAGATCTATTACTGTTTTTTTTTCTTTTTGTACTCCTTTGCACGCCTTTGTACTCCTTCAGTTTTACATCTCGTCTTTCTCTCCCTCACTTTCCGTCCTTCGCTCATTCTTACCTACTTCCTGTTTCCTTCTCTCTCTCCCGTCCTTCCTTCATCAACACTGTCCCTTCATTCCTCTCTTTTCCTCTCACGTCTTCGCTCCTTCCTCCTTCCTCTTTCCTCCTTCCCTTTTTTTGGCTCTCCCTCTGTCTTCTCCCTCCTTCTCCCTTCGCCTCTCCTCCATCCACCCTCATTTTCTCCCTCTCCTTTTCCCCTTCACTCCCCTCACTCCTTCCCACTCCCGCTTCCCTTTCCTTCCTCTTAACTCCTTCTGCCTCTCCTTCAAATTTCTGCCTCCTTATTCATCCCTCCTTCCCTACTAGATTCTTTAAGTCTCTCCAATCCCCTTTCTCCCCTCCCTCCCACCCCATTCCCCTCCTCTATATCCCTCGCTTCCATCAATCTTTTCCTTCCCTCTTCATCTGTCCTTCTCCTTTCCTTCCTCCCTCCATCTCCCTCCCAATCCTCCTCTCCCTCCCTCCCTCCCTCCCTTCTGCATCCCTTTATGTCTCTCATCCCCCTCCCCCTCCCCCTCCCCTTGCCTCTCCCCTCCCTACCCCTGACACCTAATCTACATATCACCTCCAGAGGTCTTTCTCTCGCGATCCCTTTCTTCGTATTCCCCCCCCCTCTCTCTCTCTCTCGTGTGTGTGTGTGTGTGTGTGTGTGTGTGTGTGTGTGTGTGTGTGTGTGTGTGTGTGTGTGTGTGTGTGTGTGTGGCATCTTCCCAACAAGCGGGAAGTCCGGAACAGAAGAAAATAATATTAGTAATGATGATGATGATGATGATGATGATAATCATCATCATCATCATCATCATCATCATCCAGTCCTGCGCTCCCCCATGAGGAGCGTAGGAGCCCGGGGCTAAGCAAGATGGTCCTGACATTTAAGATGAGAGTGACCAGCCTCACTCATCCCTGAGTGGCATTAGGTGAGCAATAAACCCCAACCACCCCTTGGATATAAACCTTCACCGGCCCAATCCGACTGGAGCGCCGTAATTACCCAGTAAACCATCAGGTGCCAAAATTTGGTTATATGGTTACCACCCAGCGTAGTAAATGGTTTTCTTGTGTATAGGAAACCATTTGGCTTGTCACTCATTGTAGAGTCACCCACAGGCAGAAGGAAGAGGAAAGAATAAAAGAAAGAAAGAAGAGGGAGTGTAAAGTCACCCGTAGGCAGAAGGACGAGGATAGAATGAAGGAAAGACGGGAGACGATGGAAGGAAGGAAGGATGAAGGAGAGGAAAGGGCAGACACCCGAAGGTAGCACTACATCGAGTGAGTGGATGGTAAGCGCCCCCACCTAGCACATAATAATAATAATAATAATAATAATAATAATTAGAGGAAGCCTTAACCACCTCACTTCGAGGGGGTTTTCCGGGGCAGAATAAAATGTGTGGAAATAACAAGAGCAATCCACCCCATCCACCTCCACCCTCTCCACACCCACATACCACCTCCCTTCCACCACTCACTCCACTTCCCACCCAGCCCCATACACTCCACACCCAATCTCCTAATATCAGCCCAATACCCACCCTTATCATCCACCTAATACCCACCCCATTCCACCCCACACTACCCAACTCCACCTCCACACCAACCCATTCCACTCCATTAAAATCCACCTCACACTTCCACAATCTACTTAACTCTCTCACAATACCCACACTACTCCACCCATACCACGCCCACACGCACACCTACACCCACACCACCCATCCCACCCCTCACCAACTCATAACTATCCAATCCCCACCCTAACCCCAACCCATCCTACCTGACCTCACAACAAAGCCATCCTCACCCACCCCACACACCCACACCACACACCCACAACCCACACCACACACCCACATCACACACCCACACCACACACCCACACCACACACCCACAACCCACCCCACACCTAGCCTCTCCCATCCCACACTCACACCCCACACCCAGCCCCACCCACACCCAGCTCCTCCCACCCCACACCTTCCCATCTCGTAGACCGTCCCACCCTCAACCAACCTTTTGACTTGAAGGGCGAAAAAAATCCTTCCTTCTGCCCGTAAATCAGCCGTGTGGGTTTAATTGTCTGTGAGGCAGGACCACACACACACACACACACACACACACACACACACACACACACACACACACACACACACACACTTAAATAACTCACATCCCACAAACACATTACTGTCTCTCTCTCTCTCTCTCTCTCTCTCTCTCTCTCTCTCTCTCTCTCTCTCTCTCCTTAGGCTAATTAAATTGCCTAGAATTATCGCGAATAAAAAATACTATAACCTCACCTGTTTATTAGTCCCGTTGTGAATATCTATCTCACCTGTTGTGTCCTCGATAGATAGAAAGATAGACAAATAGACTGACAGATAGATTGATACATACATACATACATAGATAGATATGAGAGAGAGAGAGAGAGAGAGAGAGAGAGAGAGAGAGAGAGAGAGAGAGAACAAGATCTCTACACCTCATTCCTGACACCTTAACTATACTAAGCTCATAACGTCCCTACTCATCAACAAACCCTTACAGATGATATTCCAACCCACCTAGAAGAGCCCCATATTTTCCTTCTTCCTCTTGGCCAACTTTCTCAAGATGGTCCCAAGACGGTGGGGGCCTGGGGGGGGGGGACCAGAGGCGGTGATAAGGAAGCAAGTTTAACGAGCATTGATAAGAGATTTAATTGAGTCAGGGGTTAACGAGGAGGGGGAGGGGGAGGGGGAAAAGGGAGAAGGGGGAGGGGGGAGAATGTAGAGCAGAAACAAAAATAAAAATAAAATAAAGGAAAGATAAGCAGGGCAGAATAATGGCCCTCTAAAATTAATATATGGCTTGTTACAGTTTTTTCTGCTTTATTTTGTATTATATCTGCTTTGTTTTTCCTCCTTTTGACCCCTTCATGATCGGTACAGGTTTAGCATACCGTAACACGAAAGTTGACAAAAATAATAGTACTACTACTACTACTACTACTACTGCTAATAATAATAATAATAATAATGATCATAATAATGTCTCCATCAACCCTCCCAGGTCTATACAACTCTAGTGTTCTTTGCACCTAACGCCAGCTACTTTATTCTCACGGCGCCGGAACTATTCTCACGGGGCTGGAACTATTCTCACGGGACCGGAACTATTCTCACGGGACCGGAACTATTCTCACGGGACCGGAACTATTCTCATGGCGCGCGGAAACTGGATACAAAAAATGGGAAGGTGAAGAATGGAGGAAAGGAGTTGCAGATTGACTGAATATTTGATGTGGCAAATTACCGGTATATAAAAGCTGGTTTCTTATATCATGTCTTGGTTTAGAGAATGCTATGTTTACTACACACACACACACACACACACACACACACACACATTTTTTAGATAGATAGATGGGAGAGAGAGAGAGAGAGAGAGAGAGAGAAATAAGACAGTCGTAAGTGATTATAAGAACTACCTGGAAGATGAAATGGAATGAGAGGAGCCAATTAGAGGGCTGGAATGGACCCGCTAAGGGCCCCCCTCCACCCCCACCCCCCACCTCCACCTTCCACCCCCCCCCACCCTCACCTCCACCCCCCCCACCTCACCTTATTAACAAGATGGAGGACTTTTTATTACTCTGTTTTTTGGCCCACCTGTTTCACCTGAACAGAGGTTGTATAGATGGAATGAAGTTACCTTTACATGGTCACCTGTTAATTAGTATATGCATCAAAGGTAGTGGTAGTAGTAGTAGAAGTAGTAGTAGTAGTAGTAGTAGTAGTAGTAGTAGTTCATCTGAAATATGAACCCGGTGGACTGCTGGCTGAAGTTTCTCCCCCCCCTCTCTCTCTCTCTCTCTCTCTCTCTCACACACACACACACACACACACACACACACACACACACACACACACACACACACACACACACACACATATTTGTCTCCCATACACTTAATTATTTCCCCCTCAATTTTTTCACCCCCCCTCCTGCTCACCTTCCCCACCTTAACAAATCACCAATCAACCTGGCCACCAACCCCTGCCTGGTTAATCAGTTACACCTAATCACCTTCGGCCAACCATAGGGCTCCCAGCTTCGCTCATGCATACCAATCAGACACACTTTCCCTTCCTTATTAATAGATGTTCACATCTGACGAAGAGAACGGGCAATGCTTTCTTATACAAATGCAATATTGGTATTACATTTCATCAATTTCAAGGGTTATTATGCTCTATGGCACATGATATCTGTTAGTATTCTATCGAGGGTCACTCTTCCTTCATCCTACCTTGACCTAATTTAGTTTAATATGACCTCTAACATAACCCAACCTAACCTATCCTAACCTAACCCATCCTAACCTAACCCAACCAAACCTAACCTAACTATCCTAACCTAACCCATCCTAACCTAACCAAATTTTAGCAAACTAGCTTAAGCCAACCCAGTTCAGTTCAACCTAACCTAGTAATTTTTTAAAGCAGATAAATGGGTTACATGGAAAAATCAATCAGTCAATAAAAAAAAAAAATAATAAAAAAATAAACATGGAAAATTCGGGAAAAGTTCAATATTTTTTAAAGCAAATTCACGTCAAACTTAAGTACCAAAAATTAAAAAAGTATGAAAAATTCAAGAACACTTCAAAAATTTTCAGGGCAAATCCACCTTATTCTAATCTAAATCAAAGAAAATAATGGCAGAAATAACAGAAAGGAAAAAAAGGCAACAATCTCCAAATTAAAACACACACCTGGTCTCACCTTTAACATCTTGCGGCACAGGTAAAACACTTCTTCCCGTCACACACACACGGCAAACACCTTCATCTCACCTGGGAAGAAAAAGGTAATTGTTATTTAAGACGGTCACTGTGAGAAGCGTGAGATATGGCTTGTCACGCTCCAAGGAAAGTGTGTGTGTGTGTGTGTGTGTGTGTGTGTGTGTGTGTGTGCTCATCGTCTCTCACATGTTGTAATCTCACAGAAGTGGTGTTGAAACAAGCTTACGGAGAGAGTCTGTTTACCTGGCCAAGATTAAGACGATAGAGACACCTTAAGACGAGGATAAGGCGCTGATTGACAGGTGAAACGAATGAAGCCGAGAAATTAATATAAGCAAATAAACAAACAAACAAGGACACATTCTAGCTACGAAAATCTTAGTAACAAAATTTCCTCGTAAGATTTAGGCAAGATGGATAAGAAGGAGAATGTATGTCTTAGAAAATAAATATATAAAGCTGGGAAGACGTATTGTTTCTTGTCAATCTTCTTACAATAAAAAAAATAAGGACAAAGATGCTGGTATAATCTTAGGTATACGGCAAGATATAACGAAATGATGGTAATTTTTTGTACTGTTAAGAGAGAGAGAGAGAGAGAGAGAGAGAGAGAGAGAGAGAGAGGAATGGAGAGGGATGAAAGGAGAGGGAGACGAAGGACGAATAGGGAGGGGATGGGGAAGGGGAAGAGGCGGGGAGGGGAGGGGAGGGGAAAGGTTAGGGGTGAAAGCAAGGCCTGTCACCACACCCCAGTTACTGACGGTGACTCAGGCATTATATACACATACAGATACATACATACATATACTACATACTCTATATACATACATACATACTGTACGTAAGCATACATATATATACTTGCACATCAGATATACATAGATAATTATATAAATAGACATAATTCTCTCTCTCTCTCTCTCTCTCTCTCTCTCTCTCTCTCAACAAACACATTCACAGACATCAACACAGCTGTATTTACACACACACACACACACACAAGAATTACAATACATAAGCTTCCACATAGGTTCACACATGGGTACAAATACATATACACATACATTGCAGGGTACAAACACTTACATACACATGAGAAACGCACAAAAATTCCTTCCCTTTGTGTGTGTGTATGTACGGTACGCCCCATAACCGTGAACGTGCACACACACACACACACACACACACACACACACACACACACACACACACACACACAATTATGCAACACTCGACGTGCGTGACTGCATAATGTGTGTTTTGTTTACTGAGAAAGAGAGAGAGAGAGAAACAGGGCAGTACAGTAACAAATTATGGAAGTGAAGAGGAACATAGTTTCACTCAAGCATTATTTATACCAGTCACTGCATATTTTATTTATTTATTTTATGCATTATTGTCAACACCAAGCTAAGTTATATTTAGTATTCAGTCAATCGCCCTTTAATCTTATTTTTACTGTTTATCTAAAATTAACAAAACTGAAGGAGCTGGAGCGGGGTAACAAGAGCTCATTTTATTGTTACTCATGAACTACTTCAAGAATATCTTTTAGTTTTCCCTAATTTAGAGAAATGCTCGTTTTCTCTATGTATTTTTATGTGCACATATTAGTTGTGTTACAGCGAGTGTAATGATGACGATACCACGAAATTATAATGTGAATGTTAAATATTACCATACCTAATAAACTTGCAAACTAATCTTGAAAGAAATCTGATGGACGTCTTGAAGATTCTGGTGTTCTCTTTTAGCATCACTGTCCTCTACACTACCTCTATGTGCTTGTGTTCCTGTTTCATCATTGTCATCATCATCATCACCATCATCACCAACACCATCATCATCATCATCATCGTCACCACCATCATCATCATCATCACCATCATCATCATCGTCATCATCTCCACCTCCTACTCTTCCGAACTTTTCTTCTACTATCACGGTCTTTTCCCTGTCTTCCTCCTATTACCCCCCTCCCTCCCCCCTACCTACTGGTCCTCCAATAAGTGTCGTCTGCCTGTGTGCCTGTCTACTCCTACTGTCCCCCACTCACTCCCCCTGCTTAATGGTCTCTGTTTCTACCCCTCTCACTACCACCTCCCTCTCCAAACATGCGTAAACTCAAGGGACGGAGACGAGAGTTAAAATATGTTAAAGGGAGTAATGGACAATGTTTTTAGGTCTTTCACTACTACAACTCTCTCCTAAGGGACGTAAAATCGACTGACGGTAGATATAATTAGTCGTAAATATATCAGGGCAATGAAGAGGTTAATTAGGATTGTAATTAACCTCTCCACTCTTCTACGTTGACTAAAATTACATAACACTACGGCCGATAAAATATATAATCTAGCTATCTATCTATCTATCTACGGTATCTATCTATCTATCTGTTTGTTGCTAGACGCCTTAATTCTGTAAGGCGTGGCCACAAACAAATCGCCTCCTCGTAGCCCTGTCCTCTACCATTTCGCTGCCCTTCCTCCAACTCACACTCACCCCCTCATATTATCTCTTCACTCCATCCCTCCATCTGATTCTTGGTCTCCCACTCTTCGTCCACCATACTCACATATATACTTTAAATCAGTCTCTCCCCATCCTCTCACACAGCCAAACCATCTCAACGTATTTCTCTCAGCACTCTCAATCTCATCAACACTTCAACGCTCTTGCACTTCCTCATTTTTGTATCTCCATGCAACTCCACATGTTCGTCTAAAAAACAACTCATTTCCACTGTTCTCACTATTGCCTTGTGTCCTATTGTATAAGAAACCCCTTGAGGTCTTAAAATGTATCTTGGTTCTATATTATCATTTCCCCAGAGTTTAAAAAAAAAAAAAATCCGAGAGCAGCAAAAACCAAATTTAAAGGACGCACTGGCAACTACAAGGTTTAAATGTCTGTCCGTCCCTTTAACTACCTGCTTGCCCACCTGTCTGCTGCCCCCGCTTGCCTTTTAACTCCCTGTCTGCTTATCTGCTCTTCTGTCTACCTGATTACCTTCCCAGCTCTGTTTGTACTACACCTGGACTGGGTAATTAATTTGGTTACCGGGCCGCTACAAGACGTCTGGCTCACTTCCTGGATCACACACTTAACCCTTTCAGACCGATGATGCCTTTCGTTTAGCTTGTTCCTGTTGTTCTAGACGATTTTGTTCAGGTGTACAGAGGATTTCCGAAATGAGGGGGTTAAATATGGAAGTGGTTAATCCGTCCACAACATACATACATACATACAGTTAATCGGTCCACATACATACATACATACATACAGTTGATCGGTTCACATGCATACATACATACATATATACATACATATATATACTGTATATATACATCCATCCATCCATACATACATACCCGGTACGTATATACATCCATCCATTCATTCATCCATCCATACATACATATAATGTGTACGTATTTCAGAGATGTTGGAGAGAGACACCTTCACGTGGTGGCATCACTGGACGGCTCTTCTGGCCTGTTATACAAACGGTCCACAAATCTCTCCTTGTTCCGCAAAAGGAAGAAGGTGGACAGAAGAGGATGGACAATTTCAACCTGCAGTCCACTGGGTTTAAATTTAAGATGAACCAGGGCAACAACGACAAAAACAAAAAACAAAGCAAAACAAAAATAAAAAAAAGACAAAACAAGACAAAGCAAAAACGAAAACAAAGCTAAACAAAAAAATAAACTATATATATATATATATATATATATATATATATATATATATATAAACGAAGCAAAAAAATCAACAAATACAAAAAAAAGTCCACAACAAACAAAGCATTTCCTGTATCCTGTATTTTCACCTATCGCTTGCCAGGCTGTCCACTCCCTCCTCCTCCTCTAATTAAATTCCTACCCGTTCCCCCACCTGTTTACCTGAGCCAGAGGACGTAGGATGAACAAGAACAAACCAAACAACCGAAATGATACAAAAGATAACACGAGATACTGAAGATAACACGATATCGTATTGGCCATTTAACTCTTCTTCTTTGGGCATTTAACTCTTCTTCCCTGGGCATTTAATTCTTTCTTGGACATTTAACTCTTCTTCCTTGGGCATTTAATTCTTCCTTGGGCATTTAACTCTTCTTCCTTGGGCATTTAATTCTTCCTTGGACATTTAACTCTTCTTCCTTGGGCATTTAATTCTTCTTCCTTGGACATTTAATTCTTTCTTGGGCATTTCGTTCTTTCTTGGGCATTTCATTCTTCTTCCATGGGCATTTCATTTTTCTTCCTTGGGCATTTCATTCTTTCTTGGGCATTTAATTCTACTTTCTGGGTATTTAGTTCTTCTTCCTGGGCATTTAACTCTTCTTTCTTGGGTATTTAATTCTTCTTTCTGGGATTTTACATCTTCTTATCTCCAGACTCTCCATATCAGCTTGGGAGAGAGGCTTTGGGTGGGTAATTTGCCTTCATTAACATCCTAATTACCACATTTATCCTTAAACTGAGTAAGAAATTGACAGGAAAATGCGTTAAATGACTGGCTAGGCTAATTGAGAGATTGTGGAAAATATCTACTGATATGTTGACCTCTCTCTCTCTCTCTCTCTCTGACCCTTAATGACCCCTTTATCTATTCACTTAATTAATTCACTCACTAACATATTACAAGATGCCCGAGAGAGAGAGAGAGAGAGAGAGAGAGAGAGAGAGAGATTTAAATGCTCAAAAAGAAATAATCCAAACCTCTCTCTCTCTCTCTCTCTCTCTCTCTCTCTCTCTCTCTCTCTCTCTCTCTCTCTCTCTCTCTCTCTCTCTCTCTCTCTCTCTCTCTCTCATTTATAATTACTCATAGGCTTAATTCGTATATAATAATGCTCATCCATACTATCATCTCCACACACACAGCTACCAGGCATTTCCCAGCTACACTATACACACCCTATTCATCTCACCTACCTAACTCATTTCCTCATATCACTCATCTTACTCATTACCCTCCCCACACCCACCTGAACACACCACACCCACCCACTCACCTGTCTCATATCACCTTCTCTCACTCACACATCTGTCACTCATTCAAAACATCAATCCACCTCACTCTGATCTCACTCAGCTCACCAAACTCATCTCATCCCTTCACTCAACTCACTCAGCTCACCGAACTCATCTCATCCTTTCACTCAACTCACTTAGCTCACCAAACTCATCTCATCCCTTCACTCAACTCACTCAGCTCACCAAACTTATCTCACCCCTTCACTCAACCCACTCAGCTCACCAAACTTATCTCATCCCTTCACTCAACTCACTCAGCTCACCAAACTTATCTCATCCCTTCACTCAACCCACTCAGCTCACCAAACTTATCTCATCCCTTCACTCAACTCACTCAGCTCACCAAACTTATCTCATCCCTTCACTCAACCCACTCAGCTCACCAAATTTATCTCATCCCTTCACTCAACTCACTCAGCTCACCAAACTTATCTCACCCCTTCTCATCTCACTCAGTAATCACCCACTGACCCTACTCACCCTGGTTCGATCAGGTAGTGGCAGGTTAAATGATTGTTAGAGGCTATTACTCACACACACAGCTTCTTCTTTGCTATCCTTATCTCATTCTAGTAGTTCAGTAACTCTTCTAGGAGCTGCCTAGCATGGGCCAACCGGCCTACTGCAGTTATACTCTCTTCTTATGTTCTTATGTTGATTTGGCGGCAGCAGGGGGAGGAGGGTTGAGGGAAGGTGGGGAGAGGGGAGAGAGTAGACTGGGTAGGGAGAGAAGAGGGGGGTTGGGGGAATGGAAGAGGGGAGGGAGGAGGGAGATAAAGGGAGGAATGAGAGAGTGGGAGTGGAAATGGGGAGAGGAGAGGCTGAGAAGTGGGAAGGAAGTGGAAAAAGAAGGGGGGGGAGGTAGAGATTGGGGAAGGAGGGACGGGGAGGTGGAGGAGTGGGGAGGGGAATGGAGGGGAGGAAAGAGTAGGATAGAAAGAGAGGGGGACGATGAGAAGAGGAGAGGAAGGGATAAGAAGAAGAAGAATAGGTAGGGAGCATGAAAAGAGAAAGAGGGGTGAGAGGAAGAAGGAGGAAGGGGGAGAGGGGAAGGGGAGGGGAAGAGGGGGGGGGGAATTGGTAAAGGGGAAAGGACAAAGGGAGGCAGAGATTAAAAACAGGTACTTTTTGTGTGACTATCTCTCCCTGTTATCTGCTGTCTTCCCTGTCTCCTTATCTATCTCTCGTCTCTCTCTGTCTCCCTATCTATCTCCCTATCACTGCTATCTATTCTCCTACCGTGTGGCTATCTAAATGTCGACTGTCTATCCTTAACTTTATGCCCTGAGTGTGCGTGTACACTGAACAGCTGATTCTGCTTTGTTGTCTGCTCGTGGTCGGTCTCTCTCTCTCTCTCTCTCCACACACACACACACACACACACACACACACACACACCACAACCATTATACTAAAAAAAAAAAAAGGGTTAGATAATATAACCCTTTACTTCCCTTTTTATTTTTGTCGGAAACTCAGTAAAACCGTACGAAATAAAGCCAAATAAAGGATCCTCGGGGTGAAGGGGCAGAGCACTTTCCCTCCTTCTCAGTAAAGCCGGCTCCCTGTACGGCTTAATCCAGAAAGTCGGTTCCCAAAGCCGGCTACTGGAGACGGCTTTGGTGACTGTATGTATATATGTATGTACAGGTATGTCTGTATGTATGTATGTATCTATGTCCTGCTTTATGTATGTATGTATTTATGTTTGGGTTGTTTTATGTATGTATGGATGTTAGTTACTGTATGTATGTGTATGTATGTATGGATAGATGGATGGATGGATCTTTATGTATTTGTATGTGTATACTGTATGTGTCCATATACTGTATGTGTGTATGTACGTACCGGTATATATGTATGTATGTATGGTAGGCCATGTTTCCACGTGGTCCTCTTCATCATCATCATCATCATCATCATCATCATCATCATCATCCCCATTATCCTCATCCTCATCATGATCATCGTCATCATCATCATTAACACCAGGTAATCGCAGGTACACATTCCATGACTCTCTCTCTCTCTCTCTCTCTCTCTCTCTCTCTCTCTCTCTCTCTCTCTCTCTCTCTCTCTCTCTCTCTCAGGCAGTATAAGGAAAACATCTGATATGCTGAACTCCTAAAATTGCTGATAAATAAAACAAGATAGACAGATAGATAGATAGACAGACAGATGGATAGAGACAGGTGGATGGGTAGGTGGTGGCCGAGGGGTAAGAGAGGTGGTCTGTTGTCCGAAGCACCCTGAGTTCGATTCCCAGCGAAGAAGAGGAAACTATGATAAATTTCGCCACACCAGGAATACTGATATACCACATGATCCACCCCTAATACCACCACACCAGCCCGGTATAAGGAAGCCCTTGTATGTATTCAGTGTGGACGGTGGGTATTGGTGCCGAAGGTGTGACATGTGAAGGTGTATGGTATGTAGGAGAAATGCTGCATCTTAGGGAACGGGCTTTTAAAACTATGTATAGAGTTGGACGCATAAAAAGGGATATATGGCTAAACAGATGGACAGATTGACATACAGAGAGAGAGAGAGAGAGAGAGAGAGAGAGAGAGAGAGAGAGAGAGAGGACTTTTGCGAGCCTTTTCGTGCATTCGTATCTTCATGGAAATCACACCCTTCACCCCGATGATAACAAGTCACGAAACCGCTCGATAGATAGATAGATGGATGGATAGATAGATAGATAGATAAGTAGACAGACAGACACAGACAGAATATATTCCTAGATAGATAAATTCTGAGACGAAGATAAACTGATAGATAGATAGATAGATAGACAGACAGACAGACAGATGGATAGATAGATAGACTGAGTGATTGATGGGTGGATGGATACAGATAGATGGATACACATATAGATACACAGATAGGGTTGCAGCTACTACACGCCGATCCACTCCTCTCTCTCTCTCTCTCTCTCTCTCTCTCTCTCTCTCTCTCTCTCTCTCTCTCTCTCTCTCTCTCTCTCCATTAATATTTAAGACCAGGACCACCTAATCTAAAGGACCGTAAATATGAGTGGTTTGTGTCTCTACGTAACTGCAGCCCTATAACTCTCTCTCTCTCTCTCTCTCTCTCTCTCTCTCTCTCTCTCTCTGTCTCTAACTTTCACCCCACACCTTCGCCAAAATAGTTGTCTCACCTTCCTCCGGAACTACACCTTACACACCCTACCCCTTCCCCCCTCCCCCTCCCCATCTCACCCCACACACACACACACACACACACACACACACACACAATCCTCACCAACTCCCTAATACTCCCACACTTTCACACCTTCCCCACACTCGCCTGACTAAGCCTGACACCTCCCTGCTCACCTGTAAGACTGTAATTAATCCTGTTACCTGACAGAGAGTGAGTGAGCAGATGAGGTGACGTGTGGGGGTCTATACAGGTGAGAGAGAGAGAGAGAGAGAGAGAGAGAGAGAGAGAGAGAGAGAGAGAGAGAGAGAGAGAGAGAGAGAGAGAGAGAGAGAGAGAGCTTGTAGAAAAATATTTCGTATAGACAGTAAATACAGACAGATCGTTAGGCAGACAGGTAGGTAGGTAGGCAGGTAGACAGGTAGGTAGGTAGGTAGATAGCTAAGTAGGTAGGCAGGTGTGGAAGGAGGGATGAAAGAGGGATTGAGAGGAAGGTAAAGAGAGAAGAGGGAAAGGGGGGAGGGGAGGGGAAACACTGAGGGTATAAGAGGAGGATGACGTGAAAAAAAGAGTAAGAAAATAAAAAATAAATAAATACAAATGAAAAAAAAATGAAAAATCTACTAGCCTTTTTTCCTCTAACTTGGCCTAAAAATGCCATCCCTCCATCCTGAATGCTGAGTTGTGGCAACAGATTAACACTACAATATGATGCTAGTCACGAAGAAGTGCTAGAGAAAGAATGTAGAAGCACAGTACTGTCTTTTTCTGCCACTGAGCCACGTGAAATAAGCTGCAAAAGGACGAAAATCTAGGCCAAGTTAAAGTGAATGAAGTATAGTCTCTTCAGGGCTTCACAGCTGACTATGATATCTTTTCTATGAGTCTAAAATAAGGGCACGTACCTAGCACCTCTTCTTTAGCGATTTATATTTTGGACATGGCTGGTTAATGTCCTTTTGTACGTTATTTATGCAGAATGTGGGGACACAGGAAGGATTCAGGTAACACAGAATTGGACAGTAAGGTGTTATGAGCAAAATAAATCGCTTAGGGAAAGGTGTTAGGGACGACAGGGAAGAAAAGGGCTCTCCCCACCCACAACCCCTCCAGACGAAACCAGGAAGAGAAATTTTAAGAAGGAACACCATGGAATATAGAAAAAAAAAAGTCATGCAAACTTCATAGGAAAGGGTGAATGAAAAATCAGGTGAGTGGATGGAAGGAGAAGAGAGAGGAGGACAGGAGAGACGAGAAAGAGAGAGAGAGAGAAAGAGGACAGATGGAGAGAAGAGGAAGAAGAGAGAAAAAGAGGATACAGGAAGAGAGAAGAGGAAGAAGAGAGAAAAAGAGGATACAGAAAGAGAGAAGAGGAAGAAAGAGAGAATAGAAAGAGGGAGGAGGAAGAGAGAAAGAGGGGACAGAAGGAGAGAAGAGGGAGAGAAAAAGAGGACAGAAGGAGAGAAAAGGAAGAAAACGGAGGGGCTATGAAGAAGAGAAGCTACAGAACGCAGACGAAGAGGAGGAAAAAGAGAAAGAGAGAAGACAATCGTAAGACACAGGAAGAAATCGTAAGAAACAGAGGATGAAGAAAATCGTAAGACACAGGAAGAAGACAATCGTAAGACACGGGAAGAAATTGTAAGATACAGGGGAAGAAAACAATTGTAAGACACAGGAAGAAATCGTAAGACACAGAGGATGAAGACAATCGTAAAACACAGGAAGAAGACAATCGTAAGACACAGGAAGAAGACAATCGTAAGACACAGGAAGAAGACAATCGTAAGACACAGGAAGAAGACAATCGTAAGACACGGGAAGAAATCGTAAGACACTGGGGAAGAAAACAATCGTAAGATACAGGAAGAACACAGTCGTAAGACACAGAGGAAGAAAATATAGAAACGAAGAAAGACAAGAAGAGCGAAAGGAAGGAAATGAATGAAGAAAAGAGGACATAATACACAAACGAAGAAACGGAACGAAGACAAAAACAAAACAAAGACAAAAACAAAACAAAGACAAAAGAAAAAATCAAAACAAAGACGAAACAAGACAAAGACGAAACAAACAGAAAAACAAACTAAACAAAGCAGATAAAACAAAACAAAGACAAAACAAAGGCGAAACAAAACTAAGAAAAAGACAAAACAAAGACAAAAACAAGACAAAACAAAAGACAAAAACAAATCAAAGACAAAACAAAAGAAAACAGGACAAACAAAACGAAACAAAGCAAATGAAGAAAAAGAAAAATCAAACGACAAAACAACAAAGACAAAGCAACAGACAAAGCAAAACAGACGAAAACAAAACAAAGAAAACAATTACGACGAAAAATAAAAAACGCGAAGAGAAACGAAAAAAAAAAAAACAAGGGAGAAAAGGCAAAACAAGAAAAAATTTAATCGAACAAAACAGAACATTATAAGCCAAGAAATAAAAGCCAGAGAACAAGAAAAACACTGGCTGATAAGAAGGGAGAAAGAGAAATTGAGGGAGAGATAGGGAGGGCGATAAGGAGGTCGGAAAAAAGGGCGATATGGAAATAGGGCGAAGAAATGTGGAAAGTGGAATATTAGGCTGAAAATTTGTACAAGCTTGGAATGAAAGGAAATTGTGTGAATATAAATGCTTCTGATAGAGATAGCTAGGTAGGTGGATAGATACATAGACAGATAGATAGATACAGATGGATGGATGGGTGGATGGATGAAACGACTGATAGATAGACAAGAAGAGAGGGAGGGAGACAGATGGATACAGACAGGCAAAGACAGACACACAGATAGAGAAATAGACAGAAAGACAGACAGACAAACAGGTAAACTGACAGAGAGGTACGGAGACAGACAAGCAGGTAGGTAAATAGATAAACAGACAGATAGGTAGATAGATGGATATACTGAGAGGTAGGTAGGTAGGCAGTTTCGAAGATAGATAGATAGATAGGCTGACAAATAGATAATATACAGGTAGGTAGGCAGGTAGGTTGTTAAGTAGGCAGGTACACAGAAATAGTAAGCAGGCAAACAGATAACGAGAAAAAGAGAATAGAACTGATGAGAGGTGGAGGAGGAGGAGGAGGAGGAAAAATAGACAGGGAAGAGGAAATAATAATAACAGAAGAACAGAGGGAAAAAATAAACACAACATGAAGACCAAGAATGAGAATAACGAGAGAGAGAGAAATTTAAGAAGGTAATTTTCCAGGTAATAACCCTAATGTCAGGTAAAGGTGTGTTTATTTACTAACGTCAAGGCGTCCCCCTCAAAATGTATGCAAATTTTAGCCCTCACCTTTTCATATATATTATTTTTTGGGTCTGGGTGATGAGGGATGGAGAGTGGGGTCCATTTTTGAGTGTTTTTTTTTTTTTTTTTTTTTGACATGCTGCCCTACCCATGCATAAAATATAAATCGGTTTTCATTCTTCTCTCTCTCTCTCTCTCTCTCTCTCTCTCTCTCTCTCTCTCCTCCATTTACCATCTCCTCCTCCTCCCTTTCCTCTCCCTCCTTCCGCATTCCTTTACATCCCTCTTTCCTTCCTCCTCCTCCTTCCCCTTCCCCTCCTCCTTCCCCTTCCCCTCCCTTCCCCTTGAGTCTTACTACCCCTCTCATCCATCCTCCCTCCCCCCTCAACCCCACATTCCTCCTTCCACCCCCATCCCTCCCCCCTCTTCGTATTCCCTCCAGTTCAAATCTCTCTCCTTTCTTCCTTTCCTCTCGCTCTCCCTCACTCCTCTCCCTGCCCCTCTTCTACCCCTCACTCATTCCCCCTTCTATTCCCCTCACTCCTCTCCCTCCCCTCTCTTCACAGTCCTCTCTCCCTCTTCTCCCCTCACTCCTCTACCTCCCCCCTCCTCTTCCTCACTCCTCTGCCTCCCCTCTCTTCCTCTCATTCCTCTCCTTCCCTTCTCTTCTCCTCTCCACTCCTCTTCCCCTCACTCTCCCCTCTTCTCCCCTTCCCAATCTACCACTTTTTGCATCTGCCTCAAATCCATGTCCTTCGATATCACAAAAAAAAAAAAAAAAAAATCGCGTTTCTCAGATCAAACCCCCATCGCTCGTAAAATGCTCTGAAATCTTAGTTAGTGGGGCTTAACTCCAAAGAAAGTTTAAGATAGTGAGCTGGGCTTAAATTGAGGGGGCTTAAATCGAAGAACCTTAAAGAGAAGATTTTATTCAGGTGAGAGGCATATTAGCAGCCAAAGGTGAGATGCAGGTAAAGAGTAACAGGTGTGATGAAGAGACGGGGGTTTGAGGAGGGACTGAAGCAGTGATCTCTCTCTCTCTCTCTCTCTCTCTCTCTCTCTTTCTCCACTTTTTCTTTTCCACAATCTTCATGCCCTTTTCTTTCATATTTTTTGGAACATTTTCAAAAATATTTCCTCTATAACACGTACACTCACCCCATAAAATTTCGTTCATAGGAGTGTCCAAGGAATAGCAATGAAGTGTGCGTGTGTGTGTGTGTGTGTGTGTGTGTGTGTGTGTGAGAGAGAGAGAGAGAGAGAGAGAGAGAGAGAGAGAGAGAGAGAGAGAGAGAGAGAGAGCACAAAAACCACCCCCACGCAACGCTGACTCCGAAATCCGATCTCATTTTCTTACAATTTACTCCACTTTTTTACCACTCTTTCCCCTTTTTTCCTGCCGGCCGCCAATCGATACGGGCTTGTTTCATGGTGTGCCACGATTTTCCTTAACGCCATGCAAACCCTGGGATCGGCTGGCTGGCTGGGGGTAGGGACGCTTTACGAAGGGTAAGAAACGGCTCTTGTATGTGTATCAGGAGGGTTAGAGCTTGATAAACTTAGAACACTGGAACTCAATGTCGATCTAAAATTCCTTCTTGGATCACTACTTATTCTTCGTTGAAATTCACTCGTGGATCACTACTCATTCTTCGTTGAAATTCCTCCCAAATCGATCCGCTTTAGTCAGAATTACACAGATACACAGACCACACACACCTAACTGTCTCAAAAACGTACCCAGCATTAAGAGGCAGACTTTCACTATTCTAAAAAACAGAAGGGGCAGGGAATCTAAAAGTCTTGCCATGAGCTGTACAGGAAAATTAGGAGAACAGTTTACAGGGTGATAAAAAAAATAGAAAACAACACCTAACAAGGTGGGAAAAAATAACAGCTATCACGGGAAAAATTAAATAACCTAACACTAGTAGCAGACAGGTGACATGATTAAACCGCATACGTGTGTGTGTGTGTGTGTGTGTGTGTGTGTGTGTGTGTGAGAGAGAGAGAGAGAGAGAGAGAGAGAGAGAGAGAAAGAGAGAGAATCTTTAAGAAAAAAAGATTACAATACTGTGGAACTAAGACTCTAGGGATTCAGGTAAATAAGAGAGAGAGAGAGAGAGAGAGAGAGAGAGAGAGAGAGAGAGAGAGAGTCTTTGTCAAAGCGATTATAATATTGTGAACTAAGGCTCTAGGGAATAAACGAAAATATTAGCAACAAAATTTGGAATGTGAGGAAACGTAATGATGTGCCAATCTTCAGGTAAAAAAATAAATAAATAAATAAAAACATGGAACTTTACCTATTGCTGCTCTTCATTACGGCACTCATATCTACCCAGGTCATTACGGTAACTTATGGGACGGTGAACGATAGATTTTGAAACCCACTGAGGCGATATACGGGAACCAGCAAATGTTTCAGAATAATGCGGTGAGAGTTCACAATTGTTCGTCAGAGAGAGAGAGAGAGAGAGAGAGAGAGAATCTTCCTAACCTCACCTGCACAGTATTCGATATATATGGAAAGCTAAGCACACCTGTAGAGGCAAAAAAATACACGAATTTCTATGGAACTTACCTGTATGTCACCTGTAGTTCTAAATGCCAGCCTAATGAGCCTTACCTGTGCCAGAATGACTCAGCACATTCTACACCACCCCTCCGAACCACCAAAGCTGTCTTATTTTCTTCCTGTTCCGACCAGACGATTTTATTCATCTTAGAAGTGGCCAATCGTCTTCTAAGGACTTAAAGCGTCTCAGGTAACCCTTTCAAGACGATTAAAAAGGTATCTCGCTTTCTCTTCCAATCTCCAGATGATTTTCTTCAGGTAAGGAATGACTTGAAGGCATATCTAACTCTGAGCTGTATTATCGTCGATTGAAGAAGCTCCTTAATACCTTTTCCAAAGCGATTCATTTTGCTTATTACACTTTACTGTCCTCATCTGCGCTACATTAATCCTTCCGATATCGCCATCAGCATAAATAACGTACAAAAGGATGCTAACAGGCCATATCCAATTATAAATCGCTAAGGAAGAGGTGTTAGGGAGCTTCCTTATCCGACAAGAATAAAAGCCTATTAACGGCCATATCCAAAAATAAACCACTAAGGAAGAGGTGTTAGGGAGCTTCTTTACCCGACAAGAATACGAGTCTCCATCCTTATCCAAAATTAAATCGCTAAGGAAGAGGTGTTAGGGAGCTTCCTTACCCGACGAGAATACAACCCTGTTAACCAGCCATATCAAAAATAAATTGCTAAGGAAATGGTGTTAGGCAGCCTCCTCCCCTTTTCCTGCGTGATCTCTTGGCCTTCCTTCCAGCCTCATCCATTTCACCTATCTATCTATCCATCTATCTATCTACCCATCTGCCTACCTATCTATCTACCTACCTACCTCCCAACCTTTCTATTTATCTGTCCGTCTGTCTGTCTCTTTACACATGTATAAATACATGCTGTCGAGGAGCCCCTGGGTAGCACGAGGCAGCTGCGGCGTTCACTTGAGAGCCAAACCTCCTCAAATTTCCCAACATCTCGCCGTGGGGAAGGGCCCTGGTTCGACCCTGGTGAGGCACTGTGTACTACAAGAGAGTGTCGTTTCCCTACATGGCGTATGTACTGTACTGCACCAGCTGGACAGACCCACAGAAGGAGCTGCTTACCTGTGGTCCACGGGTATGCTCAACCAAAATGACCTGGGTTACGCAACAGTAGACAGATAGATAGACAGATAAAGACAAATAGATATATATAGACAGATAGAAAGATAGATACTGCCGGTAAGAAAGATAGATACTGCCGGTACTGCATCCTGCCCCTCCCTTACATAACCTCACCCTTTCTTAACACATTCCTATATCCTAAAGTGGCTCAGGTGTACCGCCGGAATTAACACTACATGAAAGCCACTGACAAGGTATGTCATTTCAACTCCCCCTGACTCACCTGCAGCCCTTCATTCCATCCTAAAATCCCTTCCATGTAGACGCCATCAGCACAATTAAATCCCTCTACATTAAGGCTGCCGACTATGTAACAACTCCAGCCTTATCCCACAACACCTGTACTCCTTCGTTCCACCTTAATTTATCTTACGTGCATCTACAGAGGTGGGACACGCTAAGGTAATTTTTTTTTTTTTTTGACCATCATCCACTCACTTGATGTAGTGCTGCCTACTTCCTTAGCTTTTATCATTCTTTTTCTGTGCGTGCCCTCCTGTCTTCCTATTTCTTCTATCTTTCCTGTCACTTCTTATTCCTTTTCTTTCCTTTACAGGTGGCTTTTCATTGAGTGACAAGCCAAATTGTTTCCTGTAAGCCAAGAAACCATTTACAACGCAGGGTGGTAACCATATAACCAAACCATACGTGCTCCCTACGTGTCAACAAGTGGGTTGGTGGAGGGTTGGTGCCCCTCCCTGTAAAACAACTCACTGTCAAATGGCCACCCTTTACAGGATTATGGTGTCTGGCAATAGATAGATAGATAGATTTTTTTAGCTCGTAACCCCACTCGAATGAATGTCAGTTGTTCTTTTAGTTGCTGCTGTTGTTGTTGCCTAATCCCGGTCTGTCTGGCAAGGCAGACCCATCGACCACAGGTAAGAAACTGTTTCTGTGGTGTCGTCCTACAGGTACAGTACAGCACACACACCACGAAGGGATCCGGAACCCCTTGTGGTAGACTGCACCTCAATACAGTCAGACCACGATCCTTCATATGACCAGGTGCAGGGATATACGACGAGGTTTGGCTCCCGGGTGGACGCTGCAGCTGCTCTACCCAGTGCACCAGGTCACCACGTGTAGGCTACTCATCAGGGTTAATCAATATCAGTAATATTATATGACGGTCTGGCTAAATCTACCTGCCGCTGAAAATATAAGAGAGGTCCTTGTGTCTCACCTGCATTCCTCCACTGTACTGGAGGCTGGTTTACCATACAAAGCTGCACAATCCATACTTTGTACATTAAAGTCACCAAAGACGTAAATACCTAAAACATAACCCTTTTTTAATTGTAGGTCTTCATTCCTCGCTAATTCACCTTACATGTATAGGCAAAGGTAAGGCACGCTCAGATGGGATCAGGTGTACAGGTAGGCTGGCCACAAGGAATGTCAGGAATCGAACCCACGACCTGTGGAATGGTGTAACTAGCCCCCTCTTGCCTGACCCTATGTAAAGAGAGAGAGAGAGAGAGAGAAACAGACAGACAGAGAGAGACAGACAGACAGAGACAGAGACAGACAGACAGACAGACAGAGAAAGAGACAGACAGACAGACAGATAGATAGATAGATAGACAGAGAAGACATAGACAGACAGACAGACAGACATACAGACAGACAGATAGATAGACACACAGAGAGAAAAGTTACTCTCCCACCCTTGTGTCACCTGCCATCCTTCATTCCACCTGATCCACCTGTCCGTGTAACAAGCTTTCCTCCCCTGCATTCCATCCCAATCCAAACTCCATCGCACATGCCACCTCCTTTCCTTCACCACTCAGTCTAGATACACCCTTCACCATTCCACCCACCTCACTCATCATCATCATCATCATCATCATCATCATCCTTTCTCCACTCTTAAAAATGATCCGTCCTCCTCTTTTTTCCTCCCTTTCCTCTTTTCTTTCCTTCTTCTCCTCTCTTCTCTTCTTTCCTCTCTTCTTCTCTCCTCTTCCCTTCCTCTCCTTTTCCTCTCATTCCGTTGCCCTTCCTTCCCTTTCTTTCTCTTCCCACCCACCTCATCCCTTCCCTTCACATCACTTTTCGTCTCTTCCCTTTCCCTTCCCTTCCCTTCCTTTTCCTTTCCTTTCTTTCTCTTCCCATCTCTTCTCTTCCCTGCCCTTCTCTTTCTGCATACCTACATAGCTACCTATCTATCTGTCTATCTTTCTATCCATCTAACCCGGTACGCAGCAGTAGAAGGTATGGATGTTGAAGCATTCAGAACAGTCTGAAAAGATATGAAAAAGAGTAATTAATATTAAGCCTAGCCATATGCTGCTGCAATAATGATAATAATAATAATAATAATAATAATAATAATAATATTAATAATAATAATAATAATAATAATAATAATAATCTATCTATCTATATACCTAGGCTGCTTCCTCCAAGGAAAGGGAGGTAGCCGAGACAGGACGACACACTCCCCATTTACTCATCCATTCAAGCACATTCATTCGCATCTTAGCCCCAAAGGGGAGAACGGACAGATCCTCACCGCATCACACCGCACAAGGGTCAACTGTGCAGTGCAATCAGTGACATCCGCATCAGGACCCGACAGCATAGCTGGTTTACCCCTGCCACATCATAATAGACCCATCCCCTTACCCGCACCTGACCTGACTAGCTGATCAGACCAAATGCGGGAGAATATCCCCCCAGGGCTGCATCATCATTTATTCATTCACAATTTCTCTCCATTTATTTCTGTCACGCACAGCCACTCTTCCTTGCTCAACAGACATTCCTCTCGCATTCAGCGCTCTCTTCACACTGTCCATCCATCCTATTCGTGGTCTCCCTCTCAGCCTTACACCTCTCACATCAGATCTAGTTATCTTTTTCACCAGTCGCTCATTATCCATTCTCCCCATATGCCCAAACCATCGCAACACCCTCTGCTCAACTCTACCAGCCATCTCGCAAACAACTCCAGTTCTCCTTCTCACTTCATCATTTCGCACTCGATCCATACGCGTCACTCCACACATACTCCTCAGACACCTCATCTCCATTACATTCAAACTTTTCCTCACTGCTACACCCATATTCCATATTTCAGCCCCATATAACGCAGTCGGTACCACAACACCCTCATTCAGCCTTCTCTTTACATCCATTCTAAGCGAACGACATCTAAACACTTTTTTCAATCCTCCCAGCACCTTTCCTACTTCATTCATTCTAAACTTCACTTCTGCATCTATTCTTCCATCCACAGCAACATCTATCTATCTGTTGCCAGACGCATCAATCCCGTTTGGGGTGGCCACAAACAGAACGCCTCCACGTCACCCTATCCCCCGCCATTTCACTGCCCTGCTCCCAACTCACACCCCCCTCTCTCATATACCTCTCCACCCCATCCCTCCATCTCATCCTCGGCCTCCCCCTCCCTCTTCCCCCCTCCACCTCACTCACATACACTCTCTTCGTCAGTCTTTCATCCTCCATCCTCTCCACATGGCCAAACCACTTCAGTGTGTTCCTCAAAACGCTTCCTATCACATCCACATCCACACCACAACGTTCCTTTATATCCTCATTCGTCAGCCTGTCTCTCCATGTGACTCCACAGGCTCCTCTTAAATAACTCATTTCCACTGCTCTCACTCTTGACTTGTGTCTTTCCAACAACGTCCAAGCTTCACTTCCATACGTTAGAGTTATTATCACAATACTGTCATGTAGTAACTTTTTCACATCCATGCTCACTTCCCTGTTTCTTATCACTGCTTTCAAAGAACCAACAACCTTTCTTCCCTGCTGTACCCTTTCAAGCACTTCACCCTCCGAACCTCCATCCTTACTCAACACACTACCCAAGTACTTAAACGTACTCACATTTGCAATTCCTCACCATCCAACCTCGCTGTACATTCAATAACTTCACCTCTCTCAAAGACCATCACTTTACTCTTCCCTACATTCACCTTTAGATTCCGTTTCTTACACACTCCCCCAAACTCATCCACCAAGCCTTGCAGCTCCCCTTCGTCTTCACTCAACAACACAGTATCATCTGCAAACAACAGTACAGGGAGTTTCCAAACACTATTCTCTCTCACCAGGGCCACTCCAACATCCACTACCCTACCTTGTACCTCTTTTATTACCCCATCCATGTACAGATTGAACAACCATGGAGACATGACACATCCCTGTTTCAACCCAACCTTCAAAGTGAAAAATTCACTTAGTTCACCATCCACACGCACTGCAGCCTTAGCACCATCTTACATACTCTTCACAGCATTCAACAACTTCCTATCTACTCCATATATACTTAATACTTTCCACAATCCTTGTCTATCCACCCTGTCATATGCTTTCTCCAAATCCATGAAAGCCGCATACAACTTCTTTCCTTTCTCTAGAAACTTTTCCACTAAAGATCTAAGAATGAATATCTGATCTACACAACCTCTTCTCTTCCTAAAGCCTCCCTATTCTTCTCCAAGTAATTCCTTTGTTCTTACTCTAACTATCAATAAGTATCCTAACATACACTTTTCCTATTATACTAAGAAGAGAAATGCCCCTATGATTATCACTCAGTTCTTTTTCCCCTTTTCCTTTGTACAAGGGAATAATTATACCTGACTTCCAATCCACCGGGACTCTACCTTCCTCCCAGGCCAATCTACACATCTTCCACATCCATTCTACTACAATCTCTACCCCATGCTTCAGCATTTCACCACACACTCCATCAATTCCTGGGGCTTTCCCTAATTTAACTTTCTTCATTGCTTCCACAACTTCTATCCTACTGATTTCTTCCTGTCTTCTCACCTCCCTCCTTCTCCCAGCCATCCCCCAGCCACTTATACTCGCATTACTTCCATCCTGCATGTTCAGCAATTCCTTAAAGTGTTCTCTCTATCTGCTCACTTTTTCCTCCTTTCTCCACTAGTAATCTACCATTTTTATCTTTCACTCCTCTGCTAACATCACTTCCACCCTGTCTTACTCTCTTCACCTCATTCCAGAACATTTTCTTATAGTTCCTCCAGCTTACACTCAAATTCCTTCCAAATTCCTCATCCACTCTCTTCTTACTCTCTCCCACTAATCTTTTCACCTCTCTTTCTTTCTACATATAACTCTCTCTTCCGCCTCTCAACTTCTTCCACGCCCCTATTTCTCATCCATTCATTGTATGCTTTCTTCTTTTGTGCCACAGCCTCTCTCACCTCTTCATTCCACCACGCTGTTCCTTGCACCTCCCTCCATCTTCTCTTCCTCCCACACACCACATCACATGCTGCACATATTTCTTATGTAAATATCCTGCACACACCTTCACCGTCCCCCATCTGCTCCAATTCATATTTGCCCAATCGTTCCTCCACTTCTCTCTTATACTCTGACTTTTTCTCATCCTCTTGTAACCTTTCCACTCTCCTTGCAACTACTCCTTCCTCTCGCCTTTCCCTTCTTCTATTTCTCCATCTTTTGTATCCTAATTCCCCTTTGTCTACCTCCTCGAGCAACTCACCATTCAAAACTATATTCATCCCGCTACCATCTACCAACTTCGTACACTTCATCACTTTACTCTTATTCTAAATTACTTTCAATTTCCTCCTTTCACACACCCTTCCAAACTCCTCTACCAACTGTCTCAATCTCTCCTCTGAATCCGCCACCAGTGCAGTATCATCTGCAAACAGCACCTGATTCAGATTCCACTCTCCACCATCAACATTAACCAGACTCAGACCTCCACCTAAAACTCTTGCATTCACCTCCCTTACGACACCATCCACATAAATATTAAACAACCAAGGCAACATCACACATCCCTGCCGCAGCCCCACTCTCACTGGAAACCAATCACTCACAGCATTTCCCACTCTTACACACGCTCTTCTATTTAAATAAAAACTTTTCACCCCATTTAGTAACCTACCATCAAGTCCATACAATCTTTAAAAAGTCCACAAAGCCTCCCTATCAATTGTATCATACACTTTCTCTAAATCCGTGAATGCCCAAAACACATCCTTGCCTTTCGCTAAATACTTTTCACACACTTGTCTCACAGCGAACACCTAATCCACGCATCCCCTCCCTCTCCTAAAGCCACACTGCTCATCACCAATCACTCCCTCTGTACCCTCTCTAACTCTCATAATTAACACTACCATACACCTTACCTACAACACTGAACAGACTTATACCCCTAAAGCTAGTACATTCATACTTATCACCATTGCCTTTATACAACGGGACCACACAAGCACTTGCCCAGTCAACTGCCACCATACCTATCACAAAGCACACATTCAACAATCTGACTAACCACTCAACAATAGTCACTCCACCATCCTTCAGCCATTCCACAGCACACCCATCCATACCTGCAGCTTTCCCTGTTTTCACCTCCTTTACTGCCTTCTCCACCTCCTCCTTCGTGATCAAAGAATCATTCAACTCTCCCAACACATTTACTCATTGCACCCTTCAATCCACCACAATCTCAGCCACCCTTTCCTCCTCTACATTGAACAGTCTTTCAAAATACTCTGCCCATCTCTTCCTTACTGCATCCATCTCAATTAACATCCTTCCATCCTCTGCTTTTACTCGCTCTTCCTTCCCAGACTCTCTCTTTCGCACCCTTTTCACCTCCTTCCAAAACATCGTCTTATTCTGTTGAAAATTGTCAGTCAGTCGCCTACCCCACCTTTCATCTGCTGCCACTTTAGCATCACCCACAGCCCTTCTCGCCCTATTCCTCTTTTCCTTATACCTCTCATATGACACCTCATCCTTCCTCTGCAGCCACACTTCATATGCACGTCTCTTCTCAGCCACAGCCATACTTACTTCCCCGCACCACCATTCATTCACTTCCTTTTCTTACACCACCACCCACGCGTCTCACACCACACACCTCCTCTGCATGCCCCACCACAGCACTCTTAAACAACTGCCATTCCTCCTTCACACTCAGGGCTATCTGTGCATATCCTAGTTTGTGCATATACTATATTTGCATTCATAAATTGATCCAGGCTCTAAAAAGTAAAATGAACTAAAATTAAATAAAAAATTATACATACCCAAGTGTTTTATTCAGGAATAAACATATTAAGCTGGGGGTTAGACGACAAATACTTATCGAGGCGATCTTTAAAGGTCATTACTGTATTAGAATTTACTACATTGGAGGGCAATTTATTCCATATATTTACAACTCTATTGAAAAAGAAATGCTTAGCTTCATGCGACTGGAATCGTTTGCCAGTTATTTTATACCCATTGCCTCTAGTATAATTCGAGTGATCAACTGTGAAGTATTTATCGACAGCCATGTTATCATGTCCTTTGAATATTTTGAATACTTGAATTAGATCTCCTCGTATCCTCCGTTTTGTTAGGGTAAAGAGATTCAGGGCTTCTAAACGTTCCTCGTACGGTTTATTTCTCAATCTAGGTATCATCTTTGTCATCCTTCGCTGCACTCTTTCAAGCTTTTCCATATCCTTTTTATAATACGGTGACCAAAACTGAAAGCAATACTCCAAGTGCGGGCATACTAAGGAATTATACAAAGTGAGGACAATATTATCGGATTTATATTCAAATGCTCTACCTATGAATCCAATCAATTTATTGGCTTTTTCACAGCTTCTGTACATTGTTTGCTTGGTTTCAAATCATTTGTTATTATAACTCCTAAGTCTTTTTCATGGTATACCCTATCAAGTTGGACATTGTTCATGCTATAACTAGCTCTTACATTTTGACCGGAATGTTTAGCACTTTGCATTTATTAATACTGAAATCCATTTGCCAAACTTGGGCCCAGGTAAACAGTTGATCAAGATCTCTCTGAATTGCATGTCTGCAGTGCTGCATCTGCTGTTTATTGTCTGAAGCAACAGGTAATAAAGGAAGGGGTTTATCGTCTGAAGCAGCAGGTAATAAAGGAAAGGGCTTATCGTCTGAAGCAGCAGGTAATAAAGGAAGGGGTTCATCGTCTGAAGCAGTAGGTAGTAAAGGAAGGGGTTTACCGTCTTGGGGGGGTTGACGCTCCTTGGCTTATTATCTTACGGTCATACCCATGGAGGTAGGTCATACCTGTTTCTCGCCCACACGTGTTGCCTACCTGTCCTTCACCTCAGCCTGCCTCACCTCTGCGGCCCTGCCTCACTCTGCCTCACCTTGCCTCACCCCTGCCTCATCCTGCCTCACCTCTGCTTCACTGCCTCACCCCTGCCTCACCCTACCTCACCTCACCTTGTCTCACCCTACCTCTCCCTGCCTTACCAGTTTCTACCCTGCTTCCTTCCTGCCTCAACTTTTCTTCCCCTGCCTCTCCCTGCCTTACCCTCCTCACCCCTGCCTCAGCCTGACTCACCCTGTCTTATCCCTGCCTCAGCGTGCTTTCCGTGTGTGTGTGTGTGTGTGTGTGTGTGTGTGTGTGTGTGTGTGTGTGTGTGTGTGTGTGTGTGTGTGTGTGTGTGTGTGTGTGTGTGTCTGTGTCTGTGTCTGTGTGTATGTGTGTGTGTGTGTGTGTGTGTGTGTGTGTGTGTGTGTGTGTCTGTGAGAGAGAGAGAGAGAGAGAGAGATCCAACAATCAAGATTTTATTCAGTTCTGAAGAAATTAATTGAGGTGGGATGAGGTAATCTCTCTCTCTCTCTCTCTCTCTCTCTCTCTCTCTCTCTCTCTCTCTCTCAATTATTATGGGATGAAGATTCTCCGGATGCCACTCTATCCTTCATCTCCGCCTCATCTCACCCTTTTCCTCGTCGTCGTCGTCGTCGTCGTCGTCCTCCTCCTCCTCCTCCTCCTCCTCCTCCTCCTTCTCACCCTCCCTTCCTTGTCTCATATCCTCCTCTTCCTCCTCTCCATCCTCCTCTTCCTCCTCTCCATCCTCCTCCTCCTTCTCACCCTCCCTTCCTCGTCTCATATCCTCCTCTTCTTCCTCTCCATCCTCCTCTTCCTCCTCTCCATCCTCCTCCTCCTCCTCACCCTCCCTTCCTCGTCACATATCCTCCTCTTCCTCCTCTCCATCCTCCTCCTCCTCCTCACCCTCCCTTCCTCGTCTCATATCCTCCTCTTCCTCCTCTCCATCCTCCTCCTCCTCCTCACCCTCCCTTCCTCGTCTCATATCCTCCTCTTCCTCCTCTCCATCCTCCTCCTCCTCCTCTTTCCCCCTCTCCTCTTCCTTCTAATCCTTTTTTCTTCCTTTCCTCCTCTTTCCGTACCTCTACCACCCCTCCTCCTCCTCCTCCTTCTCAAATTCCTTTCTCCATCTTTCTCTTCTCGTTCTCTCCTCTTCTTTCACTCTCTCTCTCTCTCCCTCCCTCTCTCTCTCTCTCTCTCTCTCTCTCTCTCTCTCTCTCTCTCTCTCTCTCTCTCTCTCTCTCTCTCTCTCTCTCTCTCTCTCATTTATGGCTTTTTAGTTTTCTTCACTTTCGCTCTCTTTTGTCATTTCATCATTCGAGACTCTCTCTCTCTCTCTCTCTCTCTCTCTCTCCTCAACTGCTTATAATCCACGAAAGAATTATCACTGGCATGTTAGAAAATGTTTCTGATAGAGAGAGAGAGAGAGAGAGAGAGAGAGAGGAGAGAGAAACTACAGCCTAATTAAAGCAAGAGAAACACACACTTAAGAAACCTCGCGTGATTACCTTGCCAAGTACACTCGGCAAAATAAATAGCTAATTCTAATAATAATAATAATAATAATAACAATAATAATAAAAATAAATTAGTACTAAATAATAATAATAATAATAATAATAATAATAATAATGATAATAACAATAATAATAATAATAATAATAATAATAATAATAATAATAACAATAAATAATAACATTACTACTAAATAATAATAAAAATAATAATAATTCCAAACTCCCTGAGGAATTCGTATATAAAAAATAATTGGAGAAAGAAACGTATAAAAAATAAGAAATGAGTCTTGGTACGAAAGTTATAATTATTATTAGTCGCTTAAAGGCCGCCTTCGGGGTCCCCCGCTCGATGTCAAGTCATTTCCTATTTTTAATGGAAAGGAAACGGAAACTTGAATGACTGATGCAGTGAGCGAGACGGAGCGAGGAATTTTCCCTTACTTTTGTCCTGCTGGGACACCCGTTGAAAGAGAGAGAGAGAGAGAGAGAGAGAGAGAGAGAGAGAGAGAGAGAGAGGAGAGTAGTGTTTGCTGTTATACTAAATTATATTATGGCATTATAGTATACAATTTTTGGAGTATAAGGAGGGAGGAAGGAGAGGCGAGAGAGTAATAATACAACAAACGCGTCACTGTTCTCTCTTGTGTCATGCTGGTAACTTCAATGCCGGACCACGGACGAATCCATCCCCTACACTAAAAGCAAATACTAAATTTGAAGCAAAAGGCCAGAAATGAGTCCTAAGTCGGGAACCGGTAGCCCGATTGGACTGGAAACTTTTTTTTGCCTCAAGTTAGAGCATTTCAACAGTATGTTGCTCTCACAAAAACTGCGCTACGTTGCGCCGTTTTTATTGTGTTTCGGTAACAAACATGCAAGTATCGGACATTTATAATATAGATTATTATTATGATGAGGGTGAGATTTGGAAGATTCCGGTGTTGCTGTTTACTGATGATACACTATTGTTGAGTGAAGATGAATGGGAGTTGCAAGGTTTGGTGAATGAATCTGGGACAGTGTGTAGGAGGAGGGAGCTGAAAGTTAATGTAAACGAAAGTAAAGTTATGGTGTTTGAGAGGAATGAAGTCACAGAATGTACAGTGAGGTTGGATGGTGAGGATATGGAGAATGTGAGTGCATTCAAGTACTTGGGTAGTGTGATGAATAAGGATGGAACTTTTGGGGATGAAGTGCGTGAAAGGGTACAGCAGGGAAGGAAAGTTGTTGGTTCACTGAAAGCAGTGTTGAGAAATAGGGAGGCGAGTATGGAAGTTAAGAAGTCACTGCATGATTGTATTGTGATCCCTACCCTGACGTATGGAAGCGAGGCGTGGACCTTGCAAGAAGGGAACAAGTCAAGAGTGAGAGCAGTGGAAATGAGTTACTTGAGAGGAGCATGTGGAGTGACGTGGTGGGACAGGTTGACGAATGAAGAAGTGAAGGAACGTTGTGGGGTGGATGTGGATGTTGTTGAGAAGATTAGGAGAAATACACTGAGGTGGTTTGGACATGGGGAGAGAATGGAGAATGAAAGACTGACTAAGAGGGTGTATGTAGGTGAGGTGGAGGGAGGGAGAGGGAGGGGTAGACCGAGGATGAGGTGGAGGGATGGAGTTGAGAGGTATATGAGGGAGGGGGGGTGAGTTGGGGGGAGGGTAGTCAAATGGTGGGTGACAGAGCGACTTGGAGGCGTTTTGTCTGCGGCCACCCTTTGCGGGATTAGGGCGTCGGGCTAGAGATAGATAGATAGATAAATTATTATTATTATTATTATTATTATTATTATTGTTGTTGTTCTTGTTATTATCATCATTATCATTATTACTATTATTATTATTTTCATTATTATTATTTAACTCTATAAAGAGACCCATAACATTGTTAGAAAACTGATGGACGCAATAGACGAGTTGTCGGTTCTGAGTAAACATGGCCAGTGCACTCCTCCATGTACTTAAAAATTTACGGTATATGTATCTCTGACTGATTCAGAGGAGAGATTGAGACAGTTGGTAGAGGAGTTTGGAAGGGTGTGTGAAAGGAGGAAATTGAAAGTAAATGAGAATAAGAGTAAAGTGATGACGTGTACGAGGTTGATAGATGGTAGGGGGATGAATATAGTTTTGAATGGTGAGTTGCTTGAGGAGGTAGATTGTTTTAAATATCTAGGGTCACATGTTGCTGTGGATGGAAGAATAGATGCAGAAGTGAAGTTTAGAATAAATGAAGTAGGAAAGGTGCTGGGAGGAATGAAAAAAGTGTTTAAATGTCGTTCGCTTAGAATGGATGTAAAGAGAAGGCTGTATGAGGGTGTTGTGGTACCGACTGCATTATATGGGGCTGAAACATGGAATATGGGTGTAGCAGAGACGAAAAGTTTGAATGTAATGGAGATGAGATGTCTGAGGAGTATGTGTGGAGTGACGCGTACAGTAAGGATCGAGTGCGAAATGATGAAGTGCGAAGGAGAACTGGAGTTGTTCGGGAGATGGCTGGTAGAGTTGAGCAGAGGGTGTTGCGATGGTTTGGGCATATGGAGAGAATGGATAATGAGCGATTGGTGAAAAAGATAACTAGATCTGATGTGAGAGGTGTAAGGCTGAGAGGAAGACCACGAATAGGATGGATGGACAGTGTGAAGAGAGCGCTGGATGCGAGAGGGATGTCTGTTGAGCAAGGAAGAGTGGCTGTGCGTGACAGAAATAAATGGAGAGAAATTGTGAATGAATAAGTGATGACGCAGCCCTGAGGGGATATTCTCCCGCATTTGGTCTGATCAGCTAGTCAGGTCAGGTGCGGGTAAGGGGATGGGTCTATTATGATGTGGCAGGGGTAAACCAGTTCTGCTGTCGGGCCCTGCTGCGGATGTCACTTATTGCATTGCGCAGTTGACCTTTGTGCGGTGTGGTGCAGTGAGGATCTGTCCGTTCTCCCCATTGGGGCTAAGATGCGAATGAATGTGTTTGAATGGATGAGTAAATGGAGAGTGAGTCGTCCTGTCTCGGCTACCTCCCTTTCCTTTGGGGAAGCAGCCTAGGTATATAGATAGATAGATAGTATCTTTTAATTTATCATTTGCAATGAACAAGACGTGATAACTTTAATTCTTTGCGGCTGGAGGGAAGGAGCCGCCATGTTGGCGATGACGTCAGCATTCACACTGCAGACGACACTCCAATCTATCACACAATACTTTACCAGTAACAGAGATGATAGTTGTACCTACAGTACATGGCCACCGTAGATCCAAACTACCCGCTTCAGGTATGTTGTGAAGGATTACTTTTCATGGTGTAAATGGATGGTACCCGTTAGGTAAGTAAATTGTGGTGAAATCGACCAAAGTAGCTTACAGCTACACCATTCCCGAGCGGTGCTCGTACCTCATGAGGTGGGAAGTGTTAAATGTATGCCGTACAGTATCAGTTGTATAAGTTTATAATGGTATTATGCTCATATCATAATATCTGACCTCTTCATTCTTAGTTTTCTGAAGGAAAAAAAGTTTCAGTGACTCAACTACGGTGCTTCAGGGGTGTGTGGCGAAATACCGAATCGGCGGTCATTTACAGAATCAACACCGAATTGGCACTTTTTAATTGGTAAGTGTTATATATAGATTTTATCACCATAGAGGTTCATACTCACCTAATTATTCGAAATCTGGTCAAATTTTTGTATTTAATTTTACCTTTTAAAAAATCCGAATTCACAGCGAAAACGGGCGAAAATTAGCGGAAGTGTTTCTCCTTTAGCTCAACAGCTTGCCTTGGCAGACTTCTGCTTTGTATAAATATTAATTTAACATACAAATGCACTTCTTTGCACTTTAAATCAGCATCTGTGCAAAACAGAAGTCTGTCAAGGCATGTTGGCGATCTAAAGTAGAAATATCCGCTAACCTTATCACGTTTTCGCTCTGACTCCTAATATTCTATTAATAATTGAATAAAGCATAGTTTTTTGACTGAATTTCAGATAATTAGGTGTGTAGGAACCTATTTGGTGAAGAATATAATATTTTCACAACAGTAAAGACTGCATTCCAGCACTGGGAACTTCCGACGAGCAGCCAGCCACCACTGCTTTCGTTTATTGTTATTGGCTAGTATAGAGAGGAATAATTTCCCTACTGTGCTTTTGTCAGTGCACTTACACATTGGAACGAAACATTAGCAATTATTCCTCTTGTCAATGGACATTCTTAGAGGTCAGAAATAAGCACAGTGTACAGTATCCTGGCTAAACGTTAACAAAGCAGACTATGCTGCCTCAGTGTCAGTAGTGACGTCACGACCAATCACAGGCCGTTTCAGTGTCACGTGATTTTTCGGCTACTTTATCTATGATTTTTTCATGTTTCTGCACATTTTTATTGGAAATAATGGTTGACATAGTTATTTTCTGAGTATCTTTTACCCATACAAGTATCTAACTTCAAAAAAATTTTGACCGGAAACTCGTCTATTTTCCAGCAGGAAAAAATTTCGCATCACTCTGAAACGAAAAACGAAACCGAACGAAACCAACGGGGCCAGGGGGAACTATCACACATCCCCACCCCCCCCCGGCCCTTAAGCAGCGGGAAGGGGCGATAATTCCGGAAATCCGCTCGTAAATCCACAAAACATATCGATCAAGCGCATCTTAAATACCGCCGGGGTTGCTTGGAGATGGGGAACTATTTTTTTACTCGGGTTCTTTTCTCCTTTTCTTTTCTTTTTTTTTTCTATTTTCATGAGGGACTATATTCCTGTCTCCATTTTTTTAAAGGTTCAGAGGAATGTAGCGGTGATTTTTGGTTCTCCCCCCACCCTCTCTCTCTCTCTCTCTCTCTCTCGGCGATGCTAAGTTGTGATATTCGTTGCTGATGTGTGCGTGGGAAGGGTATCGTGTGTGTGTGTGTGTGTGTGTGTGTGTAATAATGCGATAAAGGCTCGCTCATAAATCAATGTACTGTAGAGTGTTTTGAAATGCATGATAATAGTGTCTGAGAATACGTGGGAGAGAGAGAGAGAGAGAGGAGGTCAAGGGTCAAACCAGGAGTTCTTCAGTAATACCCACAATAATTACATTTTCTATACACTGGACCAACTTAAGTATTTTTTTAATCTCTACTCACAAACGATTTTATTTCATTAAGAATCCACACGCACAGCCAATTAACCCCTTTACCACGAGGCGTCTCTCAAAAGCTGAATAAAATCGTCTGGCAGCAAGGAAGATGTGGACTTTACGTTACCCACTGAAGTAATCTTAAACAGCCTGACCCATGATTGTGTGTGTGTGTGTGTGTGAGAGAGAGAGAGAGAGAGAGAGAGACTGTTTCGGATAAGCGTGTGTGGAAACTTATGTAGGCAACTGTACATATTAAAACACAATACATATCACAGTTATTTTGCCTACCAATAATAAAGTTGTTAATAAGGACCACTTAATCCACCATTTTCTCAAAGCTCATTAATATATTACAAAAATTTCAAAGGTCGAAAGTATGTAGTATATCGTTTAAAATTCACTTTTTTCTTTTCGTTTTTGCTAAAAAAGATCACTTTTGCCCACATAAAGTTCATGATTATCGTTTGTGCAACTTCCGTCTTTATCTATCTACCTATCTATCTATCTATCTCTATCTATCTATCAATCAATCTCTCTATCCGTCTATTTTTCTTTCACATCCATATATCTTTCTGTCAAACAACCTATCTATCTATACGTCTATCAATATATGTCTCTATCTCTCTATCTATCTATCTGTCTGTCTATCTATCTATCGTATATATTTTTCTTTCGCATCCAAATGAAAGTTATTGTTTTTCCCATCTAAATAAAGTTTCCCTGCCAGTGTCCTTTCAGTGAGTTCCAAGTGTTAAGAATGCAGAAGCAAGAAATGAGAGAGACAGAGAGAGAGAGTGCATTCGTTCCGGCCTAAACAGATTCGTGCCTCTATAATCGATTTCGTGCATTACGTATTCGGCTGTGAAAAACAAAGATAATCGTCCTCAAAAAAAAAAAAAAAAAAAAAACGAAAACGAGGAAAAAATTAATCACCTTAATATCCAAAACGGTCTTAATAATAGGGTGACATCTTTGTTTTTCGTTCACTTTTTTTTCTTCGTTCACTCTTACTTCTATACTCCGTTCGCTCTAACTTGGCCGTGATTTCCGCTATTTAGCAAATTATTTCCCGTACCTCAAGGGGTGTGGGTAAAGTTGAAAGTTGGAATACAAATGTGGGCGATTGTGTGTGTGTATGCACCAACGCAAGATCGTGCTAGAAGAGTGAGAGAAGAGTTCTGGACAAATGTAGAAATGTGCATGGAAAAGTTTGGAAGGAATGAGAGAGTGTTTTTGATCGGTGATATGAATGGTAAAGTTGGGAATGTGAAGGTGGATGGAATAGTTGGTGAGTGGGGTGTGCCTGCTGAGATAAATGAGAAAGGGAGTGCGTTAGTGGACATTTGTGCTGGGAGGGGGTTGGTGATAGCCAATACCCTCTTCAGGCATAAAATGATCCACAGGTATACATGGCGAGTGATGAGAAGGGTGGGTGGTGAACTGAATGAAAGGAAGGCAATGACTGATTATGTGTGTGTGGATGAAAGGATGCGAAGATGTGTAAAGGATGCAAGAGTGTATAGAGGTTGAGGGAGTGGACTTTCTGATCACTACTTGGTGGTGGCCAGAATTAGAATGCAAGTAAGATGGAGGAATAGAAGAAGGGAAAGACGAGAGGAAGGAGTAGTTGCAAGGAGAGTGGAAAGGTTACAAGAGGATGAGAAAAAGGCAGAGTATAAGAGAGAAGTGGAGGAACGATTGGGGAAATATGAATTGGAGCAGATGGGAGACGTGGAAGGTGTGTGTAGCATATTTACAGAAGAAATATGTGCAGCATGTGATGTGGTGTGTGGAAGGAAGAGAAGACGGAGGGGGGTGCAAGGAACAGCGTGGTGGACTGAAGAGATGAAACAGGCTGTGACACAAAAGAAGAAAGCATACAATGAATGGATGAGAAATAGGGGCGTGGAAGAAGTTGAGAGGTGGAAGAGAGAGTTATATGTAGAAAGACAGAGAGAGATGAAAAGAGTAGTAAGAGAGAGTAAGAAGAGAGTGGATGAGGAATTTGGAAGGAATTTGAGTGTAAAGTGGAGGGACTGTAAGAAAATGTTCTGGAGAGAGGTGAAAAGAGTAAGACAGGGTGGAAGTGAAGACGGCAGGGGAGTGAAAGATAAAAATGGTTCATAGTGGAGAAGGGAGAAAAAGTGAGCAGATGGAGAGAACACTTTAAGGAATTGTTGACCGTAGAGGATGGAAGTAATGCGAGTATAAGTGGCTGGGGAATGGCTGGGAGAAGGAGGGAGGTGAGAAGACAGGAAGAAATCAGTAGGATAGAAGTTGTGGAAGCAATGAAGAAAGTTAAATTGGGGAAAGCCCCAGGAATTGATGGAGTGTGTGGTGAAATGCTGAAGCATGGGGGAGAGATAGTAGTAGAATGAATGTGGAAGATGTGCAGATTGTCCTGGGAGGAAGGTAGAGTCCAGGAGGATTGGAAGTCAGGTATAATTATTCCCTTGTACAAAGGAAAAGGGGAAAAAGAACTGAGTGGTAATCATAGGGGCATTTGTCTTCTTAGTATAATAGGAAAAGTGTATGGTAGGATACTTATTGACAGAGTTAGAGAAAGAACAGAGAAATTAGTTGGAGAAGAACAGGGAGGCTTTAGGAAGGGAAGAGGTTGTGTAGACCAGATATTCATTCTTAGATTTTAGTGGAAAAGTTTCTAGAGAAGGGAAAGAAGTTATATACGGCTTTCATGGATTTGGAGAAAGCATATGACAGGGTGGATAGACAAGGATTGTGGAAAGTGTTAAGAATATATGGAGTAGATGGGAAGTTGTTGAATGCTGTGAAGAGTATGTACGATGGTGCGAAGGCTGCAGAGCGTGTGGAAGGTGAACTAAGTGAATTTTTCTCTTTGAAAGTTGGTTTGAAACAGGGATGTGTCATGTCTCCATGGTTGTTCAATCTGTACATGGATGGGGTAATAAAAGAGGTACAAGGTAGGGTAGTGGATGTTGGAGTGGCCCTGGTGAGAGAGGATAGTGTTTGAAAACTCCCTGTACTGTTGTTTGCAGATGATACTGTGTTGTTGAGTGAAGACGGAGGGGAGCTGCAAGGCTTGGTGGATGAGTTTGGGAGAGTGAGTAAGAAACGGAATCTAAAGGTGAATGTAGGGAAGAGTAAAGTGATGGTCTTTGAGAGAGGTGAAGTCAGTGAATGTACAGCGAGGTTGGATGGTGAGGAATTGGAAAATGTGAGTACGTTTAAGTATTTGGGTAGTGTGATGAGTAAGGATGGAGGTTTGGAGGGTGAAGTGCTTGAAAGGGTACAGCAGGGAAGAAAGGTTGCTGGTTCTTTGAAAGCAGTGATAAGAAACAGGGAACTGAGCATGGAAGTGAAAAAGTTACTACATGAAAGTATTGTGATACCAACTCTAACGTACGGAAGTGAAGCTTGGACGTTGTTGGAAAGACACAAGTCAAGAGTGAGAGCAGTGGAAATGAGTTATTTAAGAGGAGCATGTGGAGTCATATGGAGAGACAGGCTGACGAATGAGGATATAAAGGAGCGTTGTGGTGTTGATGTGGATGTGATAGGAAGCGTTATGAGGAACACACTGAGGTGGTTTGGCCATGTGGAGAGGATGGAGGGTGAAAGACTGACGAAAAGAGTGTATGTGAGTGAGGTGGAGGGGGGAAGAGGGAGGAGGAGGCCGAGGATGAGATGGAGGGATGGGGTGGAGAGGTATACGAGAGAGGGGGGTGTGAGTTGGGAGCAGGGCAGTGAAATGGCGGGGGACAGGGCGATTTGGGGGCCACCCCAAACGGGATTGAGGCGTCTGGCAATAGATAGATAGATAGACCTCAAGGGGATATTATAACCACACCACCTGCATCCCTTCCATAGCACTTCTTCGTGACTAGCGTGATATTCTAGTGCTAATCTGCTATGGCTCGTATGCCCGCCGGTTAAGGAAGCTCCATAATACCTCTTCTTTAGCGATTTATTTTTTGGGTATGGCCGGTTAATATCCTTTTGTATGTTTATGCAGAGTATGGCGATATTGGAAGGATTTATGTAGAAAAGAAGACAGTAAGGTGTAGAAAACAAAATAAATCGCTTAGGAATAATGTTAGGGAGGATTTATGTTGAACAGAAGACAGTAAGGCGTAGAAAACAAAATAAATCGCTTAGGAAAAGGTGTAAGGGGGGATTTATGTAGCAACGAAGAGAACATTAAGGTGCGGAAAACAAAATAAATAGCTTAGGAAAGATATTAGGGAGGATTTATGTAGCACAAAAGAGACCTGTAAGATGGAGTAAACAAAATAAATCTCTTGGGAAAAGGGGATAGGGAGGATTTATGTAGCACATAAGAGAACAGTAACTTGGAGTAAACAAAATAAATCGCATAGGAAAAGGTGTTAGGGAGGATATATGTAGCACAGAAGAAAACAGTAAGGTAAACAAAATAAATCGCTTAGGAAAAGGGGTTAGGGAGCTTCCTCAACCGAAAGCAATACCAACCTATAACACAACACTCAAGACGGAAATTTTACGCCAACTAAGAGTGAACGGAGTATAGGCGATGATGCTGAGCGAAGATTATCCCCTAGAAGAGAGGGAGGATTTAAGAGCTTATTCTAATCTTGAAAAAATTCCCCTTACGCTGAGGAAAATCGTCTGGAAAGAGAGAGAGAGAGAGAGAGAGAGAATATTAGACTCGTACTGAAGGGGTTATTCTCTAGTAGGGTGTCCTCTTTCTTTTTGTCTTTCTTTTTTCCTTTATTCCCTTTACTGACAGACGATTTTATTCAGCTTACGTGACCCCTCTACTCATAGTGAAGGGGTTAGTGAAGGGAGTTATCTGTGTGTGTGTGTGTGTGTGTGTGTGTGTGTGTGTGTGTGCGTGTGCGTGTGTGCGCGCGTGCGTGCGTGCGTGCGTGTGTTCTTACCTAATTGTATCTTTACAGGAATGAGTCAAGCTCGTACTGTTCCGTGTCTTAAACCATTTTTATCTTACATATCCTTGAATTTATGAACTGTTTTGGCACACACTATTTCGTTCGGTAGTGCATTCCACTGATCAATTGCCCTATTTGGGAAACTAAATTTCCTTACGTCTTTATCGCCTCTCTTTTTATGCAGTTTTTTGCAGTGTCCTCTTGCTGATGCGTCCCCATTGGTTATGTAATCATTTATATCTACTTTCTCCTTCGCTGATATGCATGTGTATAGCGTACTCATGTCTCCTCTTTTCCTTCTGTCCTGTAGTGTAGGTAGATTCAGTTTTTCTAGTCTTTCTTCGCAGCTTAGAGCCCTTAAGCTTGGTACCCATCTTGTAGCGGCCCTTTGAACTTTTTTAATCTTATCTATGTGTTTTTTGAGATGAGGACTCCAGACTACTGACGTATACCCCAGGGTTGGTCTGATGAATGATGTTATCATCTTTCTTGGCATATCTTCATTTATGTAGGGGAATGCTATTCTCATATTTGCAAGCAGTGTATACATGTTCCGTTCCTTTTCACTGATGTGGTCAGCCGGAGATAGTCTGTTATTGATAATCACACCTTGGTCCTTCTCCTTTTCTGATGTGTGTAGGGTTTTGCATCCTAACTTATAATCCCAATCATGTCTTTTTCCACTTTTACCAAACTCGATTACATGACAGTTGTCCACATTGAATTCCATTTGCCATGTATTGCTCCATTCATGAAGTTTACTTAATTCTTCTTGTAGCTCTTTACAAGAGTCTGTGTTAGTAATTCTTCTTTGTATTTTTGCATCATCAACAAACATATTTAGATAGCTTTCATTTCCAGTGTTACTGTCTATATCATCTACAGTATATACACTAAAAACATAATTGGTGCCAGCACTGAGCCCTGTGGAACTCCGCTAGTCACTTCTCTCCGTTATGAGTAATTTCCCCTTAGTACTGTTCTCATTTCCTTTTATTTTGAGAAAATCTTGCATCCAACAATACAGTTTGCCTTGGATTCCTCCCTGATGGTACAATTTCCATATAAGTGTGTGTGTGTGTGTGTGTGTGTGTGTGTGTGTGTGTGTGTGTGTGTGAGAGAGAGAGAGAGAGAGAGAGACAGAGAGAGAGAGACAGAGACAGAGACAGAGAGAGAGAGAGAGAGAGAGAATTTCGAGTTTTTTCCTCTCTACAAAACTAAAGTTAATCTTAACATTATCGAAGAAATCTTTTTGCCAGACTCCATTATCAATTTTTTTTTCAATAAGTACAGGTATCTATTATCATCTACACAGAATTTTGATTTTATTTATTTTGGCAATTTTTATTTTTTTACGTTCAATACCAAATATATATATACACTTAAAATTCAAGTTAATTCTCTCTCTCTCTCTCTCTCTCTCTCTCTCTCTCTCTCTCTCTCTCTCTCTCTCTCTCTCTCTCTCTCTCTCTCTTTCTCTCTCTCTAGGTCAACAAGCTTTATTCCTTAGTTCTACAAGGCAATTAGTCGAAACCTAAAAAAATCTATCAACTTCTTCACCCTCCTTCACACATATAACCTTTCTTAACATTATCTTAAGACATTTAACCTTTTTTTAGCACTTTCTTAAGAACAAATACCCTTTCTCAACAGTCTTAAGAACATATACCCGTCTTAACAGTGTCTTAAGAACATATACTCGTCTTAATACTGTCTTAAGAACATATACCCGTCTTAACACTGTCTTAAGAACATATAATCTTTCTTAACAGTCTTAAGAACATATAACCTTTCTTATCACTGTCTTAAGAACATATAACCTTTCTTAACACTGTCTTAAGAACATATAACCTTTCTTAACACTGTCTTAAGAACATATAACCTTTCTTATCACTGTCTTAAGAACATATAACCTTTCTTATCACTGTCTTAAGAACATATAACCTTTCTTATCACTGTCTTAAGAACATATAACCATTTTTAAGTCTTATGAACATACAGCCTTTCTTAACACTGTCTTAAGAACATGTAAGCTTTTTTTAACACACTATTACGAACATGTAACCTTTCTTAACACTCTTAAGAACATACAAAACTTTCTTAACATATTCAGGCTCTAGTGATTTGTTTTTTTTTTTACAGAAAAGGAAGAGGAAGGAAAACCAAATTAATTTTCTAAAACAAACCATACACCAGATTAGAGACGTCTTCCATTAAAAAAAAAAAAAAAAAAAACACCTAAAAGTACCATGAACAAAAAACATAATAAATGGAAATGCGATGGGAAAGCAAAAAAAAAAAAAAAAAAAAAAAGCGAAATAGGAGTATAAATGAAAATAACGTTGCTATAATTAAACAAAGAAAACGGATAATTACGGGAAGAAAACGGGAAGTACAGAGAAAGAAAACGGAAAAGAAAGAAAACGGGAGGTATAAAGAAAACAGGACCTTAAAAAAAAAAAAAAAATGTTGTTAAAAGGTTAACTGAAGAAAACAGAGTGTGTGGTGGCATGTGGGGTATTTATGTTGGGGTTGGGCAGTGGGCAGGGGTGATCAGTGAGGCGTGGATCAGCCGTACATACACGCACACACAGCCAAAACACGTACACACACACACACACACACACACACACACACACACACACACACACATTCTCTTACATGTATTATATTCTCTCTCTCTCTCTCTCTCTCTCTCTCTCTCTCTCTCTCTCTCTCTCTCTCTCTCACACACACACACACACACACACACACACACACACACACACACACATTCTCTTACATGTATTATATTCTCTCTCTCTCTCTCTCTCTCTCTCTCTCTCTCTCTCTCTCTCTCATACACACAAACACTTTTATAGTCCCTTTTTACATACATACCAGATACTTTCATACGGTATAAATACACACACACACACACACACACACACACACACACACACACACACACACGTTCATGCTTTTTGTGTCGTGCTTCTTCCCATCTCTCTCTCTCTCTCTCTCTCTCTCTCTCTCTCTCTCTCTCTCTCTCTCTCTCTCTCCTCTTCATCCATTTGTTTAACTGTTTATGCATCCCTTCATTTTTCATTCATTCATTCATTCACTCTTACAGTGACTCAGTAGTGTGTGTGTGTGTGTGTGTGTGTGTGTGTGTGTGTGTGTGTGTGTGTGTGTGTGTGTGTGTGTGTGTGTGTGTGTGTGTGTGTGTGTGTGTGTGTGTGTGTGTGTGTGACAGAGAGACGGGGAGTATCTTTTTCATTCCCATCGCCAATTAAACCCCTTCCATTCACCACACCATTAGTCTAACCATTCACCAGAGTCATTCATTACACCCCCACAGCTCTCCTTTCACCCCCACCCTCCCCTCCCCTCCCCTCCCCTCTTGCTTTTATAGCTACGGTACATGTAAGTTCATGCCCCTTTTGTCTACAAGACACCCCGTAAACAATGTACCCGTACATAGTGTTGCATCACGTTATTATACATTTTCAATTCAGTGCAAACAAAGCAATATAAGCATAGATTAGGATCTGCACAGATAACCCTGAGTTAACGGTCACTACTCTTACTTTCGACCTGTGATGGGCTGTGGATCACTAAGGGTCCCTGTTAGTCAAGCGACCACCATCGGGATTTTTTAATGTACCAGGGGTCACTGCTTCAGGATGAAACTTGTGTACTTGTCCCACATGGGAAAGTTCCCTGTCTCAGTGGAGTGAACGGAGCTAGGGCCTGATTGACTGCTGCCTACCTTAAAAGCGCCAGGCAAGGCTGCCGCACCACCCCTAAACATCCACACTGTGCAGTCCCCTCGTGTCTACAGGACACCCCGTAAACTTAACATAGCGTCATGTCACGTCTTTATACGTTTTTCGATTTACCCAAAGCAAATGAGGTAATATACAGTAAACACAGATAAGGATCTGCACAGATAACCCTGAGTAAACGGTCACTACTCTTACTTTCGACCTGTGATGGGCTGTGGATCACTGAGGGTCCCTGTTAGTCAAGTGACCACCATCGGGATTTTTTTAATGTACCAAGGGTCACTGCTTCAGGATGAAACATGTGTACTTGTCCCACATGGGAGAGTTCCTTGTCTCAGTGGAGTGAATGGAGCTATTGCCTGATTGACTGCTGCCTACCTAAAAAGCGCCAGGGAAGGTTGCCGCACCACCCCTAAACATCCACTCTGTGCATTGCACATCCACACTGTGCACTGTGCAGTCCCTTTTTATCTAAGACACCCATCTTATATATTTTTCAATCTCCCCAATGCAAAGCAAGCAATATAAGCACAGATTAGGATCTGCACAGATAACCCTGAGTTAACGGTCACTACTCTTACTTTCGACCTGTGATGGGCTGTGGATCACTGAGGGTCCCTGTTAGTCAAGTGACCACCATCGGGATTTTTTTAATGTACCAGGGGTCACTGCTTCAGGATGAAACTTGTGTACTTGTCCCACATGGGAGAGTTCCTTGTCTCAGTGGAGCAAACGGAGCTAGGGCCTAATTGACTGCTGCCTGCCTTAAAAGCGTCAGGCAAGGCTGCCGCACCACCCCTAAACATCCACACTGAGCAGTGTGTAGCTTCCACGTTATGTCCACAGACTTCCCATTAACTCAATGTACCGGTTTATAATGTCATGCCGTAACTATTATTTTATTTATTTACTTTCTCTTTCAGGTTACTCAATCGGGTAGCTTATAGATAAAGTATTATAGAATGTGACTTTTCCTTTCCAGTGTTTCCTATAAAATTTCCATGTCAGTTTTTCCATGCTGCAAGGTGGTTTTTCTAACTTTTTCCTGCAGGGTTTGGTGGTGGGGGGAGCCTTCTTGCTTTACTATCCTTATCCTTCACCATGTAGAGTTAGATCTTGTAGTCATAGTTTTCTCTAACAAGCAGCCTCGAAAGGACCATAAGGTCTGTTGCCGTTTGCTTTCCTGTGTAATCCTGTGTAATCCTCCCCTCCCCTCCCCAACCCTCCCCTCAACTCTTTCTTCATCCTCTTCCTTCCTCCTCTTTCTCCCGTCACCATTTCCCTTCCCCTCTTTCTTTACTCCTTCCTTTCCCTTTTCTCTCCCCTCCCCTCCCCTCTTCCCCTCCCCTCCCCTTTCCCCATCTTCCTCTCTCCCCTTTCTTTTCTTCCTCACCTTTTTCCCTCCAACTTTATCCCCCTTTCTTCTCCTATACCCCCAACCCCCCTCCCCCCTCCCCACCCCTCACCCCACCATCTCATCCCCCCTCCCTTTCCCCTCTAACCCCCTCCCCGGCTACCTCCCCTCCCCGCTGATAAATGGACTTAGTTATTTTTACTGACCATTGGCTTTGTTCTGTGGTCGATCTACCCTTATTGCACCTTTATAGCAGTCGGCTTAGGGCAAGAGATAGTTAGAAAGATAGATAGATGGAGGGATGGTGGTATGGATAGATAGATGGATGGATGGATGGATGGATGGATGGATCGTGAGTTACACAGATGGATAGATGGATAGTGAGTTAGATGGATGGATGGATGGGTGGATGTATAGGTTGGTGGAAGGATAAATAGATATAGACAGACAGATAGATAAACAGGCAGACTGACTGATTGACTGACTTATAAATAGATGCAGACATACGTACAGTTACCTCCACTTCTAACGAGTACAGCGGTTGGTGTGCTTGGTGAAATGTGGCACCACTGTGTTTGTTTACATTGTAGTACTAGTAAGTGAATGGGCAGACATGGCAGAGTGTCCCCTCCACTTCAGTATCTAGTACCCATAGAAACAATTTTCTATCAAGTTATACTCTGTCTACAAATACAAGTGTTTGCCACGTATGTATAGTGGAAGGTAGAGAGAAAAATAGTAATGCCATTGGCTCCCACTGTTTCTCTGACAGCAAATGACTGAGGCGAGGTGGGACGGAGGGAAAGGGGCGACGGATGGTGGGGGCGCATGTATCGAAACTTTGTCGTGTTTCGTTTAGAAAGATGAAGCGTGTGTTATACAGATATTCTGAGGTGATCTGTAACTCCGTATGCAATAACGTGTATTGGATGAATGTTGGAGTCTTAATGTTCGCCATACAGTGAGGTGAACAACTGTAGTTGAGCATAAATGTTAGAAGGTGAGATGTCCTGTATCTCAAAATGTGGTTCACCTGAGTCTAGTGAGTGTGCGACTCAACTGCTATAACATTTTTGTGGCTGGACCAGGGTGGCCATAAATGATTTATAATTATGCACATGATACAACGATAATGCCATGTTGTGCATCATCCAATCTGTTTTATTGTGAGGAAAAAACACTCATTATATTCGCAAACCATGGTATATGTCCTGTAGCATAGGATTATAGCTACTTTGAGTGTTGGACAGCTATTGGTTTATTGTGCGAAAATGTTGTGCAGTCATCATACTGATAGTGATAGATCACACGGGGGTAATGAGATACTGTATTTGCATAATGAATGCATATCTTGTATTATAATAATTGAAATAACAATGTTACAAATTTTCAGTCCAAAAATGATGTCGCTTTCTTCGTGGTTCCATTTCATTACTCTGGATAGTTGTGACACGACATCCATAAATATTGATCATCGTATTACACTCTTTTAAAAACATTCATACGTTAGTTTCCATACAAGTATTACACATTCAGGCCCTCCTTAGCTCCAGCCGCATTATACTATTTGATCGTGTGTCTACTCTTACACACTCTTCATCCAGAGGGAGCAACATTTCCATTACCATGCATATCTGTCCGTTGTCTGCCATTATAACACAAGGTTTTAGTATGTGATCACGGCTACACAAAATATGTCGGTGGCGTGGTGCTGCTGGGAGAGTGAAAAACTGCACATAGTCCACGTGTGATTGTGCAGGGAGCCTGGTAATAAGCTTCACCGACTTATTCACACTCCTGCCAAGCTAGCAGCCAAAGTCGCGGTTTTGGTGACTGTACTGACTGACCATTGAAAACACTGTCACCTTCCAGCAGTCTGAATGAAGTCTTGTTTTCAACCAATTGAAGCATTAAGTAATACAGTGAATAATGCAGTTTTATATGTAAAGTAAGGGGTGTTTTAGGCACTGTGTCATCATACAGGCTTATACAGTATAACACAGCCAAGGATTAGCTGGACCTACGGTAGAATAAAGTTTGAGTGCAGCTGGAATGTCCAAGGAAACGTAAGCATCACTGGTGCACCAGCACCTGGATGGTAAAACCAAACCACCGAGCTTTAGGAAAAATACCTCTGAGTTCTGAAGCTACCCCACGGCATCCAGTAGATTTACACAAGGTCATTGATAAGGCTTCAATCGTCGTAGTGATGCGATATGATAAGGAAGTCAATATCAGGTCTCGTTACCCGTTATACGAGGAAGGGCCGGAATTTGTGTGTGTCTGTGTGTGTGTGACAGACAGACAGACAGACAGACAGACAGACAGACAGACAGACAGACAAAGACAGAGAAGAGAGAAGAGCGTGTCTCTCTCTTTCCTTCATATATACATAAATATATATATATATATGAGTGTGTAATACTTGTATGGAAACTAACGTATGAATGTTTTTAAAAGAGTGTAATACGATGATCAATATTTGTGGATGTCGTGTCACAACTATCCAGAGTAATGAAATGGAACCTCGAAGAAAGCGACATCATTTTTGGACTGAAAATCTGTAACATTGTTATTTCAATTATTATAATACAAGATATGCATTCATTATGCAAATACAGTATCTCATTACCCCCGCGTGATCTATCAGTATGATGACCGCACAACATTTTCGCACAGTAAGCCAATAGCTGTCCAACACACAAAGTAGGTATAAACCTATGCTACAGGACATGTACTTATACCATGGTTTGCGAAAGATTGTTTTTTCCTCACAATAAAACAGACTGGATGATGCACAACATGGCATGACCGTTGTGTCACGTGCATAATTATAAATCATTTATGGCCACCCTGGTCCAGCCACAAAAATGTTATAGCAGTTGAGTCGCACACTCACTAGACTCAGGTGAACCACATTTTGAGACACAGGACATCTCACCTTCTAACATTTATGCTAACTACTGTTGTTCACCTCACTGTATGGCGAATATTAAGACTCCAACATTCATCCAATACACGTTATTGCATACGGAGTTACAGATCACCTCAGAATATCTGTATAACACACGCTTCATCTTTCTAAACGAAACACGACAAAGTTTCAATACATGCGCCCCCACCATCCGTCGCCCCCTTCCCTCCGTCCCACCTCGCCTCAGTCATTTGCTGTCAGAGAAACAGTGAGAGCCAATGGCATTACTATTTTTCTCTCTACTTTCCACTATACATACGTGGCAAACACTTGTATTTGTAGACAGAGTATGACTTGATTGAAAATTGTTTCTATGGGTACTAGATACTGTAGTGGAGGGGAAACTCTGCCAGGTCTGCCCATTCACTTACTAGTACTACAGTGTAAACAAACACAGTGGTGCCACATTTCACCAAGCACACCACCCGCTGTACTCGTTAGAAGTGGAGGTGACTGTACATATGTATAATACACATACCAAAGATAAACAGACCAAAGTGAAAGCATATATTACTGTAGGTGGAGAGAGAGAGAGAGAGAGAGAGAGAGAGAGAGAGAGAATCAACGTACCTTCCTTCAGGGTATCGGATAATGACGTTAGGGAGAATGACCAATCAACAGACCAATTTTCTCTCTGTCTCTCTCTCTGTCTCTCTCTCTCTCTCTCTCTCTCTCTCTCTCTCTCTCTAATTTCCATCATCAGCATCATTTCATCCCATACCATTCCCATCTGACTCATTCTTAACGTCTACTCCTCACCTACTCATCCAGGTCTCATTCAGTCATTACTCCTGTCTCTTATTCATTCATTCCTTCTCCAATTCATTCATTTATATCGCCACTCGTCATTCACGCCGCTACCTCTCTCTCTCTCTCTCTCTCTCTCTCTCTCTCTCTCTCTCTCTCTCTCTCTCTCTCTCTCTCTCTCTCTCTCTCTCTCTCTCTCTCTCTCAAGCTCATTCATGCATATCGTCTCACACCCCCGCTCATTCATTACTACTGTCATTCATTCATACTCTCTCTCTCTCTCTCTCTCTCTCTCTCTCTCTCTCTCTCTCTCTCTCTCTCACACACACACACACACACACACACACACACACACACACACACACACACACACACACACGAAAGCTTTGCCACTGCACTTGACATCTCAAAAGCTTCCGATCGAGTCTGGGATAAATCTTTACTTTCCAAACTGCTCTCTTACGGCTTCTACCCTTCCATCTGTGCCTTCATCTCTAGCTTCCTTTCTGGTCGTTCTATAGCTGCTGTTGTAGACGGCCATCGTTCTTCTAGAGCTATCAATAGTGGAGTTCCTCAGGGCTCTGTCATATCACCAACTCTCTTCCTTCTATTCATCAGTGACCTAAGCTGTACATCTAACCCTATCCACTCATACGCTGATGACTCCTCCCTTCACCTTTCCATTCGCTTTCCGAGGTGTTACTTCAACAAACAAGGGATGAGGCTATGGCACACCTAATGTCTGACTTGGCTCATATCTCTGACTGGGGTAAAAGAATTCCTGTTATTTTTAATGCATCAGAAACTCAGTTTTACATCTATCAACCCGACAAAATCTTTCACATGAGTATCCTCTACTTTTTAGCAATATCCAGCTCAATCCTGCATCATCTTCAAACATTCTTGGGATTTCATTCTCTCTGGATTTATCTTGAAAAGATCATACTACGTCTCTCGTAAAATCTGCCTACAAGAGAATAAGTGTGCTAAGCCGACTCCCTTCCTTCTTTGCCCCAGCACAGTTGTTGACTTTATACACGGGTTTTATTCGCCCCTGTGCAGAGTACAATTCTCATGTGTGGGGAGGCTTCCCACATACAGCTCTTCTCAATTGGGTGGAGTCAAAAGCTTTTCGTCTCTAACTCTCCTCCTCTTACTGGCTCCCTTCAGCCTCTGTCTCTTCGCCTCACTGTTGCATCTTTATTTTCTATCGCTACTTCAATGGTCTCTGCTCCTCTGAACTGTCTGCTTGCATCCCTCCACCTCTACGGCGGGCGCGTAGCACCCATCTAGCAACAATCTCTAACCAATTTTCTATGCAACTCTAATGCATGAATTAACCGTTACTCCCAGTCCTTCATGTATGCAACGAGTCAACTCTTGAACTGTCTCCCTCTACCTGTATTTCCTACTACCTATGATCTCCAGTCTTTCAAACGCAGTGTGCCCAGGCATCTCGAATTAAACGGATCTCGAATTTGGCTCTCTGTTACATTATTTTTTGTTTTTTCTTGGAAGGAACAATTTGCGGGCTCCTGGCCTTTGGTTCCATCTTTCTTGCATAAACACACACACACACACACACACACACACACACACACACACACACACACAAAATTTATTTCACTTTCTCATTCTCACCGCAGTCTCAACTTATTCTTACCTTGTACCTCTCACTCACTTGTCTTGACATCAACCATCCATCAATCCTTTCATCAATCTAATCCATCCTTCCGTCCATCCATCTATCCTTCCATCCAACCATCCATCTACCCATCCATCCACCCAAGCACCCAACCTTCTCCTTCCCTTTACTAATCAACCATCCATCCATCCATCCAACTCATTCATCAGCCAACTAATTCTCCACTTCGCAATTCACCTCGCACACACTTCACACCCCATCCAATCACATCAGCCAGGTAACTCATTAATTCACCTGGCATGGGTCTCACCTGTGTAATCAGTTAAACACTTTTGTGGCTCAATCAGTTACCTGCATAGCACCTTTGTTGATTAGTATTCTTAAATTGTATTGGCGGAAGGCCTTTTGACTAATCTTTCTATCTGTCTATCTGGCTATCTATTTATTTGTCTGGCTATCTGTCTGTCTGTCTCTATATCTATCTATGTATCTATTTATACTCAACTGTCTACCTGACAAGGCTACACCTACTCACCTACTCTCACTTACCCCTCTATTTAGCTGTGTGCACAGACTTACCTATTTATCTATCTATCTCTCTATCTATCTCATTCCCCACTTAATAAACCGTCCTACCCATCTCTCCTTCCACGTCTATCAATCTACCCACCTTTACCTCCACCTACCTTCACCTCCACCTACCTTCTTCTTCATCTACAAACCCATCTCCTCTACTTTCCCATCCCCACCTGTACACCTGTCGACTCATCTAATTAACCCTTATACCTGAGCACCTATCTTCTTTCTCAATATACCTCCTACCTACCTACCTGCCAACCTTACCTAGCTACCAACCAACCCACGTTCTACTTACACGCCTTCCTACCTCTCAGCCTACCTACCAGCCAAACAAAAATACTTACCTACCCCTCAACCCACTAGCCCGTCTGCCTACCTACCAACCTACTTACCCTTCCATCCTATCTACCAACCTACTTACCCTTCCATCCTATCTACCCACGCATCTCTGCCTTCTATCTATCACCTACTTACCCTTCCATCCTATCTACCTACGCATCTCTGCCTTTCTATCTATCAACCCATCCTTCTATCCGTCCGCTTGTCCGTCTGTCTACCTACCTATACCTACTTACCTACCCGTGTCTACCCACCTACCTAACCTACAGTACCTGCCTACCTACCTACATACCTACTTACCTTTTCTGTCTACCAACCTACTTACCTACCTACCTACCTTCACCTAAGCTAACACACACTTACTACCCCATCCTCAGAATCCCTCTTCCTTCTTCACTCTCACATTCACTCACTTTCATTCACTCTCATTCATCTGGTTCCTTCATTTTCAGCCTTCCTTGCCTCTTCCCTTATTCATTATCACCTACACTAATCACCATCGTCTTTATGCCCCACCATATTCACTCTGACTCACCTTCACTTTCATCTTCATTCTCATTTTCACTCACTATCACCCACATCCATCACCATTCACTCACCCACACTCACATTCACTCACTCTCACCACCACATACTCATCATACTCATCAATCACACCCACTCTCACCTATGCAAACACACTCACACCCATTCAAACCCACCAACACACCCTCACCCACCTACATCCACTCACCCACCTACACCCACTCACCCACCGACACTCATTCGCCCTTCTACACCCATTCACCCACCTACACCCACTCACCCACCTACACCCATTCACGCACCTACACCCATTCACCCACCTACACCCATTAACGCACCTACACCCATTCACCCACCTACACCCATTCACCCACATACACCCATTCACTCACCGACACCCACTCACCCACTTACTGTATACCTTCTCACCCAACTACACCCATTCACACATCTACACCCACTTACACCCATTCACCCACCTACACCCACTCACCCAGCTACATCCACTCACCCACCTACACCCATTCATCCACCTACACCCATTCACCCACCAACACCCATTCACCCACCTACACCCATTCACCCACCAACACCCACTCACCCACCTACACCCTCACCCACCTACACCCTTACCCACCTACACCCACTCACTCACTAACCCACCTACACCCACTCACCCACTAACCCACCTACACTCACTCACCCACCTACACCCAAACCCACCACATCCACCCACCCACCTACACCCACTCACCCACCTACACCCACTCACCCACCTACACCGACACCCACCGACTCACCCACCTACACCCATTCACCCACCTACACCCACTGTCCCACCTACACCCACTCCCACCTACACCCATTCGCCCTTCTACACCCATTCGCCCTTCTACACCCACTCACCCACCTACATCCACTCACCCACCTACACCCTCACCCACCTACACCCACTCACCCACCTTCATCCACGCACCCACCTACACCCTCTCCCACCTATACCCATTCACCCATCTACACCCAGTCACCCACTTTCACCCATTCACCCACCTTAACCCATTCACCCATCTACATCCATTCACCCACCTACACCCATTCGCCCATCCACACCCACTCACCCACCTACACCCAGCTACAACCACTCAACCATCTACACCCACTCACCCACCTACACCCACTCACCCACACCAACTCACCCACCTACTCCCATTCACCCACCTACATTCTTTCACCCATCTACACCCATTCACCCACCTACACCCACTCACTCACCTACACCCACTCACCCACCTACAACCACTCACCCACCTACACCCATTCACCCACCTACACCCATTCACCCACCAACACCCACTCACCCACCTACACCCTCACCTACCTACACCCACTCACCCACTAACCCACCTACATGCACTCACCCACTAACCCACCTACACTCACTCACCCACCTACACCCAAACCCACCACACCCACCCACCCATTCACTCACCTACACCCATTCACTCACCTACACCCATTCACCCACCTACACCCATTCACTCACCTACACCCATTCACCCATCTACACCCACTCACCCACCTACGTCCACTCACCCAACTACACCCACTCACCTACATCCACCTACACCCATTCGCCCACCTACACCCACTCACCCACCTACACCCACACCCACCTACACACACTCACCCACCTACACACACTCACCCACCTACACCCACTTACATCCATTCACCCCCCTACACCCACTCACCCATCAACACCCATTCACCCACCTACATCCACTCACCCACCTACACGCACACCCACCTACACCAACTCACCCACCTACACCCACTCACCCACCTACACCCATTCACTCACCCACCTACACCCATTCACTCACCTACACCCACTCACCCACCTACACTCACTTACACCCATTTAGTCTGCTATGCCTGCCCACCTCACCTCTCTCCTTTCTTGCCGACTCACTGCCACCACTCATTCTCTCTCTCTCTCTCTCTCTCTCTCTCTCTCTCTCTCTCTCGTTACACCCAGGTACACACACTGGACCATCTCACCTGTCTTACCTGCCTGTTTCTACCTGGCAGCAATTTTAGTCTATTATCACTGTTAGGTACACACACACACACACACACACACACACACACACACACACACACACACA
>NC_136977.1:46018804-46063804 GCF_032717465.1 Coenobita brevimanus | reverse complement strand
ACACACACACACACACACACACACACACACACACACACACACACACACACACACACACACACACAGCTCGACATCCAGCCTTTAATTTGTGTGTACGGCGGAATGCGGGATTGATACGGTTGGCTGCACACGCACACAAACACGCACGCACATAAACATGCACACACACGCCCTCACGCACGCACACACAGACACACAGCTTACATAAAGACCCGTGTGGATGAGAGTACGTACATACACACACACACACACACACACACACACACACACACACACACACACACACGAATTATTGCAAGCATGATCGTAACTCCAACCGAAGTAAAAAGAAAATAAGATGAGGATTATTGACTCAGTTGTATTTTATCTTTTGATGATTGAATTGACGGAAAGAGAGAGAGAGAGAGAGAGAGAGAGAGAGAAATGCAAAACACGATGCAAGGGGGATAGCTGACAGGCAATTTCCATTCATTTTCTATATATAACTTACACTTTTTTCATTATTCACTGCCCGCAAAATATTAATAAAAAAATGAATAACACTGATGTCGATGATGATGGCCACTAAGATGAGAATGGGGGTATCAGGGGGCCAGATCTGTGTGTGTGTGTGTGTGTGTGTGTGTGTGTGTGTGTGTGTGTGTGTGAGAGAGAGAGAGAGAGAGAGAGAGAGAGAGAGAGAATGACGACAGTATTAGGAGTGTAAATGGAACAATATGAGAAAGCAATAAAGAGGAAGAGAGAGCTAGAAGGATGAATGAAAAGAGGAAAGAGAGCAAAAAATTGGTATATATTTAAGAAAAAGAGTAACAGAAGAAAAGGGGAAGGAAAAGAGGAGAAACTGAGAGATATATAGAAAACTGATATGCTGGTGAGAGAGAGAGAGAGAGAGAGAGAGAGAGAGAGAGAGAGAGAGAGAGAGAACTTACACTCTTTCCACGAGACTTGCTCACTTTTTTCCTCCTCTATTTATTGTGTCATCTATACTGTAATTCTTAGAGCAGAGTTATATGTGTCCGCCTGAGAGAGAGAGAGAGAGAGAGAGAGAGAGTTGGTGGAGGTACAACCGAGAGGAATGAAAGGCTGGTGTGTGTGTGTGTGTGTGTGTGTGTGTGTGTGTGTGTGTGTGTGTGTGTGTGTGTGTGTGTGTATTAAAGAAAGCGAGAGATGAAGTGACTGGATGAAGACAGAAATACACAGTTAAATAAACTGATAGACAGATAGACAGACAGATACAAGGAGGAACTGACAGATAGATAGACAGTCGGATATTATTCCATTTCTAAAGTGCCGGCTTTTGCATCTCTCTCTCTCTCTCTCTCTCTCTCTCTCTCTTTCTGTCTGTCTGTCTGTCTGTCTGTCTCTCTCTCTCCCTCTCTCTCTCTCTCTCTCTCTCTCTCTCTCTCTCTCTTTCTGTCTGTCTGTCTGTCTGTCTGTCTGTCTCTCTCTCTCTCTCTCTCTCTCTCTCTCTCTCTCTCTCTCTCTCTCTCTCTCTCTCTCTCTCTCTCTCTCTCTCTCTCTCTCTCTCTCTCTCTTCCACCTATCTAACATCAGCCTCAGTGACAGTAATGACAGACAAACACATACATAAATACATACATAAAGGAACAGACATACAGAGATACACCGAGAGAAATCGATGATAGATAAGAAATATATATACACCGATAATGGAATACAGATGCTTAGAGAGAGAGAGAGAGAGCGAATTAGGCTGGTAGTATTAAACAACCTCTTCCCCTTCTCGCGAAGCATCTTCGTGAAGAGGCTCTTCCCAGTTTGGTACCTTTAAACCCCGGCCGAACAGCCTCTTCCCAGAAGGAGACTACGGAAGGGTTGGTATGCTGCGGGGGTGCTCTCTGGGAGAGACACCGTGAGATTGGTACGCCGGAGGAGCGCATGTTTGCCGTCATCTGTTTTATGTTTACTCTCTCGTGTGATATATTGCGAAAATAATATGCTAAATCTGATAAACAACGTCTCCGAATCAGTCCAATGGTAGGAAATAGTTTTAATACTTGATACTTTAATACTTGAGAGGGGGTCCAATGGTGGTTAGGATTACGGCAACTAGAATTTAGCGGTTTTGTTTGGTGGTTCAGTTAGGTTAGAAATAGGTTAGTTTAGATCAGGTCAGGTTATCTAACAGACTTGTACACCATTCCACTTTTCATTACTGTCTTCAGAAAGGTAAGCACGTGGTATAATTTAAGGCCGTGATTAGGATTACGGCAGTTAGAATTTAGCGGCGACTTCCGTAATCCTAACCACGGTTAGGATTACGGCAGCTAGAATTAAGTTGTTTATTTGGTGGTTCAATTAAGTTAGAAATAGGTTAGGTTAGGTCAGGTCAGGTTAGGTTAGGTTAGGTTAATACTGCAACAGTTCAGCTTCAACCGCAAGAATTTAGCGGTCATGTTTGATTTTTCTGTTCTGTTAGAAATATGTTAGGTTAGGTTATTTAGGTTAAGTTATGGCTACCGTAAAAAGGAAGTGATTAGGATGACGGCAGCTAGAATTTAGCGGCGATGGCAGTAATCTAACCACGGCCTTAAATATACCACGTGCTTGCCTTTCTGAAGACAGTCATGAAAAGCGGAATGGTTTACAAGTCTGTTACATAATGTGGTCTAGGAAATAAGCTGTGAAGTTGCCTGGATCACCACTGTATGAAACACAGGTAACTTGGGAATGATAGAAGTCAACGACTGGGTTGTGCGCATGTAGCAGTCACTAAGCTCTATAGTGGTAGCAGTAGTTTTTTTTTTTTTTTTTATGCGAGGAAGAAGGAACCAAAGGCCATGAGCCCGCAATAACAGTTCCCTCCAAGAGAAAAACAAAATACAAGAGAGAGCCAAATTCAAGATCCGATCATTTCGAGATGCCTGGACACACTGCGTTTGAAAGACTGGAGATCATAGGCAGCAGGAAATACAGACAGAGGGAGACAGTTCCAGAGTTGACCTGTTGCATAAATGAAAGACTGGGAGTAACGGTTAACTCTTGCATTAGAGAGTTGGACAGAAAAGAGATGAGAGTTTGCTGCCAGACGGGTGCTACGCGCCCGTCTTAGAGGTGGAGGAATGCATGCAGACAGTTCAGAGGAGCAGTGACTATTAAAGTAGCGATAGAAAAGAGATAAAGATGCAACAGTGCGGTGAAGAGACAGAGGTTGAAGGGAGTCAGTAAGAGGAGGAGAGTTAATGAGACGAAAAGCCTCTGACTCCACCCTATTGAGAAGAGCTGTATGTGGGGAGCCTCCCCACACATGAGAGTTGTACTCTGCACAGGGGCGGATAAAACCCCTGTATAGAGTCAGCAATTGTGAAGGGATAAAGAAAGAACGGAGTCGGCTTAGCACACCCAATCTCTTGGAAGCAGATTTTACAAGAGATGTAATATGATCTTTCCAAGATAAGTCCCGAGTAAATGAAGCCCCAAGCATGTTCAAGGATGATGCAGGATCAAGCTGAATATTATTAAACATTAGTGGGTATACCTGTGGAAGATTTTGTCGGGTTGATAGGTGTAAGAACTGAGTCTTAGATGCATTAAAAACAACCAGATTAATTTTACCCCAGTCAGAGATACGAGCCAAGTCAGACATTAGGTGTGCCACAGCCTCATCCCTTGTTTGTTGAAGTACGAGTAACTGCTGAGATTGAAGTTCTGGGAATCGAATGGAAAGGTGAAGAGTGGAGTCATCAGCGTATGAGTGGAAAGGGTTAGATGTACAGCTTAGAAGGTCATTGATGAATAAAAGGAAAAGAGCTGGTGATAGGACAGGCCTAAGGAACACCACTGTTAATACATCTAGGAGAAGAACGATGACCGTCTACAACAGCGGCTATAGAACGACCAGAAAGGACGCTAGAGATGAAGGCACAGACAGAAGGATAGAAACCGTAAGAGGGCAGTTTGGAAATTAAAGATTTATGCCAGACCCGATCGAAAGCCTTTGAGATGTCAAGTGCAATGGCAAAGCTTTCGCCAAAGTCCCGAAAGGAGGATGACCAGGAGTCTGAAAGGTAGGTGAGAAGATCGCCAGTGGAGCGTCCCTGACGCAACCCATTCTGACGATCAGAAAGAAGGTTGTGATAGGAAAGATGCTTTAAAATTTTTCTATTGAGAATAGACTCGAAAACCTTTGAGATACGGTGTTAAAGCAATTGGACAATAGTTAGAGGGTTGGGAATGGTCACCCTTCTTTGGGACTGGCTGAATGAGGGCAAACTTCCAGCAAGAAGGAAATGTACGAGTTGATAGAAAAAGGCGAAAAAGTTTGCCTAGGCAGGGTGTAAGCACAGAAGCACAGTTCTTGAGAACAACAAGAAGAACTCCATCAGGCCCATATGCCTTATTAGTATTGAGGCCAGTGATGACATAAAATACATCAGCTGAAGAAATTTTAATGTCAGCCATGAGGAAGTCAGAGGGGGGAAGTGATGGAGAAACAGCATCGGAATCGTCTAATGTGGAATTCGAGGAGAAAGTCTGAGTGAAGAGATCTGCTTTATCAGTAGAAGAAATAGCTACAGAGCCAACAGAGTAGAAAAGAGGAGGGAAGGATGATGAGGTAAAGTTGTTGGAAAGATTTTTGGCAAGGTGCCAGATGGAGCGGGAAGAATTCGAGTTAGAGAGTTGAGAGCATTTTGTACGAATGAAATTATTTTTAGCAGGGCGAAGAACAGACTTAGCACGATTCCGAGCAGAAACGTATAAAAGATGTGATTCAGGGGTGGGTTGGCTCCGGTACATATTATAGACCCTCTCCTTGTTGTGGACAGCATTAGGACAACCGTGATTAAACCAAAGCTTTCGTGCATTAGTCAAAGGATATAAGAAAGGAATGTATGCTTCCATGCCCGAGAGAATAACCTCCGTAATGCACCAGGCACACTCAGATGGCTCCCGGCCATGGAAGCAATAATCATTCCAGGGAAAATAAAAAAAAGTACTGCCTGAGGGCCTCCCAATCCTCAGCTCCAAAGTGCCACAGACGACGTTTCTTTGGAGGGTCCGCAGGCCGTACCGGAGCGATAGGACAGGTTAAGGTGATAAGGTTGTGATCGGAGGAGCCCAACGGAGAGAAAAGATCAACAGTGTAACCAGAAGGATTAGTTGTAAGGAAGAGGTCGAGTATGTTGGAGCTCTCTTCAAGGCGGTCAGGGATACGGGTAGGGTACTGTACAATCTGCTCTAGGTCATTAAGGATAGAAAAGGTGTAGGCTTGTTCACCAGGTGGATCAGTGAAAGGAGAGGGGAGCCAAAGGTGGTGGTGAACATTGAAATCTCCAGAATGGAGATTTCAGAGAAAGGAGAAATGGATAGAAATGTGTTCCATCGTAGAAGTAAGATAGTTAAAGAATTTTTGATAGTAGAATTAGGAGATAAGTAAACAGCATAGATATATTTAGTCAGAGAATGACAGGAAAGCCGAAGCCAGAGTGTAGAGAATTCAGAAGAATCGAGTTCAGGAACACGAGAGCAAGATAAGTCATTGCGTATATATACACAACACCCGTAAAAGCACCTGACCATTAACACTTTCCATTCCTCTTCTTCGTTACAAGTCTTCATCTTCTCTTCCTCCTCCTCCATCTTCTCTCTCACTACTCCTTGTTTCCTATTCTTCTTCTTCTCCTCCTCCCCCTCCTCCTCCTCTTCTTTTTCTTTAGTAGTAGTAGTAGTAGTAGCATCATCATCATCGCCATCGTCATCATCATCATTATTATTGTCACTGTTATTATCATTATTCCTTTTTCTCTCCCATAATCCCTACTGTCTCCAGCATTTCTGACCAATATATTTTTTCAACAATTTCTCCTCTCTCTCTCTCTCTCTCTCTCTCTCTCTCTCTCTCTCTCTTTCAACTATTTTCTTTCTCCCTTTTTTTCCTTCAAAATTATTGGTCAGAAAATTCAAATAGTGACTCTTGTATTCAATGTCCGTTTTCTTTGCCCACCTCTGCACATTTTCAACCCCTTCAGATCGACGACGAATTTTTATTTATTCCTCTTTAATATATTCATTATCAATTTATTTTATTCTTTTATTTATTTCATTTTATTTATTCATCAATTTGTTTTATTATTTTATTGACTCGATTTATTTTCTTCATATTTTTATTACTTTCACTTTTCATTAATATTCCAACTTCATTTTATTTTATTTATTCAGTTCTTATTACGTTCAGACGATTTTATTCAGCTTGCTAAAGACATCCTCGAAGTGAAGGGGTTAGACAATCTATCTATTTATTTATCTATCTACCTATGTATCGGTCCACCTTTTTTCTATCTCTGTCTATCTATCTGTCTATCTTTTTTCCTTTCTGTCTATCTATCTATCTATCTGTCTACCTTTTTCTTTCTGTCTCTGTCTATCTGAATGTCAACCTTTTCTATCTATCTCTATCTACCTGTCTATCTATCTATCTATCTCTGTCTACCTTTTTTCTTTCTATCTATCTATCTATCTCTCTGTCTACCTTTTTTCTTTCTATCTGTCTATCTATCTATCTCCGCCCGTTTTTAATCCCAGCATGATACCCCTACCCTATTCTCTCTCTCTCTCTCTCTCTCTCTCTCTCTCTCTCGGCCTGTCTTTAATCTCAGCGGAATGGCTCTACTCTACAGATGTTGTTAAGGCGACTTAATCAGGTGAAGTGAGATGTTTTGAAAATTCTCAATTATTAAGGAGTTACTGAAGGTATTAAAGGAATGAATAATAAATAGAGAAAGAGAGAAATAAAGAAAAAGGAGGAACGGAAGTAAGGAAAGATGGGAAATAAGGTGTGATTATACAGGTAAGGGGAGAGAGAGAGAGAGAGAGAGAGCGAGAGAGGAAGTGGGAGGTGAGGGGGAGATTTGGGTGGGACGGAAAGAGAACTTTAAGGGAAGAAGGAGGGGATTACATAGGATTACATAGGAGAGCAAACAGCAACAGACCTTATGATCCTTTCGAGGCTGCTTGTTACAGAGAAAACTACAAAATCTAACTCTACATGCTGAAGGATAAGGATAGTAAAACAAGAAGGCTCCCCCCACCACCAAACCCTCCAGGAAAAAGTGAGAAAAACCACCATGCAGCATGGAAAAACTGACATGGAAATTTCATAGGAAATACTGGAAAGGAAAAGTCACAGTCTATAATATTTTGTCTATAAGCTACCCGATTGAGTAACCTGAAAGAGAAAGTAATCAAATAAACTAATAGTTACAGCATGACATTATAAACCGGTACATTGAGTTAATGCTAAGTCTGTGGACATAACGTGGAAACTACACACTGCACAGTGTGGATGTTTAGGGGTGGTGCGGCAGCTTTTCCTGGCACTTTTTAGGGAGGCAGCAGTCAATCAGGCACTAGCTCCGTTCACTCCACTGAGACAAGGAATCTCCCATGTGGGACAAGTACACAAGTCTCATCCTGAAGCAGTGACCCCTGGTATATTAAAAAAAAATCCCGATGGTGGTCACTTGACTAACAGGGACCCTCAGTGATCCACAGCCCATCACAGGTCGAAAGTAAGAGTAGTGACCGTTTACTCCGGGCTATCTGTGCAGATCCTAATCTGTGCTTATATTACTCTCTTTGCATTGGGGAGATTGAAAAATATATAAGACGGGTGTCTTAGAAAAAGGGGACTGCACAGTGCACAGTGTGGATGTACAATGCACAGAGTGGATGTTAAGGGGTGATGTGGCAGCCTTGCCTGGCACTTTTTCGGGAGACAGCAGTCAATCAGGCCCTAGCTCCGTTCACTCCAGTGAGACAAGGAACTCTCCCATGTGGGACAAGTACACAAGTTTCATCCTGAAGCAGTGACCCCTGGTACATTAAAAAAAATCCGGATGGGGGTCACTTGCCTAACAGGGACCCTTGTATCGGTACACGGCTAGCACTAAATATCGTGCCACCGCTAGCACCAATAAAATGTATCGTCGCACTGCTGGCCACCAATTTAATGTAGCCGTTATGGAGTAGCAGTTGACAACATATTAAGTGTTCTGCTGTGTAGTATAACTAGACCACCGTGTTGGATCGACGACACTGTCTGCAGTACACGTCAGCCACTCGCCGTCACTGCCCGACACTTCCCACCAAAGGTCCTCTGCCACGAGAAGGTGGAAACTGGTCTGTTATTAAGTGGTAGCGTAAGGTGATAGAAATGAGCAGATTAAATCTCTCTTTATTGGGTACAGAATAATATAACTGCGACCCCAGAGATATGTAGGAGCGACACCACCTCCCTTTATAACTGTAAAGCGATCTCTCTGACGCTATACAGTCACCGAGCCGGACAAGGGCGCGGTGCTTAGGTCAGCTAAAAAGTGAGGTGCCGAGCATTACATATACTCTGGGCTTATGCAAAAAGTAGAGATAAATGACAACTCTACTAGCACATTATACACCTCTATAAAATGATACTAAGTACATTCACATATACCAACATAATAAATGGTTCCCCAGGACTTTACACTTACGCACTTATTCAGATATCTTTTCACTTCTCCTAACCTTCATTTTATAATTGAAACAGGGTGGCCCTTGTGGTCTGCCATCCACCTCCTTCCTATACCACAGGTAACAGCGAAATGATATTTGGTTGTTCATCATTCACACTTCATTACACACTGTTAATTATGACTAAACAGCTTTAAAAATTATTATGTAAAATGTGTGATACTACAACTTCATATGGAAAAAGATGTTGACACCAGAACACCCTCAGTGATCCACAGCCCATCACAGGCCGAAAGTAGGAGCAGTAGACCGTTAACTTAGGGCTATCTGTGCAGATCCTAATCTGTGTTTACTGTATATTACCTCATTTGCATTAAGTAAATCAAAAAATGTATAATGACATGACGTGACGCTATGTTAAGTTTACGGGGTGTCTTGTAGACACGAGGGGACTGCACAATGTGGATGTTTAGGGGTGGTGCGGTAGCCTTGCCTTGCGCTTTTTAGGTAGGCAGCAGTCAGTCAGGCCCTAGCTCCGTTCACTCCACTGAGACAAGGAACTCTCCCATGTGGGACAAGTACACAAGTTTCATCCTGAAGCAGTGACCCCTGGTACATTAAAAAAAAAACTGGATGGTGGTCACTTGACTAACAGGGACCCTCAGTGATCCACAGCCCATCACAGGTCGGAAGTAAGAGTAGTGACCGTTAACTCAGGGCAAACTGTGCAGATCCTAATCTGTGCTTATATTACTTTATTTGCACTGAATAAATTGAAAAATGTATAATGACGTGACGCGACACTATGTACGGGTACGTTGTTTACGGGGTGTCTTGTAGACAAAAGGGGAACGAACTTACACGTAGCTATAAAAACAAGTTATTCGGACAGAAACAGAGTCAGCTGAAGATTCTTGTGCAAATACTTGTCTATTTTGTTTTTTAATGTCTCAATTGAGATACTCCTCACTGTATCTGAGGGTAATCTGTTCCAGATATTTACAACTCTGTTAAAGAAGAAGTATTTTGCTTCATGGGTTTGGAAACATTTTCCCATTATTTTGAAGGCATTACTTCTGGTTTAACTCGACTGGTCTATATCAAAATGTTTATTCACGTCTGTGTTGTCATATCCCTTCATGATTTTGAAAACTTCAATAAGGTCCCCTCTTAACCTGCGCTTCATTAGGCTAAATAATTTAAGTTCTCCAAGGCGATCCTCGTATGGTTTATTTCTAAGTCACGGTACCATTTTTGTGATTCTTCACTGAATTCTCTCTAATTTTTCAATGTCCTTTCTGTAGTATGGAGACCAGAATTGCACACAATATTCAAGATGGGGGTGCACTAGCGAGCTGTACAAGGCAAGTATGACTTTTTCTTATTTAAATTCAAAAGTTCTTCCAATAAAACCCACCAGCTTGTTTGCAATTTTAACTGCCTCGGTGCACTGCTTACTTGGTTTTAGGTCATTTGATATTATCACACCAAGATCCTTTTCATTGTCTGTACTTGATAACTGGATATTGTTCATTTTGTAATTTGCGTGGACGTTGTTACTTCCAATATGAAGTACTTTACATTTTTCTATGTTGAATTTCATTTGCCATTTTTCTGCCCAGTTTGCTAAAGAATTAAGGTCATTTTGTAACTGCTGCCACTGTAATTCTGAAGTTACTTTGTTGGTTATTTTAATATCATCTGCAAATTTGGATACTTTACAATTTAGACCCTCATCAATATCATTTATATAGATAATAAAAAGTATCAGTCCAAGTACTGAGCCTTGGGGAACGCCGCTGATCACATTATGCCATTTGGATTCCTTTCCGTTTATAACAACTCACTGTTTTCGGTCTGAAAGCCAGTCTTGTAACCATTTCTGCGTATTTCCTTTTATTCCATGTGCTTCTATTTTGCTCATGAGACGCTTGTGAGAGAGTGTCATTTTTTTTTTTTTTTTTTTTATGCGAGGAAGAAGGAACTAAAGGCCATGAGCCCGCAATAAGAGTTCCCTCCAAGAGAAAAACAAAATACAAGAGAGAGCCAAATTCATGATCCATTCATTTCGAGATGCCTGGACACACTGCGTTTGAAAGACTGGAGATCATAGGCAGCAGGAAATACAGGCAGAGGGAGACAGTTCTGAAAGTCGAGGTAAATTATATCTACTGCTCTTGAGTCATCGTATGATTTGTAAACATCATGGAAGAAGTCCAGTAAGTTAGTTAAGCATGAGCGACGATGTCTGAATCCATGCTGCGAGTCTTTAATTACATTATTTTCTTCCAGATTATTAACTATTTTATCTCTTATGATTTTTTCCATTAACTTGCACACTATTGATGTTAAGCTGATTGGTCTGTAATTTCCTGGGTGCGATTTATTTCCTTTTTTGAAAATTGGTGTTACATTTGCTAGTTTCCATTCGCATGGAACTTTCCCAGTACTTAATGATTTGTTGAATAGGACAGAGAGTGGCAACAGTAACTCATTTTTTTCTTCTTTAAGAATTCTCGGTGATATTTTATCGGGGCCAGGGGTTTTGTTTATGTTCGTACTATTTATGGCTGAAAGGATATCTTTATTATGGATAGCATAGTTACTAAGGACTGTGCTATTTGCTTGGTTTGTGGGTAACTGTAGGTTTCTGGTGGTGTTTTCAACTGTAAAAACAGACGCAAAGTAATCGTTAAGAATGTTTGCCATTTCGACCTCATTTTCTGTGTGTTTGCCATTGTTCGTTTCTAGAGGACCTATTGATGTAGTCATAACCTTTTTCTTTCTAATGTAACTGTAAAATTCTTTAGGATTTGATTTGCACGTATTAGCAATGTGGATCTCCAGTGCTCTTTTGTTTTGTTTAATAAGTCTTTTCGATATGCGGCGTAGATTTTCGTACTGTAATTTATCATCATTGTTTTGTGTAGTTTTATATTTATGGTATGCCTGTTTTTTGGCTATTAAGTTACTTTTAATTTCACTGGACCACCATTTTGGGGAGATGGAAGGAGGGGAAGAGTGGGGCGAGGAAGAAAAGATGAGAGGGGGAGGAAAGATTAGAGAGAAAAAGAACTGGAAGGGGAGGTGGGGAAGAAAAATAGCGAGGGAGAGGAAGGGGGAGGGGATGGAGAGATAGGAAAGAGAGAGAGAGAAGAGGGGAAAAAGTGTGAGGAGAGGGGGAGGGGGAGGAAGGAAAATGTGAGGGAAATTGAAGGGGAGGGAGGGACAGAAAGAGGAGAGAAAAAGGGGATGGAAAGAGGAGAAAGAGAGGATACAAAAACATGAGGTAGGAGGGGGAGAGGGGAAAGGGGAAGGAGAGGGAGAGGGGGAGGGGAAGGGAGGAAGAGGGAAGGGGGGAGGAGGAAGAGGGGAGGGGGAGGGGAGAGGGGAGGAGGGGGGTACCACGACACTGACAACAATAAGGATCAAGCGACGAAACTTTTATGATTATTTACGACCCCATGATTTTTCCAGATATCCCTCTCTCTCTCTCTCTCTCTCTCTCTCTCTCTCTCTCTCTCTCTCTCTCTCTCTGTCTCTCTTGCCCTTCCCTATCCATTCCTATCTCCCCCCCTCCCCCCATCTCTATCAGGATCTATTTAGTTTCCCTCCCCTCCCTCTTCCCTCCTCCCTACCTCTTCTCCAAAACTTCCTCCTCTTCTTCCCCTCCCTTCCTTCCTCCCCCCTCCCTACCCATCTACCAAAACCTATCATATTTAACTTTCCTCATTCCCTTCATCTTCTCCCTTCTCCGTCTCCTCCTCTTCCTCTCCCTTCCTTCCTCCTTCTTCCTTCTTACTTCCTCATTAAGGCCGGTTCACACGAGCTAAATCGCGGCCGTTTTTTTCGCTGATGTGCGGGGGGAAAATGCCAATTTCGACATTTCTCCCGGAAAGGTGTTCACACGTGCGGGGACTGCAGTGGAAGGAAGGCGGCAACTGTGTTTACATACAAAGATGGACCCCCGTACCCGTACTATAGGTGTGCATCTCTTGCTCTTACACTTCTCCTACTTCAAGATAAGCCTTCACGGCCGCGATTTAGCTCCTGTGAACAAGCCTTTACTGTCACTCAGCTTTCCGGTGGCTTCAGTGGCCGTATGCATAAATTTTCTTAAGCATAAAATCATGTATAAGATTCCTTGTGTATACCTTTAACTCACCCTTAAATAATCATATTTTTATACTCATACTCATATCAGATACACCCAAACTGGAATGAACGTTAAAGTGAGAGTAGCAGTAGTGTAAACACAAAAGACGTCGTATTTGACTTCGTTCCCAGAGCATTGCCTTGTTCGGTGCTTCCCTTTAAATCGGCCAGGTTTTTTTCTCCAGATTCCGGCAAAAAAAGACCGACATGTCGGTCTCTCCATACCGGCAAAAAAAGTTGCCGGAATTTCTACCGGGAAGCAAATTCCGGCAAAAAAACGACCGCGATTTTGCTCGTGTGAACCGGCCTTACTCTTCTTCAACTTCTGTTGTTCCACGTCTGATAATTTTTCTTGATATTTACATTCTCCTTTTCCTTCCTTATCTTCTTCCTTCTTTCCTCCCTTCTTCTTCTACTCTATATTTTTCTCTTTCATCACTTCCCTTCCTTTTCTTCCTCGCTTCTCTTCCCTCTCTTCTCTTCACTCTCCTCCTCTCTTTTTCCCTCTCTTCTCTTTTTCTCCCTTTCCATTCTTTCCCTCCCCTCTCCTCTCCCTCCATCCTTCTCCCTCCGTCCCTTTCCATTCCTTCCCTCCCCTCTCCTCTCCCTCCATCCTTCTCCCTCCGTCCTTTTCCTTCCCTTCCTTCACGTGTCTCCTCCATTCCTTCTCCCTTCCCTCCATTCCCTCTCTTTTCCCCTCCCTCCTTCCTTACACATTCCTTCCCTTTCCTCCTTCCCTTCCCTCCGTCCCCTACCTTCCCCCTCCCCTCTACTCCCTTTTGTTCCTTCTCCCACCTCTCCCCTCCCTTCCCTCCCTTCCCCTCCCCTCTCCTCCACTCCTCTCCCCTCCCCTCCCGGTACAGAGACCCCTTACCCATTATACCCTCCCCTTAACGTCCAACCCAAGTGTAAAATCCTTATATATTTTTGTGTTAGGTTGGTCTGAGTGGGATGGGGTAGATTTGGTTGGGAAGGGAGGGGAGGGGAGGGAAACGGGAGGAGAGGGGAGGGGAGGGGAGGGGAGGGGAGGGAAGGGAAGGGAAGGGAAGGGATGGGTCAGGTTAGATTAGAATATGAGATGCTTTCTGAAGATGAACCTCTCTCTCTCTCTCTCTCTCTCTCTCTCTCATACCACCACTTTCTCCAAGGTACATCTAACCTTATTCTGCCATTTTTTTTTTTTTTTTCGTTTTTGTCAGTCTTTGCATCCGGCTTTTTTTCCCCAATATATTGTTCGTTGTTATCGCTGTGTGTGTGTGTGTGTGTGTGTGTGTGAGAGAGAGAGAGAGAGAGAGAGAGAGAGAGAAGGAGTTGTTTTTCTTCATGTCATCTCTCTCTCTCTCTCTCTCTCTCTCTCTCTCTCGTCTTCCTTCATCTCCATTCACTCCCTCCTTCACAATTCCCTTCTTCCTTCAGTCATCTTCCTTCTTCCTTCATCTCCATTTACTCTCTGCTCCTTCACAGTTGTTCCGTCATCATTTTTTCTTCCAATTCATCTTCCTCTTCCCTTTCTCCTTCCTCATCATCTCCAGTTCATTTCTCTTCTATTGTTGCACCACTTCAGTCCAAGGACGTCCTTTATGAATGATATTCCTGTTTTTATTTTATTTTCTTATTTTTTGCCTTTATTTAGGGCCTTTGAAGAGACCGGGTTTAGGAAGGGTAGATTACTGCTCTCTCTCTCTCTCTCTCTCTCTCTCTCTCTCTCTCTCTCTCTCTCTCTCTCTCTCTTTCCTTTCAGTTCCCTTACTTTCTCTCCTCTCTTCTATTTTTCTCCTTTCTTCTCTCCCCCTCCCTCACATCTCAGCCTCCTCCCCTGATGCCCCCTACACCCCTCTCGCCGCATGCCTCCCCCACCCCTCCTATCCCCCTCCCTCTCCTCCCCCATCCTCTCCCCCTCGCCCTGAAGGGGTTGTGTGGGTGTAATCAGATGTTAGTAATTAGTAAGATGGCGTCTGCGGACGTTAATGTACGAGACCGGACGGAAAACCCCCAACCACACTCTTCTTCCCGGATACATACATACTGTACACACATACATACATACATACCGTACATTACATACATAAATACATAATACACACATACATACAAACATAAGCTTTCATAATGTCTAATAGGCTACATGGTTATACAAGCCAAATATACAGTACATAGCTACAGACATACGTACAGTACATACCGGTGTACACACACACACACACACACACACACACACACACACACACACACACACACACACACACACACACACACACACACACACACACACACTTTAGAAATTACGAAGGAAAATATTTTACCTTTCCAAAATCTCTCTCTCTCTCTCTCTCTCTTTCCCCAAGCCTCCCTAATTAATATTTTTGATGATCCTAGAAAGAACAAATCTATTGTTGGTTTCTCAACCTCATTAGTGCTGGGTAATGAGAGAGAGAGAGAGAGAGAGAGAGAGAGAGAGAGAGAGGCATCAAGCTTTACAACTTCCTCGTGGGATAAGGTTGGATGACAGACTGGATGTGGGTGGTGTGTGTGTGTGTGTGTGTGTGTGTGTGTGTGTGTGTGGGTGTGGGTGGGTAGGTGTGTGTGTGTGTGGGTGGGTGGGTGGTGTGGGTGGGGTGGTGTTGAGATATTGTTATAGCTTATATTGTGGTGTAATTATACCTGCAAGATGAGAAGTGGTTATGAAGAAGGCTTAATTAGAGACAGGCCTATAATTTGTGAGAGTGATAGAGACTGATAGATATATAGATAGAATTACAGAGACATGGAATTATAGATAGATACATGGACAGACAGACTTACCGACAGACAGACAGAATTACAGATAGATAAATAGATAGATGGACAGGCAGACAGATCGACAGACAGAATTACAGATAGATAGATAGAGACATGGACAGACAGACAGGCCGAAAGACAAAGTTATAGACAGATAGATACATGGACAAACAGACAAACCGATAGACAAATAGAATTATAGACAGAAAAACCGACAGACGGTTGGAATTATTAACAGATCGACAGACAGAATTATACAGACAGACAGACATAAAGGATGACGGAACAAGATAACTGTCCACTTCTTACTTTTAGAATACCCGGTACATGAAATTAATAAGAGAAATCAGTATTGATACTTTTCCTAATATCAGCTACTATCGCGTTTAAGACAGGTAAATAGCGAGTGGAAATATCCCTCACATAATATATACTGTCTTTCCTAAACGATATTACGCTTCAGTTTAATTGTAATAATATTAAGTCATTTCGTAAGTCTAAAAAGATGGACTGTCTGATATATATTTTTTTTAATATGGCAAAATGGAAGTATAAAACTGAGAGAGAGAGAGAGAGAAGAACAAGTAAACTCTTGTAATGAGCTCTCTTAACTGACAGCTCAATTCCCTTGCTCTCTCTCTCTCTCATTTATCCATCCATCCTCAACTACCCTCTTCATCTATCTATCTCCACCCATCTACCCATCTATCCATCCATCTATCTACTGTATTTCCAATATCAAGTATCTACCAACTTCTTGTCTACATTTACCAACACATTACCTTTTTATCTATCAGGTGTATTTGCATCTACTTATCTACCTATTACACGTCGGCTGTCCATCTATCTATCTGTCTACTAATGTATCTATGCTTACCTGTATCTAATCTGTATATCTATCTATTTACCTGTATCTATTTACCTGTATATCTATCTGCTGGTTAATCTATCTACCTCACAATCCAACCCTAACCACTTCTCTTCATCCAACAATAATTACAAGACATTATAAAATTACCTACATCACAGCCCCACCCACAAAACCTCCCCCCCTAACCCACCCTCCCACCAACAAACCACCCCCACCCACCCTGCCACCCACTATCCAACCCCACCCTCACCCACCCACCCACTATCCACCCCCACCCTCACCCACCCACCCATTATCCACCCCCACCCTCACCCACCCATCTACACCCACCTTAACTACCCTCTCTAACTTCACACATCCATCCATCATGTTTAACCTCTTACACACACACACACACACACACACACACACACACACACACACACACACACATTATCTAAGTCCACAAATCCACTTACCTAACTTCAACACTCTCTCTCTCTCTCTCTCTCTCTCTCTCTCTCTCTCTCTCTCCAAAGATGCTTTAGGCCTTTCAAACTGCATACAATAAGATGGACTACACAAAATCTTTAGTAGTAGCAGTAGTAGTAGTAGTTAGAAGCCCAGGCTCATCTGATTGTAAACCCAGTGGACTGAAGGCTGAAGTTGCCGTCCTCCGATAGATAGATAGATAGATAAAAAATAAGTAGCTAAAGATAAAGATCCATCTCGGGCTCTTGAATAAAACCTTCCTTTCCACTCAGAGAGAGAGAGAGAGAGAGAGAGAGAGAGCACCTCACTAAGTTACTACCCCCTACCACGCTACACAAGCATGATGGAATGAGCTCTCTCTCTCTCTCTCTCTCTCTCTCTCTCTATTAGGTGAGGTGAAAATGTATGAGATAAAAAGGAAGCAAGAAGCAATGAAGGAAGGAAGGATGTGAGAGGGATGAAAGAAAAAAACAAGAAAATAAAAACATGGAGAGAGAGAGAGAGGAGGGGGGGAGGGGACTAATGTAAAGTTCCAACAGTGTGTCTTTCTCCCGAGAACGATTGGGTAAATACTGAAGAGAATTTCAATATATTAGTCCCCCCCTCCCTTCCTCCCTCCCCCTCTCTCTCTTCAGAGAGAGAGAGAGAGAGAGAGAATAGTGAAAAAAAATGAAGACTTTAAAATTAATTCACTGATAAAGCTGCGAAATTATCAATAAATTATCACGTATGTGGGAGAGAGAGATGAGAAAAAAAAAAAAAAGAGACAGAGGAGCGAAAGAGAGGAGTGTGAGAGGAATAGGGGAGGGGAGAGAAGGGGGAAGAGAGGAGGGGGAAAGAGAGAAAAAAATAATGGAGAAATAGTCTGTTCGAGTACACACTAAAGAATTATTTAATCTGAGACTATATTACAGAGAGAGAGAGAGAGAGATAGAGAGGAAGGAAGGAAAAAGATGGAGGGAGTGAGGGAAGGAAAGAGAGAGGGGGGAAGGGAAAAAAGAAATGGAAGGGAAGAGACATTGTAAACACTAGAATGGCTACTAATATGAGAGAGAGAGAGAGAGAGAGAGAGAGAGAGAGAGAGAGAGAGAGAGAGATTCCTTCCAGTAACGGAGAACAAGCACACACACACACACACACACACACACACACACACACACACACACACAGGAGCCAATACCCAGTGAATGTTTAGTTAGGTAAGATAACTGTAAACACATTCTCTCACGTTTTCTATAACAATTTACAACATTTACACACGTCTTTTTTCAACAAACGGGTTTCCTTTGGCTTACTTTCTTTTTTTCTGTCTGGATATTATTTCATTCCCATCTTTACGAGGGAATAAGGGTGATGATGATGATACCAATAATAAAATTAATAACACGGATGATAATAATAATAATAATAATAATAATAATAAAAATAATAATAATAAAAATAATGTAATAATAACAATTACAACAAAGAAAATTGTCCAAGAACAATTATATTATAAAAAAAAAAAAATTGCCACAGCCATAGCCTACTAGAAGCCGAACTATAAAGGGACCTTGAGGTCAAGGTCACTGATATTTTACATGTCAACTTACGTCATCACAGTCTATCCGTCCACCAAAGCTGGCGGCTCTAGCTTTAATGCTTCATGAAAAATGAACATGCATCCGGAATACCCGGAAAAGCCTCAATTTTTTACCCCAATCGATCTCAGAATAATCAGCCGATTGAAACCATACTTCTTTCCGCACTGCGTCCGCCATAAGGCTATGTTGTAGTAAAATTTCAGCTTCCTAGAATAAGCGGTTCTTGGGATAGCGTGGCTCACTCACTTTTCTGTGTTCCGGATAATATCCGGAGATCCGGTTGACAGACTGCCACCATATCTGACAAATGAAGGGGACAGCTATCCGACTAAGCTGAGCAAGTTTGAAGGCTCTACGGCAAACTGCCTTTGAAATGATGCAATTTTTAAATAAGAATAATTATAATATCAACATTAACAACAAGAAAACGTTCTACAGGGATGTGGAAAGCTTTAATAATCAACCTTTTACCTTCGAGGGATGGGTGAACACACTTTCCCAAGCCATAAATTACACAATTTAATATCTTTATATATATATATATATATATATATATATATATATATATATATATATATATATATTCTCTTGTCAAATTTTGACGAAAAAAATCAATTAATAATCCCCACGGTAGCAGAATAATAAATGGCCATGATTATGCGTTTTTGTGAAGCACGATCAAGAATATGGATTTTTTTTGGCCCAATATTCGGAAGTTCCTCTACGGTGTGTAAACAGTACAATTTTTCAAACGGGATTCTACCCATGGACAAAAATATATTACATTATATTCCTTTTGCTAGCTACAAGAATTTTCATTTTATATTCTTTGCCACCTCGTGATGATGATGATGATGATCATGGTGGTGGTGGTGGTGGTGTTGGTGGTGGAGGCGAGATTGTGGGTATCATCATGTTATGGTGGTGGTGGTGGTGGTGATATAGCAATAATAATAATAATAATAATAATAATAATAATAATAATAATAATAACAATAATAATAATAATAATAATAATAATAACAATGCCCTCAGTCCTCTTCCTCCTATTTCACTTCACACTGACTATAACGACCATCATCATGAAAACTTTAATGACTATAATTATGCAATATAGTCACGATCGCACCTGTGTTAGTTTAGAAGGGAAACGCATCTATCTATCTATCTATCTATCAATCTATCTATCTGTCCATCCATCCATCGCAACTTGATTATTTTTAGAAAGGGAACTCATGAACGCTCCGTCTCTCACCAATCTATCTATCTACCTATCTATCTATCTATGACTATCCATCCATCTATTTGTCTATCTATATACCTATCTATTGTATGTCTATCCATCCATCCATCTACCTATCTAATTATCTATCTACCTACCTGTTTATCTTTGTCTATCCATCCATCCATCCATCTATCCATCTATTCATCCATCCATCCATCCATCTATCTATCTATATATCTATATTAAAATGATATATTCCAATTTCTCTCTCCCGGATCAAGGGCAGAGAAATTTGCGAGAACAACATATCACGTAACTAATCAACGCGAAAAAAAAAGAAAATTTCTTCATGATAATGATGATGATGAGGATGATATTGGTGATGATGATGGTCATGATGATGATGATGATATTGGTGATGATGATGATGATAATGATGATGATGGTTCTTCTTCTTCTTCTCCTCCCCTACCTCTTCTCTTTTACCCTTCCCTTCTTCTCTACCCCCTTCCCCCTCCCCCTCCCTAACCCCTCAGCCCCCCCCCCCTTCTCCAGGTAAGCAATTTGTGGAGTGGTCACGCTTACACACACACACGAGATTTAATTTCCTCTTATTTTTCAGGCAGTCTCCTCTTCCTCTTGATACAGGGAGAGAGAGAGAGAGAGAGAGAGAGAGAGAGAGAGAGATTCCTTAACCCCTTCACTACGAGGCCCTCCTTAAAGATAATACAAATCGTCTACAGATTGCACGAATAAAGTAATGACGTCATGGTATTGCAAGGGTCAAGGGATGCAACGAGGTCATCCTTATCTGCAATCCACACAATACTGCCTCATAGACTCCCATTCTGTATCGCATTATCTATGTTCTTTTATAGAGGGATGCATTAACTTGAGAGAGAGAGAGAGAGAGAGAGAGAGAGAGAGAAACCCATGAACCCATGAACCACCTTATCATCTCATTATCTCTCTCTCTCTCTCACACACACACACACACACACACACACACACACACACACACACACACACACACACACACACACACACACACACACACACACACACACACACACGCACACACACATACGACTCATCTGTTCTTCATCTTTTTCGTACCGTGATTAGCGTTTACCTGTTCATGGAGACAAGGTAAAAAGCAATCACCTCTAATCATCTCTTATTTATTTTAACTTTTCCTAAAATTGCCCTTTACTTTAACTTTACCTAAAATTGTCCTTTACTTTAACTTACCTAGAATTGACCTTTACTTTATATTGACCTAAACTGCCCTTTACTTTAACCTGGCACAGAATGATCCACAGGTATACATGGCGAATGATGAGAAGGGTGGATGGTGACCTGAATGAAAGGAAGTCAATGATTGATTATGTGTGTGTGGATGAAAGGATGCGAAGATGTGTAATGATGCAAGGACAATTATAGAGGTTGGAGGAATGGACTTCCTGATCACCACTTGTTGGTGGTCAGAACCAAGGTCCAAGTAAAATGGAGAAATAGAAGTAGTGAAGGACGGGAGGAAGGAGTAGTTGCAAGGAGAGTGGAAAGGTTACAAGAGGATGAGGAAAAGGCAGAATATAAGAGAGAAGTGGAGGAACGATTGGGTAAATATGAACTAGAGCAGATGAGGGACGTGGAAGGTGTGTGCAAGATATTCACAGAAAAAATAAGTGCAGCATGTGCGGTGGTGTGTGGGGTTAAGAGAAGACGAAAGGGTATGCAGGGAACAGCATGGTTGAATGAAGAGGTGAGAGAGGCTGTGGCACAAAAGAAGAAAGCATATAATGAATGGATGAGAAATAGGGGCGTGGAAGAAGCTGAGAGAAGGAAAAGAGAGTTTTATGTAGAAAGGAAAAGAGAGGTGAAAAGATTGGTAACAAAGAGTAAGAAGAGAGTGGATGAGGAATTTGGAAGGAATGTGAGTGTAAAGTGGAGGGACTGTAAGAAAATGTTCTGGAAAGAGGTAAAAAGAGTAAGACAGAGTGGCAGTGAAGTTAATAGGGGAGTCAAAGATAAAAATGGTAGATTATTAGTGGAGAGGGGAGAAAAAGTGAGCAGATGGAGAGAACACTTTATGGAATTGTTGAACATAGAGAATGAAAGTAATGCGAGTATAAGTGGCTGGGGAACGACTGGTAGAAAGAGGGAGGTGAAAAGACAGGAAGAAATCAGTATGATGGAAGTTGTGGAAGCAATAAAGAAAATCAAAATGGGGATAGCCCCAGGAATAGATGGAGTGTGTGGTGAAATGCTGAAGCATGGGGGAGAGATAGTAGTAGAATGGATGTGGATGATGAGCAGAGTGGCCTGGGAGGAAGGTAGAGTCCCGGATGATTGAAAGTCAGGTATAATTATTCCCTTGTACAAAGGGAAAGGGGAAAAAGAAGTGTGTGGTAATCATAGGGGCATTTGTCTTCTTAGTGTAACAGGAAAAGTATATGGTAAGATACTTATTAACAGAGTTAGGGAAATAACAGAGGAATTGGTTGGAGAAGAACAGGAACGCTTTAGGAAGGGAAGAGGTTGTGTAGATCAGGTATTCATTCTTCAGATATTTAGTGGAAAGGTTTCTAGAGAAGGGAAAGAAGTTGTATGTGGCCTTCATGGATCTGGAGAAAGTATATGACAGGGGAGATAGACTAGGATTGTGGAAAGTACTAAGAATATATGGAGTAGATGGGAAGTTGTTAAATGCTGTGAAGAGTATGTACGATGGCGCGAAGGCTGCAGTGCGAGTGGATAGTGAACTGAGTGAAGCTTTCTATTTGAAGGTTGGGTTGAAACAGGGATGCTTCATGTCTCCATGGTTGTTCAATCTGTACATGGATGAGGTTATAAAAGGGATATAAGGTAAGGCAATTGATAGATAGATAGACTTTAACCTGACCTAAAACTGCCCATTACTTTAACTTGACCCAAAATTGTCCTTTAATTTAACGACCTAAAATTGCCCTTTACTTTAACCTGACCAAAAATTGTCCTTTACTTTGATCTAAAATTGCCCTTTACTTTAACCTGACCTAAAATTGTCCTTTACTTTTACCTAAAATTGCCCTTTACTTTAACCTGACCTAAAATTGTCCTATATTTTGATCTAAAATTGTCCTTTACTTTAACTTAACCTAAAATTGTCCTCTACTTTGACCTAAAATTGCCTTTTACTTTAACCTGACCTAAAATTGCCCTTTACCTTAACTTGACCTAAAATTGCCCTTTACTTTGTCTTGACCTAAAATTTCCCTTTATTTTTTCTTGACCTAAAATTGCCCTTTACTTTAACTTGAACTGAAATTGCCCTTTAATTTGCCTTGACCTAAAATTGCCCTGTACTTTAACATGACCTAAGATTGCCCTGTACTTTAACTTGACCTAAAATTGCCCTTTTAGGTTAACCTTAAATTGTCCTTTACTCTAACGACCTAAAATTGCCCTTTACTTTAACTTGACCTAATATTGCCCTTTACTTTAACTTGACCTAAAATTATTCTTTACTTTAACTTGACCTAAAACTGCCCTTTACTTTAACATGACCTAAAATTTCTCTTTACTTTGACCTAAAATTGCCCTTTACTTTAACTGGACCTAAAACTGCAGTTTACTTTAACCTGACCTTAGATTGCCCTTTACTTTAGCTTGACCTAAATTTGCCGTTTATTTTAACGACCTAAAATTACTTTAACTCAACCTAAAATTGCCCTTTACTTTAACCTGACCTAAAATTGCCCTGAACTTTAACTTTACCTTAAATTGCCCTTTCTCAGTCTTAAATATTAAACTGTAAAACGAGATTAACCAACTACCACTTCCACACATCCACTATCCACTCTTCCACCTCCCTTCACTACCCTCCACCAGTCACGAAGAAGTGCTATGGAATGAAATGAGCAGCCGTAGCATTATTTTTTTCTGATACTGAGTGAAATAAGCAGCAAAGCGTAGTCAGACTGGGCAATCGATTTGACTAGTAACCAAGGAGACTCATTCCTACCCCATAACGAAGGATCGAAATTTCAGACCACCACAATGTAATATTGAAGTTCTAAGCAGTCCAGTTCCATCAGATGAAAATAAAACATAGATAAGATGATAAAATAATAAATATGAAGATTAAAAAACAATTAAATATAAAAATAGGGTGATAAAAAAAGATACATTTCCTCGTCCATAAACATCACTATCATTTCTTCATTATTGTAAACATCATCCCATTTTCTGATGTTAGGGGGTACTTGAAAAAATCTCATTTTCTGATGTTTGGGGTACTTGTAAACATCCCATTTTCTGATGTTAGGGGGTACTTGTAAACATCCCATTTTCTGATGTTAGGGGGCACTTGTAAATATCCCATTTTCTGATGTTATGGGGCATTTGTAAACTTCCCATTTTCTGATGTTAGGGGGCACTTGTAAACATCCCATTTTCCGATGTTAGCACTTGTAAACATCCCATTTTATGATGTTAGGGGGTACTTGTAAACATCATCCCATTTTCTGATTTTAGGGGGGTACTTGTAAACATTATCTCATTTTCTGATGTTAGGGGGTACTAGTAAACATCCTATTTTCTGATGTTAGGGGGAACTTGCAAACATCATCCCATTTTCTGATGTTAGGGGGTACTTGTAAACATCATTCCACATTTTTCTGATGTAAGGGGGTACTTGTAAACATCATCCCATTTTCTGATGTTAGGGGGTACTTGTAAACATCCCATTATCTGATGTTAGGGGATACATGTAAACATCCCATTTTCTGATGTTAGGGGATACATGTAAACATCCCATTTTCTGATGTTAGGGGATACTTGTAAACATCCTAGTTTCTGATGTTAAGGGGTACTTCTCCATTACCCCCTTCACTACTGATAAAGCCTATCTGTTTTCACTCATTTAACAGCATCACAATCTTATCTCAATGAAGGGAAGATCTCGCTGTGAAAGGGTTAATGGACTGGTGAGGGGGAGTGAAGGGGAGGGAGGAGGAAGGGCAAAGGGAAGGGGAAGGATAGGGAGATGGAGGAGGAGGATGATGGGTCAAATTCCAACCCGCCTATAAGAGCCTGAGATGGAGGGTCGATGTGCATAGATGGCTGGGTAGGTGATAGGGATGGGGGTAGACGTGGCCGATGGAGGGGGCAGATAGAGTTGAGAGAGAGAGAGAGAGAGAGAGAGAGAGAGAGAGAGAGAGAGAGAGAGATGGGGGGGGGACATGTGGAGACAACAGCATCGCTAGTGCTAGGTAAATCCTATTAATCCTTACTATGCAGCCTTCACCTCCAGATGAGAGAGAGAGAGAGAGAGAGAGAGAGAGAGAACGTACCATTATTTCCCCTCTCTTTCTCCACTAATTCACCCTTCTCTCTCTCTCTCTCTCTCTCTCTCTCTCTCTCACACACACACACACACACACACACACACACACAAGCTTAGCGTAATCATAAAGATATGGTTACAAACTGAATCACGCCAACCTGACCACTTATCTCTCTCTCTCTCTCTCTCTCTCTCTCTCTCTCTCTCTCTCTCTCTCATATCCTCCCTACCTCTCCTCCTTCCCCGTTCCTCCTCCTTTCCCTTCCTCTTTTCCTCTCCTCCTTCCCCTCTCTCCCCAACTCTCCCCTTCCCCATCCCTCCTTTCTTCCCGTCTCTCCTCCCTCTCCTCCTCCGTTTCTGCCTCCTTCTCACTCACCTCTCCCCGTCTCCCCTCTTGCCTCCCTTGTTTCTCCCCTCTTTCCTCTCCCCTCCTCCATTTCTCCCCTCACTCTCTCCTCTCCCTCAAACCCCCTCCTCCCCTTACTACTCTCCCCAAACCTTCCCTCTCCTCTTCCCCTCTCCATCTCAATCCAGCCTTCCCTTCTCTCAAACAACCTCCCTTTTCCCCTCTTCCCCTCCCCCTATGCCCCTTCCCCTCACCCTCCCAAGCCTGTAGCCCGTCACGTAAGATGCAGTAGCCCGTAGCCCTTCAATGGCAGCCATCAAGGAAGCTCTCAGTAGCCTTGTAGTCTCTAAAAGTCTAAGTCTTTCACACACTCTGGATCTGTCACAGGCTGCTAAGATCTGGCCAGACTGAGAGATGAAGTGACTTGGAAGGCTTGCAATCTCCCTTCATTACCTCCAAGCTCAGGACGTGTGAAAACGTCTTAGTGGATCTTAAGACGTAAAAAATCTTAGTGGATCTTAAGACGTAAAAAATCTTAGTGGATCTTAAGGCGTAAAAAGTCTTTGTCGATTTTAAGACGTAAAAAAATAAAACTTAGTGGATCTTAAGACGTAAAATATTTTAGTGGATCTTAAGACTTTAAAAATCTTAGTGGATCTTTAGACGTAAAAAAATCTTAGTGGATCGTCAGACAAAAAAAAATCTTAGATGATCTTAGGACTTAGAAAATCTTAGTGGATCTTAAGACGTAAAAAAAATCTTAGTGGATCTTAAGTAATAAAAAAATCTTAGTGGATCTTAGGACATGTAAAAAAAACTTAGATGATCTTAGGACGTAGAAAATCTTAGTGGATCTTAAGACGTAAAAAAATCTTAGTGGATCTTAAGTCATAAAAAAAAAATCTTAGTGGATCTTAAGTCATAAAAAAATCTTAGTGGATCTTAGGAAAGGTAAAAAAAATCTTAGTGGATCTTAAGACATGTTCGCAAGTGACAGGTGAGCAGTTACTTTACATGCTGCGATTTTAGGGCCAGGTAGTGTTCAGACAGGTGAGTAACGTAATTAGTGCCCAGGTGAGCTACACTCGACCTGCCTTCCCCTGACGGAACTGGACTAATCTCTAATACTGGAAATTGCTGGAAATCAGATTAGCCTTGGTTGTGGGGTAATAGTCTCCTTGGTTACTAGTCCATTTTCACTCCAACTTTGCCCAGATTTTCGTCCTTTTTGTAATTAATTTCACGTAGCTCGATGGCAGAAAAATATCAGTCTCCTTGGTTACTAGTCCAATTTCACTCCAACTAAGCCCAATGTTCGTTCTTTTTGCAGCTTATTTCACGTAGCTTGGTAGCTGGAAAAAAAAAAGTCTCCTTGGTTACTAGTCTATTTTCACTCCAACTTGGCCCTGATTTTCGTCCTTTTCCAGCTTATTTCACGTAGCTAAGTGGCAGAAAAAGACAGTACTACGGCTCTACATCCTTCCCACAGCACTTACTCGTGACTAGCATCATAATTCAGTGTTAAGCTATTGGCACAACTCAGAACTGAAGGTGAAGAGATGGCAGTTTTAGGCCAAGTTTGAGTAAATGGAGTATAGGCAAATAAACTCCCTAATCTGACTACACCTATGTCAACAAAAAAAAAAAGGGGGGGGGCATAGTTCAAATCCCGGCAGTATACGAGAAAAAGTAAGTTCAACAAGAGCAGGCGTTTGGGGATAGCAGGGGGGGGGGGATTACTTTGCATCCTGTGAATTTAAAGCCTCTTAATGTCTGGACAGGTGTGTAGCCTAATTAGTGGCCAGGTGAACAAGTGATTTAAAAGATGTGCAGGTGAGTCATTACCGGGATGCTCAGGTGCCCGGGTATACAAATGTTCCTCATCTACTTCCCTATCCCTCATTTACTTCCCTATCCCCTCACATACTTCCCTATCCCTCACCTACTTCCCTATCCCCCATCTACTTCCCTATCCCTCATCTATTTCCCTATTCCTCATCGAGTCTGGCACAAATCTTTAATTTACAAACTGCCCTCCTACGGTTTCTATCCTTCTATCTGTGCCTTCATCGCTAGCTTCCTTTCTGGTCGTTCTATAGCCGCTGTTGTAGACGGCCATCGTTCTTCTCCTAGATCTATCAACAGTGGTGTTCCTCAGGGCTCTGTCCTATCACCAACTCTCTTCCTTTTATTCATCAATGATCTTCTAAGCTGTACATCTAACCCTATCCACTCATACGCTGATGACTCCACCCTTCACCTTTCCATTCGGTTCCTGCAACGCCCATCTTAACAGTTACTTCAACAAACAAGGGATGAGGCTATGGCACACCTAATGTCTGACTTGGGTCGTATCTCTGACTGGGGTAAAAATAATATGGTTGTTTTTAATGCATCTGAGACTCAGTTCTTACACCTATCAACCCGACAAAATCTTCCACAGGTATACCCACTAATGTTTAATAATATTCAACTTAATCCTGCATCATCGTTGAACATGCTTGGGGTTTCATTTACTCGGGACTTGTCTTGGACAGATCATATTACATGTCTTGTAAAATCTGCTTCCAAGAGACTGGGTGTGCTAAGCCGACTCCGCTCTTTCTTTACCCCTGCACAATTGTTGACGCTATACAGGGGTTTTATCCGCCCCTGTATGGAGTACAACTCTCATGTGTGGGGAGGCTCCCCACATACAGCTCTTTTCAATAGGGTGGAGTCAAAGGCTTTTCGTCTCATTTACTCTCCTCCTGTTACTGACTCCCTTCAACCTCTGTCTCTTCGCCGCACTGTTGCATCTTTATCTATTTTCTATCGCTACTTTAATGATCACTACTCCTCTGAACTGTCTGCTTGCATTCCTCCACCTCTACGACGGGCGCGTAGCACCCGTCTGGCAGCAAACTCTCATCCCTTTTCTGTCCAACTCTCTAATGCAAGAGTTAACCGTTACTCCCAGTCTTTCATTTATGCAACAGGTCAGCTCTGGAGCTGTCTCCCTTTGTCTGTATTTCCTGCCGCCTATGATCTCCAGTCTTTCAAACGCAGTGTGTCCAGGCATCTCAAAATGATTGGATCTTGAATTTGGCTCTCTATTGTATTTTGTTTTTCTCTTGGGGGGAACTGTTACTGCGGGCTCATGACCTTTGGTTCCTTCTTCCTCGCATAAAAAAAAAAAAAATTCTACTTCCCTATTCCTCATCTACTTTCCCATCCCTCATCTACTTCCCTATCCCTCATCTACTTCCCTATTCCTCATCTACTTTCCCATCCCTCATCTACTGCCCAATCCCTCATCTACTTCCCTATCCCTCATCTATTTCCCTATCCCTCATCTACTTCCCTATCCCTCATCTACTGCCCAATCCCTCATCTACTTCCCTATCCCTCATCTACTGCCCAATCCCTCATCTACAGTACTTCCCTATCCTTCATCTACTTCCCTATCCTTCATCTACTTCCCTATCCCCCATCTACTTCCCTATTCCTCATCTACTTCCCTATCCCTCATCTATTCCCTATCCCTCATCTACTTCCCTATCCCTCACATACTTCCCTATCCCTCATCTACTTCCCTATCCCTCATCTACTTCCCTATCCCTCATCTACTTCCCTATCCCCCATCTACTTCCCTATCCCACGACAGAAGGATGGTAGACTGCACGAGAAAGTAGGGCCACAACAACAACAACAACAACTACTACTACTACTACTACTACTACTACTTCTACTTTTTTTACTATTACTACTACTACTACTACTACTACAATAACAATAACTACTTCTATTACCGTACTGCTATTTCCAAATCTACTACTACTACTACTACTACTACTACCACCACCACCACCACTACTACTACTACTACTACTACTACTACTACTACTACCACTACCACCATTACTACTACTACTACATTTTTTTATTACTACTACTACTACTACAGTAACAATACTTGTATTACCGTACTGCTATTTCCAAAACTACTACTACTACTACTAGTACAACTACAACTTCTACCACCACCACCACCACCACCACTACTACTACTACTACTACTACTACTACTACTACTACTACTACTACTACTACTACTACTACTACTACCACTATTACTACTACTCCTACATTTTCCCTCGGAACAAAATCGCTTTAGCCTAAACGAAACACCAACTAAAATACTCAGGTGAACAGGTGTGCATGCAGGTGTATCGACAGGTGTACATCCTAATTAATCTCACCTGGACACACGAGCATACCAGGCAAACTATGGTATACTGCTTCAAATACTACACCTGGTATACCCTGAACAGCGGGTATGGGTGTGAAACTGGTATGAGGGGAGGAGTATGGGGTGTGTATGATGCAAGATGGTTTGGAGTAAGTGAAGGTTTGGTTATACTGTACAGATTGTGTATGTAGGTGCATGTTTACATATATTAATGCTTATATACATACATGAATACATACATACTATCAGACACATACATGCTTACACACATACGTACATATATATACAGACATAAAGCACAGTCATACACACACATACTTACACACGTACATACATACACATACATACATAAAAACGTACATACATACATACATTATTAATCTAAATGGAGACACAAAGCTTCAATTCGAATAAAAAAAAAGAGATGATATCATATCATTTTTCAGGAAGATACAACTCAAAATACAAAAAAAAAATAATTAGTAGTATTTTTTCGTGACTAATTCCGTCCTTACTATAAACTTCCCTCCAGCATACCTGTCTTCCAAGGCGTTACTTCTCTCGATTTTCCTGTACGGCTGGTGGTCGGAGGGACTGGAGGGTGAGGGGAGGGCCTTCTGTATGCTATCTCTGCCTTCATCTTCTGAAATGAGAAATAAGTTTATTATTACCAAGGCTGGATTACACAGTAGGGATTCTAGGGTCTCTCTCTCTCTCTCTCTCTCTCTCTCTCTCTCTCTCTCTCTCTCTAATGAATATGTTGGGTACCCACAATAATACGCAGTGAACTAGTATGAATTTCTCTCTCTCTCTCTCTCTCTCTCTCTCTCTCTCTCTCTCTCATTTATTCACTAGACATACAGCCGCTAATATTATGTACAGGATTAGAGTGCAGAAAAATGAATAAAAATCAACACGCGATGAAAGAGAGAGAGAGAGAGAGAGAGAGAGAGAGAAGGGAAGGAAGGTACTGAGGGAAAGAAAATCTATCTATCTATCTCTCTATAGCCCGACGCTCTAATCCCGCAAAGGGTGGCCGCAGACAAAACGCCTCCAAGCCGCTCTGTCACCCACCATTTGACCACCCTCCCCCCAACTCATCTCCCCCTCCCTCATATATCTCTCAAGTCCATCCCTCCACCTCATCCTCGGTCTACCCCTCCCTCTCCCTCCCTCCACCTCACCTACATACATCCTCTTGGTCAGTCTTTCATTCTCCATTCTCTCCACATATCCAAACCACCTCCGTGCATTTCTCCTAATCTTCTCAACCACATCCACATCCACCCCACAACGTTCCTTCACTTCTTCATTCGTCAACCTGTCCCTCCATGTCACTCCACATGCTCCTCTCAAGTAGCTCATTTCCACTACTCTCACTCTTGACTTGTTCCCCTCTTGCAAGGTCCACGCCTCGCTTCCATACGTCAGGGTAGGGATCACAATAGTACCATGCAGTTCTTAACTTCCATACTCACCTCCCAATTACTCATCACTGCTTTAAGTGAACCAACAACCTTCCTTCCATGCTGTACCCTTTCACGCACTTCATCCCCCAAAGTTCCATCCTAACTCATCACACTAACCAATTACTTGATTGTACTCACATTCTCTATATCCTCACCATCCAACCTCACTGTACATTCTGTGACTTCATCCCTCTTAAACACCATAACTTGACTTTTGTTTACATTAACTTTCAAGTTCCTCTTCCTACACACTGTCCCAAACTCATTCACCAAACCTTGCAACTCCCATTTATCTTCACTCAGCAATACTGTATCATCAGCAAACAGCAACACCGGAATCTTCCAAATCTCACCCTCATTCGTTAGAGCCACCCCCACATCCACTGCCCGACCTTGCACCTCCTTTACAACCCCATCCACGTATATATTAAACAGCCATAGAAACATCACACAACCTGTTTCAGTCCCACATTGAGATCAAAGAACTCACTCAGCTCACCATCCACTCGCACCGTAGCCCTAGCTCCGTCGTACATACTTTTCACAGCACTCAACAATTTCCCCTCCACTCCATATAATCTTAATACCTTGCACATACTTGCCTATCTATTCTGTCATAAGCTTTCTCCAAGTCCATGAAGGCAGCATACACTTTCTTTCCCTTCTCTAGATACTTCTCCATTAAACATCTTAGAACAAATATCTGATCTACACACCTTTTTCCCTTCCTAAATCCCCCTTGTTTTTCTCCAACTAGCTCCTCTGTCATATGCCTAACCCTATCAGTGAGTATTCTACCATATATTTTTCCAGTCACACTAAGAATGTAAATACCCCTATGGTTACCAGACACTTCTCTCTCCCCTTTTTCTTTGTATAAAGGAACAATTATACCTAATTTCCAGTCCTCTGGAACCCTTCCCTCTTCCCAAGCCAGTCTACACAACTTCCACATCCACTCCACAACAATCTTACCCCCAAACCTCAGCATTTCACCACACACTCCATCAATTCCTGGGGCCTTTCTCATCTTGATCTTCTTCATTGCTTCCACTACTTCCGCCCTACTGATCTCTTCCTCCCTCCTCTCATCCCTTCTCCCAGCCATTCCCCAACCACTTATACTCGCACTGTTCTCACTCTCTGATTCAACAAATCCTCAAAGTGCTCCTTCCATCTCCTCAATTTCTCTCTTCTCCACCAACAATCTATTATTCCTATCTTTCACTCCCCTACTGTTTCCCCTTTCACACTGCCTTACTTTCTTTACCTCCTTCCAAAACAATTTCTTACTCTCCCTCCATTTCACACTCAGATTCCTCCCAAACTCTTCATCCACTTTCTTCTTATTCTCCTTCACCAGTCTCTTAACCTCCCTTCTCCTGCTCACATATACTTCTCCCTTCTCTCTCTCATCTTCTCCCCTACCTCTACTCGCTAACCATTCACTATATGCCTTCTTCTTTTGTTCCACAGTTCGTTTCACCTCGTCATTCCACCATGATGTCCCTTGCACACCCCTGCATCTCCTCCTCACTCCACAAACCACCTCACACGCTACGCCTATCTCTTCTATGAATATCTTACATACATCTTCCACCCCTTCCATCTGCTCTAGCTCATACCTTCCCAATCTTTCTTCCACTATACTCTTATACTTTACCATTTTCTCACTCTCTTGCAAATTCTCCATTCTTCTGACAGGAGCTGTTTCCTCCTGTCTTCCCCTTCGTCTCTTCAACCATTTTTTTTGCAGTTTTACCTTGGCCATCACTAAGTGATGGTCCGAGACTCCATTCCCCCACCCTCTCCACACTCTTGCATCCAACACTTGTCTTCTCATTCGCTTATCCACACACATGTAGTCTATCATTGCCTTTCCTTCAACAAGTTCACCATCCATCCTCCTCATTACTCTCCATGTATACCGGTGAATCATCTTATGCTGAAAGTAGGTGTTGGCTATTGCCAACCCCTTACCAACACAGATGTCCACCAAAGCACTACCATTCCCATCTACTTCAACTGGCACACCCCACTGACCAACCACTCCATCCACTCGTACATTCCCAACTTTGCCATTCATGTCTCCGATCAAAAGCACTCTCTCGCTCCTCTCAAATTTGTCCATACATGCCACTACTTTCGCCCAAAACTCATCTTTCACTTTTGCCACTCGGTCCTCTGTTGGAGCATACACACATACAATCCCCCACGCTTGTATACCTACTCACCCATACAGTCCTTGCATCCACTGTTCCATACTCTCTTATATTCTCCTTCCACTTCTTGCTTATCATCAGACATACTCCCTCTCTTGCCCTCTCATTCTCATTAACTCCTGCACATATACCTAAACCATATTCCCATTCTCTCACGCTTTCACCTTCCCATTTAGTTTCAGTCAATCCACATATATCCACTCTTGCATCCTCAAGCACCTGAACAATCTCTCTCTCTCTTTCACTTCATCATTGACCCTCATTAAGGCAGTGATTGGCTGGAAGATTGATGGGAATGGGGCAGAGGGTGGATGGTTGGAGGGATGGAGGGGTGGAGGGGGAAGGGTGGAAAATGAAGATATACATTTATAAAAGAGAAAACTGAGAACAGACGAGAAGGAAAGGAAAGTAGGAAGGTAAAAGGTTGGGGAAGGGAAGGGGAGGGAAGGGAAGGGAAAGGAAGGGAAGGGAAGGGAAGGGAAGGGAAGGGGAGAGAAGAGAAGGGAGGAGGGGAGAAGAGAAGAGAAAGGAGGAGAGGAGACAGAAGGGAAGGTGAGGGGAAGGGAGAGCAAACCCAGACCAGCTTTCATACACCCATAAACAAGTCAAGTAATTAAGACCAGTGTGTGTGTGTGTGTGTGAGTGTGTGTGTGTGTGTGTGTGTGTGTGTATGTGTGTGTGTGTGTGTGTGTGTGTGTGTGTGTGTGTGTGTGTGTGTGTGAGTGTGTGTGTGTGTGTGTGTGTGTGTGTGTGTGTATGTGTGTGTGTGTGTGTGTGTGTGTGTGTGTGTGTGTGTGTGTGTGTGTGTGTGTGTGTGTGTGTGTGTGTGTGTTCAAGATGCCACTCACACACACACGATAGCCAGTAGCCCCAATGGCCTCTACTCTCTCTCTCTCTCTCTCTCTCTCTCACACACATTAAATGGAAATATCAATCAATTATAATGAATTTACAATGGCCTGATAAAGATCCCTAACCTCTTTTCAGTTCAGTTGGTGGCCATGTGTAGTCAGAGTGAAGGGATAATTTAACTAGTAACCAAGGAGATTCATACATAGCTCATAATTAATGCTTACCGAATTCATGCATGCACGACTTGGTATTTAAATTGAAGAGGTCAATTGTCTATGTATGTATGTATCTATCTATCTATCTATCTATCTATCTTTCCATATATTTACCTGTTTACCTATCCATATATCTATATAGTTATCTATTTATCTATCTATCGACCTATCCAACGTTACTTAAATTCCTACTTTTCTACGAATCTAAACTACTTACCTACCTACCTACCTGCTTATCTGCCAACCTACCTACCTACCTATCTACCTACCTACCTACCTATCCATCTACGTACCTACCCACCTATTTTTTCTTTCTCCTCTTAACATCCCTTCCCGTACCACTCACACCACCACCATACCATTAACATACCAGGCATCTCCCTCCCTCTCTCTCTCTCTCTCTCTCTCTCTCTCTCTCTCTCTCTAACACCCCCATTTCCTTCCATTATCCATTCCCTCAAACACCTCCCCCCTCTTAAAATGCCACCCCTCCCCCTCCCCTTTCACTCCCCTCCCCTCCCCTCCCCTCCCCTCCACTCCCTTCCCCTCCCCTCCCCTCCCCTCCACTCCCTTCCCCTCCTCTCCTCTCACATCCCCTCCCATCCCCTCTCCCTCGCCCTCCCTCTCCTCCTCCCCCAAGGCTCCTTTTTACTATCTTTCGTGTACCTCTCTCTCTCTCTAAACCCCGCAAGTACTGATGCATACATTCTAATTCACACACACACACACACACACACACACACACACACACACACACACACACACACACATCATATAATCAAGCAGTCACCACAATATTCCACAGCTAACCACAGTGACTCCAGATCACACGTGCCCTCGTACCACACCACCACATTCACCACAACCACCACACCACCACAACTGGCCCCAACACCGAGAGAGGCGCACGCAAGTGGGGGGTGAAGAAAGGACAGAAGATGAAGAAAAAAAATGGAAGCAAAAGAAATATACACACACCTCCAGATCCTGCAGGTGTGTGTGTGTATGTGTGTGTGTGTGTGTGTGTGTGTGTGTGTGTGTGTGTGTGTGTGTGTGTGTGTGTGTGTGTGTGTGTGAATAGCTTACTGTATGGAATTATAAGCCTGATATATTTACGTGTACACCTCTACCCACACAGCTTCTACACACACACACACACACACACACACACACACACACACACACACACACCTGATAAAAGCCGCCGATACCCCCATTAAGGCAGTGATTGGCTGGAAGATTGATGAGAATGGGGCAGAGGGTGGATGGTTGCAGAGGTGGAGGGGTGGAGAGGCTGGATGGGTGGGTAGAGCAAGAGTGGAAGTTTGAGTAAATATCTAGGTAGGTAGGTAGGTAGGTAGGTATGTAGGTATGTACGTAGGTAGGTGGTTGGGTGAGTGGGTAGACAGGTGGATATGGGTGGATAGATAGGAGGGTTGGCAGGTATGTATGTATGTAGGTAGGTAGGTAGATAGGTAGTTAGGTAGGTAGGTGGTTGGGTGAGTGAGTGGGTAGACAGGTGGATGGGTGGACAGATAGGAGGGTTGGCAGGTAGGTAAGTAGGTAGGTAAGTAGGTGGTTGGGTGAGTGAGTGGGTAGAAAGGTGAATGGGTGGATAGATAGGAGGGTTGGTAGGTAGGTAGGTAGGTAGGTGGTTGGGCGAGTGAGTGGGTAGACAGGTGGATGGGTGGATAGATAGGAGGGTTGGCAGGTAGGAAGGTAGGTAGGTAGGTTGGCGGGTGGGTGGGTGAGTGGGTGTGGGGATGGATGAGTGAATGGAAGTGTGGGTCAGAGGACAGGAAGATGGATAAATGAATGTCTGAAAAACTGAGTGAATAAGCACACGGATGAGTCAGTGAAGAATCAGATGAATGGATGGATGAATGGGTGGATAGGAGAGTGTATGGATGGATTGAAGGATAGATGGATGAAGGAGGGATTGGATGAAGGATTGAAAAAGTATATTCCTGGGTAGATAAGTGATTGAATAAGTGAATGAGCAGGTAGATGAATAACCAGGTGTGTGAGTAGATGAGTAGACGAATGAGTCTCGGGATAGGGCCCATACAGGTCTATCTATTCATTCATCTATCTATGTCAAGAAGGTGAATGATGGATGGTGGTGGGGGAGAAAAAGTGTGTGTGTGTGTGTGTGTGTGTGTGTGTGTGTGTGTGTGTGTGTGTGTGTGTGTGTGTGTGTGTGAGAGAGAGAGAGAGAGAGAGAGAGGGAGAGAAAATGGTAGCTGAAAGGATACGAAACTAATGGTGATAATGAGAGAGAGAGAGAGAGAGAGAGAGAGAGAGAGAGAACGGCCTATTAGTATGCATTACGGACTAGGGTAGCTTGTATAGGCCCTGTCTCTAACTCCCCTTGTTCACTATCTCACTCTCTTTATTTACCCACTCTCTCTCTCTCTCACTTAATCACTGTCCCGTACTTGCTGTCTCACTTTCACACAGACACATACTAGCTTACACACTTCTCATAATATACTCACACACACACACACACACACATTTTATTTTCTTCAATATCCCCAACTCCTTAAGACTACCTGATGTTCAAACACATTAAAAAAAAGGACAGATTTGACTAGTAACCAAGGAGACTCACATCTAAGACCCATGAAATTTTATCTATGGAATTGGTCGTAAAAAAAAAAAAAAAAAGGAAATCACAAGGAAAGGTTAAGACACTTTATTTTCTCTTTAATGTTACAAATATTTTCCAAGATGATTAAAATCGTCTGGAAAGAGAGATAGAGATTATTTCCAGTTCCGTCTCTACTTCCATTATTTCCAGTTACATCTCTACTTCGTGGCGAGAGGTTTCTCCTACAATAAAATCGTCTAGTGGCAGTAAAAATTCGCAGGTAAAGGGTTAGTAAGGACGAATTCTATACTCTTTTACACTAACTTGGCCTAAAATTGCCTTCTCTCCACCTCGAATGCTGAGTTTTAGCAAGAGATTAGCATTAGAATATCATGCTAGTCACAAAGAAGTGCTATGGAAATGAGGGACGTAGTTTTGTCAATGTGAAATAAAGGGACGAAAATCTGGGCCAAGTTAAGGTAAAAAGAGTACTGCGCAAGTCGCTCCTAAGATGCATATTAATCGACAGAGAAATAATGAAATACAGAAAAATACATTTAAAAAATATAACAAAAAGCGTCCAGCCAGTGAATGGGCAAAGCTGTGGCAGTTTATACACATGTACGCTGCCCAGGAACAAGTCTGTGTAATATAAAAAAGACTATCTATCTATCTATCTATCTATAGCCCGACGCCCTAATCCCGCAAAGGGTGGCAGCAGACAAAACGCCTCCAAGTCGCTCTGTCACCCACCATTTGACTACCCTCCCCCCAACTCACCCCCCCCTCCCTCATATACCTCTCAACTCCATCCCTTCACCTCATCCTCGGTCTACCTCTCCCTCTTCCTCCCTCCACCTCACCTACATACACCCTCTAAGTCAGTCTTTCATTCTCCATTCTCTTCACATGTCCAAACCACATCAGTGTATTTTTCCTAATCTTCTCAACCATATCCACATCCACCCCACAGCGTTCCTTCACTTCTTCATTCGTCAACCTGTCCCTCCACGTCACTCAACATGCTCCTCTCAAGTAACTCATTTCCACTGCTCTCACTCTTGACTTGTTCTCCTCTTGCAAGGTCCATGCCTCGCTTCCATACGTCAGGGTAGGGATCACAATACTACCATGAAGTGACTTCTTAACTTCCATACTCACCTCCCTATTTCTCATCACTGCTTTCAGTGTACCAACAACCTTCCTTCCCTGCTGTACCCTTTCACGCACTTAATCCCCCAAAGTTCCATCCTTACTCATCACACTACCCTAGTACTTGAATGCACTCACATTCTCCATATCCTCATCATCCAACTTCATTGCACACTCTGTGACTTCATTCCTCTCAAACACCATAACTTTACTTTTGTTTACATTAACTTTCAGATTCCTCCTCCTACACTGTCCCCCCAAAAAAGACACCCGTAAAAAAAGTCAACCCGGATGCCAAAAGAAAACGGGTGGTGGTGTGTGTTCGGAGTTGCAATGGTGACGGGTGGGTTTTGTGTGTGTGTGTGTGTGTGTGTGTGTGTGTGTGTGTGTGTGTGTGTGTGTGTGTGTGTGTGTGTGTGCAAATATCTATCTATCTATTGCCAGACGCCTCAATCCCGTTTGGGGTGGCCACAAACAAATCGCCTCCAAGTCGCCCTGTCCCCCGCCATTTCACTGCCCTGCTCCCAACTCACACACCCCTCTCTCATATACCTCTCCACCCCATCCCTCCATCTCATCCTCGGCAGCCCCCTCCCTCTTCCCCCCTCCACCTCACTCACATACACTCTTTTCGTCAGTCTTTCACCCTCCATCCTCTCCACATGGCCAAACCATCTCAGTGTGTTCCTCATAACACTTCCTATCACATCCACATCCACGCCACAACGCTCCTTTATATTCTCATTTGTCAGCCTGTCTCTCCATGTGACTCCACAGGCTCCTCTTAAATAACTCATTTCCACTGCTCTCACTCTTGACTTGTGTCCTTCCAACAACGTCCAAGCGTCACTTCCGTACGTTAGAGTTGGTATCACAATACTGTCATGTAGTAACTTTTTCACTTCCATGCTCACTTCCCTGTTTCTTATCACTACTTTCAAAGAACCAGCAACCTTTCTTCCCTACTGTACCCTTTCAAGCACTTCACCCTCCAAACCTCCATCCTTACTCATCACACTACCCAAGTACTTAAACGTACTCACATTTTCCAATTCCTCACCATCCAACCTCGCTGTACATTCAATGACTTCACCTCTCTCAAAGAGCATCACTTTACTCTTCCCTACATTCACCTTTAGATTCCATTTCTTACACACTCCCCCAAACTCATCCACCAAGCCTTGCAGCTCCCTTTCGTCTTCACTCAACAACACAGTATCATCTGCAAACAACAGTACAGGGAGTTTCCAAACACTATCCTCTCTCACCAGGGCCACTCCAACATCCACTACCCTACCTTGTACCTCTTTTATTATCCCATCCATGTACAGATTGAACAACCATGGAGACATGACACATCCTTGTTTCAACCCAACTTTCAAAGAGAAAAATTCACTTAGTTCACCATCCACACGCACTGCAGCGTTCGCACCATCGCACGTACTCTTCACAGCATTCAACAACTTCCCATCTACTCCATATATTCTTAACACTTTCCACAATCCTTGTCTGTCCACCCTGTCATATGCTTTCTCTAAATCCATGAAAGCCGCATACAACTTCTTTCCTTCTCTAGAAACTTTTCCACTAAAGATCTAAGAATGAATATCTGATCTACACAACCTCTTCCCTTCCTAAAACCTCCCTGTTCTTCTCCAACTAATTTCTCTGTTCTTTCTCTATCTCTGTCAATAAGTATCCTACCATACACTTTTCCTGTTATACTAAGAAGACAAATGCCCCTATGATTACCACACACTTCTTGTTCCCTTTTTCCCTTGTACAAGGGAATAATTATACCTGACTTCCAATCCTCCGGGACTCTACCTTCCTCCCAGGCCAATCTGCACATCTTCCACATCCATTCTACTACTATCTCTCCCCCATGCTTCAGCATTTCACCACACACTCCATCAATTCCTGGGGCTTTCCCCGATTTAACTTTCTTCATTGCTTCCACAACTTCTATCCTACTGATTTCTTCCTGTCTTCTCACCTCCCTCCTTCTCCCAGCCATTCCCCAGCCACTTATACTCGCATTACTTCCATCCTGTATGTTCAACAATTCCTTAAAGTGTTCTCTCCATCTGCTCACTTTTTCTCCCTTCTCCACTAGTAATCTACCATTTTTATCTTTCACTCCCTTGCTAACTTCACTTCCACCCTGTCTTACTCTTTTCACCTCTTTCCAGAACATTTTCTTACAGTCCCTCCACTTTACACTCCAAATTCCTTCCAAATTCCTCATCCACTCTCTTTTTACTCTCTCTTACTAATCTTTTCACCTCTCTCTTTCTTTCTACATATAACTCTCTCTTCCGCCTCTCAACTTCTTCCACGCCCCTATTTCTCATCCATTCATTGTATGCTTTCTTCTTTTGTGCCACAGCCTGTCTCACCTCTTCAGTCCACCACGCTGTTCCTTGCACCCCCCTCCGTCTTCTCTTCCTTCCACACACCACATCACATGCTGCACATATTTCTTCTGTAAATATGCTACACACACCTTCCACGTCTCCCATCTGCTCCAATTCATATTTCCCCAATCGTTCCTCCACTTCTCTCTTATACTCTGCCTTTTTCTCATCCTCTTGTAACCTTTCCACTCTCCTTGCAACTACTCCTTCCTCTCGTCTTTCCCTTCTTCTATTCCTCCATCTTACTTGAATTCTAATTCTGGCCACCACCGAGTAGTGGTCAGAAAGCCCACTCCCTCATCCTCTATAAGCTCTTGCATCCATTACACAACTTCGCATCCTTTCATCCACACACACATAATCAATCATTGACTTCCTTTCATTCAGTTTACCACCCACCCTTCTCATCACTCGCCATGTTTACCTGTGGATCATTTTATGCCTGAAGAGGGTATTGGCTATCACCAACCCCCTCCCAGCACAAATGTCCACTAACGCACTCCCATTCTCATCTATCTCAGCAGGCACACCCCACTCACCAACTATTCCATCCACCTTCTCATTCCCAACTTTACCATTCATATCACCGATCAAAAACACTCTCTCATTCCTTCCAAACTTTTCCATGCACACTTCTACATTTGTCCAGAACTCTTCTCTCACTCTTCTAGCACGATCTTGCGTTGGCGCATGCAAACACACAGTCGCCCACATTTGTATTCCAACTTTCAACTTTACCCACACAATCCTTGACCCAACTGATCCATACTGTCTTATGCTCTTCTTCCATCTTTTACTCACAACTATACATACTCCTTCCTTTGCCCTCTCATTCTCACCTACTCCTGCACATATACCCCATCCATACTCCCATTCTCTCACACTTTCTCCTCTCCATTTTGTTTCAGTTATTCCACATACATCCACTTTCGCACCCTCAAGCACCTGGACAATCTCTCTCTCTCTTTCACCTCATCATTCACTCCCCTTACATTCCACGTTCCGATAGCCATGTCCTTTGTCGGGTCCTTGTTCGACATCATTTGGTCAGTCCTTGTCCGAGGCTTAGTGTTTGTTTTTTTTAGTTAGTTGTTTTCCGGGGAGGGGCACTAACCCTCCGCCAACCCTTTTAGTCGCCTTTTACGACAAGCAGGGATACTGGAGGAGTATTCTTGAAAAGCCCCCCTATCCCCAGGGGGTATGTGCAAATATTATATATATATATATATATATATATATATATATATATATATATATATATATATATATACAGACAGACAGACAATATGGAGAGAGAGAGAGAGAGAGAGAGAGAGAGAGAGAGAGAGAGAAAGAGAGAGAGAGAGAGAGACCCCTTACAGTTTGGAAAATTTTTAGCTTCCCAACAATCCCCTATACGATTTTCTACACTCCTATCCCTGTCTTATTCTCGGGTTTCATTTCGTTCCACGGCTGAGACGGCAACTGTTCTACTGTTCTTTTAAAGCTATAAGTATTGGTGTTCTTCAGAGTTCTTTATGTTCACCCTCCACTCTTCCACTCCACCCTCCACTGATCCACTCCACCCTCCACTCTTCCACCCTTTTCCCACATCCACCACCCCCTCACCCACTTCAATCATCACGAGAGGAGGGGGATTTGGCACACCTTTCTTCCGGATTACCTAGGATTTAGCACATCTGTCTTCTGGATTACCTAGGATTTGGCACACCTGTATTCCGGATTACCTAGGATTTGGCACATCTGTCTTCCAGATATCTGGCACCTTTGTCTTCCTGATTACCACTTATTTCCTTCTTCAAGCCCCAGTCACATTGCAGGTACGAATTGCCGCAAACCTGAAAATCGTGAAACCAGTCCCCGACCACGGAGGTCTCTGAGCAGTCGCGCCACCGATCAGCTACCGGTGGTCGTCCAGTGTCCGTCTAGAGTCCGTCCAGTGGGCGGCTGAACAGCGACCATGGCCAGGTACACGCAGGTCAAGACACCGATGGGTGGCCGGCCGGTCCGCGTCCTGTCGCAGTTTAGACCGCAACCACTAGATCGACACCAGCTGTGGATTGGCCAGCTGCTAGTCTCGGTCCAGACCACCACTTGTCGCTCGACCAGTCGCCGGCTGGACTGCGGCCGGACTTTAACCACCATCCCTGACAGGAGGCTTGTGGACGGCGGCCGCTGCAGTCCAGTCGTCGCCTTGACAGAGTGCGGACGGCCACCGCACGGAGCGGGCGGCAACCGGCCTCCATCCGGATGGCAACCACCGCTTAAAAATCAGGTGTCGCCGACCAGTCGCAGTCCATAAGCCAGCCAGACGCAGTCCAGCCACCCACCGGGCGGCTTCCATGCCACAACATCAGTGGTCGTGGGGAGGTTTCTCGTGCAGCACGAAAAACCTCACGACGATTTTTTGGTCGGCATGGTGACCTGCGGCTAGACTGAGACATATGAAGACTGGTTGTAAACTTTACCAAAACCACCCACGACTTTCAGGTCGCAGGTGGTTTGCGATAAATCGTACCTGCAGTGTGACTGGGGCCTCAGCCAAAGCAACCTCACCTTTCTTTTCTTTTTCAACGCCTCAAGAAATCAGTTCCTGCGTCTTCCAAGCTGCCAAAACCTTCCACCTGGCTGTCGTCTTACCTGCAAAAAACTCAAGGCGCGAATCTCATCATCTTTAATTTTCTCGGCGTCTGATTTTTCTCACTAAACATCTTAAGACGATTTTACTTCTTAAAATTTAGCTGTCTTCCTCAGCTGTTTTCCCCCTAGCTTTTTCCTCTTAGCTGTCTTCCTCTTGTCTGTCTTCCTCTAAGCTGTCTTCCTCTTGTCTGTCGTCCTCTAAGCTGTCTTCCTCTTGTCTGTCGTCCTCTAAGCTGTCTTCCTCTAAGCTGTCTACCTCTTGTCTGTCTTCCTCTTAGCTGTCTTCCCCTTAGCTGTCTTCCTCTTAGCTGTCTTCCCCTTAGCTGTCTTCCTCTTAGCTGTCATCCTCTAAGCTGTCTTTCTCTTAGCTGTCTTCCTCTAAGTTGTCTTTCTCTTCGCTGTTTTCCTCTTTGTTATCTTCCTCTTAGTTGTCTTCCTCGTAATTGTCTTCCTCAGCTGTTTTCCCCTTAGCTTTCTTCCTTTTAGCTGTCTTCCTCTACGCTGTCTTTCCCTTAGCTGTCGTCCTCTTAGCTGTCTTTCTCTTAGCTGTCTTCCTCTTAGTTGTTTTGCTCTGTCTTTCTCTTAGCTGTCTTCCTTGTAGCTGTCTTCCTCTTAGTTGTCTTCCTCTTAGCTGTCTTCCTCTAAGCCGTCTTCCTCTAAGCCGTCTTTCTCTTGGCTGTCTTCCTCTTTCTCTTCCTCTTAGCTGTCTTCCTCTAAGCTGTCTTTCTCTTGGCTGTCTTCCTCAGCTGTTTTCCCCTTAGCTTTTTCCTCTTAGCTGTCTTCCTCTACGCTGTCTTCCCCTTAGCTGTCTTTCTCTAAGATGTCTTTCTCTTAGCTGTCGTCCTCTCAGCTGTCTTCCTATTAGCTTACTCTCACCTAAATAAAACACCAAGCATTACATAAAAAAATAATTATTATTTTAAAATCAAGAGTTGTCACGATCATGACAGGAGTCTAAACAGGCAGTTCAAATAACAGTCTAATTGCCTTGTTACCTTGCCTTCATTACCCTGGTAAGTCGGATTCTTGGCGATTTTTTTCTTTGGTCAATGTCGTGTAATCTAAGAACTTAAAATGACTTTATTAAGTGACCTTTCTGTTTGTGTGTGTGTGTGTGTGTGTGTGTGTGTGTGTGTGTGTGTGTGTGTGAGAGAGAGAGAGAGAGAGAGAGAGAGAGAGAGAGAGAGAGAAAAGCAGCCACAGATACCAAAACGGAACAATAAAATCCAAGGAATGTATCAGAGAAAGCTAAGAACACTGCTGGCACCCTTGAGTAGTTTCCCACACTGACTCTCTCTCTCTCTCTCTCTCTCTCTCTCTCTCTCTCTCTCTCTCTCTCTCTCTAACACACACACACACACACAAAACTCTTACCCGATTTAGTTTCTTCACAATTCCCAATCAGTTTTATTTCTTAGTTCTCTCTCTCTCTCTCTCTCTCTCTGTAACACACACACTAATCTTATCTAATTTAGTTTCTTCACAATCCCCAATCATAGTTCTCTCTCTCTCTCTCTCTCTCTCTCTCTCTCTCTCTCTCTCTCTCTCTCAAACAAGAACTGCCCAGTCATCGTCGCCCCAACACAAAATAGCAGCCTCGAGGCCCAGCTGAGCGAAAGAAAAAAAAAAGAAAAAGCGAAACAAAAAGATATTACCAAGAGCTTCCTCATCCCCAAGCATAGAGAAAATATCGAGAGCATCACACGTCTCTGAGCGTGGGAAAGTGAGAGAGAGAGAGAGAGAGTCACTAAAATCTTAACTTTTTTTTTTTTATGAGACAGTACGGTCTGGGAGAGAAAATTTGTTATTGGGTCGGGTTTTGTGTGTGTGTGTGTGTGTGTGTGTGTGTGTGTGTGTGTGTGTGTGTGTGTGTGTCTGTGTGTGTGTGTGTGTGTGTCTGTGTGTGTGTGTGTGTGTGTGTGTGTGTGTGTGTGTGTGTGTGTGTGTGTGTGTGTGTGTGTGTGTGTGTGTGTGTGAGAGAG
>NC_136977.1:45941304-46016304 GCF_032717465.1 Coenobita brevimanus | reverse complement strand
TTTTTTTTTTTTTATCTCAGTCCGGCACACAGATTCGAATCCCCTAGAGATACAGTGGCAGTCAAAAGTTAGTTTACATCTCAAAATTCTCAAAATCTTTATCTCCGTTTAGCTTCTGACTTTCTTTTTTTCTCTCTAATTTTCGTTTGTTCTTTTTTGTGTATACTTGTCTTATTTTCGCCTTTCCCGTTTTCTGACAGTGTCTTCGGTACGTGTGTGGGGGTGTAATGTGTGTGTGTGTGTGTGTGTGTGTGTGTGTGTGTGTGTGTGTGTGTGTGTGTGTGTGTTTAAATATTGTAGATAGACATGAATAGACAGGTATAGTTAGGTCAGAGAGAGAGAGAGAGAGAGAGAGAATGTGGATAGTCAAACAGATTTGTATGCAGAGTATGTGAAACCTTATATATCTACACCACTCTCTCTGACTCTGTCTCTCTGTCTCTGTCTCTCTCTCTCTCTCTCTTTCTCTCTCTCTGACCTAACTATATTTATCTATCCATGTCTGTCTATAACATTTAAACACACACACACACACACACACACACACACACACACACACTTAGGCGACAGGTGAATTTGTCGCCGTAAATGATTAACCTCCAGGTGCTGTACGTAGTACCTGGGCTGGGGGGTAGGGCAGCCTGAAGGTGCTATGATGGCGGGGTATGTAGTCAAGATTAAGGCGTCTGGGTCTTAATGAAGTGAGGTCTAAGGTCAGGGTCTTAAAATTTAGGATGTCTTTGATGGGTCTTAAACGGCAAAGTTGATAGATAGATAGATAGATAGACAAGTAGGTAGATAAATAGATTCATAGGTAGATTGACAGACAAATAGATAATATAGACAGATGGATAGACAGATATAGATACAGAGAGATTAGACAGATAGATGGATACAGATATATATAGACAGACAGATTGGGGGGGGAGAGAGAGAGAGAGAGAGAGAGAGAGCACCGGAACACAGGTAAGAGGCCCATACACCTGTTACCTCATTGGATCACCTGTCACACCTGTAATTAACCTATCAAACTTAAACAAATTACAATTCTACCTCTAAATTACCTCCCCTGTATTAAGTGCTTCAGATTATTAGACAGACTCACAGTGCAATATGACGTCTCTTAATTACACCTGTCGCAACGCTAATTAACACATCACAGGTGTTTAATCAAGGTGTCTAAATTACCTTCAGTCAGCCTCTTCACTACGAATTCCTATTTCACTCCCTCCAGACGATTTTATTCATCTTAAGGAGGGGGGGTTGATAAAAGGACCCAGATTTTTCTTTAATTTTCGCTTCCACTCGTTAAGTTCCTATTATGATTGAACGAAATATTCTGACATTAGGCAGAAGAATATGGAAAACACATCCCAGGTAAATGGAGATGGATTCATTAAAATTTTGCCATCCATCCATCAATCTTTTTTTTCTTTCTCTCTCTCTCTCTCTCTCTCTCTCTCTCTCTCTCTCTCTCTCTCTCTCTGTCAAGAAGCGTAGGAATCCGGGGCTAAGTTACTCATTTTCAATATTTAGGGTGAGAATAAGCAGCCTCCTTCGCCCCTGAGTGGCATTATGTGGAGCAATGAACCCCAACCAGCCCTCTGACACAAACCCTAACAGGCTCAATCCACTCTGACCGCCTGAACCAATTAATCCACCAGGCCTTATTGGATTATATGGCTACCACCCAGCGTAGTAAATGGTTCCCTGGTCTACACGAAATTATTGGACTTGTTACCGGTAATCAGTGTTAAGTTACCCGAAGGCAGCACTACATCGGGTGAGTGAATGGTGGACACCCAAACCTGGCCAATTTTAGTTTAACAGCGATCAAAATAATACATATCTCGCTTATTATTACATTTTTAAAACATATCTATGCTTTTATATCATAGTCATCATCATCACTATCATCACCATCACCACCACCATCATTACCACCACCATCACCACCAGCACCATTACCACCACTACCATCATAATCACCATCATCACTACCACCATCACCACCACCACCATCACCACCACAACAATCATCATGATCATCATCATCACTGTCAATACCATCATTATCATCATCATCATCATCGTTATAACCATTACCATTACCATGATCATCACCATCACCACCACCACCATCATCATCATCATCATCATCCCACGATCACCACCACCACCACCATCACCACCACCACCACCACCACCATCACCACCACCACCACCATCATCATTAACACTACCACAATCATTATCATCATTACTATTATCATCATCATCATACCACCACCACCATCGTTATAATCATTATCATCATCACTATTACTACCACCACCACAATCATCACCACCGCTATCATCATCATCATCATCACGTTCTAGAGCCACCATACGTCCCTGTAATACACCTGTCTCACCTTTAATTAACACCCTATAAGGTAACCAATTATACCTTTCCCTCAACCACCCTATATTTTTTATTCTATATGAGCTAATTTACCCCACTGGTTTAGGCTAATTCCCCCCCCCCTCTCTCTCTCTCTTTCTCTCTCTAGTATCTACCGGTTTCTATCTATCCATCTTTCTGTCTCTATCTGAAATTTGACAACCCATCCCAGAAACTTCCACACATTAACACATTTATGTATAGATACATACATACTGTACATACATACATAAATATATACATACATACATACATACATATATACATACATACATATATACATATATACATACATACATACATACAATGCATGTAGCCTATACAAAAAAGAATGATGATGATGATGATGGAAGTCATATGATGAGAAGGATAGGGGCGGAGGTGGAGGTAGAGGATGAGGATGATGGTGGTGATGATGACGATGAGGATGAGGTGGTGGTGGTGGTGGTGGTGGTGGTGATCTTGTACGGGTACGGATTAGTCACCGTTACAAGTGTCTATCCTCATTTAGTTATTACCTACTCTCACGCCCACACCAGCATACTGAGCAGTCCCCGTAACACAAAAAACACACATCAAAGTTTCAGTTTTACGACATACCAATCTTACAACTGATTATCTGAAAAAAATAGATAAAACAGAAAAAAAAAACATTAAAAACCAGATAAAATGAATTACGGGACAGGGCGCAAAGATCCGACCTTTAGGATTCCGCTTAAGGACCTCACTCAGACCCTACGACCCCCGCCATCAATTTCCCCATCACTATCATCATCAACCCCACCACCATCAACTCCCACCCCCCACCCTCACCCTCGAGTAAGTCAGTGGGTCGTTGGAAGGGGACTTCTTCCTCCACCTCCACCTCTTTCTTCCCCTACACCTCCTTCCGCTACCCCTCCCCCACCTCCTACCCCATGCCAACCTTCTCCCCACCCAACCCCAAGCAACCCATCAACCAAACCCATCCCCACCTACTGCCCCTGCCCCTACCCCTGCCCCACCCCCACCTCATCATCCAACACCATCTCCACCTCCACATCCACCTTCTCCACTTATGACCCCCTCCAGAAACACACATAAGCCTCCATGGCCTCCACTCCCCCACCCACCACTCCACCAACTCACCCACATCCCCCACCCACAACCCTGTCCCACCCTAATACCCACCCAACCCAATCCCCCCTCAATACCCTTCCTATCCAATCCCACCCCAATACCCAACCAACCCAATCCCATCTCAATATCCATCCTACCCAATCCCATCACAATATCCCCTTTACCCAATCCCACCCCAACACTCCCCTTACCCAATCCCATCCCAACACCCATCTTGTCCAGTCCCACCCCAATAACACCCATACCCAGCCCCAACCCAATACCACTCCTACCCAATCCCCCCTCAATACCCATCTTATCCAATCCCACCCCAACACCCATCTTAACCAGTCCCACCCCAATCCCACCCCTACCCAATCCCACCCCTATCCAATCCCACCCCAATACCCACCTCAATACCCACCTTACCAAGTCCCATCCCAATACCACCCCTACCCAATCCCATCCCAATACCACCCCTACCCAATCCCATCCCAATACCACCCCAACCCAATCCCACCCCAATACCCCACCGCAATACCCACCTTACCAAATCCCACCCCAATACCACCCCTACCCAATCCCACCCCAACACCACCCCTACCCAATCCCACCCCAATACCACCCCTACCCAATCCCATCCCAACATCACCCCTACCCAATCCCACCCCAATACCACCCCTACCCAATCCCATCCCAACACCACCCCTACCCAATCCCACCCCAATACCACCCCTACCCAATCCCACCCCAGTACCCACCTTGGAAAATTTTTAGAAGTAACCAACGTTTTCTTTTATTATTATTTTTGTTTTCCAATGCAAAATACTGTGTTTTAATCAGTTTTGACCTTCATTTTGGGGGGAAAATCACCCTTTTGGAATTTTGAGTAAGATTTCCAAAAGTGGGTTTATCCCCCAAAATCAAGATCAAAATTAATTAAAAACGTACAATTTTGCATTAAACGAACCCAAACTAACAACCTAACCCAACCTAGGCCTAACCTAGGGCCTGACATAAGACCGAGTGCACACGCCTGCACCAGCCAATATGGCGCGACATTCATCAGCTACTGAGCGATAGCCTAACCTAAGTTACTATATGACTATCCCTACAAAATTTGTTCCCCCAACTCAAACTAGGCTTAAAAGGTAAGTCTTAGTTAGAATAGTTCTGGGACGTAATATAATGAAAATTGGTAACGTTGGTTACTTCTAAAGTTATACCCCCACCTTACCCAATCCCACCCCAATACCCACCTTACCCAATACCACCCCTACCCAATCCCACCCCAATACCCACCTTACCCAATCCCACCCCAATACCCACCTTACCCAATCCCACCCCAATACCATCCATACCCAATCCCACACCTACCCTATCCCACACCTACCCAATGCCACCCCTACCCAATCCCGTCTCAATATCCCTCCTACCCAATCCCATCCCAATACCATCCCTACCCAATCCCACCCCTACCCAATCCCATATCAATATCCCTCCTACCCAATCCCACCCCAATACCACTCCTACCCAATCCCACTCCAATACCACTCCTACCCAATCCCACCCCAATACCCTCCTTACCCAATCCCACGCCAATACCCACCCTACCCAATCCCACCCCAACCCAATCCCATCCCAAAATCCTCCACCACCTTCCCTCCCCTCCCAACCCCCGACCCTCCGTTTATGACCTAAGGAGGGGGTTTACACACGTCTCCTTGGTTACTAGTCAGATTTTCTCAAGAGTCTCTAAGCCAAGTGGTGATAGTAGTAGCAGTAGTAGTGGTAGTAGTTGTAATGGTAGTGGTAGTGGTAGTAGTAGTAATGGTAGTAGCATAAATAGTCGTAGTAGAAATAGTAGGGTGGGAAAGGAAGTCCGGATGATGATGATAATACTGTAATAATAACAATAAAGTGACGAAAGGAAGAAAACAACAACAACAACAACAAAAAGAGGGAGGAGGAGGAGAAAATCAGTCAGGAAAACCAAACCACTGTATAGCAAAAAATATCAGAACCTCTCAAAAAATAAAATCGTCTGGAGGTATACCAAGAATAAACTAAATAAAATAAATAAAATAAAAAATAAAAATAAAGGTGTCGAGAGGTTTGTAAGCGTACTTTTGACGGCCGCTGTACGTCTCTATCCCGTCCATCTCCTGACGTAAACAGAGAAAATTATTTGGGCAAAAAAATTGGAAAAAGGAAAAGACTCCCCTCCAATAAAGAAAACGGGAAGTGTGTAATTATCCCCTCGCGATTTCTCATCTAAGGCACAGAAATTCTCTCTCTCTCTCTCTCTCTCTCTCTCTCTCTCTCTCTCTCATCGTACCTCAGTCTAATTTTGAGAGAGAGAGACAGAAACATCGCCATCACCCCCTACCATTACGTGTACAAGCAGTTAAAACTCAGAATAATGGCCACGTAATAAACGACTGCTGTACAGAACATCTAATTTCACATCACCAGGGTTTAAGTGTCCATCTCAATTCCCAAACACTGTGCCTCATCAATCTCCACCACATCCCCATCAATCTCCACCATTGCGTCATCAATTTCCACCACCGTGTCATCAATGCAGGTATTAATGACCCCCTACTCACCTCAAACACACGCACCATCAACACCGACAGCTTACATGCATCTCACATTTCATCGCTCATTATTATCAACACAAGGAGTTTTTAGGTGTATCTATGTGTGTAGGTAGGTGCGTACATAGGTAGGTAGGAAGGAAGGTAGGTAGTTATGTAGGAAGGTAGATAGGTAGGTAGGTAGGATGGAAGGTAGATTGGTTTGGTAGGTTGATGAATACGTTGCTAGGCAGGAATGTAGGTCGGTAAGTAGGTCTAGGTAAGTTGGTAGATAGGCAGGCAGGTAGGCAGATAGGTAGGTAGGTATAGGTAATCAGACAGACAGGTATGTAGGCAGGTGAGTTGGTAGGCTGGGAAGCAGGTACGCACTGACGGATATAATAATTTAACAAAATATTTTATAAATGTCTAATCCCACTTCGATCAAACTTAACATATATATTGCATGGGCGTCAAGGAAGGCGTGATACGATTTTGGCGCAGGTCACATTAGGTCAAAGGTCAGGGGTCAAGGTCAAAGGTCAAGGTGCAGTGCGTTTTCATGAGTCAGCTCCAACTTATGTAAAAAAAAAAAAAAAATCACATATAGACCTTATTTCATTTTTCTGTGATCATTTTCACACATGGATAACCTTGTATCATTTTGGTGCAACAGGTTCAAAGGTCAAGGTCGTGAATCACCCTGTATAGTAGTAATGAGGGGTTAATGAAGGAAGATGTCAATTTAACCCCTTCAGTTCGGAAAATCTATCTGGAGCTTAATAAAACGTCAGTGAATTAAAAAAAACAGACAGACAGCTACACACACACACACACACACACACACACACACACACACACACCTTATCCATCATCAGCCAAATACCTACGCCCTCTCCCAGTAGTTTATTTTCCCTCATTACTTTAAAATGCGAGTTGCGTGTACGCAGTTTGCGTTTGCGTGCGTATGAGGTAAGTCAAGCCATCATTAACAGTTGATGACGCATTGGTGGAGACTGATGGAGGAGTGATGGAGATTAACCTCTTTCTTGTGAGGACTCTTTTTCATGTTTGTGTGTGTGTGTGTGTGTGTGTGAGAGAGAGAGAGAGAGGGGGGGGGTGATGGGGGGTCAAAATTAGAGTCATAAGATTCTGAATTTATCAAGGCAGACAGGCCGACTTTAAGTGGGAAAAAAAAGAGAGAGAAAAAAATGAGAGAAAATGTGAGATAATAAGACGGTATACAGGTGGTTATAAACACCTTGAAAAGAGTTAAGTATATGCTGGCAGATGCTGAACACTACAGTTCTCTCTCTCTCTCTCTCTCTCTCTCTCTCTCTCAATCTATCTACCCCATCCCCTTCTGTCTAGATCCCCCCTCTCTCTCTCGCTCTCTAGATCCTCCCCTCTCTCTCTCTATCTACCTATCTATCTGCATCTATCTTTCTATCTACTTATCTATCTATCTATTTTCCTTTCTCTCTCTCTCTCTATCTATCTATCTATCTATCTATCTCTCAGCAGTACCGAAGGAAAAGTACAAGTATTCCTTCCCCTTTTCGGATTGCTTATAAGGGCTAATTTAATGAAGTGAGTGCCAGGAATTTCGTCTTTATCGGCGTTATAGTCTCTTATTATGTCTCTATTATTATTATTATTATTATTATGTATTATTATTATTATTGTCTTATTTTTATTATTATTAACATCACTAATATTATTACTGTTATTATTATTATTATTATTATTATTATTATTCGTCTTCTTGTCTCTTGTTTCTTTTTTTTCTCTTTGTTTTTTTTACTGATTACACTTTTTTCAACAGTCCTTTTATCGTCAACCTTCATTTCACTTTTTGTTTTATATTTATGGTATTCAGTCCACTACCATAACCAACAAACCACAACGACAACCACCATTATCTACACCACCACCACCACAACAACCACTACCACCACCACAACAACAACCACAACCACCAACATCTATAGCTCCACCACCACAAAAACCATTACCACCACCACCACCACAACAACAAAAACAACAACCACTTCCACCGCCACCACAACAATCACTACCACCACCACCACCAAAACAGCAACCTCTACCACCACCACCACCACCACTTCCACCATCGCCGCCTCCAAATCTAACCCACAACCACTCACCACCACAACTACCACTACTACTACAACTACCACCACTCCCCCCCCCCTTGCATGACGTGGTACAATGCAGTATGGTGGTTAGGTTCCTCCACAGCAAAATAATGGATGACGAGAACGTATACTAGGTCTGCAGCCTCCAACAACTCCTTCACTACTGCAAGACTAGAGAGAGAGAGAGAATGTGTTGATATTGGACACAGTGATGCACATAGGCGTGTGTGGTGTGTGGCCTGCAAGACGCACATCAGCAGTCACACACACGCACACGGGGAGGGGAGGGGAGGGGAGGGGAGGGGAGGAGAAGAGAGGAGAGGAGAGGAGAGGATAGAAAGGACAGAGCCCTGGAAACGGAGAGGAGAAGCGGAAAGAAGAGAGGAGAGGAGAGAAGAGGAGAGGAGAGGAGAGGAGAGGAAAGGAGAGGAGGGGAGGGGAGGGGAGGGGAGGGGAGGGGAGGGGAGAAGAGAGGAGAGGAGAGGAGAGGAGAGGAAAGGAGAAGGGAGGACAGCAGAGCAAAGTAGAGGAGAGGAGAGGAGAGGAGAGGAGAGGAGAGGAGAGAAGAGGAGAGGAGAGAAGAGCAGAGGACAGCAGATCAAAGCAGAGGAGAGGAGAGGAGAGGAGGGAGAGGAGAAGAGAGGTGAACAACATAGAAGAAACGAGAGAAGACGAGAGGGAAGGAGAGGACACGAAAGAGGGAAAAGGAAGATAACGAAGAGAAGAAAGAAGAGCTGAGGAAGGGATGAGAGCAATGAAGGAAAATGACAGAAAATAAAAATAATCAATAAAATAATAAAAACACACCAAACAAGAAAGTAAACAGGAGAGAAGGAAAGGAAAGGATGTAGAAAACAAAAGGAAAACAAATAAGAAAATGACAAAGGGTAGACAAGCAAAGCAAAAAAAAAAAAAAAATCAAAAGAGGAAGGAAAAATAATGAAGAAAAGGACAAACAAACGCACGGAAAAGGGAAAGGAAAACCAAAATGAAAGGTTGGATGAGTGAGACAATTAGCGTGTGTGTGTGTGTGTGTGTGTGTGTGTGTGTGTGTGTGTGTGGCTTAAATGGGGAATGACAATACCCACATCAGCACTCACACACACACTCAACACACACACATACAGTACACACACGCTAATAATACTACGAACAAACTCTATCACACGCATACACAAGCACCCACCTATTATATTTACACGCATGCAGAAAGGTTTTGTGTGTGTGTGTGTGTGTGTGTGTGTGTGTGTGTGTGTGTGTGTGTGTAGCTTAGCTTACCTGGGGAATGACAACACCCATATCATCACACACACACACACACACACACACACACACACACACACACACACACACTAATAATACTACGCGCAAACTCTATCACACGCATACACAAACACCCACCTCTTACATCTACACGCATGCAGAGAGGTTTTGTGTGTGTGTGTGTGTGTGTGTGTGTGTGTGTGTGTGTGTGTGTGTGTGTGTGTGTGTGTGTGTGTGTGTGTGTGTGTGTGTGTGTGACTGGAGGCGGACTGACATGCCCACTGTATATACACCTATCTATCTATCTATATATAGACAATCTCTGTCTCTGTCTGTCTGCCTGTCTCTCTCTCTCTCTCTCTCTCTCTCTCTCTCTCTCTCTCTCCACTCCAGTTTTGTTTAAATTTCTTTAATTATTTGAGTTTAAGTTTATACAGGACTTGGGTGTGTATGTGGTTTGTGTCTATGTAACTCTCTCTCTCTCTCTCTCTCTCTCTCTCTCTCTCTCTCTCTCTCTCACTACTCACAAGACGTCGTCGTCTGCAGGTGCATCGAGCAAGCCGGGTCAAAGGTCAGGCGGCACCTTTCCTCCCCCCTCCCTCCCCCTCCCTGCCTACTGACGCGGCCGCTACAAGGAAAGAAAGGAAGGGGGAGAGGACGCCCTTGCATGTGGGAGAGGCGTGGGAAAGGCGTGGGTGTGTGAGAGTGTAGCGGTGGGTGGGTGTGAGTGAGTGTGGGTGTGGGTGTGAGTGAGAGAGTGGGTGTGGGTGGGTGTGAGAGTGGGTGTGGGTGTGAGTGAGTGTGGGTGTGGGTGTGAGTGAGTGAGTGAGTGTGGGTGTGGATGGGTGTGAGTGAGTGTGGGTGTGGGTGAGTGAAGTGAGTGTGGGTGGGAGTGTGTAAGCGATTAAGAGTAATAGGTGAAGTGTATGACTGTGTGTGTGTGTGTGTGTGTGTGTGTGTGTGTGTGTGTGTGTGTGTGAGAGAGAGAGAGAGAGAGAGAGAGAGAGAGAGAGAGAGGAAAAAAAAAAAAAACGTGGGTGCTTGTATCTTCAGGTGAGAGTGAGAGAGTGGGTGTGGGTGGGTGTAAGTGAGAGTGGGTGTGGGTGTGAGTGAGTGTGGGTGTGGGTGGGTGTGAGTGAGTGAGTGTGGGTGTGGATGGGTGTGAGTGAGTGTGGGTGTGGGTGAGTGAAGTGAGTGTGGGTGGGAGTGTGTAAGCGATTTAGAGTAATAGGTGAAGTGTATGACTGTGTGTGTGTGTGTGTGTGTGTGTGTGTGTGTGTGTGTAAGAGAGAGAGAGAGAGAGAGAGAGAGAAAACGTGGGTGCTTGTATCTTCAGCTCCTCTCGTCGGTAAAGCTCCCTAACACCTCTTCCTAAGCGATTTATTTAGCTTATACGGAACTCTCTGTGTTCCATATATCATTCCAGTATCGCCATACTCTACGTACGTAAGATACAAAAGGATGTTAACCAGTCATATCCACAAATAAATCGCTAAGGGAGAGGTGTTAGGGAACCTTCTAAATACACCAGTTTTTTCCCCTACTTTCGCCCCTACACCACTTCGGTTCCCGGTCAAAGGGTTATAAATTACCGAGATTGCGATCGGTCGAACCAGCTCTCTCTACTGCATCATTCCGCTCTCTCTCTCTCTCTCTCTCTCTCTCTCTCTCTCTCTCTCTCTCTCTCTCTCTCTCTCTCTCTCTCTCTCTCTCTCTCTCTCTCTCTCTCACCCGTGTTCCCATACCAAGATCACCTTCATCTACTCACGCCGCCTCCATTTAACTATCACGTCTACCACTATCTATCTATCGACATCTACCCACTTTCACCCACACCCCCGTTAACCCCTTGAGACCGAGTTGGTAAAATTCCCGCCATTCTTGCTCCCTTCAGACGATTTTATTCAATAGTTAAATCATAAATATGTGTGTGTGTGTGTGTGTGTGTGTGTGCGTGATAGAGAGAGAGAGAGAGAGAATAAGAACGTGAAACCTACAGGTAAATCCACCGTCATTTTACCTGTCCAAATCATTATATATCATTACACTGATAAAAAGGAAGGTGTTTTGTTACTGTAATGTGCACCTTTCTTGTATCGTACATGGGCACACACGCACACGCAAAAACGCACACAGCACGGTCACACGGCCATCATGACTTTCACACACATACACAAAAACACTCAGACACATACACATACATGTAAGCACGTACGCACCTACATGCGATTACGCACATACACGCGATTACGCACATACACGTGATTACGCACATACATATATTATAAACATGACGTGCATGCAAACTCAATACGCCCATCATCTCTCTCTCTCTCTCTCTCTCTCTCACACACACACACACACACACACACACACACACACACATACACGGACCCAATCATGAGAAAAACCACAAGGTACAAATTGAAGTGCAGTAGTTGGAATGTTTCTCTCTCTCTCTCTCTCTCTCCAGGAAAAAAGGAATGAAAGACGAAACAAGGAAAAAGTTCTCCCATTCACTGATGAGCAGGGATGAATAAGAAAAATGAGAAAAAGAAAAACGAGAAAATGAGAAAATTGGTGAGCCAGTGAGAGAGACCGAGAGAGAGAGATAGTGAGACAGTGATTTTATAAGGGGGGTGAGTGAGAGAGTGGAGATTGCAGGCTTAATCAAGAGGGTGAGTGAGTGAGTGAGTGAACGAGTGAGTGAGTTTGAGAGCTAGATTCCAAACTTAACGTGTGTGTGTGTGTGTGTGTGTGCGCGCTAAGGGAGAAAGGGGGGAGGGGCAGAAAGATAATTAAATATGATAAATGGGGTGGTGAAATGATAATGGACACGGCAATTCAATTAACGTTACTGAGGAGGGATGATGAAGGGAAGGGGAGGGGAGGGGAGGGGAGAGGGGAGGAAAGAATTTGGGAAAGGAGAGAGAGAGAGAGAGAGAGAGAGAGAGAGAGTAGGAGGAGGAAGAGGGGGAGGAAAAAAGTTGGAATTAACTTTCAGAGAGATAAACAGAAATTCCTCTCTCTCTCTCTCTCTCACAACCCCCGGCCCCTCATTACTCCCATTTTCACCCACCTAACAGCCTCGTTAGAGTGGCCGGACCGGCTATTATTAAGCGCCGTATTTTCTTCATTAAACACACACTTTTTTCAATCTGGTTCTGTTTTATATGAGAGAGAGAGAGAGAGAGAGAGAGAGAGAGAGAGAGAGAGAATGTGTGCATCTGTGTTTTTTACTTTCAATTTCTCTCTCCATATTTCTCATGTTAGTCTATCTATCTATCTGCTTATCTGTCCATCTATCTACCTACGTACCGTACCTACTGTATCTGCCTACCTACCTACCTGTCTACCTACCTACATATCTATCTACCTACCTACATACCTACCTACCCACCTACTACCTATCTATATCTACCTACCTACCTACTACCTATCTACCTATCTATCTATCTATCTACCTACCTATCTGTCTATCAATTTATCTATCTATCTATCTCCTAACAGCCCCCGGCCTCTAATTACCCTCGTTTCACCCATCTAACAAGCTCATTAGCAAGGTCAGAACCACCATTATTACCCTCCATACTCCCTTTATTAAACACTTCCTCCCTTACCTCATTTATTTTTACTACCTTTATCACCTTTACTTTCTTATCTCTATTTCATTTCGCTTCTAGTATGGTGGTAGTATGGTGGTAGTATGGTGGTAGCATGGTAGCAGTACGGTAGCAGTATGGTGGTAGCCTAGTATGGTGGTAGTATGGTAGTACTATGCTGGTAGTATGGTGGTAGTATGGTAGTACTATGCTGGTAGTATGGTGGTAGTATGGTAGTACTATGCTGGTAGTATGGTGGTAGAATGGTAGTAGTATGGTGGAAGTATAATGGTAGTATGGTAGTAGTATAGTGGTAGTATGGTGGTCGTATGGTGGTTATATGGTGGTAGTATGGTTGTATGGTAGTAGTATGGTGGTAGTATGGGAGTAGTAGTACGGTATGTTGGCAGTATGGTAGTAGTATAGTGGTAGTATGATGGTAGTATGGTAGTAGTATGGTAGTAGTATGGTAGTAGTATAGTAGTTGTATTGTGGTAGTAAGGTAGCAGTATTGTGGTAGTATGGTGGTAATATGGTAGTAGTATGGTGGTAGTATGGTGGTGGTATGGTGGTTGTATGGTAGTAGTATGGTTGTAGTATGGTAGTAGTATTGTAATAGTATGGGAGTAGTATGGTAATAGTATCGTGGTGGTATGGTAGGCTACTAGTAGTATGTTGGTAGTATGGTAGTAGTATGGTAGTAGTATAGTGGTAGTATGGTGGTAGTATGATGGTAGTAAGGTAGTAGTATGGAAGCCGAGAGTATTAGTCCTTCTCATTATTTCCTGCCGTCTGTTTCACATTACAAAAAAATCGACGAACTTTTGCACACCCCTGTAGAATAAAGCCCCTTACTTTAGCACAGCTTCTTTTATAACAGTGTCTAACAAAAGCTTCATTCGATAACAATAGGTGGGTTAAGACGGGTGGCAGCGATTAAGACGATAGCACTATCCCCCCTGTTTGCTAATCTCTGTTATCTCCACAATCACCCATTCTTTATCGCCCTCTTTATCTCTCTCTTTTTATCATCCCTTATCGTCTTTCATTCATCAGTTTATCTTTTTAAAATAAGTCTCTCCATATTTATCAAGCTGTCAATATTGATCTTATCTCGTTAATAGCAGCTTAATACTCCTCTCTCTCTCTCTCTCTCTCTCTCTCTCTCTCTCTCTCATTTTTTGTGTCTATTTTTTGCCATCTACCTTTCTTCATTAACTTTTTGCTAGGTCGGTATAATAGCAAACTCTAGCCTGTCACCATCGCTAGGTCCAGGCTTTTGTTACTCTCTCTCCCTCTCTCTCTCTCTCTCTCTCTCTCTCTCACACACACACACACACACACACACACACAAGGAGTCAAGGAGAACAGACGTGCACCGAAAGCGCTCCATACCGAGCCAGCACGGCCAGTGGCATTACCTAAATTAGTATCTTTATATGAGTCAAGCTCTGTACCAGGTTAGACTAAATGATTTTTATTATTAAAAAAACAAAAAAATAATAAGAAATTTAAACAAGACTTGTTCAAACAGAAAAGAGAACCGAGTGGCAAAAGAACGCGCTCAGTCAGCTGAGGTTTGTTTAGACTACAACTGCCCAGGAGAATGTAAGTACACCGTGCTTTTAGTATTGCAAAATGGACACATACTTTAGTAAAGCAAATTTGGAAAAGAAAAGGGATAAAGATAGAAAGCAAGATGATGATTTCTACCAAGAACTGGTTGAAGTGGAGACTCACAATAGACTGGTTCAACGTGTACACAAACTGGAGATGGCTTTCAAAAATGAAATTGATGAAACAAAGAAGCAGATGCACTTGCAAAAGGAAGAAATAGAAAAACTAGGAAGGGAGGCCAACAAGAAAGACACAACCATCAGTGAACTAACAGTGGAATTGAGTGCACTTAGGAAGAAAATGAGTGAAATGGCAAGTACAGTAGTCGATCACGAGAGTATTATGGAAGAGTTAAAAAATGATACAGAGATAATTAGGCAAGTAAGCAGTCTGATACACCAGAGCAGTGATATTGAGGAGAAGATAACACAGGTGAATGAAGCCGTGCAAAGCTACAAAAATGATGTGGAAACCACGTATGCTGAAATGGTGAAAGTAAAGAAAGACTTAGAAACAAGGGTAGAGGAAAAAAGCATCAAAAAGGAAGTGAAAAGAATAATCCAAAACAACCCAAAGTTAGTCAGAGATTCAGTAGATATCAACAAATCTATAGTAATCACTGGTATAGAAGAGGAAGAAGTAAAAAACAAGATCACAAGAGACAAAAAGGAGATGGCAAATGTAATGAGCTTACTGAATGAAGTATCAGAGGAAATATGTAGTAAAGATATAGAGGAACACAAAAGGTTAGGGAAATACGAGAAAAGCAAGACAAGACCACTAAAGGTAACTTTCCAGAGTGTAAACACTGTAGAGATACTAAAAAATGCAAAGAATCTTATGGAAAAAGAGGAGTTCAAAAATGTATGGATAAAAAGATGCCTAACACAAGAGGAACTGGAATTACTGAAAGAGAAGAGGGAGGAAGCAAAAACAAAAAATGAGGGAAGATCAGAAGTGGAGAACACATTTTTTTTACAAAGTAATAGGATTGCAGGTACGAAAGTGGTACACAAACAGGAGGGAATAAAAAGGAGGAAGGTAGTAGAACCATGTCATGACAAGTATATAAACAAGATGATAAAGTTGATGTACTCAAATGTGGATGGAATGGTATCTAAATAACTAGAGATGAATGATTATGTCAGAGAAAATGAACCACATATAATATGCCTAACTGAAACAAAATTAACACCAAGGATATCCAATGACATACTAAACTTAGAGGAATACAATATATGGAGAAGAGACAGAAATTAAAAAAAAAGGAGGAGAAATTATAATATTAACTAAGAAAAATCTAAAAGTCAATGAAATAAAACTAGATATACCATCACAAGTAGAACTGATTGCAGTAGAGATCAACACATCTGCAGGGAAAGTAATTGTTGCCAATTTGTACATGCCATTCAGATCAAACACATGGGAAAGAGACGAATATGAGGACCTGGCAGAGAGTACAATTCAGAGTTTAAGATCATTACTACATAAAATGGAAGAGAAATCGGAAAGAATTATACTAACTGGAGATTTTAATACAAATATAAATTGAAATACTCTAGATATAACTAGCCAAGAAAGCTGTTGGGACCAAAAGCTCCTAGATCTCGTGCAAGAGTTTTTCCTAACCCAACATGTGAGGGAAACCACCAGAAAAAGAGGACTCGATGTACCTTCAATGCTAGATCTAATATTTACTAGGCAAGAAAATGATATTGACAGTTTAATATATCACACTCCACTCGGCAAAAGCGATCATGCAGTACTAAATTACAACTTCAGGATAGCATATGACATAGTTAACAGCAATGAAAGTTACAAAAAGAGCCTAAACTATAAAAAGGGAAATTATCAAGACCTAAAGAAGTATTTCTTAGAAGTTGATTGGGAAAATGAGCTTAGAGGACAAGATTTAAATGCTGTATATAAAAAATTCTGTGAAATTTATGAAATAGGAGTCCAGAAGTACATCCCACAGCACAAAGAAGCAGATAAGAAAATACAGAAATGGTTCAATACAGAATGTAAAAAATAAAAAGAAAGAAGAGATTTGTTGTGGAATAGATACAGAAGACACAATAGTGAAAGGGCATATAATAATTACAAACAGGCAAGAAACGATTATACAAGAATAAGGAGGGAAGCCCAAAAACAGTTTGAGGAGGATATAATAAATAAAAGTAGTGATCAACCAAAGCTATTTTACAGCTACATCAGAAGCAAAACCAAAGTAAAAGATATAATACAATCCATTACGGACGAGGGAATCACCTATAGACAAGAGAAAGATATTTGTGAAGAACTAAATAAGAATTTCCAATTAGTTTTTACAGAAGAAAAAAATTTGAGAGGGACTATGTGGAACATGCATGTCCACACATACTACCAGATATACAAATATCAGGAAAATTAATACAGGGGGAGTTAAGTAAATTAGACAGAGGAAAAGCAAGTGGTCCTGATGAAATTTCATGTTGGGTACTACGAGAATGTGCAAAGGAGTTAAGTAAACCATTATTTTTAATTTTCAAGAAATCCTTGAGTCAAGGTAAACTACCTGATATTTGGAAGAAAGCAAATATTGTCCCCTTATTCAAGAAAGGATATAGACAAAATCTACTCAACTACCGACCAGTATCACTGACCAGTGTTGTAAGCAATGGTATTAAAAAAGCTTATAAGAAAAGCTTGGGTAAATCATCAAGAAGAACACAGTATGATAACAGAAAGGCAGTTTGGTTTCAGAAAAGGGAAATCATGTGTTACTAATCTGTTGAGCTACTATGACAGAGTAACAAACACAATACAGGAAAGAGAAGGATGGGTGGACAGTATCTATTTAGATTTCAAGAAAGCATTTGACACAGTACCACACCAAAGACTTTTATGGAAACTGTACCATCAAGGAGGAATTCGAGGCAAACTGTATTGTTGGATGCAAGATTTTCTCATAAAAAGAGAAATGAGAACAGTACAAAGGGGAAACTACTCATCGTGAAAGGAAGTGACTAGTGGAGTACCACAGGGTTCAGTGCTGGCACCAATCATGTTTTTAGTGTATATAAATGATATAAACAGTAACACTGGAAATGAAAGCTATATGAATATGTTTGCAGATGATGCAAAAATACAAAGGAGAATTACTAACACAGACTCTTGTAAAGAGCTACAAGAAGAATTAAATAAACTTCATGAATGGAGTAATACATGGCAAATGGAATTCAATGTGGACAAGTGTCATGTAATCAAGTTTGGTAAAAGTGGAAAAAGACCTGATTGGGATTATAATTTAGGAAATAAAACCCTATACACATCAGAAAGAGAGAAGGACCTAGGTGTGATTATCAATAACAGACTATCTCCGGCTGACCACATCAGCGAGAAGGTACGGAACATGTATACACTGCTTGCAAATATGAGAATAGCATTTACATACATAAATGAAGACATGCTAAGAAGGATAATAACATCATTCATTAGACCAACCCTGGAGTATGCATCAGAAGTCTGGAGTCCTCATCTCAAAAAACACATAGACAAGATCGAAAAAGTTCAAAGGGCCGCTACAAGATGGATATCAAGCTTAAGGGACCTAAGCTACGAAGAAAGACTAAATAAACTGAATCTACCAACACTACAGGAGAGAAGGAAAAGAGGTGACATGATAATGCTATATAAATGCATATCAGGGAAGGAGAAAATAGACATAAATGATTACTTAACATATGGGGAAGCATCAGCAAGAGGACACTGCAAAAAACTGCATAAGAAGAGAGGTGATAAAGACGTAAGGAAATTCAGTTTCCCAAACAGAGCAATTGATCAATGGAATGCACTACCGAATGAAATAGTGTGTGCCAAAACAATTCACAAATTTAAGGATATGTACGATAAATATGGTTTAAGACACGGGACAGTACGAGCTTGACTCGTAAGGTAAGAACACACACACTCACAGTCAACCTATCTATCTAGTTATTAACCTATCCATCGATCCATCCATTTATCTATCTATCACTTATCTATCTATCTATCTATCAATTATTGCTATTATTCTTACAATTTTTCATCCCGTATTTTCTTCATTTTCTTACCTCTCTCTCTCTCTCTCTCTCTCTCTCTCTCTCTCTCTCTCTCTCTCTCTCTCTCTCTCTCTCAGGAATGTATCTCCCTGTGTTCTCTCTATCTTACTCCCATCTCTCCTTATACTTAGGCTGTCTATCTCTTCTCTCAGTCTTTATCACCCCCTCTATATTCCTCCCCCTCCCCTTCATCTACCCCCTCCCTCCCTCTCTCCATCTCACCCTCTCTCTCGCCCGCCTTTATTTTTATTCGCCCTTATCTTCTTCTCCTTTACGTCCCTCACCCTTCACTCACCCTCCTACTCTCCTTCACCTCCCTCACCCTTCACACCCCCTCCTACTCTCCTTCACATCCTTCCTCCTTCACCCTCATCTTCCAGTGTTCTCCCTCACCCCCCCCCACCCTTCCCCCTCTCTTCTCTCCTCCCTCTTCGTCCATACTTACTCCTCCACCCTTGACATCCTCCCCCTCCCCTCAGCCTCCAGACTCCTTCATTGTCTCCCTCATCTTCCCCTCTCTTTATTCCTTCTCCTTCAATCTTACTTCCTCCACTTCCCCTCTCATACCTCTCATACTGTCTTCCTCATCTCCCCTCTCTCTCCATGTTCTCTCCCTCATCTTCCTTGCTCTCTCCCTCACCCTTCCTCACTCTCCTTTCTCTCCCTCACCCTCCCTCACTCTCCCTCACTCTCATCCATGTTTCATACTCCCTCTACCACTTTCCTTCCCCCTTCCCCTCCCTTCATTCTCCCCCACCCTCCCCTCACCCTCCCCATCCTCACCGTACATCTGCATGCGTAGTCACGACACGATTTCCTCAGTTTTTGTTATACACTGTAGCTATACATCTTTACATACAGGGCCCGCAAAAGTTTGACTAGTATTACACCCCCTCTGCTTCTCACTTTCCTCAGATGGCTAATATTCCTAAGCTGAAAGAGGGTTTCTGCTCTCTCTCCCTCTCTCTCTCTCTCTCTCTCTCTCTCTCTCCACTTCGTCCTGTTTATCCCTATTCAATTCTTTTTTCCTTCCTTCATTCATGTCTCCCTCCCTCCCTATGCCTGTCTTTATCATGTTGAGGTGTTTATACAGGACGGTCTGGCTGAAATGAGACCCTGATTTATGGTACCTAGTGAGAGAGAGAGAGAGAGAGAGAGAGAGAGAGAGAGAGAGAGAGAGAGAGACAGGGGGAGAGAAGCATATGACAAACAGATAGATAGACAAACAAGCAGAACAGATGATCATATAGCACAGACAAGCAAGATACCATACACACATACATACAAACATACACATGAACATACATAAAAGCATACATACACACATATAGCTACATACAAAAATACATAAAAGATACATACAAAAATACATGCATAAATAAACATATAAAAACGTACACATGCATAAATACATACATACATACTGTACAAACATATAGACATACACACCGGTAAACACACATACGGGCTTCATGCACATCTAAACAGCACACAAAAAGCTCAATAAACATTCAGACAGCAATCTCAGGACAGCTATAAATAATTAAGAAGTTTATGAGGCTATTTCAAAGCGCTATGTAAATTCCTATAACTGAGAGAGACGTAAATGTTAGATTGCTAGATGCACTGATTGCAGAGAGAGAGAGAGAGAGAGAAAGAGAGAGAGAGAGGTAAAACTACTACTCATAGTATTATGGTAATTTAAGACATAAAATCTGATAACAATTAGTATACACACACACACACACACACACACACACACACACACACACACACACACACACACACACACACACACACACACACACACACCATTTTCCTCCTTGCTAATCTTCCACGACCACCATTAATTGCCAATCACCCAATCACCTGCCTCCTAATTAGCCCCAATCACCACCTGATTCACTTGTCTGAGTATACTTACCTCTCTCTCTCTCTCTCTCTCTCTAAGTGAAACACAAGAATGTGAAAACAGAACACTTCACTTCGAAATTTTGTGGCCATATACTGAGACATTAAACACTTACATTTCCCTTGTGTGTGTGTGTGTGTGTGTGTGTGTGTGTGTGTGTGTGTGTGTGTGTGTGTGTGTGTGTGTGTGTGTGTGTGTGTGTGTGTGGAGGACAGGGAAAATGTCTGAATTAGGGCCTGCGAATAAGGAAAAATAAATCTCTGTTAACATGAATAGGGAAATTTCGTCAGTTATTAATAATCTGTTGTATATTATCATCATCGACAACAGCGACAACAACAACATCAACAACAACCTCATAACAACTACCACGAAAAACAACAATAATAACAACAACAACAACAACAACCTCATAACAACTACCACGAAAAACAACAATAATAACAACAACCTCATAACAACTACCACGAACAACAACAATAATAACAACAACAACAACAACCTCATAACAACTACCACGAACAACAACAACAACAACAAAAGGCCTATCATCAAGAACAGGGAAAAACTCTCACAACGTCGACAAGGAAATTTTCACGCTTTTCACTCGCCCCACAAGGAATCACCATCATCATTATCATTATCATCACAACCACCACCACCACCATCACCACTATCATCATCATCATCATCACAACCACGACCACCACCACCACCACCACCACAACCATCATCATCATCATCGTCATCATCATCATCATCATCATCATCACCACCAGCACCACCAACACCACCATCATCATCATCACTACCATCACCATCACAATCTTCATCATCACTACCATCAACATCATCATCACCATCATCAACACGAAGAACATGAACAGAGAACAACCATATCAATATCAAGAGCAAGGAAAACTTCTTACAATGCTGACAAGGATCTTCACGCTTTCAAAAGAGGAGGAGGAGGAGGAGGAGGAGGAGGAGGAGGAGCAGGAGCAGGAGGAGAAAGAAGATAAATGATGATGATGATGATGATGAAACTAACATTAGTAGTAGTAGTAAGAGAAGCAGCAGCAGCAGTAGTAGTAGTAGTTGTAGTAGTAGTAGTAGTAGTAGTAGTAGTAGTAGTAGTAGTAGTAATAATAATAATAATAATAATAATAATAATAATAATAATAATAATAGAACAACAATATGAACAATAAAAACCACAACTAACCACTCAAATTCAAAACCTTCTATTAAGTCTGAAAAAAAAAAAAAAGAAACCGGAAGGAAAAAGCAAGAAAAAGACAAAATTTAAGTTCTCAGACTGAAGATGTCAACCAGTCCTATTAAAACCACTAATATATCCTTTCCCCTCATTTACCTTTACCTGGCCGGGTGGTGGAAAGGTTAACTGCAGGTGTGTGATCATAATTAAGGCAGATATACGATAATTATCCAGGTGATTTGATGGCCGCTAACAACTCGACTCCAATTAAGCAGTCTTCATCGGTCATTGCTTTAGAAAGGCGAGTGTGTAATAACTAGCTAAATAAAAATATATAAAAACTTGTTTTAATTATACTAAAAAATATCCACCTTTATCCCCCCTCTGAGTATATACTGAGTATGAATTTTTAGACCAATTTTTGAGTTGTGAGTGAAATAGGCTAGCAAAAATGTGGGATGTATGAAGTGTGTGATGTATGTATGAAAATACATCACCTTAATCAGAGATAGAAACACCTGCTCCCATCTGCCTCTACCTCACCTGAGCAATATATATATATATATATATATATATATATATATATATATATATATATATATATATATATATATATTTATTTCATATAGATCAATTTTTTGGCAAAATTCTCGAAAATTAAGACAGAATTTTACTATCAAAGGTAATTTTCGACTGGCATGGACAGTAGAATTTATGAAGTGTCTAATAGCTGAATAAAAATATCTGGACTTAACCACACTTGGTAATAACTCCTCTCAGCATCTAAACTTAGGCAGGGAATATACTGTTGTGTTAGGATTTTCTAGGCATAATTCCCAGTATATATAATAAAGAGTTTGAGCATCATTCTAAAACTATGATTGAATTTGGATACTGAGGGTAATTTTTCCACAACGCTTGGAGAATGTAAGAGAGAGGTTATGGCATCTTGAGACAGGCTGGAAATCCCTTCTGAACGACATTCTTAGAGAGGGGCCAAGGTGTCTCTCGGGGCACTGTTTCTGGCGACAAGAGTTCAGAGGTTCCTTGCTCCTGTGGGCTGATCCCCTGCTACTATCTCAGGAACTCTTCAAGGAGCGTCTATCCCTTCAGTGCCTTCTGCAGAGATTAAAAAACCAACAGGGGACTACTTTGTTCTTGTAGCCCGTGCAGAGTCAAAACGGAAGGTGACAGTACGTACAAGTAGCAGGAGGGAGGGGATGGGGCAGGGACCTTATGAGCAGGTATGCAGGACGGGAATGTAAATGGGTGGAACGACCAATTTGTTCTGCTGGTCCCTGCTGTGTCAGCGCCTTTTATTCTCATCAGCAGATGAGCCCAAGCAGGAACCGGTGCTTTTAAGACACCTGCCCTCAAAATGCCTTGATCTGACTAACGGCAACCCCCTTCACGCTGAATGAGGCTTTGTATGTCAGATCTTCATGCTTCAGACAGGATTCACAGTACTTGTAATATTTCAACCTTGAATTTCCAGTCATCTCGAAATTTGTCTGTCGTGAATACATTGTGCCAATTCAGGGGGCTCAAAGGATGGACGTGTGCTATGAATGTGAGTCTGGAGATCATTACACTCTCAGGTAATTTGTTATGGAATTTTCGTGGTTATGCAGGCGACTCGAAAAGCATGTGCGTGCGTGAAGCCCTGACGAGGTTTTAATGACCGACTGGCTTGGCATCCCTCCTCCACCACTACCACCACCACCACCACCACCACTACTACCACCATCATCACCACCACTACCACCACCACCACCAACCACACCTTCATATGTAGCACTGTCAGGAATTCTTAAACGCTTCCCACGCTCTTTACTCTGAGATACCTATATGACCATCATCATCATCATCATCATCGTCATCATCATCATCACAGCAAGAATAAAACCAACAACAAGAATAACAACACTGAGAGCAACGGTACCAACATCCAAACACCACCACCACCACAAGAACAACAAGAACAATAACACAAGAACACATACCCACCTTGCAGAACACCGCCGAAACAAGTAAGACATCCCAAGACATCGACGTGAGATTTGACAGGCTTTCGATACGCTCCTCAGGTGTGTGTGTGTGTGTGTGTGTGTGTGTGTGTGTGTGTGTGTGTGTGTGTGTGTGTGTGTGTGTGTGTGAGGAGGATTTTATTCGCACGGGAAAATATGTTGTAGGAAAAAAGCTATATCCCAAGAGAGAGAGGGAGAGACAGACAGACAGACAGACAGACAGACATATATTTATTAGGCTCAGACTTTATACAAAGTATGGAGCACACCTCCCAATTTTAGTACACAATATAGTTTATCCTAGGGTTATCAATACAAATTACCTAAAAATATTAATTACAGACTTGACGAATAATGCTACTTCGCACTGTATGACATAGCTATTACTTTGAAATAATTGTGCTAACTTACATCTACTGGGATTATTTCTGTAATACAGTGATATATACCTAAGCCTCAATGCTGTGATGTCTTCATTAGTACACTCAAATAATACATGATACTCGTCTCCAAGGATATTATCATTACATTATTGCTGAACCTTTCTTCTCTAGTAGTTCTGTTAAACCTACCTGTTACAATGGGTAATCTGTGATTATTAGTTCTGAATTTACATAGGTTAATCCTGTGCTGTTTTGATAATTTTACATGATAACTTTCGAAGACAAATCTATCTTTATGAGAAGCATACAAGCTACATGATGATTTACTATTCAATACTGACTGCCATTCAGTGATCCACTGGTCCTTAACCTTTCTCTCAAAAGCAAGTTTCAACCATAAACGGTTATTAACTTCTTAGCCCAACCATATGCCTGACATACCTGAATATATTCAACAAAGTTTTTATATAGTTCAACCACTGTGATTTGAAACTGTTTTCATTATACAATATGTAAAGACACTGATACATTACAAAACAAAGTTTATCTTGGTTACCAGTAATTACTCTTGACCAATAATTCAACATTCTATTTTTAACATGCTTACTGATAGGATATTTACTCAACTCCCCATATATCATGGCATTGCATGTGGTTTTACGAACATTAAGTATATGTTTCAGGAATGTAATATGTACCTTCTCTATATCCTTAATACATATGTATCTCCAAACCTCACAGCCATATCTAATGATCGGTAATACCATCGAATCAAACAATTCTTGCTGCAAGTCAATAGGCAAATCAAATTTACGACACTTTGCAATCAAACTGTACATTGCTCTCCTACCCTGCAGCACCAGTTGTTCCTGGCATGTTTTAAAACTTCCATTATAATTCATGATAACACTCAAATATTTATATTCCTCAACAATTTCAATCTTTTCTCCTTTAAATTGAAAGTTATAATCCTCTGTTTCACATTTTGTCTTGCTAAATATAGTAATCTTTGTCTTTTTACAATTGATATCTAACTTCCATGTGTCACAATACATTTCCATAGCTTTAAGTGCATTGCAAATACCTACTTCACTCTCAGCTAATATAATAGTATCATCCGCATACATCAAGACGAGAACTTTAAGCATATTATCTACCCATTCGTCATCATTATTAATTTAATTACAGCTATGTTTTAACAGGTATTCTTCAGTATCATTCACATACAAAGAGAAAAGAAGTGGTGACAGATTTTCTCCCTGTCTAACACCAGTATAACTTACAAAATAGTCAGAGACCTCTTGATTAACTGAAACACAAGATTTTATATTGCTGTACATATTCCTTATTACTCTAATAATTTTACCATTAATTCCTATCTTCAGTAGTTTCTACCTGAGGCCACCTCTCCACACAAGGTCGAAAGCTTTTCTGTAATCAACATACAGGCAATACCATTTTTTCTTCTTGTGCTGAAAGAGATCAATTAAATTTTTTAATACAAAGACATGATCAGTAGTAGAATATCCCCCCCTAAATCCTGCTTGCATATCCTTAATGACAGAATTATCACCACAAAATTTGGTTAACCGTACATTGAGTATTGCTATAAACAATTTTCCTACACAACTTAGAGTTATACCTCTATAATTATTTACATCATCTACTTCTACGTTCTTATAGAAAGGAACGATTACTCCTATCAGCCATTCCTCTGGGATATTTCCTGTCTCTAGAACCTTATTAAAGAGTTTTACATATAAGGGGCATAATAGATGTTTAGTATTTTTTATATATTCATTGACAATATTATCAGTACCAGCAGCCTTGTTATTCTCAAGTTTCAGTATACACTTGTACACCTCATCCTCTGTAACCTCTTTATTTAACACATTGTCGTCTTCAATGTCAGTATCAATGTCTGTATTGCTAAGAGAATCTTCAGGGTTACCCTCTTGTGGTGGTCTCTTAAAATGATTCATAAATTCTGAAATTAGTGTGGGTCTTAAAATGATTCATAAGTTCTGAAATTAGTGTCGGTATATCAGATTTTTCTGTGTTCCCTGTAAAATCTGCCAATATAATCTAGGGTCTTTGGTCTTAGCATTTCGTAACTTTACAGTTTTATTACATTTTTCTTTCCTTTTGATTCGCTTCAATTTTTGCTTATATTTCTTACTTTTTATCATGTCATTATAACTATTCAGAGTTTTTTCTATATTATTCTTATGTTTTGCCTTATGATATTCTTTCCTGTTTAAATAACATTGTTTATCATAACCAGACATAGTACTATTATTACTTTTCTTTATAAATGCCTTACCCTTCTGTGAAAATATTTTCAAAGCTGGTTCAATAAGAATTTTCCTTAAATCATCATTTACATCCGAAACGACTTAAAATTAGCATTTTCGAGTACCCGAGCCACAAAATCATGGTTTATACTGTTAACATAGTCAGCAGAGAGAGAGAGAGAGAGAGAGAGAGAGAGAGAGAGAGGTGCTGTATGTCCAGGTCCGTGCGTGTGTGTGTGTGTGTGTGTGTGTGTGTGTGTGTGTGTGTGTGTGTGTGTGTGTGTGTGTATTCAGAGAGAGAATCATCTCGTTTTATGGCTAAAATTACCATAATAATATAATAAGTAGTAGAGGCAGTTTTTACCTCTCTCTCTCCCTCTCTCTCTCTCTCTCTCTCTCTCTCTCTCTCTCTCTCTCTCTCTCTCTCTTCCTTGGTTTCACCTCTTCTTTCCCCATCTCTCTCTCTCTCTCTCTTCCCCCATTTTTTTTTTCTGCCCACACCTGCGAAAAATACACCTGAAACGAAATGCAAAGTAAAACGCACACTTCATTATGGGATTCGAGGCCGTATATAAACAAGAGATAATGACCAGCGCCTTTTCATTTCGTTAACAGTCCATTTAAATTCCTCTTTTTTTTTTTTTTTTACTTGAGAATCGAAAAAAATAAATATAGGCATAAGACGCTGCGAATAATCTTAAGAACGACAATAACATCTTAAGAACAGAGAACAAGAATATCATTTTTCTTAACAATGGATCCCAGTGGCTCAGTGGAAGGGTGTTGGTCTTCTGAACTGCCTGTCAATCTAACGCATCGCTTACGCTAAACAATAACTTAAGAACAAAATAACAAAATAGTAAGAACTTTGTTACCCCAAAAATAGCAACATAAATAAATAAATAAAAAACATGAGAGAACTTTTTTCTACAGTTTGATATGGTGTTCACAAGATTTAAAAAAAAAAACAAGAAAATAACAATAAGAACAGAACGGGAAGAGAGAGAGAGAGAGAGAGAGAGAGAGAGAGAGAGAGAGAGAGAGAGAGAGGTAAGTATATTCTCCGCAACAAGGAGAGGGCCTATAAAAGGTACCGGAGCCAACCCACCTCTGAATCACATCTTTTTTATGTTGCTGCCCGGAATCGTGCTACGTCTGTTCTTTGCTCTGCTAAAAATAATTTCATCCGTACAAAATGCACTCAGCCTTCTAACTCGAACTCTTCCCGCTCCTTCTGGCACCTTGCCAAAAACCTTTCTAACAACTTTACCTCATCATCCTTCCCTCCTCTTTTCTACTCTGATGGCTCTGTAGCTATTTCTTCTACTGATAAAGCAGATCTCTTCGCTTAGACTTTCTCCTCCAATTCCACCTTAGACGATTCCGGTGCTGTTCCTCCATCACTTCCCCCTCTGACTTCCTCATGGTTAACAGTAAAATTTCTTCAGCTGATGTATTTTCTGCCATTGCTGGCCTCAGTACTAATAAGGCATATGGGCCTGATGGAGTCCCTTCTGTTGTTCTCAAGAACTGTGCTTCTGTGTTTACACCCTGCCTAGGCAAACTCTTTCGCCTTTCTGTCAACTTGTACCTTTCCTTCTTGCTGGAAGTTTGCTCTCATTCAGCCAGTCCCAAAGAAGAGTGACCATTCCCTCTAACTATCGTCCAATTGCTTTAACGTCCTGTATCTCAAAAGTTTTTGAGTCTATTCTTAACAGAAAATTTTTAAAGCATCTTTCTTATCACAATCTTCTTTCTGATCGTCAGTATGGGTTCCGTCAGGGACGCTCCACAGGCGATCTTCTCATCTACCTTTCAGACTCCTGGTCATCCTCCTTTCGGGACTTTGGCGAAAGCTTTGCCATTGCACTTGACATCTCAAAGGCTTTCGATCGAGTTTGGCATAAATCTTTAATTTCCAAACTGCCCTCTTACGGTTTCTATCCTTCATTCTGTGCCCTCATCTCTAGCTTCCTTTCTGGTCGTTCTATAGCCGCTGGTGTAGACGGCTATCGTTCTTCTCCTAGATCTATTAACAGTGGTGTTCCTCAGGGCTCTGTCCTATCACCAACTCTCTTCCTTTTATTCATCAATGACCTTCTAAGCTGTACATCTAACCCTATCCATTCATACGCTGATGACTCCACCCTTCACCTTTCCATTCGATTCCCACAACGTCCATCTCAGCAGTTACTTCAACAGGCAAGGGATGAGGCTATGGCACACCTAATGTCTGACTTGGTTCGTATCTCTGACTGGGGTAAAAATAATCTGGTTGTTTTTAATGCATCAAAGACTCAGTTTTTGCACCTATCAACCCGACAAAATCTTCAACAGGTATACCCACTTATGTTTAATAATACTCAACTTAATCCTGCATCATCGTTGAACATGCTTGGGGTTTCATTTGCTCGGGACTTGTCTTGGAAAGATCATATTACATCTCTTGTAAAATCTGCTTCCAAGAGATTGGGTGTGCTAAGCCGACTCCGTTCCTTCTTTACCCCTGCACAATTGTTGACTCTATACAGGGGTTTTATCCGCCCCTGTGTGGAGTACAACTCTCATGTGTGGGGAGGCTCCCCACATACAGCTCTTCTCAATAGGGTGGAGTCAAAGGCTTTTCGTCTCATTAACTCTCCCCCTCTTACTGACTCCCTTCAACCTCTGTCTCTTCGCCGCAGTGTTGCATCTTTATCTCTTTTCTATCGCTACTTCAATGATCACTGTTCCTCTGAACTGTCTGCATGCATTCCTCCACTTCTACGACGGGCGCGTAGCACCCGTCTAGCAGCAAACTCTCACCCCTTTTCTGTCCAACTCTCTAATCCAAGAGTTAACCGTTACTCCCAGTCCTTCATTTATGCAACAGGTCAACTCTGGAACTGTCTCCCTCTGTCTGTATTTCCTGCTTCCTATGATCTCCAGTCTTTCAAACGCAGTGTGTCCAGGCATCCCGAAATGAATGGATCTTGAATTTGGCTCTCTCTTGTATCTTGTTTTTCTCTTGGAAGGAACAGTTTTGCGGGCTCATGGCCTTTGGTTCCTTCTTCCTCACAAAAAAAAAAAAAGTGGATCAAGTGGTGTTTGGGGCTAATTAGGAGGCAAGTGTTTGGGTGATTGGCAATTAATGAAGGTCGTGGGAGATTAGCAATGAGGAAAATGGTGTGTGTGTGTGTGTGTGTGTGTGTGTGTGTGTGTGTGTGTGTGTGTGTGTGTGTGTGTGTGTGTGTGGAGATGGGGTCATTGTTGATAAAGGCGAGCGTAATATTGACTTTACCCCGATGATCATCCTTAAGACCAGATTTTTATACTCTCTCTCTCTCTCTCTCTCTCTCTCTCTCTCTCTCTCTCTCTCTCTCACACACACACACACACACACACACACACACACACACACACACACACAGAAAAATACACAAAGAGAAACCTTACCTACCTATCTACCTACCTACTGAGATACATACATACTCGTATATACAAATACATACTTCCATGCCTTCCCACAGAGAGAGAGAGAGAGAGAGAGAGAGTCAGTCAAAAGTAGCCTAAATATAACAAGCAATAGCTTTTGTGAGACCAAGGCAAAAAAAAAAAAAGTATAATAACTAAAAATCAAAAGGAAAAAATACAGGGTAAATGAGCGGCCAATGACCCTAGTGGCATTACATAACCAAAAAAAAAAAAGACAATGGACACATAAACACACCGCACTCGCCTCTCAGGGATTCAAACCAAAGGGGAAGTAATCGTAGTGTTATGCTAAGGTCTCCCCTTATTTGGGCTCCGTCTCTCTTTTTCTCTCTCTTTCTCTCTTTCTCCATCCGCTATTTGCCTTCTGCTTCACAAACAGGTAATTATTTTTCTTTTACCTCGTTTTCTGTTATTTTTTCACGGGCAGACTCCCTCAAATTTGACCCCTGTTATTTTTTCAGATTTTTCGAATTCTTATGCTTTCGCCGTGAGAGAGAGAGAGAGAGAGAGAGAGAGAGAGAGCGTTATCTTAATTAATCGTTAGATATTCGTGGCCTTAATTGACTGGTGACTGTGTGTGTGTGTGTGTGTGTGTGTGTGTGTGTGTGTGTGTGTGTGTGTGTGTGTGTGTGTGCTAATCTCGAGCAATATGTAACAGACAGATAAATAGATAGACGGATAGATAGATAGATAGATAGATAGACAGATAGATCGAAAGACAGATAGAAAGACAGATGGTCAGATAGACAGACAGAGAGACAGACCCAGAGAGGCAGATGGCAGTGGCGGTGGTGTGGAGTGAGGGGATAGTGGATCTAGAGATGGAGAGAGAGAAGTGGAGAGTGGAGAAGGTGGATCAGGCTAGCTCCACAATATTTCCGTCAGTGAAGGAAGCTCCCTAACACCTCCTCCTTAGCGATTTACTTTTAGATTTATTTTCTGTGCGTAATATTTAAGCAAAGTGTGGATGTGTTACACAGAGGAAGGCAGTAAGGTGTAATAAGCAAAATAAATCGCTTAGGAAAAGGTGCTAGGGATTTTCCTTAATCGACTAGAATAACCGGGCTAAGAGTTGGAGGGGGAGGGGGAGGGGGAGGGGGGAGGGGGACGGAGAGGGGTCATTTCCAAGTCTTAGGCACATGTGGGATGGGGAGGGGAGGGGGAGAGTGGGGGATATGTGTATGGGAGGGGAAGGGGAAGTGTGGGAGAGAAGAGGGTGATGGAAGGAGGGGAAGGGGCTGTGAGAGGAAGGGGTAGAGTAGCGGAAGGGGGAGGGAGTGTCAGAAGGAGAGCAAAGGAAGAAGTAGTGGAAGAGGAGGGAGTACTGGGGAGATGGAGGTTTGTGGGAGGAAAGGGGAGAGAAAGAGGGTTGGGGAAGGGGGAGAAGAGGGTAGAGGAAGCTTTGGAGGAAGGAAGGGGGGTGGAGAGGGGAAAGGGGAGGTTGGAGGAAGGGGGAGAGGAAAAGGAGTGAAAGGGAGAGGAAAGCAAGAGAAAGGTGGGGACGTGGGGGGGGGAGGGGAAGTGGAAATGAGGGAGAGGGTGTGGAGGAATGGAAGGAAGGAGAGGGATGGTAGGAAGGAGGGAGGGGGATGCATAGGAAGGGAGGAAGAAAGGGAGGGAATAATGTGAGCAAGGTGGGAAGTTACTCAATTAAAACAGGTAAAGGCCCAGCGATTGTGTAGGGTCAGATAAGTGTGTGTGTGTGTGTGTGTGTGTGTGTGTGTGTGTGTGTGTGTGTGTGTGTGTGTGTGTGTGTGTGTGTGTGTGTGTGTGTGTGTGTGTGTGTGTGTGTGTGTGTGTGTGTGTGTGTGTGTGTGTGTGCACTGTTTCTTTACCTGCCAATTTCCCCTGCCTTACCCACTCTGCCTCAACATTTTCACCCTGCCTCACCCAGTTCACCCTGTCTTCCCTGTTCATTACCATGCTACATCCCCCTGCCTCACCCATAACCTCTGCCTCACCTGCCACACCCCAACCTCCAGCCTGCCTCTTCCTGCCTCACTCCTAAACACGGCGTAACATGCCTCACTTTGCCTCTCTCCTTGTTACTCCGCGCCCTGCCTCTCCTCATCCAAATTCTTCTTGCCTCCCCTTTACGTCTACCCTGTCTCTCTCTACCACTACCTCTACCTCTCCCTGCCTCTCTTTATCTTTCCCTGCCTCACCCTTTACCTCTCTCTCTCTCTGCCTCAAACCTGCCTGACTCATAGCAACTCTCTCCTTTCCTTTCCTTCCCTCTTAAAATCCTTAATCGATTTTTCCTCAACGTAACCTCTCCTCTGCTCGTCTCCCCTGCCTCACCCTCTGCCTCACTCTCTACCTTATCCCTGCCGCACCCTCTACCTCTCCCCTGCCTTAACCCTATCTAACTTCTTCTCATCCTCTTCCTTACCCCTGCCTCACCCCTAAACTCTGCCTCACCCTCTTGTTTTACCCTCTACCTCACCCTGCCTCACCCAGCCCTGCTAACCCCTGTCTAACCACAGCCTCACGCTCGCCAAACACGCCCTCCAGCCCCGGCCGTCCTCACACACTCACGAGAACAAGCGGCGGGGAACACACACGCAGAACAAACACTCCCTGGCCAGCCCTCGGAAAAGACCTGTTATTTGTTCTAAACATTTATACTTGCCGGGTATAACTGTGCCGAAGGGATGTGGGTCTAGGTGTGGGTGGGTGTAGGTGGGTGTAGCTGGGTGTGGGTGGGTGTAGCTGGGTGTGGGTAGGTGGGATGTGTGTGTGTGTGTGTGTGTGTGTGTGTGTGTGTGTATGAACAGGTGTGGGTGAGGGTAAGTTGTCATTGTGGGTGAAGGTAAAGGTAGTGGTTGGAGGAAGCAAGATAGGGATTTAATAAGAGCCGGAGATTACTGAATAGATGTGGGTGGGGTGTGGGTGTGGATAGAGGAGGAAGGGGATTGGTGTGGGTGGCAGGAGAGAGAATATAAGTGGGTGGGGTGCGGATGTGGACGGGAGAAAAATGGGCGGCCTGTGGGTGTGGGTGTGAATGTGGGTGTGGATTTGAGTTATAATAATTGTAAGTCTGGGTGGAAAGAGGGTGGGTGTGGGTGTGGGTGGCAAGGAGAGAGAGGTGGGTGAAATGGAGGTGATGGAGGTGGACTGAGTAAGAAAAAATATATATAAAAACGTGATGAGTAAGTTCTTTCTAGAAGTGTGATACGTACTTGAGTGACGCCCATGTCGAGACTGTGCATACTATTAGCCTACATACTGTATATAAATATGTGTGTGTGTGTGGGTGGGTGGGTGGGTGTGAAAGATGAAAGATATGGGGGTGTTTTAACTCTGAGCTATGGGATTTACACACACACATACACACTCACACACACACACACACACACACACACACACACACACACACACACACACACACACACACACACACACACACACACACACGTCAATCAAAGCCTCGGATTATGTCTACTTGGGCGGGCAGGACGAGAGGGACCCAACAATTTTTAACACGCCTCTCAGACAGTAAAATGATTAGGATTGGAACCAGGGGAGGAGAAGAGGAGGTGGAAGATGAGGTAAGAAGAAGACAAGGAGGAGGAGGAGGAGGAAGACAGGGAGGAGGAGTACAGGAATATTGGTAAGATGGACTGGAGCAAATTGTTGTTTTGGGGATGCAAGACCTGGAATTTGAATGAATGGTGTTTGGAAGGCTGGATGATTGGTGTGTGTGTCGTGGGGGTGGGATGGTGTTTGAGAGGGTAAGGTGAGGAAGAGAGTGAGGGGAATCAGGGTAATACTGACTCTCTGATGGGTGATGGAGAGAAGTGTTGTTTTAGAGAGGAGGGACCTGGTTTTTGAGTGAAAGGTGGGTAATGTAAGAAGGTGAGACTGCATGAATGATTATACAGGAAAGGGGATGGGATGAGGGTGGAAATGGAGACTCTGAACACAAGGACACGTAATGGATTTTTGAACAAAGCGTGAGGTGAAGAGGTGGGTGAAAATGTCGTTGTTTCAGAGAGATGTACCAGATGAGTGGATGGTTACTGGATGGGTTGAGTGAGACAGAGTGGGAGATAATGATGCTGTTCCAGAGAGGTGTACCAGATGAGTGGATGGTTACTAGATGTGTTGAGTGAGAGAGAGTGGGAGAAAATGTTGCTGTTTCAGAGAGGTGTGCCAGATGAGTAGGTGGTTACTAGATGTGTTAAGTTAGAGAGAGTGGGAGAAAGATGGTGTTTTTTTCAGAGAGGTTTATAAGATGAGTGGATGGTTACTGATGGACTGAGTGGGATGGAGTGGAAGAAAATTGTGTGTGTGTGTGTGTGTGTGTGTGTGTGTGTGTGTGTGTGTGTGTGTGTGTGTGTGTGTGTGTGTGCATTATCCCTTTGTGTTCCTGTGTGTACAATGAGTGTGTCGGAAGTGGAAGGTGTAAATAACGAGTGAGTGGGTGCAAATAACGAGTGGGTGAGTGCAAATAACGAACAGGTGGAGGATAAGGAAGGATATAGAGACCAAGGGGGGTACGGGGTGTGGGGGGATGGGGGTGGGGATGAGGGGGTCGGCAGGAAAAAGGAAGTTTGATGAGATTGGCTTTGGTGTGTGAGAGAGACTTAGTGTTTTGATAAGACGTGTGAGATGGGTTGGGAAAGACTTGTGATTCTTCTTTCTTTTTCGTTCGTCTCTCTCTCTCTCTCTCTCTCTCTCTCTCTCATGGGGTCAACCATTTCCTCATTAGGTTATTCACCATACCAAGCATCTCAGAAGACGACAGACTCAAACCTTCAAATTTTCTCTTTTTTTTTCTTAATCAATTTTCTTTTCCCAATTTCTTTTTAATTACCCTCTTTTTCAAATTTTTCTTCTCGTCTTGTATCAGTTTTCTTTTTCCTTCTTTATATATCCCATTTTCTTCATTTTTTTTCTTCAATTTTCTTCTTTTTTACTCTTCTGAAAATTCTGTTTTCGTGTTTTTCAATAGTCTATATATTTTTTTCGGAATTTTGTGCATCCTTATGGACTAATGGTGTGTGTGTGTGTGTGTGTGTGTGTGTGTGTGTGTGTGTGTGTGAGAGAGAGAGAGAGAGAGAGAGAGAGAGAGAGAGAGAGTACAACAGGTAATGGGATGAACGGAGAGGAATACAAGAAGGTACACACACACACACACACACACACACACACACACACACACACACACACACACACACACACACACAAAGTGGTGAAGTCAGCAACAAGCAAAGACTGGTTCGCCCTCAGCCCCCCGACCAATACCACCACGGAACAACCACACCAACCACACTACCACACCACAGCACTCATTTCAGACTGATGCCTACCCTACCTTACTCTCCTACCACAACTACCACAATTACCACTACTACAGTTATCATTATTACCACCACAAATACCATCTCGGCACCGCACCATACCACACCACATTACACCACACCACACCACATCACACCACACCAGAATATATCACATCACACCACACCACACACCACATCACACCCCACCACAGCATACATCACACCACACCACACCACACCACACCACACCACGCCACTCTTAGAAAAACATAAAAATCTCCTTAGTTTCATTAAAATTTCTTCGAGAGAGAGAGAGAGAGATTGACACATCCCATCACAAAAAATCATAAATAAGTCCAGTCAAGAGGAAAAAAAAACAGGTAATAATACAGACAGGTGATAAAAAATAAATAAATAAATAAATAAAGCACGATACACAGTGCCAAAAAAAAAAGATCCAAAAATTACCACTAGAGTACCATCTGTAATAATAATAATAATGATAATTATAATAATAATAATAATAATAATAATCACCATCAACATCATCATAATCATAATTATAATCATCATCATCATCATCATCATCATAATAATAATAATAATAATAATAATAATAACCATCATCATCATCATCATCATCATCATAATAATAAGGTAATAATAATAAAAATAAAAATCTTAACTTTTCTGGTGCCAATTAAACTGAAAGGCAAGAAAAAAATATAGGCTATATAAAACATGACGTCATAGTACAGAAGAAAATCGCCAAAAATAAAACAGGTCTCAAATTATTTTGCTTTTTGTCCGTTCTTTTATTTTCGTTTTTTTTTTTTTCAGGTACATTGACTGGCCATGAAGGAAGATGAAGTTGCTTTCAGACCACACACGGTACCAGGCAATTACTCTCTCTCTCTCTCTCTCCCTCTCTCTCTCTCTCTCTCTCAAGCAATAGATATACACTTATAAACAGTCAGATACAAATACAGACAGGCCAATAAATACTGTGGATAGATAGATAAATACAGCATGATAGACTGAGTAGATAAATGGACTGACTGGCTGACTGATATATGGGATGACAGACAGACAGATAATGGCAGATAGATAATAGTACTAGCAAGGATTGATTAATAGATAGATAGACAGGGACAGACTTAAAGACAGGCTGACAGACAGACACACACACATAGATTTAGACTGACAGACAGACTAGGATGAAAATACAGAAAAATATACAAACAAAACACACACACACACACACACACACACACACAGACACAGACACACACACACACACACACACACACACACACACACACACACACACACACACACACACACACACACACACACACACACACACACACACACACACACACACACACACACACACACACACACACACACACACACATGCGCGTCCGTGCTTGCAAAACACGAAGCCGTCAGCCTGAAGCAAGGAGTATAGCGGTAGTCGGTCAATCTTCTAAGTCCAGTTCCTGACCTAGAATGCCTGTCTATCTATCTATCTATCTATGTCTGTCTGTCTAGATGCTTACCTACTCCTCTATCCATCATCTGTTTGTGAGACTATCTCTACATATCCTACTCCTCTACCTATCTATCTATCTGTCTTTCTGTCTATCTACCACCAGCTGTTTGTCTATCTATTTAACTGACTATCTTTTATCAATCAGTTTGTCTATATTTCAGTGCAAATACTTGTTTTTCTCTACGAGTCCTCGCCTGTCCATCCATCCATCCATCTATCTACGTCAATCAATCTATCCCTCGGTCTTTAGCTGTATACTTATGCACTTATCTACTTATCTCTAACTATAAATCTATCTATCGCTGTTTTTATCCATCCTTATGCAATATATCTCCCTGGCACTCAATCAGTCTGTCTATCTATTTATCTACCTATCAAACTAGACATGGAAGAGAAGGGAAGGACACTATCTAATCTGAATATTTATCATAGGTTTATGGCTAGAGGAGGAGAAGGAGGAGGAGGAGGAGGAAGGAAAAGAAAAAAATAATAATAATATTAATAATAATAATAATAAATCTAGTAAGTCTCAGGGAACGGGCTGCCTAATCTATGCCCAAAGTATGATACACAAAAATGAAAACTCTCTCCCACCACAATCCCAACCACCACAACCACAAACAACCACTCACCAACACAACTACCTTAATAAAACAAGCCAATTAGAGCAACAAATTACCTGGGATATAATGTGACCTAATTACTAACAGGTCTAACCACACCTGCCACACTACAACCACCACTACTACCAGCATCGTGATATCTACCTACAGCTACCACTACCACCACTACTACCAGCATCGTGATATCTACCTACAGCTACCACTACCACCACTACTACCAGCATCGTGATATCTACCTACAGCTACCACTACCACCACTACTACCAGCATCGTGATATCTACCTACAGCTACCACTACCACCACTACTACCAGCATCGTGATATCTACCTACAGCTACCACTACCACCACTACTACCAGCATCGTGATATCTACCTACAGCTACCACTACCACCACTACTACCAGCATCGTGATATCTACCTACAGCTACCACTACCACCACTACTACCAGCATCATGATATCTACCTACAGCTACCACTACAACCACTACGTAAGCAATGACACCCAACCACTACCACTACTACTACTACTACTACTACTACGACTACTTTGGTTCTATTTCTAAAAGCCATAACCACAACTACCCTACCAACTCCTACCATAAATTCTGACCTTAACCACAACTACCACCACCACCACCACAACTACCACAACTACCCCATCCTCTCGGGCCAAACAAAACGTTACATGAGACAGATGACAGAACTTATAACACCCTCTCACGCACGCACGCACGCACTCTATTAGGTGTGCGTGAGAGAGAGAGAGAGAGAGAGAGAGAGAGAGAGAGAGAGAGAGAGAGAGAGAGAGAGAGAGAGAGAGAGAGAATGTTATGATCAAAATGTTTATATCTTCGTGTGTGTGTGTGTGTGTGGTGTGTGTGTGTGTGTGTGTGTGTGTGTGTACTGTACTTGCGTGCTGGATTCGTTAATGTGTGTGTGTGTGTGTGTGTGTACTGTACTTGCGTGCTGGATTCGTTAATGTGTGTGTGTGTGTGTGTGTGTACAGGAGCCAGGTCAGGACGGCGGGGGGTGATGGTATCCGGTTCAAGAGGGTGAGGGGAAAGGGGAGGGAGGGGAGGGGAAGGGGAGCAGAGGGGAAATATACTAATGGAATGGAGATAAAAGAAGAAAAGAGAGGGAGTAGCAGGGAAGGAGGGAAGAGGCAGAGAAGAAAGGGGAGAATGAGGAAAGGGGCAGGGAGAGGAACGGGAAGGAGAGAGAGGGGAGGGGAGGGGAAACGGAAGGGAAAATAAAGGTGTAAAGAGGAATGATGGAAAGGAAGGAAAGAGCAAGAGTGAGAGCACGGAGGAAGGAGGGGAAGAGAGAAGGGGGAAAGGAGAGATGTGAGAGGAGGGGAGGAAGGAAAGGAGAAGAGAGGAATGGGAGTGAGAGGAGGAAGGGAAGGGTAGGGGAAAGAAAACAAGGAAAAAACGGAGGGGAGGGGGAAAGAGAATAAGAGAGAGAGGTGGATGAAGCAGCAGGAGAGGGAAGGGAAAAGAAAGGGAGTAATGGGGACGGGGAGGGGAGGGAGAGGGAGAAGGGGAAGGCAAGGGGAATTTATATAAACATAGTAATGAAGTAAGGCGAGATGGGGAATGGGAGGAGAGGGGGAAGGGGAGAGGAGAAAAATATTAAGGCACGGAGATGGAATGAAAGAGAGGGGAGACGAAGGGGGGGAGGGGGAGGGGGAGGGGGAAGGGGAATGGGAGGGGGAGGGAAGAAGATGGCAGGCGATTAAAAAAAATAAAAATAAGGAATGGTGAGAGAATGGAGAGAAAGGGAAGAAGGAATAGAGGGGAAAGGAGGGGGAGGAGTAAGAGAAATGTATGGAAGTCGGAAGGAAAGAAGCGGAATGGGGAAGGAAGAGAGGAAGTAGAAAAGAAGTGTCGAGGGAGGCTAAGGTAGGGAGGGAAGGAAGGAAGGAAGGGCGGAAAGAAGAAAGGATGGAGGAAGGATGGAAGAAAAAGGAAATAATTAAAGGAACAAAGAAAAGAGGGAGCGAGAAAACAAAGGATGGAAATGAAGAAAAGTGGAATTATAATGAAAGAAAGAAGTCGTTTAACATGTCATTATATTCTTTCAAATACAAAAATATTAAAGACATTAACCTGACTGATGATGATGATAAAATGGTAATAATAATAATAATAATAATAATAAGAAGAAGAAGAAGAAGAAGAAGAAGCATTATAGTATTAATATTACTTGCTGCAGTACAAAATACAACAACTAATAATAATAATAATAATAATAATAATAATAATGACGGCGTGGTTTGTGTTGTACTGAGACAACGTGGAGGGGAGGAGGAAGAGGAGGAGGGGGAGGAGGAAGAAAAGGTGAAAACAAAGAAGAGAATGGTAGGGATAGAAAGGTGAGGGAGGAGAAGAGAGAAGGGGAAGAAAAGGAGGAAGGAGGTGGTGAGGGAAACCGGGGAGAGGGGGAAGGGGGAGAGAAACATGCTGAGACAGAAGGTAGGGGAGGGAGGAGGAGAAGGAGGCGTTTAAATGCCGAATCGTAAACACCGATAAAACAAACAGAAACCACATAAATCAACACAAACATAAATAAACAATCAAATGACCATAAAAACAATACATCTAAATCACAAACAATCTCAAAACAACACAATTTCTTTCACCTGCAAACAATTGAATTACTCTTTCCTGAGGCCGCCATGACTCCTGCCACCTCCACAATCAGCACTCCCTATTTTGAACCGCGACACCGTTAATTTTGCACTTAATTCCTACTTTCAAGCGTTCTCCGTATTTTTTGCGTCAACTACTTTCACTCACAATTGTGTAGACAGTTTCTGGAGCCGTCAACAGCAGGGTAGTAGTTGTTTTCAAGAGGAATTAATCAGATAAATCACTCGAACAACCCCAACCTCTGAAGTCCTGATGTGCACTGACAGCCCAACGGGAGTGCCGGATGTTGACAGGGATAAGGATAATATGATGGGGGCTCCTGATGTGACAACACTTTTTCACTTCTTGATAAATTGGTCCTTTACAAACTTATTTATTATATTTGGCTGTGTTTGCTACACTGAGAACATATATTAGCATACGATTCATTTATTCAGGTCAGTATAGCCTATCGAAAATGCCGTAAAATATATTAAAAATGGGTTTGACTAAGTACGTGCGCATGTTCCAATGCCTTTTTTTTTTTTTTTTTCTTGTGTTAAATGCCTTACAATTTACTCATGGGTGCAACTTAAAGGATCCAGTCAATGAATCAGGATGTTTAAATTTGAGTACGTTGTTTATATTTATCATTATTGTTACTACTGACGACTTTAGTGAGATTAAGAAGCACAAATTATACTTTCTTGTTACTGTTACTTGGCGGATGAAAATGGCCACCTCCGTTTTGAAAGCTGAGTTGCAACACGACCTTAATATTAGAATCAGGTGCTAGTCACGGAAAAGTGCCATGGAGAGGATGTAGAGCTACGTGGAAGGCTGTAGCTACGCGAAATAAACAACAAAGAGACGAAAAATTCGGGAAGTAGCGATGTCTCTCCTCACCAGCAAAGATTTTTCTGGAAACGAAGAGAAAAAAATCCAGAAAAAACATTAATATTCCTGCAAGAAAATCCAAGAAAGTGCTCACCCTCCGGTCAGAATTACTTAACTGTATGCAAACCTTCCCAAAGTATATGCAAACTGCCCCGTACTATGTGCAAACCGTCTCAAATTATTGAAAATTCGTTGTTTTGCGGCTTTTTAGAACACGTAATTGTCTCTCAAGTTTGAATTTTTAGGAGACAAAAACCGGTGTTCACGTCACATTAACACTTCCTTCTCATCGACTTATTATTGGAGATCGCACGTTATTATTGACTTAGATGTTATTTATGCAATCTAGGCCAAATTTTAGACCCATGCATGGAAATATTAAGGCACGATAGTCAAAATAAATCGCTAAGGAGGAGATGAAACGCAGCCTCATTTGCAAACCAAAATTCGACTCCAGGGTGAAAATTAACAACGATATATGTTGAAAACCCAACATTTACCGTAATTTCCCAGAAGATTACGTTCACTTTATATCCTTTTCAGTCTTCAGAGATGTACAAAGAATGACTAGCCGTAGAAGAGGATTTTAAGGTTCTGTATGTGGATAAATCGCCATGAAAACGATGTTCAGTTGGCAGCCTAACAAACATAAAATAACAAATCCTTCATAATTCTCATAACCTAACGATATTCTAGTAAAGTATTTAGAAATGCGAAGCAACCAAAATAAGTCTCTCAGAGTATGGCGTTAAGATTACAACAAAAAAAAGTAAATAAATAATAATAATAAATAAACAAATCGCTCAGTGAACAACGCTAAGAGAACAGCCTTAAAAAAAAAGGTAGACTTCTAATACTTACTTTGATTTCCTTACCTTCGTTCATTTCAAAATCTATACTCTTTTCCCCTTCACTTGACTCAGAGTTTCTCGTCCTTCTGCAGCTTATTTCACGTAGCTCAGTGACAGAATTAAACAAGAATACCATTCCACAGCACTTCTTCGTGACTATCCTCTTCTTAATCTGCCATTCCACATCCTTTCCATAGCACTTCTTCGTGACTATCCTCTTCTTAATCTGCCATTCCACATCCTTTCCATAGCACTTCTTCGTGACTATCCCCTTCTTAATCTACCATTCCACATCCCTTCCACAGCACTTCTTCGTGACTATCCTCTTCTTAATCTACCATTCCACATCCTTTCCATGGCACTTCTTCTTGACTATCCTCATTCTCGTCTACTATTCCACATCCTTTCCACAGCACTTCTTCGTGACTATCTTTTTAATCTACCATTCCACATCCTTTCTACAGCACTTCTTCGTGACTATACTGTTTTTAAACTACCATTCCACATCCTTTCCACAGCACTTCTTTGTGACTAGCCTCGCTAATCTAACTCTAAACTCTTTTCACTCTAACTTGACCTAAAATTGCAGCCTCTCCATCTGAATGCTGAGTTGTAGATTAACACTAGAAATATGATTGCTAGTCACGAAGAAGTGTTATGGAAAGGATGTAGAGCCGTAGTAGTTTAATTCTGCCACTGAGCTACGTGAAATAAGTAGCAAAGAGACGGAAATTTGGACCAGGTAGAGGTGAAAAAGATATAGGAAAAAACATCTGTTAATCTATTGTTATTCTACTCAGCATTCAAGATGGATGGATGGAAATTTTGAGACAAGTAAAAGTTAAAGGAGTAAAGGAATTGAGAGAGAGAGAGAGAGAGAGAGAGAGAGAGAGAGAGAGAGAGGAAAGAGGGTGAGCGATGTATTGTGACAAGGTGAGGGGAGGGGGGGAGTGAAAATGAGAGGGAGAGGAGTGACGGAAGGGGGAAAGAAGAGGAGAGGGAAAGAGAAACTGAGAGGGAGGAGAGTGAGGGGAGAGGAGAGGGAGAAGGAAGTGAGAAAGTGGGAGGGAGAAAAATGAGGGGAAAGGGGAGGAAAGGGAGGGAGGGGAGTGAGAGAGAAGTGAGGGGGAGAGAGAGGAGGAAGGGGAGGGGAGGGGAGAGGGGAGGGGGTCAGAGCGATGACTGGGCAAATTCCAAGCCAGGTTATGGCGAGGGGAGGGTGGAGAGGAGGGGAGGGGAGAGGGAAGGTGAAGAGAACAGGAAAAGAATGGAGGAAGGGGGAGAGAGGTTGGGGAGAGAAGGAAGGGAGAGGAGGGAGAACAGAGGAGGAGAGAGAGAGAGAGAGAGAGAGAGAGAGAGACTGGATTATGTAGTAGGAAAGAAATGGAGGAAAGAAAAGAAGGAAGAGTTGTGGTGGAAAGTGAGGAGAAGGAAGGAAGAAAGGAAGGAAGGAAGGGAAGAAGGACGGAGGGAAGGATAGGATAGAGATGGAGAAGTAAACAGGAAAGAATTAGGGAGAGGGAAGGAAAGATGAGAAGGAATGGAGAGAAGGAGAGAAACTGAAGAGGTAGGAAGAGGAGGAGGAGGAGGAGGAGGAAAAGTGATTATAGTGACGGTGGTTGTAAAATGTTGGTAGTTGTGGAAGAAGTGTTTATATGAGCGCTAGTGGTGATGATGGTGATAGTTGTGGTAGTAGTGAGAGTTGAAACAAATATTAATAGTGATGATTGTTGTATAATGTTAATAGCCGTGGTAGTGGGGGTGGTAATGGTAGTAGTGGTAGTGGTGGCAGTAATGTTGGTAGTTGTGGTAATGGTGGTGGCAATGTTGGTAGTTGTGGTAGTGGTGGTGGCAATCTTGGTAGTTGTGGTAATGGTGGTGGCAATGTTGGTAGCTGTGGCAGTGATGGTGGTAATCTTGGTAGTTGTGGTAGTGGTGGTGGCAATGTTGGTAGTTGTGGTTGTAGTGGTGGTGGTAATATTGGTAGTTGTGGTAGTGGTGGTGGTAATATTGGTAGTTGTGGTAGTGGTGGTGGCAATGTTGGTAGTTGTGGCAGTGGTGGTGGCAATGTTGGTAGCTGTGGCAGTGGTGGTGGTAATGTTGGTAGTTGTGGTAGTGGTGGTGGCAATGTTGGTAGTTGTGGTAGTGGTGGTGGTAATGTTGGTAGTTGTGGTAGTGGTGGTGGCGATGTTGGTAAAGATGCGGGACACTACCTTATAAGGAATGGCGGTAATTCTTGATCTTTTCTTCATCCCCCCCCTCCCTCCTTCTTCTCCCCTCCCTTCTCTCCATCCCTCCACTCTAACATACTTCTCTCCTCTCCTCCTCTCTCTTTCCCCTCTTCCCTCCTCCCCCTTCCCCTCTCCTTTTTTCCTCCCCACTCTTCCTCTTCCTTCATTTCCTCCCTCCCTCCTCCCTTCAAATTCTTCTATCTCTTCCTGGTTCTCCTCCTTCCCTGCTCCTCCTCCTCCTTCTCCTCCTCCCCCTCTAATAATTTCCATTAAATATCTCATCTATCTTTTTTCTATCGATCTATATCTCTGTATTTATCTATCTGTGTCTGGCAACCTTTTGTCTATCTATCTGTCTAAGGTCAGTCCCTCTCTCTCTCTCTCTCTCTCTCTCTCTCTCTCTCTCTATTTTTCCCTAACCCTCTTTCAGCTCAGGTGATGGCCAGGTGAAGTCAGGCTGGAGGGCGGATCAAACTAGTAACCAAGGAGACTCATTCCCACGCCACAAATCTTATAGAATTTAAACATTTTTTTAGGTGAAATATCGTGGTGGTGGTATATAGTATTGATATGTTATTACGTGATCCACTCAGTATGACGACTTAAAGGGACTCGGTCATACAACCATGATATTGTGAAATATCCATACTTTTCTATAATACGTGTATTATTGCTAAATAACTAATAGTCAAACCTGCAGAACAGTATGTAGAGAAATTTACTAATGCATTAATCACACGTCCATAGCAAATTGTTGGCGAGTTGGATGTTGGACAACAACCCACGTAACATATCTCTTCATCTTTCAAGCTATATGTAATCAAAAGTAGGTGGAATTATTCCAGTAAAATTATTCCGTGTTGTATTACCATATGTGCAATGATACTGTCCACTATTATTGCGTATATCCCACCAATCTCTTTTTTCATGATCTCTCGTTTATAAGAAGCGGTTTCATTTTCAGCGTCACTTTGTAGGTAGGGCAGTTTGACCCAACTACCTGTCGTTCAGTAAGAGTAGAGCCGGCCAAACACCCTCCACCACAGGTGTCTCAGGGAATCATGAGCGCGATTGTACAGTACATATTGATACAGATAGGTAAACAGATATAAACTGATTTATGGTAGATAGACAGATAGATTGATAGATAGAAAGATAGGCAGACAGACAAATAGACAGACTTTTATTTACTGTTCCTTCATCGTAACTTGTCCCCAACTGTTTCGTTCTTTCTCAGATCATTTCACGTAGCTCAGTGGCAGGAAAAGACATTGCTACGGCTCTACCTCATTCCACTGCACTTCTTCGTGACTAGCATCATATTCTAGTGCCCATCTATTGCCACAACTCATCATTCAAGGTGATATGGCAATTTTAGACCAGGTTAAACTGAAAAGATTATAGCATATGTTTTGTAGTTGTTGTTGTTGCTGTTATTATTATTATTATTATTATTATTATTATTATTATTATTATTATCGTCATCATTATTACAGGTATTATTATTATTATTATTATTATTATTATTATTATTATCATCATCATCATCATCATCATCATTATTATTAACACTGAGGTAGGTGGTGGTGACTAGCATCCACTCACTTGATGCAGTGCTACCAACTTCTTCCCTCACCTTTATTTTTATTTTTCTGTTTCTGTGCTCTTCTTTTCCTGTTTCTCCCATCTTTCCTGTCACTTTTATTACTACTTTCCTTTTCAGGTGGCTTTACACCGTGTGACAATGCAAATTGTTTTCTGTAAGCCAGGAAACCATTTGCAACGCTGGGTGGTAACCATATAACCAACCCATACGTGTTCCTTACGTGTCAACATGTGGGTCGGCGGTGGGTTAGTGCCCCTCCCCGTAAAGCAACAAAGAGACAAACGGCCACCTCTTACCGGATTATGGCGTCTGGCTATAGATTGATATATAGATTATTATTATTATTATTATTGTTATTAGTATCATTATTATTATTATTATTATTATTAGTAGTAGTAGTAGTAGTAGTAGTAATAGTAGTAGTAGTAGTAGTAGTAGTAGTAGTATTTTTATTATTATTATTTTATTATCATCATCATTATCATCTTCCTTTACTGCTCGTCATACAAACAAACAGACCCTATCTCTCTTCTAGCAATGAACCTTACCACCTTTGTAATTAATGTTTAATGACTAATCACTCCCTGATTAACATACCACCTGTGCCCCCCACCTGTTAATCACCCTCATTAGCAAATTAACCACTACTGCCACCTGACAAATCTCACTAAATACCCTCTTCAGCACGGAGTTCATTTAACTGCATTCATTATACGACCATTCATTATTATTTACGAGAAGGGATACTGTATAGTGAAGAGAATGAATAACCTCTTCTCTCTCTTTAATTTAGTGCTGTTATCTTTATTTCTTTATTTCATTATTTCCTTATTGTGAGTATTAGTAGAGACGATTTTTCCTCTGGTAGTGTCGGAGGTTGATATGTTCCTTAAGTACGATTATTATTATTATTATTATTATTATTATTATTATTATCATCACTATTATTATTATTATTATTATTATTAGTAGTAGTAGTAGTAGTAGTAGTAGTAGTAGTAGTAGTAGTAGTAGTAGTGGTAGTAGTAGTAGTAGTAGTAGTGGTAGTAGTAGTAGTAGTAGTAGTACCAGTAGTAGTAGTAGTAGTAGTAGTAGTAGTAGTAGTAGTAGTAGTACATATTATTATTATTACTACTACCCCTTTGGGGTAGGGGGGTTTCAAGAATACTCCCCCAATATCCCTGCTTGTCTTATGAGGCGACTAAAAGGGTTGGTGGTGGGTTAGTGCCTCACCCCGTAAAAAGAACTAACTAAACAAGCGAATAAAGCGCCTCGGACCAGGACTGACCATACGCTGACGACTAAGGAACGGACAAAGGACATTCTTAGGGTGGGGACGTGGAATGTGAGAGGAGTGAATAATGAAGTGAAAGAGAGAGAGATTTTGCAGGTGCCTGAGGATTCAAGAGTGGATAAATGTGGATTGACTGAAACTAAATGGAAAGGTGAAAGGGTGAGAGAACGGGAATAAGGTTCAGGAGTATGTGCAGAAGTTAATGTGAATGAGAGGGCAAGAGAAGGAGTATGTCTGATGATAAGCAAGAAGTGGAAGGAGAATATAAGAGAGTATGGAACAGTTGGTGCAAGGACTGTATGGGTGAGGATGAAAGTAGGTATACAAGCATGGGCGATTGTGTGTGCGTATGCGCCGACGGAGGACCGAGTGGCAAGAGTGAAAGATGAGTTTTGGGCAAGTGTAGAAGCATGTATGGACAGGTTTAAGAGGAGTGAGAGAGTGTTTTGGTTGGAGACATGAATGGCAAAGTCGGGAATGTACGAGTGGATGGAGTGGTTGGTCAGTGGGGTGTGCCAGCTGAAGTAGATGGGAATGGTAGTGCTTTGGTGGACATCTGTGCTGGTAAGGGGTTAGCAATAGCTAGCATCTACTTTCGGCATAAGATGATCCACAGGTATACGTGGTGGGTTATGAGGAGGATGGATGGTGAACTTGTTGAACGAAAGGCAATGATAGACTATGTGTGTGTGGATGAGAGAATGAGAAGACAAGTGTTGGATGCAAGAGTGTGGAGAGGGTGGGGGAATGGAATCTCGGAACATCACTTGGTGATGACCAGGGTAAGGCTGCAAAGAAAATGGTTGAAGAGACGAAGGGGAAGACAGGAGGAAACAGCTCCTGTGAGAAGAGTGGAGAAATTGCGGGACAGTGAGAGAATGGCAGAGTATAACAGCATAGTGGAAGAAGGATTGGGAAGGTATGAGTTAGAGCAGATGGAAGGGGTGGAAGACGTATGTAAGATATACACGGAAGAGATAGGTGCAGCGTGTAAGGTGGTTTATGGAGTGAGGAGATGTAGGGGTGTGCAAGGGACAGTATGGTGAAATGATGAGGTGAAACGAGCTGTGGAACAAAAGAAGAAGGCATACAATGAATGGCTAGAGAGTAGAGGTAGGGGAGAAGAGGAGAAAGAGAAGAGAGAGGTATATGTGACTAGGAGAAGGGAGGTGAAGAGATTGGTGAAGGAGAGTAAGAGGAAAGTGGATGAAGAGTTTGGGAGGGATCTGAGTGTGAATTGGAGGGAGAGTAAGAAATTGTTTTGGAAGGAGGTAAAGAAAGTAAGGCAGTGTGAAACGGGAATTAGTAGAGGAGTGAAAGATAGGAATAATAGATTGTTCGTGGAGAAAAGAGAGAGACTGGGGAGATGGAAGGAGCACTTTGAGGATCTGTTGAATGTAGAGAGTGAGAGCAGTGAGAGTATAAGTGGTTATTGAATGGATGGGAGAAGAAGAGATGAGAGGAGGGAGGAAGAGATCAGTAGGGCGGAAATAGTGGAAGCAATGAAGAAGATCAAGATGGGAAAGGCCCCAGGAATTGATGGAGTGTGTGGTGAAATGCTGAGGTATGTGGGTGAGATTGTAGTGGAGTGGATATGGAAGTTATGTAGAGTGGCTTGGGAGGAGGGAAGGGTTCCGGAGGACTGGAAATCAGGTATAATTGTTCTTTTATACAGATCAAAAAGGGAGAGAGAAGTATGTGGTAGCCATAGGGGTATTTGCCTTCTTAGTGTGAATGGAAAAATATATGGTAGAATACTCATGATAGGGTTAGGCATATAACAGAGGAGAAGAACAAGGGGGATTTAGGAAGTGAAAAGGGTGTGTAGATCAGATATTTGTTCTAAGATGTTTAATGGAGAAGTATCTAGGTAAGGGAAAGAAAGTGTATGCTGCCTTCATGGACTTGGAGAAAGCTTATGATGGAATAGATAGACAAGGTATGTGGAAGGTACTGGGAATATATGGAGTGGAGGGGAAATTACTGAGTGCTGTGTACGAAGGAGCTAGGGCTACGGTGAGAGTGGGTGGTGAGCTGAGTGAGTTCTTTGATCTCAGTGTGGGACTGAAACAGGGTTGTGTGATGTCTCCATGGCTGTTTATATATGCATGGATGGGGTTGTAAAGGAGGTGCAAGGTAGGGCAGTGGATGTGGGGCTGGCTCTAATGAATGAGGGTGAGATTTGGAAGATTCCGGTGTTGTTGTTTGCTGATGATACAGTATTGTTGAGCGAAGATGAATGGGAGTTTCAAGGTTTGGTGAATGAATTTGGGACAGAGTGTAGGATGAGGAATCTGAAAGTTAATGTAAACAAGAGTAAAGTTATGGTGTTTGAGAAGAATGAAGTCACAGAATGCACGGTGAGGTTGGATGGCGAGGATATGGAGAATGTGAGTGCATTCAAGTACTTGGGTAGTGTGATGAGTAAGGATGGAACCTTGGGGGATGAAGTGCGTGAAAGGGTACAGCAGGGAAGGAGGGTTGTTGGTTCACTGAAAGCAGTGATGAGTAATAGGGAGGTGAGTATGGAAGTTAAGAACTGCATGGTAGTATTGTGATCCCTACCCTGACGTATGGAAGCGAGGCATGGACCTTGCAAGAGGGGAACAAGTCAAGAGTGAGAGCAGTGGAAATGAGCTACTTGAGAGGAGCATGTGGAGTGACATGGAGGGACAGGTTGACGAATGAAGAAGTGAAGGAACGTTGTGGGGTGGATGTGGATGTGGTTGAGAAGATTAGGAGAAATACACTGAGATGGTTTGGACATGAGGAGAGCATGGAGAATGAAAGACTAACTAAGAGGGTGTACGTAGGTGAGGTGGAGGGAGGGAGAGGGAGGGGTAGACCGAGGATGATGTGGAGGGATGGAGTTGAGAGGTAGATGAGGGAGGGGGGAGTGAGCTGGGGGGAGGGTAGTCAAATGGTGGGTGACAGAGCGACTCGGAGGCGTTTTGTCTGCGGCCACTCTGCGGGATTAGGGCGTCGGGCTATAGATAGATAGATAGATTACTACTGCAACTACTATTACTACTACTACTGCAACTACTACTACCACCAAATTATCTGTGCCATTACTATTATTATTATTATTATTATTATTATTATTATTTTTATTATTTTTATTATCATTACCCGGTACCATTATTATTATTACTATTATTACTACTGCTCCCGCTATCCATGCTACTGTTACGGCTGGTCTCCTGTTGTTGTCTAATTGCTGTTGTTTGTCGCCAGTTAGGTAGGTCAGGTAACAGGTAATTCAAAGGTCAGTTAGTATTCGTCTCCCGTACAGGTGTTAATTGGGCTCAGGTGACGAGGAACAGGGCTTACCTCACTTGAGAGAGAGAGAGAGAGAGAGAGAGAAAAAAAAAAATATTTATATATATATATATATAAACACCGTAACTTAGATAATAGAGATACATAAATAGATTGATAGACAGAGATAGACAGACAGAGACAGAAAGCAAGGAGGTAACTGAATAATGGAGAAAACAAAATGATAAAGGCAATTAGCGTAAATCTGAGAGAGAGAGAGAGAGAGAGAGAGATCCAGCTCTTTATTGGCGCTCTTCATGCATTTATTTATTCGTTGTTACTTAGCGTCCTGAGTCCGGAATTTTGATCACGATAAACCATACTGGACTGAGCTTCAAATACCTGGTGAGAGAGAGAGAGAGAATCACACACCTCAGTCACTTTAGAACTAACATGAACTTTTCATATTTCTCTCTCTCTCTCTCTCTCTCTCTCTCTCTCTAATTACGTATGTTAGTCTTGCCACCTCCAGTAGATTTTATTGGGTAGTAAAAAATGGCTTTTGGTTCATATATAAGTGTGCGCATGCTGGCCCAAAACGTACATACATACATACATACCTAAATACATACATACATACATTCATACATACATACATATGCATACATTCATATATACATACATTCATAGATATAAACATACATACATACACATACATACATTCATATATACATACATAAACTACATACACACTCCATACATTCGTACACAAACGTACATAATCAAACATACAAATTAATTAAACAAACCAAAAAAATAAAACAAAATGCAAAGAAAGAAAAAGAAACGATTAAAGAAGCCAACTCCAATAAAGATAAAATAATGAACGAATAATTAAAGGAAGGAAGGTGGACGGAGTTACACCTGAGAATGCACTAAGAAAGAGGGCAGGTGTGAGGGTGATTAGCGGACAGGTGTGTGTGTGTGTGTGTGTGTGTGTGTGTGTGTGTGTGTGTGTGTGAAGTAATTAGTAAACTGTTGTCTTGTGCAGGTAGGTGTAGGCAGGCAGGTAGGTAGGTAAGTAGGTAGGTAATATAACGGTGTGTGTGTGTGTGTGTGTGTGTGTGTGTGTGTGTGTGTGTGTGTGTGTTTTGCCATGCATTAGTACCAAGTCAGAAAGTTTTATATGCAGAGAATGGCGATACTGGGTGGATTTACGTAACACACAAGAGGACAATAAGATATAACAAGCAAAATAAATCGCTTAGGAAAAGGTGTTAGGGAGCTTTCTCAGACGACAAGAGTATGGGATATAAATATACACGACTATAATTATAACCATTCTGATATCAAGCACTGAATTTCCTTTTATCTCATCCGTCTGCTTCCTTTCTTCTTATTCCGGTCTCGCTTCCGCCCAAGACAATTACACTCCAGCTAATAAGATGCCGCGGGTGGTAAGGAAGTGGCAAGGTCTCCATTAGTGTGGTCGTCTTAACTCTTGCACTAGTATGGTATATTCTGTTCTGGTCACCTTGACCATTAAATTTAGATAAGGGCAGGGTTGATGCATTGAAGGGGTGATGCAAGCAGCCCCTTCATGCCGAGAACAGGTCAGCTCTGGGTCTGATATAATGGTTTGAGGCAGACTATTGGATTTATATGGCACAGTGTTGATGGGGAGTACGATATGTAGTGGCACGGATATACGGATACATAAATTGACAGATAAATTGATAAACAGATTGACTGAACAACTAAGACTGACTTATCAATAATTTTGACACATACATAATGTCTACATAACGTACACACTCACACACAGTATATATATATATATATATATATATATATATATATATATATATATATATATATATATATATATATATATATATATACATATATATATATATATATATATATATATATATATATATATATATATATATATATATATATATATATATATACAGGAGGGAATGAGACGGGAGGGGGGTGTCGGTGCCAGAGCGGCCATCACACCTCATTACACACGCACACAGACACACACATGCATACATACACACACGTGCACCTGGAGCCTGACACACACACACACACACACACACACACACACACAGATGTACGAGTAGGTAGCTCCTCAGAATGACACACAGATAAACAGATATGTCATAATACACAGATAAACAGAAGACCAAAAACTTAAATGAACACTGAATACAATTAAGATCCGGAATAAAGGATAAAAAATAAATAAATAAACTGTAAGAAAGTGAGATAGGAGAGCAATGGAAGACGGAAAGACAGGAATTAAAATTAGTAATGGAAAAAAGAAAAAGAGTGCGACAGCCACAGAAAAATGAGAAAGAGAAGAGATAGAAAGGAAGGGGAAAAAGAGAGGAAAAAAAAAAGGTAAAAAAAGTGAGAAAAAAAGAAGAAATGAGAGCGAAAGAGACAGGTGCACTTGAGCGTCAATGTAATTTCTCTCTCTCTCTCTCTCTCTCTCAAAAAGCGATCCCGTTTCACGAGCCGAAGCAAATCTAAGAAATACTGAGAGAGCGAGAGAAAGAAAGAGAAAGAGAGAGAGAGAGAGAGAATTAAGGCAAAAAAATTTACATAGGAACAGACAGATAGACAGACCTAAGTACTGAAAAATACATAGACAGATTGATAGATACAGACAAAGACAGACACAGACTGACAGACAGATCCCTCCAACTCTTCCTCGGTCTTCCCCTCCACCTCACACACATACACTCTCTTAGTCTCTCAAGCCTCTGCACATAGCCAAACCATCTCAAAATATTCTTCTAATATCTTTTAAAATCAATACCAATAAAATTCCTTAATCTAAATCTTCCTTTACAATTCTTTAATAAATAAATAAAGCGATAAAAATAAAGATGGAATTACTGGATTATTTGTTGAACGATCGGGAAAATATTAAGACTGAGAGGGGAGGGGAGGGGAGGGGAGAGGAGGGGAAGAGAGGGGAGCGAAGGGGAGGGGAGGGATGAAAAAAGGGGGAGAGGAGGGGGGAAAGGAGGGAGAAGGATGAAGAGAACAAGGAAGAGGGAGAGGTTGGGGGAGAAGAGGGTTTGGAGGAGGGAAAGGAGAACGGAAGGGGAGGGGAGAGATACAGGGAAGGGGAGAGGAAGGAGGAAGGAAGGGGAGAAAGGGGGTAGGAGGAGGAGGGGAGGGGGAGGAGGTGGGAGGAGGGGTTAAGACGCTCATCATCATCATCATCATCATCATCATCATCATCATCATCATCACATCATCATCATCACCTTCATCATTATTATCACCATCATCACCACCATCATTATCGTCACCATCATCATCATCATCATCATCATCATCATCATCATAAACATCATCATCATCATCATCATCATCACCACCACCATCATCATCATCATCATCATAATCACCATCATCATCATCATCATCATCATCATCATCATCACCACCACCATCATCATCATCATCATCATCATCATCATCATCATCATCACCATCATCATCCCAAGCCTATTAAATTATTCCTCGTTTTTCTCTGATTAGGCCATGAAGCACTGATCTCTAATCTCTCTCTCTCATTTAACTATCTATCTATCTATTTATCCATCTACTTACCTACATACCTACCTACTTATGTATCTATCTACCCACCGACCCACCCATCTATCTACCCATCCTTATATCTTGGTTTCAATATACCTATCTATCTAATCTCTCTCTCTCTCTCTCTGTCCATCCATATATCTTGGTGTCTATATATCTGTCTATACTCTCTCTCTTTCTCTCTCTCTCTCTCTCTCTCTCTCTCTCTCTCTCCCTCTCTTTAAATTTACCTTCTTCCTGCCTCTATTCTCATCTTCTTTCTCTTCCTCCCTCTATCCCCTGTCTCACTCTTTCTCTAAATTTCCTCCTCTCTCTCTCTCTCTCTCTCTCTCTCTCTCTCTGGCAGTGAATGGGTACTTAGGCTAGATATAAAACTGTCGTGTGTGTGTGTGTGTGTGTGTGTGTGTGTGTGTGTGTGTGTGTGTGTGTGTCCCTTTACAGATCCCTAAAGACTCACAATTTTTCCTATCAAACAGTAGGATATAAAACCAACCATTTATGCTCTTTTAATCGGTAAAAAATATCCGTGCTTTCCCTTTTAGTGTCGAGTGTGTGTGTGTGTGTGTGTGTACTTTCATCCAGTGTTGTTCCTTCTGGTTCTTCCTTCTCCCCAAATTCACCTCCTCACCATCTACTCCTTCCCCTCCCACCCTCCCTCCTTCCTTGTAACCAGGTAGTGGGAAGCAAGTCAAGAAAATAATGTCTTGTAAGAAAATTGTCTTTGTTTTGAGCTAAGAACCGCATTAAGAAAAACACCATCTTAACCTGCTTCTATATTTTCTTGAAGATTAATGCGTAAGATTATCCTCCCCTCTTACCTACGGATATTTTCTTCTTAAGCATTTTTCTTACGCACTTCATATTACACCTTCTTCTCAGCTACTTCTTGATTCATTACAGGTGGGTTGTGGGCCGTAGACAGGTGGGTTGTGGGCCGTAGACAGGTGGGTTGTGGGCGGTAGCCAGGTGGGTTGTGGGCGGTAGACAGGTGGGTTGTGGGCGGCAGACAGGTGGGTTGTGAGCGGCAGACAGGTGGGTTGTGGGCGGCGACAGGTGGGTTGTGGGTGGCAGACAGGTGGGTTGTGGGCGGTAGCCAGGTGGGTTGTGGGCGGTAGACAGGTGGGTTGTGGGCGGCAGACAGGTGGGTTGTGAGCGGCAGACAGGTGGGTTGTGGGCGGCGACAGGTGGGTTGTGGGTGGCAGACAGGTGGGTTGTGGGCGGCAGACAGGTGGGTTGTGGGTGGCAGACAGGTAGGTTGTGGGTGGCAGACAGGTGGGTTGTGGGAGGCAGATAGGTGGGTTGTGGACGGCAGACAGGTGGGTTGTGGGCGGCAGACAGGTGGGTTGTGGGTGGCAGACAGGTGGGTTGTGGGTGGCAGACAGGAAAGCAAACAGCAACAGACCTTATGGGTGGCAGACAGGTGGGTTGTGGGAGGCAGATAGGTGGGTTGTGGGCGGCAGACAGGTGGGTTGTGGGCGGCAGACAGGTGGGTTGTGGGCGGTATAAAGGTGGGATGTGGGCGACAGACAGGCATTACAACCATTCAATATAGTTTTAAGCGGGGAGATTTAACGAGGGGGCTTAACGAGGGATTTAACGAGGGGATTTAACGAGGGATTTAACAAGGGATTTAACGAGGGATTTGACGAGGGGATTTAACGAGGGATTTAACGAGGGGATTTAACGAGAGGATTGAACAAGGGATTTAATGAGAGGATTGAACAAGGGATTTAACGAGGGATTTGAGGGACTTAAAGAGAGATTTAACGAGGAATTTAACGAGGGGATTTAATGATGTGAATAACAAGGGGATTTAACGAGGGATTTAACGAGGGATTTGACGAGGGGATTTAATGAGGGATTTAACGAGGGACTTAACGAGTGGATTTAACAAGGGATTTAACGAGGGACTTAACTAGTGGATTTAACGAAGGGATTTAACAAGGGATTTAACGAGGGACTTAACGAGTGGATTTAACGAGGGGGTTTAAAGAGGGACTTAACGAGGGGATGTGAAGAGGGTATTTAACTAGGGATTTAACGAGGGGGTTTAACGAGGGATTTAACGAAGGGATCTAACGAGGGATTCAACGAGGGATTTAAAGGAGGACTTAACGAGGGGATTTAGATAGAGATTTAACGAAGGGATTTAAAGAGGAATTTAACGAGGGATTAAACGAAGGGATTTAACGAGGGTTTTAACGAAGGAATTTAATGAGAGGATTTAACGAGGGTATTAAACGAGGGTTTTTAACGAGGGATTTAAAGAAGGGATTTAACGAGGGATTAAACGAAGGAATTTAATGAGGATTTAACAAGTGGATTTAACAAGGGATTTAACAAGATATTTAACGAGGGGATTTAACTAGGGATTTAACAAGGAGATTTAACAAGGGATTTAACGAGGAGATTTAACGAGGGGATTTAAAGATGGATTTAACGAGAGGATTTAACCAGGGGATTTAATGGGGGGATTTATTGAGGGATTTAACGAGGAGATTTAACGAAGGATTTAACAAGGGATTTAACGAGGGGATTACCTTATACACCTTGTTCCTCAGCCGACATCAAAGTTAGAAGACAGACTGGCCTAGCGAGGAGGAAGTAATGACGTCATGGTACTAGAGGGGTTTGTAACCTTAACCCCTTCGCCTAATCTCCCCCTCCCCTCCCCTCCCCTTCCATCCCCTCCCCTCCCCTCCCCTCCCCTCCCCCGCCACTGGTCAGCAGCCAAATAACCAATACTCACTCAACCTTACACGTATTATACACAGTTCAGTAAGAGATCCGGGTGAAGCGGGGGGAGGAGGGGGGAAGAGGGGAAGATGAGGGGGGAGGGGAAGGCGGAAGAAGGGAGGGGACGGGTGAAGTGGAGGGGAAAAATAGGGAGGGGGACTGGGAGGAGGAGGGAAGGGGGGAAAGAGAGAGAGGGGTATAAGGAGTGAGAGAAGAAGTGTAAAGGGGAAGAGGAGGTGAGAAGAGAAAGAGAAGGGATGAGGAAAGATGAAGATGGAAAGAGGAAGAGGGCAGAAAATGAGGAGAGGAGGAGGAGGGAAAGAGGAGGAGGAAGAGGGAGGGGAAAGGGAGGAATAAAAAAAGGGGGTAAGGGGAGGAAAGAGGGGAGGGGAGGAGTCACCCGGCTCTGCTACTGAATAAAGGGTTGGAGGTTTGTTTATGTGTGCCTGAAATTACAGTGTGTGTGTGTGTGTGTGTGAAATTACATAGGCTGTTAAATGCTGCCTTCCATAATGCTGGGGATAAATGCTCGTGTGTGTGTGTGTGTGTGTGGGTGGGTGGGTGTGTGTGTGTGGGTGTGGGTGAGTGGGTGTGTATTACGTAACTTCCATAACTTCTCTATTTACATCATCTAATAACTTGTATGTTTACCTACGTAGCTAATACTGGAAGAAAATTTTTTTTCTCTCTCTCTCTCTCTCTCTCTCTCTCTTTCTCTCTCTCTCTCTCCGTGGGAGTGTAATCATGTGGTCTGCTCTGGACGGGTCAAACGAGGCGGTCTGCAGGTCGAGTCAATCTATGCATTTGCAGAGAGAGAGAGAGAGAGAGAGAGAAATAAAGCCAGTCACTATTCAATCTCTCTAATCATACAAACTATCATTTTTTCACCACACCGTATGGCCGATAGAAAGAACTATTGTGAAGGGATAGGGTCACTGTTTTATTTTTTTTTTCTGTCTCTTTTTTTCTTTTTTTTTGTTTCTGCACACCTGTTCCTTTATTCATTACCTTTCTCTGTCTCTCTCTCTTTGTCTGTCTGTCTGTCTGTCTCTCTCTCTCTCTCTCTCTCTCTCTCTCTCTCTCTCTCTCTCTCTCCATATATCACCATCCTCTCTCCCATCACCAATGATGTAGTCACGCTGCGTCATGGGAGTCCTGCGGCAGGACACACAACGAGAGAGAGAGAGAGAGAGAGAGAGGGGGGGGAGAGAGAGTGGGGGGTAATCTGGGCTAACTGGGTGGCCTCTTATCTCAATTCTCCCCTCTCCCCCACACTGACCCTTTCCTTTCCCCTTCCTCTCTCTCTCTCTCTCTCTCTCTCTCTCTCTCTCTCTCTCTCTCTCTCTCTCTCTCTCTGTCTCATATTCAGCTTTTAGATCGCCACTAACATTAAACTAGAAAGCACTCACAGATCGCATACCTCTGCTAATGTTATTGCCATTAAAAAGGATCCGGATCCGGATCCAGATCCGTGGAGACATTGTGTGAAATACATAGGATCTGTATCCGCCCCAAAATTCAATCAGTTCATTCTTCTTCCATGGCCCACCCTTCCACAAAATTTCATTGAAATTCATTTAAAACTGTTGGAAATGTCATGTGGACAAACAAAGAAACAAATGAATACATAGCATTCTCCAACTTCGCTGGCGGAGGTAATAAACGGAAAAATAATCCGAACGAAACATAGAGAGAGAAAAACGGACAGACAGACAAACAGACAGAAACAACTAGAAAGATAGAAAGTGAAATAAGAGAAAAATAACATATTGTATAAAATATTAAATTTGGGGAAAAAACAGAGAGAGAGAGAGAGAGAGAGAGAGGTAATATATGGAGAGAGAATGGACCGAAAGGTTAAAGGAAAGGAAAGGCAAATGCATTATGGAGGGAAGGAAAAAAAGATTTAGAAGAGCGGGAAGTTGAAATGAGAGAGAGAGAGAGAGAGAGAGAGAGAGAGAGAGAGAGAGAGAGAGAGAGAGAGAGAGAATGAATCTACTGACCAAAATGAAGCCCATTATCATGAAAATCAAATAAATCCTCATACGCTTTTCCGGTATCTTAATTTCCTTCATAATGAAGATGCATAATAACGAAAATAAAATCGTCTGAAGCAAGAATTAAAAAAAAATCTACCATGGTCCAAGCACTTCATCCTCAGCGATTTATTTTTACTTTTATTTTTATTTATTTATTTTTTCGGATATGGGTGGTTGACGTCCTCTTCCGTGTTACTTTTGAGAGTTTGGCGATTTTGGAGGGTTTGGGGATTTTGGAGGGATTTACATAGCACAGATGAGGCCAGTAAAGTGTTATAAGCAAAATAAATAGCCTAGGAAAAGGTATTAGGGAACTTTTTTTTTCCTAGGAGTATCTAGTGGCGTCTCTCAATCTTGAATCCCGAGTTGTAACAAGAGATTAAAAACATGGATTACAATGCTAGTCACGAAGAAGTGCTATGGATACAAGATAGAGCAGCAGTATCGTCTGAAATAGGACGAAAAATTTTGCCAAGTTTAAGTGAACGAAGTGTAGAGAAAGTGAAGTGAAATATGTCTCTCTCTCTCTCTCTCTCTCTCTCTCTCTCTCTCTCAAGATATCAGTTTACTTAGGTCTGATTATAAAAGGGAACTAGAGGCCTAATAATGAGAGAGAGAGAGAGAGAGAGAGAGAGAGAGAGAGAGAGGACTAAAGAAAACAGCACGAAACAAGCAAACTATCTCTCATCAGTTGCAGAAGGTGATGGCGAGTAATTATATTGTGGGGAGTAGATAGATAGGCAGATAGATAGATAGATATAGACAGATAGATAGATAGACAGAGAGAGAGCTAGTTTGATAGGTAAACTGATGGAAAGATATATAGAAAACTAGATAAAGGAGCAGGTAGACAGACAGACAGCGACCAACAGACAGATACACATGGATAGATTGTTGGATAGACAGAGGAAGATAAGCAGAGACAGACAGATAGACAGACACATGGATAGATAAGACAGAGACAGATAGATGAAGAGAGATAAATACCCTATGTACAGTAGGTAGATGGACAGAAAAGGAGAAAAACAAGAGAGATGAATACAGATGAAAGATAGATAGACAGATAGACAGATACAGATAAACAAATGGACACGCAAAGGCAGATAGATAAATTGGTAGATATAGAGATACAAAGGCCAGTAGAGAAATGGATTTTAATATTCTGTCAACAACTGAAACAGACAGACAGACAAACAGACAGACAAACAGACAGACAGACAGACAGACAGACAGACGGATAAGCAGGCAGACAAACAGGCATACAGACAGACAGATAGAAAATAAAGCAAGTCAGAAAGTAGAGAAGCGAAAAACGAGAGAGAGAGAGAGAGAGAGAGAGAGAGAGAGGACAGATGGGAGGGTCAGGAAGGCATAACTATGATTGTGGACGCTGAGAGAGAGAGAGAGAGAGAGAGAGAGAGAGAGAGAGAGAGAGAGAGAGAGAGAGAGAGAGAGAGAGAGCAAAAAGCAAGACTGAGTTGCGTCAGGTCTTAGAGAGACTTGGTCAGATAACCTTTAGTCTCTCTCTCTCACTCTCTCTCTCTCTCTCTCTCTCTCTCTCTCTCTCTCTCTCTCCCATTTTCTTCACATACATATCATTTTCTATTTCTCAAGGGGAACTGCGCAAAACTGAACTCTACCACTCTAACCACCTTACATTTCCCTTTATTCATGCTTATTTCAGACGGATTTCCTCTGCTAAGGGTAGGCCTCTCGCACTGGAGGGGTTCATGGAGGCTGTCTCTAACCCCTCCAGGTTCAAAAGCCTCCCCCAAAAAAAATAAAAAAATAAAAAAGTAAATAAATCCAAAAATAAAAAAATAAATCCATCATCTGAGGGAAAGAGGCTGACTAATCCACCTTAATTTTTTCTTCTATTAATTCCACCTCCAGGGGATTTTATTCACCTCAAGGGAATTTATTTCGAACAAGGGGGGTGTAGCTTTTAAAAATCCCACGAATCCTATGGTACCAGGATATATAATAAATCCTTTGCTAGAATTAAAAATATTTTTTTGTTAAGAAAAAAAAAAAAGAAAAATGATGGCGATGGTTTTATCATTGATTACCCTCATTTATTATTTATTTATTTTTTTTATCTATTGTTGTGATACAAGTGTGATGGGCAATTTAGATTTGATGTATGTGTGTGTGTGTGTGTGTGTGTGTGTGTGTGTGTGCCATCTGACTGCCCACTCTCCAACTCACACACCCCTCCCTCATACACCTCTCCACCCAATCCCTCCATCTCATCCTTGGTCTCCCCTTCCCTTCCCCCCCCCCTCCATCTCATCCTCGGTCTCCCCTTCCTCTCCCCCCTCGACCTCACTCACACTCTCTTAGTCAGTCTCTCATTTTCTCTGAAGGGGTTAAGAGAGTCCGTAGAGATCATTTGTAGTTTTAATTACTTTTACAAATGAGCTTCATTGCGTCATCACAATCCGGGTGACTCTCTCTCTCTCTCTCTCTTAATGGAATCGTTCACTTTGTCTGTAAAACTGGTGTGTGTGTTTGTGTATGCTTTTTTAATTACTTATTTATGTGAGATAATTGATTTCTCAGGCAAAAACTTACACACACACACACACACACACACACACACACACACACACACACACACAGGAGGAAAACCAAGGAATGCAGACACACACACACACAAATACGGACATCTAGACAAACAGACAGACAGACGGACAGACAGATAGGCAGACAAACAAACGGAGGCAGACAGACAGTAAGAGAGAAAGACAGACGGATGGAGAAACGGAGAATGAAAAGACAGATAGACAGACACGAACAGACACAGATAGAAAAAGAGAGAACGAGAAGACATATAGACAGACAGACAAAAACACAACCAAAGACAGCAAAAAAATAAAAAGGGAGAGACGGAGATAAATACAGACATCTAAACAGACAGACAGAAAGACAGATGGACGGGCCGACAGACAGCAGTGAAGGGAAAGGGGCGTGACAGTAACAAAGACCCCCCTCCCCTCCTCCCCGTTTTCTGTGGCCACAAAAAACGGGGTGTATAGAGCAACCTTTTGCGGGGCCCGGCTTTTCACACCTTCTCTCTCTCTCTCTCTCTCTCTCTCTCCTATTCTATTTTTTTCCAATTATTTTTCTTTCCTTTTCTTTCCTTGCTTTCTCTCTCTCTCTCTCTCTCTCTCTCTCTCTCTCTCTCTCTCTCTCTCCTATTCTATTTTTTTCCAATTATTTTTCTTTCATTTTCTTTCCTTGCTCTCTCTCTCTCTCTCTCTCTCTCTCTCCTACTCTATTTTATTCTATTATTTTTCTTTCCTTTTCTCTCTCTCTCTCTCTCTCAACATGTCTGCCTTATCCTATATAGTTTTTGCCTGCGTAACTTTATTTCTTATCATAATTGTTACCTCCCCCTCCGTCTCCCCTCCCCCTCTCCCTCCCCCTTCCTCTGCTTTCTTCACTTGGACCTGTTAGCCTTATCCTGGTCCTCCATCTCGCTCTCTTTTTCCATCTCCCTCTTCCTTTTTTTCTTCTTTCGTCTCTATCTCAATTTCTGACTTTAATTTCCTTCTATAGCATTCTTTCCTCTGTCTGTCTTACAATTTCTCTTCTATCTCTTCCCACTTCTTCTCCTCCTCCTCCTCCTCCTCCTCCTCCTCCTCCTCCTCCCCAACCTCCTCCTCCTCCTCCTCCTCCTCCCCAACCTCCTCCTCCTCCTCCTCCTCCTCCTCCTCCTCCTCCTCCTCCTCCTGTTTCTCCTCTTTTCTATTCTTCATTATGGTAATAATAATTATGAAGGAAAGAAAGACAATAGAGGGAGTGTAATGTTACCCTCTTTTGTCTTTCTTTCCCTCATTCTTTCCTCTTCTTTCTGCCTGTGGGTGACCCTACACTGAGTGACAAGCCAAATGGTTTCCTGTACACCAGGAAACCATTTACAACGCTGGGTGGTAACCATATAACCAAATTATGGCGCCTGGTGGCTTAGTGGGTAATTATTGCACTCCAATCGGATTGAGCCGGTGAAGGTTTATATCCAAGGGATGGTTGGGGTTTATTGCTCACGTAATGCCACTCAGGGATGACTGAGGCTGGTCACTCTCACCTTAAATGTCGGGGCCAACTGCCTAGCCCCGAGCTCCTACGCTCCTCATGGGGCAATGTGGGATTGGATGATGGATGGATGGATGAATTATTATTGTGCTCCTCCTCCTCCTCCTCCGCCTCTCCGTATCCTCAAAACGAAGGAAATTAATGCAGATAAAACCGTATGAGTGAATGGTTGGTCGTTTTACATGTCTCTCTCTCTCTCTCTCTCTCTCTCTCTACTTACTGTATGTATGTATGCATATACATATATGAAGATAGAGAGGGAGAGGGGGGAGGGGAGGAAGGGAGGAGGAGAAGAAGGGTAAGTAGGACAGGAAGGAGAAGGGAGAAGAAAGAGGGAGGGGATGGAAAAATAAAAGGAAGGTGGGGAAGGGATGGGGAGAGGGAAGAAAAAGATGGAAAAGGGGAGGGGGAAGAAAAAGGAGAACGGGGAAGGGGATGGTAGAGGGAGGGAGAAGGGGAGGGAAGGGGAGGAAGAAAGGTGAGGGAGAGAAGAGTGTGAATGGAGGATTAAATAAGAGGAAAGCAGGTGAGGGAGAGGGAGAGGAAGGGGGAAGTGTGAGGAAGAAAAGGTCAGGAGGAGTGGAAGGAGGGGGAGGGGAATGGCAGGGAAGTGTGAGAGAAAGAAAGGTCAAGAGAGAGACAGAAAGGGAGAGGGGGGGGGATTAAAGTATTAAAAACTCTACGAAATTAACACTCCGCATATGGCTAACCCCCCCCTTCTCTCTCTCTCTCTCTCAAAGAATTTACAGGTATATTTCTTACAAGGTTCAGACGGTTTTATACAGCTTGGGGAAATCACCTTTAATGTCAGAGGGATTAATGGAGGCTTAATGTAATCTTCAAAGGCAGAAAAATCCATCAAAAATAAGTGGTCTAAAAAATAATATAATCGCCATCGTCTAGCCATTTTTAACACTAGAACATGGTGCTTGTCACGAAGAAGTGCTGTTATCTAGACAAATAGCTTAACTTTCCTATTACCTACACTCCGTTTACTGAAACTTGGTAAACTTGTTACCTCTCCCACTTCAATGCTTGGCAATAACGAGAGCTTAGTAGGAAAGATAATGAAGGAATAGATAAGAGATAGTGGAGAGACAGAGAAGAGGAAGGAAGCAGCATGAGACGATAAAACATGAGAAAGAAGAGATGGAGAGACAGTGGGATAAAAAAACACGAGACAGAGAGAAGAGAAAGAGAAGAGAGACAGAGATGATGTACATGATAGAAAGAAAAGATAAAGAAGTGAGACAGAGATAAAAAAACACGGGACGGAGAGAAAAGATAAAGCAGAGAGATAGAGAGATGAAAAACATGAGACAGAGAGGAGATAAAGAAGAGAGATAGAGAGATAAAAACATGAGATAGAAAGAAGAGATAAAGAAGAGAGATAGTGAGATATAAAAAAGCATGAAAGACAGAAGAGATAAAGAAGAGAGATAGTGAGATTCAAAAAACATGATAGAGAGAAGAGATAAAGAACAGAGATAGATGGGAGCGATAAAAACATGAGATAGAGAGATAAAAAAATGGACAGATGGGAGAAAAAAAATAGAGATAGTTGGGAGAGATAAAACCCCGAGAGATAGGGATGGGAGATAAGGATGGATGGATGGATGGATGGAGGAGTTGATCGGGAGATGGACGTCGATGATGCGTTTGGGGCTTTCCACTGATTGGTTAATTTAGTAGGTGGTCTGGGTAATGGAACAAGGCATGAGAGAGAGAGAGAGAGAGAGAGAGAGAGAGAGAGAGAGAGAGAGAGAGAGCACAGACTTAGAGGTCGTTTTGTAATGGTCAGGTTGATATTAATGAAAGATTTACTCTCTAATTACAAAGAGAGAGAGAGAGAGAGAGAGAGAGAGAGAGACTGCTACTTAATTAGGGGGCCGTGTACTCATAACCTTAGGAGGCTCCCAAACACCTCTTCCCATGCGGTTTATTCACATCGTTAACCTTCAGACGATTTTCTTCAACAGGAGGCTGAGTGTTAGTGGTGTTAGTGGCTCGTATTCTCGTCGGCTGAGGAGGCTCCCTAACACCTATTCCTTAACGATTTATTTTTGGACATGGGTGGTTAATATCCTGTTGTATCGTACGTTATTTATGCAGAGTATGGCGACAGTGGAAGGATTTACGTAACACAGAAGACTGGGGGAACTTAATTTACAGTGTTCTTCTTTCTGGCTTGTGGCAAATGAAGCTTTTTACTCTCATAGCTTCAAGGGTTCATTTCAACTCAGTCTTCGATGCAGTGATTGCCTTTCGAGCAGCCAACGAAACAGTGACTGATTAACGCAACTTTATCAACATATTCGTAACTTCCTCTGACTTTCTCGGATATTTTAAGTGGAAGATTTTTATTCAGATTCTTTTTGAACTCTGGCTTTCGAAGCAGTGGTCATTTTTCGTGCAAACAAGAGTGACGAATTTATGGCACTTTACTAGGCAACAAAGCAGTTATGGATGCAGGGAACTTCATCTGCAAAATCTTAATATTTTCTTACCTTCTCACATATGCTAATGGAAAAATTTTACTTAGCAATTTCCGCCAGCTCTTTTTCAATGTGGGTCTCGAAACAATGAGCACATTTTGAAGCAGTAACGGACTGGAGCAAGTTCATATGCATAATCTAATATTCTCTTACTTTTCGCTTATATTAAGGGAAAACTTTTATTGCACAATGACCATGAGCATTTTTTTTTTTTTTTATCTCCACTTACTAAACAATAGCAAATTTTCAGACAGCCAAACGAAGCAATAAATGAATCGAAAAACTACATCTACATAACCTTACTGCTCTCTTACTTTCTCACGTGCGTTAATGGAAGCTTTTTTACCCAGCAAATCCCAACTCCCAAGGTCTTTTTTTTTTTTTCCTTTTTTTCAACAAGGACCTCAAAACAATGGCCAATTTTCGCTCCGCCAAAACGAAGCAGTGATCGAGTCGAGACGCTTCATCTGAATAATGGTACAGTTTGTTTACTCTGGTGGTTTTCACTTAGATTTTAATGACTGAATTATGAACGTGCCAGTCACTAGAGGCACCCTTCAATTTACTCCATCCCACTCCCATCCTTATCTCCTCCCTATCTTCCTCCCTACCTATCATCCTTCTCTCTCACCCTTCTCTCCATTAATCTTCCTGCATTTTCAACTTTACTCCACCCCACCCCCTATCCTTATCTCCTGTCTCCTCTCTATCTTCCTTCCCTCTCACCTTTCCCTCCGCTAATCTGCCTGCATTTTCAACTTCTTTCTTCCTTATCTTCCTCTCCCTCTCTCGTATTCTGTTATTGTCTTCTTTTTTCATTTCCGCCATTACCCCACACTCATACTCATACCACTCCAATTTCAATATCTATCTTCCTCCTCATCCTCTCTCATATTTCATTCTGATCATTCCTTCCATTTCTCTCCCTGTTTCTCTTCTCTCTTTATTTCGCTATCGCATTCGTCCCCTCCTCCCATCTCTTCCTTTCCCTCCATATCTACTGTATCTTCCTCAGCTCTCTCATTTCTTCCTTAGTAAAGTCTTATCTAATTTTCTTAGCATTTTCATCGTCTTTCCTTCTCATCTTTCGTTATTTCTTCATAGTGTGCTTTCCCTGCTCTCTCTCTCTCTCTCTCTCTCTCTCTCACCTTTATCTAACTGATCACCTTCCAGTTCCTATTCCTATTCTCTCTTCTTCTTATTCATGTCCTCCTTTTCATTACTATTTCTGTCTCCTCCTCCTCCTCCTCCTCCTCTTCCTTCTGTATACTGCCCAATCTAGTTCACCTGTTAACTTGATTGACCAGGTGCACATATATTTTATGCATGATTGGTTTTAAAACCTTCACCCATCAAATTCGTACACACACACACACACACACACACACACACACACACACACACACACACACACACACACATGTACGCACTCATACGTACACACCACACATATTCAGACACACACACACACACACACACACACACACACACACACACACACACACACACACACACATACACACACACACACACACACACACTCGTAAATGAATTCGTTTTCTCGCACACATCAGTACACTTATCTACACTCACATATTTAAGAACTGTCTGTCTGTCTGTCTGTCTGTCTGTCTCTCTCTCTCTCTCTCTCTCTCTCGCTCTCTCTCTCAAAGAATTTACAGGTATATTTCTTACAAGGTTCAGACGGTTTTATACAGCTTGGGGAAATCACCTTTAATGTCAGAGGGATTAATGGAGGCTTAATGTAATCTTCAAAGGCAGAAAAATCCATCAAAAATAAGTGGTCTAAAAAATAATATAATCGCCATCGTCTAGCCATTTTTAACACTAGAACATGGTGCTTGTCACGAAGAAGTGCTGTTATCTAGACAAATAGCTTAACTTTCCTATTACCTACACTCCGTTTACTGAAACTTGGTAAACTTGTTACCTCTCCCACTTCAATGCTTGGCAATAACGAGAGCTTAGCAGGAGAGATAATGAAGGAATAGATAAGAGATAGTGGAGAGACAGAGAAGAGGAAGGAAGCAGCATGAGACGATAAAACATGAGAAAGAAGAGATGGAGAGACAGTGGGATAAAAAAAACACGAGATAGAGAGAAGAGAAAGAGAAGAGAGACAGAGATGAAATACATGATAGAAAGAAAAGATAAAGAAGTGAGACAGAGAGATAAAAAAACACGGAACGGAGAGAAAAGATAAAGCAGAGAGATAGAGAGATGAAAAACATGAGACAGAAAGGAGATAAAGAAGATAGAGAGATAAAAACATGAGATAGAAAGAAGAGAAAAAAGAAGAGAGATAGTGAGATATAAAAAAGCATGAGAGGCAGAAGAGATAAAGAAGATGGTGAGATTAAAAAAACATGATAGAGAGAAGAGATAAAGAACAGAGATGGATGGGAGCGATAAAAACATGAGACAGAGAGATAAAAAAAATGGACAGAGGGAAGATAAAAAATAGAGGTGGATGGGAGAGATAAATCCCCGAGAGATAGGGATGGATGGATGGATGGATGGATGGATGGATGGAGGAGTTGATCGGGAGATGGACGTCGATGATGCGTTTGGGGCTTTCCACTGATTGGTTAATTTAGTAGGTGGTCTGAGTAAAGGAACAAGGCATGAGAGAGAGAGAGAGAGAGAGAGAGAGAGAGACTGCTACTCAATTAGGGGGGCGTGTACTCATAACCTTAGGAGGTTCAAACACCTCTTCCCATGCGATTTATTCACATCGTTAACCTCCAGACGATTTTCTTCAACAGGAGGCTGAGTGTTAATGGAGTTAGTGGCTCATATTCTCGTCGGCTGAAGAGGCTCTCTAACACCTATTTCTTGGCGATTTATTTTTGGACATGGGTAGTTAACATACTGTTGTACCGTACGTTATTTATGCAGAGTATGGCGACATTGGAAGGATTTACGTAACACAGAAGGCTGGGGGAACTTAATTTACAGTATACTTCTTTCTGGCTTGTGGCAAATGAAGCTTTTTACTTTCATATCTTCAAGGGTATATTTCAACTCAGACTTCGAAGCAGTGATTACCACTCGAGCAGCCAGGGAAACAGTGATGATTAACGGAACTTTATCATCATATTCGCAACTTCCTCTGACTTTCTCGGATATTTTAAGTGGAAGATTTTTATTCAGAATCTTTTTGAACTCCGACTTTCGAAGCAGTGGTCATTTTTCGAGCAAACAAGAGTGACGAATTTATGGCACTTCATTAGACAACAAAGCAGTGATGGATGCAGGGAACTTCATCTGCAAAATCTTAATATTTTCTTACCTTCTCACATATGCCAATGGAAAAATTTTACTTAGCAATTTCCTCCAGCTCTTTTTCATTCTGGGTCTCGAAACAATGAGTGAGCACTTTTCGAAGCAGTGATGGACTGGAGCAAGTTCATATTGTTACAGAACAGAGAAAGATAATGTACACTTTAAGTGAGAATACTAAAAATCACTACTGTCCTGTAAAGTTCCAGGTTCAAAACAAAAGAGTTAGGTAAAATTACAAGTTAAAGTTTAATGCTCAAACTAACAACAAAACATTCAGGACTCATAAGGATAATGTAATGGCAAAAAAACAGGTTAAATATATGGTTAACTGCAATAACCTCTATTAACACGAAATTAGCAAGAGTAAATTTATCTAAGTCAGCCCTGATAAAATGAAAAACCAGATAGTACTCAGTGAATGCAAGATATACTATTACAGATACGAAATATTATTAATGATGGCTGACAATAAGAACCTTACATGAGTTACAAAAACCTTACTAGGCCTAAGAATCAACACCCGATGCTACACAGTACAAGAAAAAATGCAATAACACTTATACTCAAATTACACAGCTGCTAGATGGTTGGAGACTTCCTGAGCACTCACAATAATAACAACTGTACAGTTGAGGACAGAGATGTGAACAAAATGAAGAGTAGATCTAAGTGGCAATTAATGTAGAGACTGAGCTCATTATATAGGGGCCGGCAGAGCTTGATACAACTTGTAAGAAGGACGCGTAAATGAAGCCATGGGGACAAAGAGTTGACAATCCTGCTCTGAAAACAGAAAGAGCGACTTACTCTACTATAACGGTAGAAGGGGGGACTGAGGTAGAACACGCTCGTGATCAAACATGAAGCATACTGTACGTTAGAATTACACAAAGGATGATGAAATCATAGGCTATGTAACACCTCCCCACAAAGAAAAAGAAATTTACGAAGGAAATTTCTTATTACTCTAAAACAATCTGTCTAAAGTCTAGATAAGCAATCTGCAATAACATTTTCTTTCCCCTTGACATGTTGTATGTCTAATGAATACTCCTGAAGAAGTAGACTCCATCTTGTCAATCTCTGATTTTTATCTTTAAACTTACTAAGGAATTTCAGTGGGTTATGATCGGTATAAATTACTATGGGGTCAAAACCAGAACACAAATAAAATGAAAAATGCTGTAAACCCAAAATCAAGGCCAAAAGCTCTTTCTCAATAGTTGAGTAGTTCTTTTGAGGTGGAGTGAACTTCTTACTGTAATAAGATACAGGGTGTTCAATACCCTGATCATCCTCTTGCAGCAAAACAGCCCCAGCTCCTGTTTCACTTGCGTCAACAGCCATCTTAAAAGGCTTAGCAAAATTTGGAGTAGCGAGCACTGGCTGACTTAATAGGATAGCTTTAAGTTTGTTGAAAGAGGATTCACAGTTATCGGTCCAGACAAATTCAACTCCCTTTTTCAGTAGGTCTGTAAGTGGTGATACAAGAATTGAAAAGTTAAGAACAAATCTCCTGTAATAACCTACCATTCCCAAATCTCTTTGTAGCTCTTTCCTACGTTTAGGTCTGGGAAGATCACTTATAACCTGAACCTTAGCTCCTGGTGGTGCAACATGTCCATCACCAATTACGTACCCAAGGTACTGAACTTTAGCTTGACCAAACTCACACTTTGATAAATTAGCTACAAGATTAGCCTGAACCAAACGCTCAAGAAATTTACTGACATGGCATAGGTGATCTTTCCAGGTGTCACTGAAGATTAATACATCATCAATATAAACAACACATCCTGCCAAACCCTCTGTTACAACATTCATGAGCTTCTGAAATGTGGCTGGTGCATTCTTCATACCATATGACATTACAGAATATGCAAAAGTCTTTCCTAGTGTTACAAAACATGAGATCTCCCTAGCACGTTCAGTCATAGGTACTTGCCAATATCCCTTTAACAAATCAAACTTACTTATGTACCTAGCCTTTCCGATCTTGTCTATGCAATCTTCCACACGAGGGAGAGGGTAAGTGTCTGTTTTGGTTATCTGATTAACACGTCTGTAGTCGATGCAAAGCCGCTGCGACCCACCTGGCTTAGGGACTAGAGTGACAGAAGAACTCCACTCGCTCTGACATGGCTCAATCATCTTGTGGTCCAACAGGTAGCCAAGCTCCTTCTCGATGAGAGGAACTTTCACTGGGTAGACACGGTAAGGAGGCAATTTAATTGGCTTTGCGTCTCCAACATCGACATCATGCATCAACACAGTGGTTCTTCCTGGAGTGGCACAGAACACTTGCGGGTACTCCTGCAGTAATGCCGAAAACTCCTGCCTTTCCTCGGGAGGTAGATGAGAAAACTTAGTCTGGAGATCATTCATGATATCAGGATTCTTCCCCAAACTATCACTCAGGCTCATGCTGCATGGGAGAACTTCACTTGCAGACTCGGGTGGAACAGCTACAGTGCAGACTGGGTTATTTTCGTCCCGCCTGTGATATAACTTTAGCATGTTGATGTGACAAAGTTGCTTGTTCTTTCTACGATCTGGTGTGGCGATGACATAGTTGACATCACTGAGTTTCTTCTCCACGAAATAAGGACCACTAAACTTGGCTTGAAGAGGTTGCCCATGCACTGGTAGCAGAATCAAAACCTGATCTCCTGGCTGAAAGTGGCGTAACCTGGACTTCTTATCATACCAAGTCTTCATCTTCTCCTGAGCAGCTCCTAAATTCTCTCTCGCCAGCTGTAAAGCAGTGGACAGCCGTTCTTTGAACTTCATCACATACTCCAGCAGGTTGACGTCATCTTCCTCCGACAGCCAGCATTCCTTGAGTAGCTTAAGGGGTCCTCTTACTTCATGGCCAAACAGTAGTTCAAAAGGTGAGAAGCCCAGTGATTCATTTGGAGATTCTCTTGCGGCAAATACAACGAATGGAAGACCTTTGTCCCAGTCTTTCTGATGTTCCAAACAGTATTTCTTGAGCATCGATTTGAGTGTTTGATGATATCTCTCCAACGCTCCTTGGGTCTGGGGATGGTAAGCTGAACATGTAATCTGGGTGATGCCCAACTCTTTCAGAGACTGCTTGAAAACATTTGACATGAAATTACTTCCCCGGTCTGACTGTACCTCCTTGGACAGACCAAACTTTGTGAAGAACCCCAGCATTTCCTTAACCACGTTCTTTGCTGAGATATTTCTAAGTGGAATGGCTTCAGGATAACGAGTAGCCATATCAATCAGGGTCAACACATAAGAAAATCCTGAAGAAGTCTTAGGAAGAGGGCCCACAATATCCACCAACACACGGGTGAAAGGCGCCTCAAAAGGAGGAATGGGAACTAGAGGTGCAACCTTTTCGGTCTGATTACACTTCCCCACAACTTGACAGGTGTGACAAGACTTACAATACCAGGAAACATCCCTGAAGATACCTGGCCAGTAGAAGTGTTTCAAAATGCGTGCCACAGTCTTCCTCACTCCAAGGTGTCCTGCCAAACTGGAATCATGAGCCACTCTAATGATATCCTGCCTACAAACACGAGGGATGACAACTTGATGTACAACCTCCCACTCACAGTCGGCTGATGCTGTTGGGGGTCTACACTTCCTCATAAGTACTCCTGACTTTATATAATAACAAGTAGAAGCACCAGCTGACTCTTCCTCACTGCAAGCAGAGTTAGCTAGACCTTTCAACTCAGGGTCAGCAACCTGCAACTCAACCAACTCTTGACGAGACAAATTATCAACACTACGGGGTACTGCCTCATCTGGTGAGTGGTCCAAATTAGCAAGAAAAGTGTCAGCTAGGATAACATCATCATCATCATTATCCTCTAAATCACCAGTAACTTTAGACTTAGCCCTAGTGACAGCACATGCAGGGAACACATCAGGGACATCACAATCCTGGGTCGCAGCCACTGGCTCACTAGACAACTGAGGAGCTGGACACACTTGACTTCCACCAATATCATTTCCAAGTAAGAAAGTTACACCTGACATTGGGAGTGTCTCAACCAACCCAACCATAACGGAACCATTAGCAAAACCAGACTCTAAATTCCCTCTGCACAGAGGGACAGAGAAGTAATTATTCCCTACACCTTGTAAGATTACAGTTTCATCAGAGGAATTAACATTAGAGCCTAGAACACCGGTCAGCATAAGGGATTGGCAAGCACCTGTATCACGATATATTTTAACTGATTTCCTGTCATTACTGTCCAGAGGACTGACAAAACCATCAGACAGGAAATTAGCACATGAACTCTTGAGAGTGTCACCAACGTTACTGCTCAAAAGAGGAGCTCCATCATGAGAATTTAAGTTACCCCTCAAAGCAGGTTCAGTTAACTCAGTTAAAGAACTCTGGGAACTCTCAAGAGTGGACACTAGACCAATTGACTGAATATTTAAAGACTCCTTTTTGTTCACATCACGCTGTCTCCTGAAACATTTCTCCGTAGTATGACCAAGCTTACTACAATAAGTACATTTACTTTTCTGAAATCTAGAGGTGAAGCTGGTATTTACTTCCTGAGAAACATCATCTTTATTCTCTTTCCTGTTACCTGTACTCTGAGTAGAGGCAACGTACTTACTCTCAGCCTTCCCTTTTTCTTTAGAATATCTCTTGTGAGTGAGAACATATTCATCAGCTAAAACTGCAGCATCAGACAAATTATCTATTCTTTTCTCATCAAGATATAGGCTTACATCTTTACTAATACACCTCTTGAAGTCCTCCAGCAAAATCATCTGCTTAAATTTACCAAAATCAGAATCCACGTTCTTAGAATTTAATCACTGCTCTAACAGATCTTCTTTGATTTTTGCATACTCAACATGGGATTGCTTATCTTGCTTATAAGTTGTCCTAAATTTTACTCTATAGGCTTCAGGAACAAGCTCATAGGCCTTAAGAATCAAGCTCTTAACTACATCATAATTATCAGATTGATCCTGAGGCAAAGATGCATAAGTTACTTGAGCTTTACCGGTGAGAACAGTTTGAAGGAGTACTGGCCAATACTTTTTGGGCCAATTAAAACCTGTAGCTACCCTCTCAAACAACTGAAAATACTTTGTTAAATCAGATTCATTAAAAGGAGGGACAAGTTTAACATTTTTAGCCACATCAAAATCATCAGAGCTAGATGATCCAGTTCCACCTTGTTTCATGCGATACTCATGGTCTGCCTGAATCCTAGCAATTTCAACTTGTGCCTCAGCCTCCTTAGCACGAGCCTGAAACTCAGCCTCCTTAGCATGAGACTACGCCTCCTTAGCCTGAGACTCAGCCTCCTTAGCACGTGCTTGAAATTCAGCCTCCTTAACACGAGCCTCCTGCAGGGCTAGCTGTAACTTAGCTAATTCAATCTGCGTTTGCTCATTTGGAGGAGTTACATTAAACAAGCTTTTATTAATCATGCCAACAATTTGATCTTTAGAATGATGAGAGTGAACTGCAATTCCCAATTGTTGAGCAACAAGCTTAAGTTCATTCTTTGTTCTGTTTTCTACATCACACACTGTTTGCACATTTGACAAAAAATCTTTGGCTTCATCAAGCGTAGTAATAGTAGACATCATGAATAAATCACAGTCACAAAATATCAAGCAATATCCTTATGATAATATCCTGAATATCCTGATAAGAGGTCGCCAAATTTATGTTACGGAACAGAGAAAGATAATGTACACTTTAAGTGAGAGTACTAAAAATCACTATTGTCCCGTAAAGTTCCAGGTTCAAAACAAAAGAGTTAGGTAAAATTACAAGTTACAGTTTAATGTTCAAACTAACAACAAAACATTCAGGACTCATAAGGATAATGTAATGGCAAAAAAACAGGTTAAATATATGGTTAACTGCAATAGCCTCTATTAACACGAAATTAGCAAGAGTAAATTTATCTAAGTCAGCCCTGATAAAATGAAAAACCAGATAGTACTCAGTGAATGCAAGATATACTATTACAGATACGAAATATTATTAATGATGGCTGACAATAAGAACCTTACATGAGTTACAAAAACCTTACTAGGCCTAAGAATCAACACCCGATGCTACACAGTACAAGAAAAAATGCAATAACACTTATACTCAAATTACACAGCTGCTAGATGGTTGGAGACTTCCTGAGCACTCACAATAATAACAACTGTACAGTTGAGGACAGAGATGTGAACAAAATGAAGAGTAGATCTAAGTGGCAATTAATATAGAGACTGAGCTCATTATATAGGGGCCGGCAGAGCTTGATACAACTTGTAAGAAGGACG
>NC_136977.1:45911304-45936304 GCF_032717465.1 Coenobita brevimanus | reverse complement strand
CATCCACCCTAAACCCCAGGCGTCCAATTAATGATGTTATGGTTGCCACCCAGCGTAGGAAATGATTTTCTGGGGTACGAGATACCGCTTGGCCCGTCACTCACTGTAGAATCACCCGGACACAGCGCTACATCGAGTGAGTGGATGGTGGATGAACAGTTGCTGTGTATAAAAAGAAAATTAACTGGCAAAGAGAAAGTAATAGTAGTAGTAGTAGTGCCACCGCGAGCAGGCATCCCTCTGGAGCTGAGAGAGAGAGAGAGAGAGAGAGAGAGAGAGAGAGAGAGAGAGAGAATTAAAACCACCCCTGGAAAATTAGTCGCCAGTCAAATTTTCGACCAATACAAAAAAAAGTGGAAATGCATGAATAAATTTGGAAAGGAATGCAGAGAAAATGGAAAAGCAAATTGATTATAAAGGAGAAACGAAGAATTATGGGAAAGATACGAAGAATTATAAAAAGATACGAAGATTTATGAAAAAGATACGAAGAATTATGAAAAAGATACGAAAAAGTATGAAAAAGATACGAAAAAGTATGAAAAGGATACGATGAATTATGAAAAAAGATATGAAGAATTATGAAAAAGATACGATGAATATGAAAAAGACACGATGGACTATGAATAAAGATACGATGAATTATGAAAACAGATACGAAGAATTATGAAAAAGATACGATGAATTATGAAAAAGATTCGATGAATTATGAGATATGAAGAATTATGGATAAGATACGATGAATTATGAAAGATACGATGAATTATGAAAGATACGATGAATTATGAAAAAGATACGAAGAATTATGGGAAAAGATACGAAGAATTATGGGAGATACGAAGAATTATGGGAAAAGATACGAAGATTTATGACAAAGACTGAATTATAAAACTGATACGAAGAATAATGGAAAAAGATACGAGTAAATTTTGGAAAACTGAGAGAATAAGGGTAAGGAAGATGATGGAAAACGATGTGGAAATTTCAAAAAGGATCGTTCAATGAATTATATGACACAAACTATCATATTAGGTCTGGAAAATGATGAGTATATGATGTGAAAAAAAGGAGAGAGAGAGAGAGAGAGAGAGAGTTCAGTACAACTTTAGCCTAACAAGTGCTCAAAAAATTTCACCTGTGCCGCTAATGATGAAACTTAAAAGAGGGAGGACTCTCTCTCTCTCTCTCTCTCTCTCTCCACCATCACCGACTATACTAACATTAACCACCACGACTATCACCATCATCATCACCACCACCACAACTACCACCATAACCACCACTACCACTACAAGCACTACCACTACTTACCACCACTACCACCACCACCACCACTACCATCACTACCACCACCACTACCACTACAAACACTACCACTACTTACCACTACTACCACTACTATCACCACCACCACCATTACCACCGCTACCACGAACACTGTCAGCTTCATTAATTACAGCCACAGTTACCATCATCATCATCGTCATTACTACCAATCCACTTGTCAGACGTCAGAGAGAGAGAGAGAGAGAGAGAGAGGAGAAAAAGAATCAGAGACCAAATCTTACATTTCTCTAGTTGTATTTCACTGCAGTTTTATGTTTATGTTTCCTCAATAATTTTCGGGATTATTTCTTCACTCTGACCTAACATCTCTCTCTCTCTCTCTCTCTCTCTCTCTCTCTCTCTGCCTTTTTTCTTGCTCTTAAATCACTGTGGCTTCCTCCCTTTCTTTTTTATGATATTTTTACGTATTTTATTAATTTGTTTATTCGTGGTACCGGTGTGGGAGAGGGACGCCTTCACGTGGTGGCACTGATAGAACCGGGCGGATCCACAGCCTGATACAACACACGTCCCTCACCCCCTCCCTCTCCCCCATAATAAGAATGGTGGATTGCAGAGGGGCACATTGAGCCTGCAGTCCACCGAGTTCACTTTCAGATGAGCCTGGGGTTACTACTACTGCTACTACTACTACTACTACTACAACTGCTGCTACTACTACTACTACTACTACTACTACTTTTACTACCGATAATTCGTACAGTATTTTTTTGGGGGGGTCTTATGAAGTGTCCATTTTTTTTTTTCTTTTATCTGTGTCTGCAGTGTATTCATCCCACCCATCCACCCATCATCCAGTCCTCTATTTTTCAGCATGATGATGATGATGATGATGATGATGAGGAGGAGGAGGAGAAGGAGGAGGAGGAGGAGATGGAGGGGGAGATTTTTAATAGTATCAGATGCATACATACATACATTGACAGATAAATACATACAAACATACATACACATACATATAGATAAACAGACAGATACATTTTTGTCATATATTATATGACAAAAATGTTATCATGCATTATATCCCATTGGATCCCAGGGGTGCTGGGCAAGGCACTGCACTGGGAGGGCACTGAGCTTACCGCCCTCCGCCTGTCGGCTCATAGTCGAGAAGCTCATGGGTCCCTACCTGGGGGTTCCCTACTTTATAAAGACTTGAAAAATCCCAGTTCTGTCCAATACTATGGACACTGGGCTCCAATGGGATATATAAATGATTTTTTTTTTCCATTCCATTTTCTGTCCTTTTGCGGATTATGTTTCTTTTCTTTCTCCTTCATTTCATACGACATTTGTATTTCCCAATGCTTTGTTTGTTCATATTATCCATTATTTGACTTTCCTCCGATTTTTCGTGGAAACCGAGGAGGACAAAGGAGGAGGAGGGGGAGGAGGAGAAGGAGGAGGAGGAGGAGGAGGAGAAGGAGGAGAAGAAGAAGAAGAAGAAGAAGAAGAAGATGAACAAAATATACAAGAACGTGGAAGAAAAAAATGTAAGAGCTGAAAGAAGAAGAGGAGGAAGAAGACGAAGTAGAAGAAAGCTCAAAACAAATGGAACGATGAATACTGAAAAATGAAAGAAACTGGAATCTGAGAATGATGAAAAAATAAATGAAGAAAGGTCCTCTCTCTCTCTCTCTCTCTCTCTCTCTCTCTCTCTGACATTTGCCTCAAGAGGTGGTGAAATGCTCGCAGCGTGGGATGGGTGTGGGTGTGAAAGAGTTGAGTGTGTGGGTGTGGGTGTGAAATTGTTGAGTGTGGGGGTGTGGGGGTGAGAGAGTTGAGTGTTTGGGTGTAAGTGCTGGGGGTGTTGGTAGGTGCAAAAGTAGGGTGTGTGGGTGTGGGTGTAGGTGTGGGTGAGGGTGTGGGAAGATCTGAAGTGTGTGGGTATGGAAGGATGGAAAGGCTGTGTGTGATCTGTGTGGGTGTGGCTGTGTGTGTACAGAGAGAGAGAGAGAGAGAGAGAGAGAGAGAGAGAGAGAGAGAGAGAGAGAGAGAGAGAGAGAGTACATTTCCAACTCGTGAAAGGCCAAAAAATCCTCCCACGTAATGACACACACACACTCACACACACACACACACACACACATAAAGCCTCATTCTGACATTTAAATAAGGTGAATGCAAAGGAAAATATTTAACGAAGGTGATATATGAAGTTTTTTTTTTTTTTGTGACGTTAGGGATTATTACCTCGGCCAACGAAGATTGAAGAGGTTATGTATTCACCTATGTTTGTGTGTCTGTCTGTCCACACGCTATCTCCAAAACTTCTGAATGAATTTAAATGAAATTTTGTGGGAGGGTGGGCCAAGGACCAAAGAAGAATTGTTTAAATTTGGGGACGGATTCGGATCAGGATCGTATCCCCACAGATCCGAATCCGGATCCTTTTTAATGGCACTGGTATTGGCGGAGGTATGCACTCTCTGAGTGCTTTCTAATGTTAACTTTATTTTGGGGTGTTGTAGCTTTTTTTTTTTTTTCTGCAGCCTGCTCCTTACCTTCCCCATTGGGTTAGGGTGATGATGATGATGATGTTGATGATGGTGATGATGATTATGATACTGATGATGATGAATATACGAAAGCATTTTCACTACGTTTCTGTGATTCGTTGATTCCTAACCATCCCTTCTTTCCTTCCTTATCAGTTCTTCCTTCCCTCGTTCCTTTCTTCCCTCAGTTCTATCTACTTCCCTCTTTCTCTTTTCTTTCCCTCCATCATTACCCATTCACTTTATTTATGCATTCATTTAATTCTTCCCTCCTGTCTTCCATCCAAGGTCAATCCATTTTTTTCCCTCCATTTCTCTCTCGTTTCTTCTCTCTAATTTTCCCTCTTTCATCCTAACCCTCCCTCCCTCCCCTCCTTCCTTCCTTCCATCCTTCCTTCCATTCTTCCTTCTTTCCTTCCTTCCTTCCTCCCTTCCTTCTTTCCTTCCTTCATTCCCTCCTTCCTCCTTCCTTCCTTTCCCCTAATCCATCTATTCCTCCTCCTTCGTTCGTTCCTTCCTTCCTTCCTCCTCCCTTTGCTCCCTCCCCTCCCCCCCTTCTCGTACCCAACTTTCACCTGGGCAAAGGGTTCACAGCATCACCCTTGTGTGTGTGTGTGTGTGTGTGTAAGGGATCACATCAGCATCCCTTCCCTGTGTGTGTGTGTGTGTGTGTGTGTGTGTGTGTGTGTGTAAGGGATCAGCATCCCTTCCCTGTGTGTGTGTGTGTGTGTGTGTGTAAGGGATCAGCATCCCTTCCCTGTGTGTGTGTGTGTGTGTGTGTGTGTGTGTGTGTGTGTAAGGGATCAGCATCCCTTCCTTGTGTGTGTGTGTGTGTGTGTGTGTGTGTGTGTGTGTGTGTGTGTGTGTGTGTGTGTGTAAGGGATCACATCACCATCCCTTCCCTGTGTGTGTGTGTGTGTGTGTGTGTGTGTGTGTGTGTGTGTAAGGGATCAGCATCCCTTCCCTGTGTGTGTGTGTGTGTGTGTGTGTGTGTGTGTGTGTGTGTGTGTGTGTGTGTGTGTGTGTGTGTGTGTGCGTGCGTGCGTGCGTGTGTGTGTGTGTGTGTGTGAGTGTGTGTGTGTGTACCCCCTCCACAATATATCTACCCCCGATGTATATATGTCCCCCTCCAATGCATACATGCCCCCACTAAACTTACTAGATCAGCACGCTTTCCCACGCCTGAAGACGGCGTTATTGCATCAGTTGATAGCAGGCATCCAAGACGGGCAGACTATTTTACTGTGAGCTTGTAATAAACTCCTTATCTAGCTGTTTGTACACGAAGTTTCTATCACCAAAGTATTGCAAGTTACATTTGGTGGCAGCGGTGTTTCGAACCATCAGATTCTGACCGCCTCCACCGATTTAGTGACATCACAAGATACACAACGTCTCGCATCTGCCAGCCTCGCCCCTCCTCAGTGCCTCTAGTGGTGTAATACCTGGCTGTGCTTTCCGAGTGTACAATTTTTCTCACCGGTGCTCACCTCTCAAACAACCCCACCCACACACCTTGTTCCTGACCGCACGTGTCGCCGTCGCCGACCTACGCACCTGTTGCACCTGTTCCCAGCACCTGTTTCGAACTCATCATAGCTCCTGCTCCCACGGTGCCACTTATCACTGTCTGCCCGCTGCCTGCCCACCACCATTCTCTGCATTTGCAACTCAACAGCTTTACACCTGCCTTGCACCAACATCTGCCCTCACCACCCACCACCGGCCTCCACCGTCACCCGCATCTGGTCTGCATTACGGAGCCTCCTAAGACCGCCACTCCCTGCCGGTGATTCATCGCGGCGTCTCTTCTCCTCTCCGCCCAGCTGTCTCTCCACCGCCGCCCCGCCCCGCCCCGCCCCAGCCCAGCTACGCCCAGCCACCCCTGCACGTCATACATCTCAACACTCTACTGTGTAACTATAGTATATCTTTCCTTTCTATAGAGATTATCCTCGATTTTCTCTACAGATTGGTTATTGTAAATATTCCATCTCATTTCCATTACCCCGTTTTCATCTTCACCTACGTTATTTATAATCCATCTCATCCTTCGCCTTTTATTTACACCATCCATCCCCGCACCTTCCTTCATTTTCACAGCTCGTGTATTCCATTCTCTCATTGTTATATTATACATTTCCACCTACGTATCCATCCTCATCCTTTCATCTTCCATTGCCACCTTAAATGTCATACTTTCCACGTCAACCGCTTACCACCAGCCCTCTCGACCCGGGAACATCACCTGCTCATACCTCATCTGCCGACTCTAACACAATCACTCATTTACGAAGTGGGAAAGAGTACCACCGCCCTGTACCTGAGCCTCCCGTTTCACTTCCCGCAGAATCACTTACTACCCGTCCTACACTCGTAAATCCAGATACCTCCTCCTCTACTCCTGCCTCTACACTCCCTTCTTCCTCTACTCCTTCCCCTGTCGTTCCCTCTCCTGCCTCCCTCCATACCCCGTCTTGCTCGCCCTTAACTGCCCCTACCTTCTCTCTCTCCCACACCTCTTCTGCCGCCACTTCCGCACTTCCAGTCATGGCCAACCCTCCACAGTCTATCTATCTCGACGATGCCAATCGTCCCAAATTTACTGGCCAGGACCCAACTTGGTCTGTCTATGATTTCCTCAGAGAAGTCGAAACAGAAATACACAATAGACAAATAACCGATAGCATTCGTACCTTTGCTGATTTTCGTACAGAACTCATCAGCCTTTGTTGCCAGGATTCAAATACCGCGTCTCTCATGGGATTCATTAATCTCCTAAACCAACTAGATGAGGACTTGCGTGTCCCAGCGCAATATGCCAAGCTCCGCGAAGCTGCCGCCGCCATGAAAGCAACTAGTAGCGAGATGCTCCAATTACTGGTAGGCACGAAATGGTTAGAAGACAAGAATGGCGTTCTAATGCTTTCACTCACCAACTTTGCTGACTTAATTGGTTACTTCAGATTCCTTCACTGGCTTACTCCTAAACAGTGAGAGCTAGCCTTGGAAATCGGTTTCAGTCCAGGGGATAAAATTATTCAGGTCACTAAAGCCATTCATGAAAGAACAGGTTCGAACTACATGCATCAGGGCACCACCCAACCCTTGGCCTCCTCAGTCTGTCACACCTCCACTACCCCAGACCAATCTCGCTCCCGTCCCACCACACGTGGCAGACCTGCCACACATCCTTCTCCTACCGCAGGTCGTGATCCATCTAGCGCCCGACGGAACAGACAATCTTCGATTCTTTGCTGGTACTGTGGTCATCCTGGACATCGAGCATCCAGTTGCGACCGTACATACAGACGTCCTCACTCCCAAACCAGACAGCGTCATCCACACTGCAAATACCACAAATCAAGCACTACTCACACCACTGAGGAATGTCGTTACCTCAACCGCCAACAGTCGGGGGAAGCGCCGCGCCTGTATCGGACCAATATAACGTAGAACCAGAAACCCAACTCCCCATCCGTCATGTAGGTCCCATAACATCCTTGGGTTTAGTCATTCTCGGAAGCAGTCATGACATACCAACGTCATTCTTCTTGGACACAGGATCTATAGTAAATCTCATCTCCGAAAATTCCTTACAAATTATTCATCGACATCACAACCACGTCAGTTTCCTAGAACCACCAGACATTCGCCTATGTGGTGTCGAAGGCTCAGAGTTTAAGGTTAAGGGAAAAGTCACCCTTGAAGTCAAACTCCACAGAGATTTGCCCCCTATCCCAATTGAATTTCATGTCACTAATGACTTGCAGTATCCCGCAGATGCCCTTATTGGTTTCTCCACCATGGCGCAACACTCCATTGCATTATTACCTGTTTGTGGTAGTATAGACATTTCTGGATTCCCGGTTTACACTATGGAATGTCCCCGTCCTGTTCTTATGATCAAATCAGTCCTTCAATTACCTCTGTCCCTATCACTACCAAAAAGTCCAACCAGCCCAAACCACCACTATCATCATCTGAGAAGACAGAGATCATTCCCTTACTGACTGTGAGCAAGGACATAAATTCCTCAATGTCTACTGATACATCATCTCAGCCTTCGAACATGGCTCTTACCTCCTCTCCCGACACCACTATCGCTGACTCAGACATGTCTCAGTTACCTACCGCACACAGTCTGAATGATCTTCTCCAACACGCAGAGACGAAACGTGCAGTAACGAATACGTGCACAATTTTGTTACCGCATGAGTTCACCAAAGTCTCTGTTTGTGTTGCCGGTGCGAAAGAAGGAGTGGATGTACTAACCCTACTTGAGACGTGTTGTGTGAATGGCTTGACTTATGAGTCAGCGTGGTGTACAGTCTTAGAGGACAGTTTATGCTACCTGTACTTGCTCAATGTCACAAATGCTTCACTAAAACTTAAAAGTGGTGTAAAGATTGGAGACTTCCTAGTATACCCAGCGGCCGTAAAGGTGTGCCAGGATTCCTCAATTCCTACTATTCAGACTGATGATACGCCAATCGGTGTATGTACTATTAACTCTACGGGATCTGCGCCGACATATTCACCCGATATGCTCTCACATCTCACTTGCACAGATTTCCCAGAAAATATACCTCAACTCCTCGACCTTCTGACCTCGTACAGAAACGTGGTTGCCTTACCCGGTGAACCGATGGGTAGAACAGACCTTGTCAAACATACGATTGAACTACTACCAGGAACTCAGCCGATTTACATACCAGCGTATCAATTTCCTCACAGCCAGCGAAAGCAGACAGATCAAATGGTACAGAACATGTTAGACCAGGACATTATTGAACCCTCCGTCAGTCCATGGAATAGCCCACTTTTCTAAGTACCAAAGAAGGACGGCAACTTTAGACCAGTAGTCGACTATCGTAAGGTCAATTCTGTCACCGTTCCAGACCGTTTCCCGTTACCTGTCCTCACTGATTTGCCAGAATCCCTTGGTGACAATAACGTAGTCTTTTCATCTTTAGACCTCCTCAGCGGGTACTGGCAGGTCGAAATGGAAGAGTCCTCTCGCCCAGTTACAGCCTTTAGCACCCCTTCCGGACATTTTCAGTTTAAGAGACTCCCTTTTGGTCTGAGAAATGCTCCTTCCGTGTTCATGCGACTTATCCATTCAGTCTTCAGCGGTATGATGGGACACTCTCTTTTTGCTTACCTAGATGATATCATTGTTGTGAGTAAATCCATCCCTGATCATTTTACCATACTCCAGCAAGTCTTTGAATGCCTCCAGCCCGCAGGCCTGAAAATCAATCTCAGTAAATGTGACTTCCTGCGAAAGAAAATCAAATTCCTAGGCCATGTCGTAGATGCACAAGGCATTCATATTAATGAGGATAAAACTAAGGTGATTATTAACTTCCCAGAACCTACCACTACCGAAGCTGTACGAAGTTTCCTGGGCCTCAGTGGCTATTATCGTTGCTTCATCCGGGATTATGCAAAGATCGCCGCTCCTCTGACCCACTTACTCAAGCAGAATGTGCCCTTTGTTTGGACTAACGACCAGTCACAGGCTTTCCAAAAGCTAAAGACAGCTCTTGTAAATGCCCCTGTTCTAGCATTCCCTGATTATACCACACCCTTCCTTCTCTGCACAGACGCCTCAGGCACTGGACTTGGTGCCATTTTGATGCAACTCGATGAAGCAACAAGGAAGCGCGTAATAGTGTATGCTAGTCGCACCCTTACAACCGCTGAACATAACTACAGTGTCACAGATCTCGAAGCGCTAGCAGTAATCTGGTTCTTGAAACATTTCAGAGATATAGTCTATGGATATCCAGTGCATATCCAAACAGACCACCTTCCACTATGTGATTTGTTCTAAAATCGCAACCTAACAGGTAGACTAGCTAGATGGTCTGTCATCATCCAGGACTTTAATCCCACTTTTCAATATGTACCAGGCAAGTTGAATGTAGTTGCAGACGCACTCTCACGTCACGTAGCAGCAGCTATAACATCACTGCAGCCTGAAGTAATTGAAAACACTACACTAACGTCAGAAGTTGTTTGAAACTTTCAGCGCCAAGACCCCATGTGGTCCAAAGTCATTTATTCCCTAGAATCTGGCGATGCCTCGACCTTACCTACTCTGCCAGTATCACTAGATGAGTTCATGCTAGATGATGATCTCTTGTACAGGAAAACACTGCTAACAGGCAAAGATATGCCCAATCGCAAAGTACGCCAACTTGTTGTCCTCACTGCCCTGATACCAAAGGTTCTTCATATTGTTCATAATACCCCTCAAGCTTCCCATCCAGGTAAAGACCGATGCTTGCACCAAGCACGTCTCAAATACTATTGGCCAACCATGCACCGCGATATCAATGCCCACTGTGACTCTTGCCTCTCCTGCCACCGCCACAAAGGATCAACCAGCTTGCCAGCACCTCTCTTACAATACCCAATCCCGTCACGACCATGGGAAACTGTCTCAATCGATCTCTTAAAACTCCCTCTCACAGAATCTGGCGCTGAGTAGTTGTTTGTAGCGGTCGACCACTTCTCCCGCTACTGTGTCTTCGTACCCCTCTCCGACAAGACTGCGATGAGCGTTGCAATTGCCTTTGTAGATCACGTAATTTGCCCGTTCAGTACCCCTCATACCATTCTTACTGACAACGGTACAGAGTTCAACAATAGCCTTCTAGATGAGATCTGTCGCCGCTTTCATATCAGTAAGTGCAATGTCATGCCTAACCATCCGTCTTCCAATGGCCTTGTCGAACGCCACAACCGTAAAATCTTAGAGTGCCTCAGACATCTTGGCTCCCATAGTTCGTCCTGGGATGACTGGATTCCCCAAGTGGCATCCTCCATCAATAGCTCCATCAATGCATCCATTGCTGAATCTCCCTTCTTCATCCTCTTTGGTTTTGACAAGGACCTCCCATACTCTCTCTTATTCTCAAAGCCAGAACCCATCTACAACATGGATGATTATGTTAAACTAAAATTGGCCAACTTCCAGACAACCCACCAGTATGTCCAATCCACTTTGGCTTCCTCTCAGGAGGACATGCTGCAGCGCCAACATAAGTACGCCTCTCCTATCACTATCAATGTAGGCGATCTTGTCTTTGCTCATTCCCATATGCGTTCCTCTAAGTTGGATGACAAATTTACAGGGCCCCACCGCTTCCTCACTCAACAAGGCAACAAATTTCACTTCCAGGACCTGTCCACTAGGGACACCAGATGGGTCCACGTCGATGACTTAAAGCGAGCACCCCGTGGCCTCGTGTTGGAAGAGTCACTTACACAACCTCCTGACCCCCCTTCCCCTCCTCACATCCCTCAGTCTACCTTGTCTCCACCTATCCCTCAGTCTCCTTCCTTTCCACCTCCACCTGCTCATTCATCAACCAATCACTATCGGTCCAAACTGCGCTCTGCCCATCAACCTCTTCACAACCTCCCCCATTAACTCTACCCTGATTTTCTAGGTACGATGTTAGCGATCTCCCTGCTGGCAGTGCTGACCCTCCTGGGGTCTGGGTCAGGTCAGGACGATGGTGGAGTACGTCCCGGGGCCTTGGTCGGCTCGGGAGGCGAGGTAATGCTTATCGAAGCCGTAGCCTCCTTGCGCTACGATCTTGCGCCCCTGGCCGACGTAGCCATTGCCCTACCTGCCTATGCGCACCAGCTCCACGGAATTAGGAACCATCTCACGGCCCTCATGGGGACACACAACCCGAATGAGTATCTCTATACCCTTTTCCTCCCACTCTCCTGGCAATTGCAATACATAAGTAACAGATTCACTGAGCTCAATGAGATATTTTCCATTCCGACACCCGTTGGTCGTTCTCGTGTGAAACGAGGTCTCTTCGACTTCGGCGGTGAGATTCTGAGTGGCTTGTTTGGCGTTGTTACAGCCCGTGACATTTCTGGCTTCAAATCTGATCTCACTCATTTAGCTTCCGCCCTAGAATCAACGCCGAGTCATTAAAATCCAACACACTATGTTACAGAAGCTCATAACCCAACTCAATGAAGTCACGTCCACTCTAAACAATTTCACCGATATCTTACAACACCACCTTTCAGATCTCAACGTTATCTCTCAGTTCTTCTACCTCAAACTCAACATGGATAATCTCCAACTAGCCATTGACTCTCTCTTGTCTCAAGTCTCTGCCTTGGTTCGTATCCTGGTCGATGCTATCAATGGACGTGTCACTGCCGACTTAGTACCTGTCTCAGCTCTCCGTTCTGTGCTGGAATGGGCTCACTCCACCTTCGGTCTCTCCCCAGTCCTCCCTTACTCCTCCATTGAATATTATTATCCTGTTCTCACCACATACGTCGTCCTCCATATTCCTCTCCGTTCTGACATAACCTTTAACCTTTTCCACATCATTCCCTTCCCTTTGCGCCTCAACAACTCCTTGTTACAGGTATCTGTTCCTTCAGAATATTTCCTCCTGTCCCATGATCATCTTTCCGTGACCTTCCTTTCTTCCACAGACCTCCAGCAATGTTCCTCCCTTACTCCGACCTCTCGTCTCTGTGCTGCCCACCTTTTCGCTATCTTCCCTAGCAGTGCTACACCCTGTGAGTCTGCTTTAGTTCGCAACCATTCCATCTACTCGGCCTGTTCTTTTGTCCCAGCTCCTGACCTCCCGGTCCACCATGCTCACCTCAACCATGTCCAGTACTTTTTCTTTGCTGTTCCCATCTCTGTCACAATCATGTGTCCTGGTTCTTCCGTTCGCTCCGTCCCCGCTAGTGGTCTTTACAAAACACCTACTATTGTACCGTCAAATCAGAGTCCGTCATCACTTACGCCACTAGCTATCACCAAGCTGTCCGTAAACACTCCTATGACATCTTTCAACCAATCGACATACCTTCAACCCTACCATCTGCCAACATTACCATCACCTCCCCTAACTTACGCATGCTAACCTTCCTCAATGACAGTGATTTCATTATGGATCAATTTTCTCTGGCCTTCAGCCGTTCATGGGTTCATCCAACAGTTGAGTTTCCCCCTGTGGTTATCGCTTTCATAGGTTTTCTACTCATCATCTGTGCAGTGCATTGTTGTTTCAGAAAAATAGAACGTCGACTCCAGGAAATCAGAGTCGCTACATTCATAGTACGCCCTACACACGACGTAGAAACTCCCCGTACTTAGTGCCCTCACATTCAGTGCCTACCAATGCCATCTGACAATTAACCAACTGTGAACAGAACTCTGCCTACTAGTGTGTGTTTGTGTGTGTGTTTGTGCGTGTGAGTAAAGGATCACATCAGCATCCCTTCCCTGTGTGTGTGTGTGTGTGTGTGTGTGTGTGTGTGTGTGTGTGTGTGTGTGTGTGTGTGTGTGTGTGTGTGTGTGTGTGTGTGTGTGTGTGTGTGTGTGTGTGTGTGTGTGTGTGTGTGTGTGTGTGTGTGTGAAATTATAATATTGTATCGCTCCAAGTGAATTTGCGAGACTTATCTCTTTCCCTATCCCCCTCTCTCCTGTCTTTGAGCTTGAGAGAGAGAGAGAGAGAGAGAGAGAGAGAGAGAGAGAGAGAGATCAAATTATGCAGGGAAACAATACAAAGTTCGAATTCAGTTAAGTACTTAGGAGTTTTGATAGACCAAAATATTAATTGGAATTACCACATAGCACATATACACAATAAAGTCTCTAGATTATCGGGCATACTACATAAAGTAAAACATTTATTAACCACTGACACACTCCTCACACTATACTACACATTAATTTATCCTCATTTACATTATTGTAATGTTGTTTGGGGTATGGCACACATGACTAATTTAAAACCACTACAGTTGCTTCAGAAAAGGATAATAAGAGCTATAGCAAAGGTTAACTATTATGAACACTCTGAACAAATATTTAAAAACTACAAAATTCTTAAAATTAGCGATATTTATGTACTTGAATGTTTAAAATATTTCCATGAACAACTGTATATAATTAATTCTGTTGAACTGCAGAGAGCATATCAAATACATAATATAAATACCAGAAATAGAAATCAGATTAGACCACCTTTTCCAGTTACTGAATCTCAAAAAAGATTTGTAACGTATTATGGATGTTTAAAATGGAATGATCTGCCTGAACACTTAAAATGTATTAATAACAAAGCCACGTTTAAAATAAATACAAAGAAATATATACTTAGCACATATTAATTACTCATTAGTCATTCATATATTGTTCATCCACTAGGCATTCATATGAGTATGTATGTGTATATACAAGTGTTTCTATATTTATGTGTATTAATTCGTTAATAGAATCTCATGTATATATTTTGGAATTTAAGCTCATTGTAAATATAAATTATTGCGATTTATACGTTGATCATATATGCAATGTACAATATATGCAAAAGTTTGTCTGTATATAAGTACTGGACATTTACAAGGCGTCGTTATTTTATTTATATTTTCTTAGGGGACTGTAAAAAATGCTTCATTTAACGGTCCCAGCCATGTTTATATATCTTGTATTAAAGAAAAAAAATGTACCTATATATTTATATATATATGGCTAATAAACTGTTTGAATTGAATTGAATTGAATTGAATTGAGAGAGAGAGAGAGAGAGAGAATACAATGATAAGAAAGACAGAGAGTAAGAAACAAAGACGCAGTGAGAAAGGGGTTAAGAGAAATAATATTAAGTTGAGAGAGAGAGAGAGAGAGAGAGAGAGAGAGAGAGAGAGAGAGAATATTAATGAATTTTGTAAGTGTGCGTGTGGTGTGGTGAGATAGGGTTATAGGGGGGAGGGGGGACGGGTACAGGTAAGAGGTAGAGGGGGAGTTGAGGTAGAGTTAGAGGTGAGGCTAGAGCTAGAGGAGGGGTTAGAAGCAGAGGTAGAGGAGGGGGGATAGGGGAGAGGGAAGGGGGGTTAGGAGAGGGGATGTATGTGTGATTGGGGGACGGGGAGAGAGTCTATGTCTATATAAATGTGTGTGGGAGGGAAGAGGGTGTATGTGTGTGTGGGGGGAGGGGGTGTATGTGTGTGGGGGGAAGGGGGTGTATGTGTGGGAGAGGGGAGGTGGCTTAGAGAGGGAGGGGAACATCATATATTAACATTAATTTGATGCCCCCCTATTAACACCACAGACTCCTTCCCCCTTCTGCTGCGCCTCCTTCTGCTTTAGTCATTTTCCGGATTTGTCTTCGTCAGTGGCTTGAGATGTGAGCTGCCATCTTGGTCCTTATTCTCGTCTTTTATGGAGGCTCTCTAACACCTCATCCTCACCGATTTATTATTGGATACGGGTAGCTAATGCTTTTTGTGTTATATATGCAGAGTATGGTGATATCAGAGTAAGGAAGAGAGGGTTGTAATAAGTCAAACAAATCGCTTAGGAAGAGGTACTTGGGAACGTCTTTAACCGACAATTATACAGGCCCTTCTCTAAATAATTTCAATCTCCTTATTTACCCAGTTATAATTATCACTTATTTAATCTCAGTGTTTGTGATATGATTATGATGAAAGATAATTACAGAAACGTATATACATAATTTCTGAAGAGAATTGGCATCATTTTTTCCTCATTCATTTTCTTTAGTATTGATTAGGAATATTTTGTTATAAACCCTCTTCCGAAGCATCATACACTGAATAATGAAGCACCAGTCGCTCATTCATTCATTCATTCACTTCAGTCAGCGAAGTGTACATTATTCAAGTACAGTGCATCTATTCTGAGAGAGAGAGAGAGAGAGAGAGAGAGAGAGAGAGAGAGAACGGAACTAAACTACACTCTAAGTACAATAACATGGTTTACGGATATTCACTGTTACCATAGCAACCTCAGCCTCACCTCGGTAGAATACAAATCTCAAAATCTCACACGAATCACAACATCTACAGGTATCTCACGCTTCTGATTCGAAACACATGAACCGCGATTCCTTCATTGCCCACAAATAGTTCTAAGATTTCTAAGCTATAGGCCCATTTTTGTCGCCCAAGACATAAGATTTCTAAGTTAAACACGCAGTTTTGTCTTCCAAGATGGAGTTTAAGATTCGAAGCGCGTCTCGGAGCTGCTCGGTTTCTGGCTAAGTAGAACAGAAATAATTATTACCTCCGCCGATCAAAATGTAAACACAGGGGTCGCCGTAAAAGATCATGTGACGAAAAGATCATGGCCTTTATATATGCTAAACAGGCTATATGCATCATTATTATTAGCCACCTGAACCCTAATTTTATATACATAGTTGGAAACGTTGGAAGAGGGGGAGAGAAGTGTAGATGAGATGTGGGAGGATGTGAACAAAGTTTTGCATGAGACTGCTGAATGTACGATTGGAAGGAGACATAGATTCAGGAGAAAGAAATGGATATCAGAGGAAACGTGGGATATGATAAAAAAGAGAGGTGAGGCTAAATTGAGGAGTGAGATGCAATGCGTTGATGAACGAGAGATTGAAATAGCAAGAGCTGCGTACTGGAGTTTGAATTCAGAAGTAAGAAGGTTAGCTAGGAGAGATAAAAGAAGATGTGTGGATGAAAAGGTTGCAGAGACTGAAATCTTAATAAACAAAAATGATGGACAGAGTCAAAGAATAGCATATGAATCGATTAGAGAACTGAGTGGTAATGCAGGTAAACGCAAGGAAATACCAGTTAGAGACAGGGAAGGAAATTTATTGACAAAAGATGGAGATATTAAAAATAGATGGAAAGAGCATTTTGAGACAGTTCTTAATAGACCAATACCACCAGAAGAGGATATACCGTCTGCTCAGGAAGATTTAAATATAGAAACAGGAGAGTTGAGGCTTGCAGAAGTGGAGAAAGCAGTAAAACAGTTAAAGAATAATAAGGCACCAGGGGAGGATGGTTTATTTCCGGAAATGTTTAAAGTGGAAGGGGATAGATTAATAATGATCTTGACCAAGCTATTCAATAAGATATGGGTGACGGGGTTACTACCATCAGTTTGGAAGAATGGTGTAATTGTTAAAGTTCCGAAGAAGGGAGACCTGAGTGAATGTGGTAATTGGAGGGGAATCTCTTTGTCACCGATAGCTTTGAAAGTTTTCAGTAGAGTGTTGTTAAATAGGTTGGAGCCGGTGGTTGAGGGTATTCTGAGGGATGAACAGGCTGGTTTTAGAAAGGGACGTGGTTGCAATGATCAGATCTTTATAGTTAGGCATTTGATGCAGCAAGTTAATGAAATGAGAGTACCGTTAAGTCTTTGTTTTGTTGATTTTGAAAAGGCTTTTGATAGTGTTTCGAGAGAGACTATGGGGAAGATCATGAGACATTATGGAATACCAGAGGAGTTTGTGAGGGTCATTATGAACATGCATGAGGACACATTTTGTAAAGTGATGGTTGATGGTTGTCTGAGTGATTCGTTTGAAGTCAAGTCCGGAGTAATTCAAGGTGGTGTTCTATCGCCTTTACTATTTATATTGGTCATTGATTACATTATGAAACGCGTTGGAACAGAAACCGGTGCAGGTATACTTTGGGAAGAGAACAGGAAACTTTTGGATTTAGATTATGCAGATGATATAGTTTTGATTTGTGATGGGCCAGAAGAGATGCAGAGAGTGTTGGACTGTTTGGTGAGTGAAGGTCGCAAGGTGGGTTTGGTTATTAATTGTGGAAAAACTGAAATAATCAATATGAATATGGAAAATGCGCAGGAATGTGTAATTGGAGGTATGGTTGTAAAGCAAGTTGATAGGTTTAAATATTTAGGTACTTATTTAGCCAAGGATGGTTCTTTGAACTTTGAATTCGAGGAAAGGTTAAAGAAGGCTAATCAGGCAATGGGAATGCTTAAAAATATTTGGAATAATAACAATTTTTCTGTGCATACAAAAATCAAACTTTATAAGGTAATGGTTAGGAGTATCTTAATTTATGGACACGAGTCTTGGTACAGCACAGTGACTATGGAAAATAAATTCTTGGTGTTTGAAAACAAAGCACTTAGAAGAATATTAGGAGTTAAGTGGTGGGAAAGGATACCAAATAGTAGAATTAGAGAAATAACGGGAGTGCAGCCGGTCGATGAATATGTTAGGTTCTCACGATGGAAGTGGCTAGGACATGTGTATAGGAGACAGGGAATAGTGCGAGGTACACCAGGGTGGGTGGCACTTGGTAGGAGAGGTAGAGGAAGGCCAAAAGAGACGTGGGTGAGGACAATGAGACGGGAAGCTGGAGATGAGTGTTGGGGAGATCTTGAGGAGTTAGCATAAGATAGGATGTGGTGGTGTGAGTTCATCGAGGCCCTATGCATCCCCGAGGGTGCCACAGGAAATGACTGATTGATTGATTGAGTGAAAATTTAATTATGTTTTTACTAACTTCCCCCTGAAGGTCATTTTCTCTCCTGTAAAGCGAGAACCAGCTGCAACGAGACTACTCCCGACCTCTATCTATCTATCTATATATTGCCAGACGCCTTAATCCCGTAAGGGGTGGCCACAAGCAAATCGCCTCCATGTCGCTCTGTCCCCCGCCATTTCACTGCCCTTCTCCCAGCTCACATCCCCCTCCCTCATATACCTCTTCACTCCATCCCTCCATCTCATCCTCGGCCTCCTCCTCCCTCTCCCTCCCTCCACCTCACTCACATACACTCTTCTCATCAGTCTCTCACTCTCCATCCTCTCCATATGGCCAAACCACCTTAATGTGTTTCTCCTAACGCTTCCTATCACATCCACATGCACACCACACCGCTCCTTCACTTCCTCATTTGTCAGCCTGTCTCTCCATGTGACTCCACATGCTCCTCTCACATAACTCATTTCCACTGCTCTCACTCATGACTTGTGTCCCTCCAGCAAGGTCCAAGTTTCACTTCCATACGTTAAGGTTGGTACTATACTGTCGTGTAGTAGCTTTTTCACTTCCATGCTCACTTCCCTGTCTCTTATCACTGCTTTCAAGGAGCCAGCAACGTTCGGAGAAATAAGAAGACTGTCTTGGAAAATGCTTCAAATGGAGTCGTATCACTTTGACCGACCCAAATGACGCAGCTTAGTTTCACGGCAGAAGGGTTCATTTCCGATCCATTGACCTGGAAGACAAAATGCTCCTTACGATGCCCTTTTCACGTCTTGGGTTCGAAGCAAATGAAGCACCGTAATTAGCTTAAGGAGTTTCAAACACTCTGGACAATCTCTTCTAGGTTCTGACACTATTTTCGCGTCTCGGGTTCGAAGATAATGAAGAGGGACTCGAACCCAAGGGAACATTGGCGATTACATTAGCAGTCTCTCGTTTAGGTTTGAAACAGCTTCGAGACAGCCTAAAGAAGCAAATGAACCCGAGTGAAGGGGATGTTCAGTGAGAGAGATTGTAGTGGTGGTCTGTGGTGTTCAGAGACGTGTGCTGCTGTGTGTGTGTTTGCTGCCTGTCTATGTGTTTATTTCTGTATATTTCTGTATGTCTTGTTTACCTGTTTGACCTGTCTGTCTGTTTACCTGTCTTTGTCTACCTTTATTCCTGTGGCACTCTGTTCATCTGTCTTTCTGTCTTTGTCAATCCCAAACTTCATACCTCCCCCTCTTTCTCACTCTCTCTCTCTCTCTCTCTCTCTCTCTCTCTCTCCTTCTTTCTCTCTCTCTCTCTCTCTCCTTCTTTCTCTCTCTCTCTCTCTCTCTCTCTCTCTCTCTCTCTCTCTCTCTCTCTCTCTCTCTCTTCTTCTTTCTCTCTCTCTCTCTCCTTTCTCTCTCTCTCTCTCTCTCCTTCTTTCTCTCTCTCTCTCTCTCTCTCTCTCTCTCTCTCTCCTTCTTTCTCTCTCTCTCTCTCTCTCTCTCTCTCTCTCTCTCTCTCTCTCTCTCTCTCTCTCTCTCTCTCTCTCTCTCTCTCTCTCTCTCTCTCTCTCTCTCTCTCTCTCTCTCTCTCTCTCTCTCTCTCTCTCTCTCTCTCTCTCTCTCTCTCTCTCTCTCTCTCTCTCTCTCTCTCCTTCTTCTCTCTCTCTCTCTCTCTCTCTCTCTCTCTCTCTCTCTCTCTCTCTCTCGTGAAGTGCCCACCACCAAAGGATCTTCAGTCATCTGCATCCCTACTCAGAAACAACTTGACTACCATAAGTACGAGTGATTGCTTTAGTTTATATTTCCGTATTTACTGACGCATATTATCGTGTTTACTCAAGTTTTGTGGTATATTACGTGAGCAACAATGGGCAGGTATCCAAGTATCATCATCATCATCATCATCATCATTCAGCTCCTCCTCCTCCTCCTCCTCCTTCTCATCATCATCATCATCATCATCATCATCATCATCATTCTCCTCCTTCACTCTTTACCTTCAGGCCTTCCACGTGGCACTGTTATTGTTGTTATAAATGCACGTGTTATTGTTTACTTCCTTAATCATTATCATCATCATTCTTCTCCTTCCTCGTCCTCCTCCTCGTCCTCCTCCTCCTCACTCCTCCTTCTCCTCCTCCTCATCATCATCATCATTCCTCGCCCTCTTCTTCCTCCTCCTCCTCCTCATCATCATCACCATCATAATTCTTCTCCTTCATCATCACCATCATCATCATCATCATCATCCATGGAGATTTTTCTAACTATTCTACCAGAAAGGCCGCTTCCCTCTCCCCCCCTCCCGTCAAAAAAAAAAAATCACCAGCCAATAATGAATAAATAACCGAACGTTTTGGGGCTACAAGGATAATGGAGTTTCTGACAGTAAGGCCGGGTTACCTCACTGGGACCTCTACGTCTGTGTGATCTATGTATCCCAGCTCTCACTCCCTAACTATACCTGTCAGCTATTAAATGTGCTTTTTGATACACCCGGCTGTCACTGGCACATCAGGGTTACAGGGTGGGGCAAAAGTTTTGAGGTTTCTCGTGGTGACTAGTGCTACTCTCTCTCTCTCTCTCTCTCTCTCTCTCTCTCTCTCTCTCTCTCTCTCTCTCTCATTGGGTGCATGGTAGCGGGGTGATTAAATTGGGGGTTTATTGGGGCGGGGCCATGTTGGGTGTGGGGGAAGAGGTGTGATGGGGAAAGGTGTGTGGGGGAGAGGATGAGGGAGGGAAAGTAGGGAGGAGGAGGGGAAGGAATGGAGGGGAGGGTGAGATATTAAGGTCAGAGTTGCATTTTATTGTCTTTGTCATGTATTTTTATCTATCTTATCTATTTACCTGTCTGTCTGTCTATCTAGGTGGCGACGGTGAGGGTGGGGTAATGGTGGGGTAGGGTACAGGGAGAGGAAAAGCTTTTCTTACACTCATGCTGAAAATACTACTACTACTACTACTGTTACTACTACTACTACTACTACTACTACTGCTACTCCTACTACTACTACTACTACTACTGCTACTCCTACTACTACTACTACTACTACTAATATGGACAATGAACATTACGACGATGATGATAAAGAGTAATAAGAAGAATGATGAAATGATGATGATGATGATACGGTGGAGAAGGAGGATTACACAGGATTACACAGGAAAGCAAACAGCAACAGACCTTATGGTCCTTTCGAGGCTGCTTGTTAGAGAAAACTATGACTACAGGATCTAACTCTACATGTTGAAGGATAAGGATAGGAAAGCAAGAAGGCTCCCCCCACCACCAAACCCTCCAGGAAAAAGTGAGAAAAACCACCATGCAGCATGGAAAAACTGACATGGAAATTTTATAGGAAACACTGGAAAGGAAAAGTCACATTCTATAATACTTTATCTAAAAGCTACCCGATAGAGTAACCTGAAAGAGAAAGTAAACAAATAAAATAATAGTTACGGCATGACATTATAAACCGGTTACATTGAGTTAATGGGAAGTCTCTGGACATAACGTGGAAGCTACATACTGCACAGTGTGGATGTTTAGGGGTGGTGCAGCAGCCTTGCCTGGCGCTTTTAAGGTAGGCAGCAGTCAATCAGGCCCTAGCTCCGTTTGCTCCACTGAGACAAGGAACTCTCCCATGTGGGACAAGTACACAAGTTTCATCCTGAATCAGTGACCCCTGGTACATTAAAAAAATCCCGATGGTGGTCACTTGACTAACAGGGACCCTCAGTGATCCACAGCCCATCACAGGTCGAAAGTAAGAGTAGTGACCGTTAACTCAGGGTAATCTGTGCAGCTCCTAATCTGTGCTTATATTGCTTTCTTTGCGCTGGGGAGACTGAAAAGTATATAGGACGGGTGTCTTAGATAAAAGGGGACTGCACAGTGCACAGTGTGGATGTGCAATGCACAGAGTGGATGTTTAGGGGTGGTGCGGCAACCTCCCCTGGCGCTTTTTAGGTAGGCAGCAGTCAATCAGGCAATAGCTCCGTTCACTCCACTGAGACAAGGAACTCTCCCATGTGGGACAGTACACAAGTTTCATCCTGAAGCAGTGACCCCTGGTACATTAAAAAAAATCCCGATGGTGGTCACTTGACTAACAGGGACCCTCAGTGATCCACAGCCCATCACAGGTCGAAAGTAAGAGTAGTGACTGTTAACTCAGGGTTATCTGTGCAGATCCTAATCTGTGCTTATATTGCTTTGTTTGCACCGAATAAATTGAAAATGTATAATATCGTGACGCAACACTATGTACGGGTACATTGTTTACGGGGTGTCTTGTAGACTAAGGGGGCATGAACTTACATGTACCGTAGCTATAAAAGCAAGTTATTCGGACAGAAAAAGAGTCAGCTGAGGATTTTCGTGCAAATACTTGTCTAATTTGTTTTTGAATGTCTCAATTGAGATACTGTTCACGGTATCTGAGGGTAATCTGTTCCAGATATTTACAACTCTGTTAAAGAAGAAGTATTTTGCTTCGTGGGATTGGAATCGTTTTCCCATGATTTTGCAGCCATTACTTCTGGTTTGACTCGACCGGTCTATATCAAAATATTTATTCATGTCTAAGTTGTCATATCCCTTCATGATTTTAGGAGGAGGAGGAGGAGGAGGAGGAGGAGGAGAAGGAGGAGGAGGAGGACGTAGGAAAGATAGGAAACAAGGTAGGGATAAGGTATAGGAGGAAGGAGGGAAAAAGTAGAACAAAACTCAGGACAAGGTGACGGCTGAAGAGGGAGGCGGCAGGAAGGAGATGAAAGCTAAGTATCAGGAGGAGGAGGAGGAGGTGGAGGAAGAGGTAGAGGAGGAGGAGGTAGAGGAGGAGGAGGTGGAGGAGGAGGAGGTGGAGGAGAAGGAGTACGAGGATGCAGAAGAAAGGTATAAGGTTAATGAAAGATGTGACTGAGGGGTTAACGAGGGTGTGATTGGCTGATAGGCTTCGTGACCCGCCCTGAGTACTTCATTAAGAGAGCTCATACCAAAACGTGTTATTGTTTACTTCCAGACCGCCCACGTGGCACTGTTATTGTTGAGGTTTGAATCCACGTGTTATTGTTTACCTTCAGACATCTCACGTGGGACTGTTATTGCTGAGGTTTGAATCCACGTGTTATTGTTTACTTTCAGCCATCTCACGTGGCACTGTTATTGTTGAGGTTTGAATCCACGTGTCATTGTTTACTTTCAGCCATCTCACGTGGCACTGTTATTGCTGAGGTTTGAATCCACTTGTTATTGTTTACCTTCAGCCATCTCACGTGGCACTGTTATTGGTGATGTTTGAGTACACGTGTCAGTGTTTATCTTCAGGCCTTCCACGTGGCACTGGTGTTGTTGTTATAAGTACACGTGTTACTGTTTACGTTCAGGTTTCCCACGTGGCACTGTTATTGTTGATGTCTGAATCTACGTGTCACTGTTACTACTGATGTTATGAGAAAACGTGTTAATACTGAGGTTCAGAGCCTCCCTACCCCCCCAAACGTGGCACTGTTATTGTGCTGCTAAACACTGGAACTATGAACCCTCTCATGATCGGGACAATTCTAGTAGCATATTTAAACTAACGTAATAATTTATTCACCTGAAAGTAGATCATAAGAGCCTGAATTTTAATGTAATGAGGCCACATGGGATTGTTATTGTTTACGTTTAAGACCACCTGGTATTGTTTACATTATGAGACCACGTGGCATTGCTTATTCACACTGAGACGCGTGGGATTATTACTGTTTACAATGAGACCAGGTGGGATTGTTAGTGTACGTTAGGAGACCACGTAGTATTGTTATTGTTTACATAAGACCACGTGGTACTGTTATTGTTTACATTGCGAGACCACATGCTTTTGTTGTGGTTTTTCCCAGGCAGTATTTCAGGCTTTAGCAATTAGTTCCATCTCACGCAAAGGTAATCTGTTTCTTTATTATCGGTAACTGAGGGGTGTATTTATTTACCTGGTATACGTATTTGTAATTGCTCAAAAGAAAATGGCAGCACCGTAATTTATTGTTTTGGGAGCAATTATTGGTAAGGAGTATTGTGGGTTATTACAGAGAGAGAGAGAGAGAGAGAGAGAGAGATTCTTTAAACTTAATGAAAATGCGATAGGGAAAATAATACATCATCGTACTGAAAGGATTAAGGGAAAGAAGAGGTGTGTGTGTGTGTGTGTGTGTGTGTGTGTGTGTGTGTGTGTGTGTGTGAGGGGTGGATTGGGAGGTGTCGTGTACTCCTTATGTGTCTCCCCACCCAACAAACCCCACACACACACACACACACACACACACACACACACACTTGATAAATGTGTTGTCTTCAGCCGCCGCCACGTGTCTCATGTGTGAGAGTGTGTCTGTGTTTGTTTGTGATGATGTTTGTCCCTGTTTGTTGACTTGAGTGTTTATGTGGGTGTTTACTTGAGGCTTTGCTTGTGTGTGTGTGTGTGTGTGTGTGTGTGTGTGTGTGTGTGTGTGTGTGTGTGTTAGAATGTATGTATACTGTATGTATGCACGTATGTAGGCCTATTTATGTGTGTGTATATGTATCAAGGAATGTGTGTGTGTGTGTGTGTGTGTGTGTGTGTGTGTGTGTGTGTGTGTGTGTGTGTGTGTGTGTGTGTGTGTGTAAGTCTTGTGAGAATTTGGTTCTACGGACGCTTACGTATTGTGGGTTGGAATTAGATGTTTGCACCCTGAAAAATAAAATTGTTCTTGCATATCAGTTTGTCTTCTGTTGCAATCCTCTCCATCAACAGCAGAAGCCTTTGCAACATTCCTTGACATATTTTTCAACCTTATTCTGTCCTCCTGTTTATGTTTTGGTTTCGAGTCATT
>NC_136977.1:45796304-45903804 GCF_032717465.1 Coenobita brevimanus | reverse complement strand
GCCAGGTCCGGACGATATATATGCAAAAATTATAAAGGAAACCAAAGAAGAATTATGTCAGCCACTTTTAACGTTATTTAATGACTCTTTAAGTTCAGGAGAAGTTCCAGAGGCGTGGAAAACCGCAAACGTAGTGCCCATCTTTAAAAAGGATGATAAATCAGCTGCGTCGAATTATCGTCCGATAAGTCTAACGTCAATAGTAGGAAAAATGTTAGAGTCAATTTTGGCAAATAAGATTAGAGAACACTTAGAAAGATTTAATCTTATAAACGAAAGTCAGCACGGATTCAGGCAAGGACGATCCTGCCTCACAAATTTGTTGTCATTCTACTCGGAGGTCTATGAGGCAGTAGATAGCGATAAAGCTTACGATGTTATTTATCTGGACTTTAGTAAAGCTTTTGATAGGGTCCCATACGAAAGGTTAGTTAGAAAGGTTCGAGCACACGGTATAGACGGCGATATTTAAAATGGATAGAATCCTGGCTGAAAGGACGAAAGCAGAGAGTATTAATAAATGGAACTAAGTCGGACTGGGGATTAGTAACTAGCGGTGTACCACAGGGTTCAGTACTCGGTCCCTTATTATTTATCATATATATAAATGATCTAGACTTAGGAGTCAATAGCAGCATCAGCAAATTTGCCGACGATACAAAAATAGGGCGTATCATTAACTCTACTGACGATTGCCATAACTTACAAAAAGACCTCGATACATTGTCCAAATGGTCTAAAACTTGGCAAATGGAATTTAACGTTGAAAAATGTAAAGTACTTAACGTAGGCAAGACCATTGGAGATACTAAATACAGCTTAGATAACAAAGAAATTAGCAAATCGGAATGCGAGAGAGATCTAGGAGTTATGATTAGTAACGACCTTAAACCAAGGCAACAGTGCATTAATGCGAGAAATAAAGCAAATAGGGTCCTAGGATTTATTTCGAGAAGCGTGAGCAATAGATCATCTAAAGTAATACTAAAACTTTATCTAGCATTAATAAGGCCACATTTAGACTACGCAGTACAATTCTGGTGTCCTTACTATAGAATGGATATTAATTCGTTAGAAAATGTACAGAGAAGAATGACTAAAATGATACATGACGTCCGGAACCTGTCATATGAAGACAGACTGAAAAGATTAAGTCTGCATTCGCTAGAGAGGCGTAGAGTAAGGGGAGACTTAATTGAGGTGTTTAAGTGGATGAATGGTATAAATAAGGGAGATATTAGCAAGGTACTTAAAGTGAGCATACAGGATAGAACTAGAAATAATGGTTTCAAACTAGAAAAATTCCGTTTCAGTAAGGAAATAGGTAGAAATTGGTTTGGTAATAGAGTAGTAGACGAATGGAATAAGCTACCTAGTAAAGTAGTTGCTGCCTCTTCCATTGAGAGTTTCAAGCATAGGCTAGATAAGCAAATGACAAATAAGGGGTGGATATAGAATAAAGAAAATCTAATAACCAATACTAATTCAAAAAAATTTTCTTTTCAGGTTACACTATGATAGTCTCTATTCTCCTTTCACACTTTCCTTTAAAATGTCCACGCCAGTTTTTCTATACGGCGTGGTGTTCTTTCTGACTTTTTCCTGCCGGCTTCGGCTGGAGGGTTTGGAGGGCGGGGGAGAGCCTTCTTCTTTGCTATCCTTATCTCATTCTAGTAGTTCAGTTACTCTTCTAGGAGCTGCCTAGCATGGGCCAACCGGCCTACTGCAGTTATCCTCTCTTCTTATGTTCTTATGTTCTTATGTTCTCTCTCTCTCTCTCTCTCTCTCTCTCTCTCTCTCTCTCTCTCTCTCTCTCAGTTTCCACCCCAACACGACCAGGAATTAGAGCCAGGAATTCTTCTCTCTCTCTCTCTCTCTCTCTCTCTCACACACACACACACACACACACACACACACACACACACACACACACACACACACACACACACACACACACACACAAACACACACACACACACACACACAAACACACACACACACACACATTCTACTGCATTGACCCCAACACGACCAAGAATTAGAGCTAGGATTCTCCCTGTCTCTGTCTCTGTCTCTCTCTAAGTGGCTAAGGAAGTTTTTTCTTTCTTTTTTACTTCGGATACCACCTCCTTGGTACTATGAGGTGTGTGTGGTCTGTGTATCTATGTAACTATCATGGTAGGAACAGAGGGAAGTGTGGCAGAACTAGGAATGCAGCAGGATAATGGTAGAGGCTAGGGAGAATGGTAGGAACACGAATAATGGTAGGCTTAGTAGGGTAGTGGCTGATTCGGAGTGGTTATGGTAGGATCAAAGAGTATCGTAGGACCAGGAATGATGTGTGGTATTAGTCAGGGTAAGAGAAGGGCAGAATGGTACTATGATGAATGGTAGGTGATTGGTGGATGTAGAATTATTATGGTAGGAGCAGAAGTATGGTAGGATCATGGGAGGGTGTGGGGCATTAAGTAGGGGGGGGGTGCCTGCCTACCTGCTGTGTCATGATGAGTAATTGGACAGGAGAGAGAGAGAGAGAGAGAGAGAGAGAGAGAATGGTATAGGCTAGCTAACTGCGTAGAAAATGAGACAGACAAACAGACAGACAGATCAATATAGATAAATAACGATAGATGTATAGAGAATGGTAGACAGACAGACATAGCTCCCGAGAGAGAGAGAGAGAGAGAGAATCTAGTTTATCCCTGCCTCACTCTCTCCCTCATCTCACCTTGCTACACACCTGGTCTCACTATCGCTAATTACGCTGATATCACTTCCGGTCTACCTGGAATACCTGTTGCCCATTAAACCACCAGAGAAAAACAGAAACAAGCGACACTAATAATTACAACAATTTTCTTTTCTTTTTTTCTAACCTGACAAACTTCCCTAACTCATTTTAGCTCCGTTCAAGGCCAATGTACGCATTTTTTCCTTAGCACACTTTCCTCAGCGATTTATTTTTGGATACAGCTGGTTAATATACTTCGAGGCGTTATATATGCGATGTGATATTAGAATGATTTTTAAATAACAAGAGGAGAGCAAGGTTTAATAAGCAAAATAAATCACTTAGGAAGAGGTGTCAGGGGACTTCCATAATTGACCAGAATAGAGGTACATGTGTAGATAGACTGGAGGGCTGATTTGACTATACTCTTCTCACTCTAATTTGGCCAAAAAGTGGCATCCCTCCATCTTAAATGCTGGGATTAAACAAAGGATTAACACCACAATATGGTACTAGTCACAAAGAAGTAGTATGGGAAGGATGAAGAGAATATTTGTCTTTTTCTGCCACTGAGCTACGTAAAATAAGCTGCAAAAGGACGAAAATCTGGGCCAAGTTATGGTGAAAGGGAGACAGTAATCTTACAAGACGTTACAGTTTTCTTATGTGTCTTTAAATTGTCTTAATCTCGACAGTTTCGAAGAGTAACGTAAGATGGATAAATAGACAGAGAGATGGATGAATGGATGGATGACTGGCTGGCTGGATGGGTGGATGGATGGATGGATGAATGGACGAACGGTTAAATGGATGGATGTAGAGATAGATAGATAGATAGATAGATAGACATATAGACAGATAGACAAACAAATAGATAGATAGACACAGATAGATAGATAGACAGATAGATAGATGGACATAAAGATACATAGGCGGGCAGCTAGGTAGGTTGGTGGATAAGCAGACAGATAGATAGACAGACAGGCAAGAGATAGACAGAAATAGATAGGTAGAAAGATATGGTAGGAAATAAGGTGCAAAATAAATAAGTTCACCTGTGCCACCTAATATTCACCCATACATCCCATTCACAAATTTTTATTTAATTATCTATTTATCTATCTATCTATTTTTATTTATTTATTTATTTATTATTCATTCATTTACTTTATTTTACATGACGGAAAATTAGGACGAAATTTTTAAGATTAATAAAAATCTAATAAAGTGCTGATATTTTCCCCTCTATCTGGCTGACCTCGTTTTATTTTTTGTTTTACTAATTTTAGGAAACGCCCCTCGTACTGAAGGGGTTAATTAAGACGGTACCCAATCCTCAAGATCAACACTTCTCTAATCTAAGAAAAACCGATTGATGATGGCTAAAGAGAAAGAAAGAAAGAAGAAGAAGAAAGAAAGAAAGAATGAAAGACAGAAAGAAAGAAAAGAAGGAAGGAAGGAAGGAAGGAAGGAAGGAAGGAAGGAAGGTAGGACGGAAGGAAGGGAGGAAAAAAAAAAGAATGAAAGAAAAAAGAAAAAGAAGGAATGAACGAAAGAAAGAAAAAAGGATATGAAAGAAAGAAAGAAAAAGAAAAAAGAATGAAAGAAAGAAAAGACGAAAAAAAAAAAAGGTATATGTGAGATGGCCGGACATTAAAAAGGAAAATAAAACTCCTCTTCTTCCCCCTCCTGAACCATCAATTTAACCCCTCCTCATCAACATAAATTAAAACCTAAGGAGAACCCAAGAATGAACCTTGAGGGAGTCCGCAGGTAACAGAGGTAACTTTAATTCAGATGGATGCTTTAAGAGATCGTAGGATTTTTTTTCCCCTCTCTCTCTCTCTCTCTTAGTTTATCTATCTATCAATACCTAACTACCAGGTACCAACTCGCTACTTCATCTATCTTTCTATCTCTTATCTTTATCCATCTATCTATCTCCGTTTATACCCAGCTACCAGGCATCTCTCTCTCTCTCTCTCTCTCTCTCTCTCTCTCTCTCTCTCTCTCTCTCTCTTATCTTAGATCAAAGAGGACAGATGGACGTTTAGATAGCAGTAGTGACTGAAATAAGAATGGAGGAGAACAAATGATGATGATGATAATGATGATGGTGATGAAAGCAGAGATAACACTCTCTCTCTCTCTCCCTCTCTCTCTCTTAAAAGCCAGACCACCTAGTGGAAATCAGAGTGCCTATTTATCTATATAACTCAACGTAATTATTATCAAATGCTCTCTCTCTCTCTCTCTCTCTCTCTCTCTCTCTCTCTCTCTCTCTCTCTCTCTCTCTCTCTAACAAATGGTAATGGGTGAGGAAGACAGTGATCGGACTTTCTGATTAGGTCATTTCGAGATAGAGGGTACAAAAGGTAATGCAGGTACACGAGAGAGAGAGAGAGAGAGAGAGAGAGAGAGAGAGAGAGAGAGAGAGCATTAGGCAGTTACATAGATATCCAGACATTATGCTTCGTACTGTGTGGTCCGACATTTATATAAGAAAAAAAAGTTAAGTACTCAGTGGCAACTATAGATAAAGAGATCTTATTGTTGGTATGTGGTGTGGCCTTATTACTGAGAGAGAGAGAGAGAGAGAGAGAGAGAGAGAGAGAGAGATGAGGGGGGAGGGTAGAGGACCACACACACACCCAGTAACAAGGCACAGACCAATGACCCTACACACACATTGACCACAATGCATACTTCCTCATCTCTCCCATCCTCTCTCTCTCCTCGCTCCTCCTTTCCCCCCTCCCTTTTCCTTCCTGTCGCTTCTCGTCCCCCCTACTCCCTCCTCTCTCCCCCTTCCCTCTCTCCTCCCCTTCTCCCTCTTCCTCCTCATCCCCTGATTTGTATTAGCAAGTTTCTGCCGTCACTAATGTAAAGAAGCTTAGCATCAATTATTATAAGAGCAAAAGCAGTAACAACCAACAACAACAATACAAATAACAACAACATCTACAACACAACCACCACTACCACCGCCACCACCAAGCTCCCGTTGCCCCATTTACCTGACATCTCTCTCCACAGGTAACAACACGCAAACGACTACTCAGTTCCCGATAAATTGCCTTGGCTCACCTATACAGTACATCTGGCGTCCAGGTGTTTAATAGAGAAGGTGAGTTAGACGAAAGGGGAAGAATGGGAGAGAGAAGGGTGAGAGGTGGAGAGTTGGGGTAAGGAAAGTGAGAGGATGCAAGAGCTGGAGAGAGAGGAGAACGAGGGAGTGAGATGAAGATGGGAATAAGAGAAAGTAGGAGAGCTGGGAGTGAAAAAAAGAGGAGAGAGGAGGAAGTAGGAGAGTTGGGAGTGAAAAAAAGAGAGTATAGGGGAGAGAGTGGGAAAGATTTAGAGAAGAAACAAGAGTTAAGATGAGGGAGAGGAAAAGAAATATAAAGAGCTGGAGGAAATAAGAGTGGGTATTTGGCTGTTCCCCCCCTCACTGCAGATATTACTCCTTGTACACTCAGATACATCTCACCACAAAGACCCATATATTATTATATACCATGGCCAGTATTCCTGTGAGTTGAAAAGGTCCCCAAGTACCTCCTTTTAATCGATTTATTTCTGCATTTAGAGCGTTGTTAGCTACCTCGGCTGCCAGTAATGCAGGCTATGGCATTGTGATATTCTTAAATTTATCTGCAAAGTGGTACAATAGCCGACAATGAACTACAATAGAAGTATGTCTTTAGCTCATTATAAAAAAAAAAAAAAAAAAAAAAACAATCCTGAACTAAAAATGTCTATGCTGCCCTTACTCTAACCTGGCCTGAAACTGTCATATCTCCTTCTCAAATGCCGAGTTTTAAAAATTGATTAGCACTAATATAATTATGATGCTAATAACGAAGAAGTTCTATTGATATAATATTGAGATGTAGTATTGTCTTTTTCCTCCGCTGACTGACGTGAAATAAGTTCCAAAAGGACGAAAATCTGGGCTAGGTTAAAATAAAAATAGTATAATGAAAACCAATGTAAAGAATTAAAGGTTTCTCACGTTCTGAAATGATGAATGGAGACATTTTTTTACCCACATTAAACGGAAAATCGCTAAGCTGAGCAGAATAACGAGGCTGCAGTAAGAATGAATTTTTAGCTTTTTTACTTACCGGAATGGTCAAGGCGTAATCTGCAAAACAAATGACTAAGGGAAAGGTGCCAGAAAGCCTTGCAAGACCACGACCCCTTGACTTGACCTTTTGTGAGTGACCTGTGGAAAGTGGGGAAGGAGGTGGATGGGAGGGTGGGGTGAGTAATAAAAAACGGGGTGAATCGAGGGCAGAATGGAGAGTGGGAGGGGACTTGTGGGAAAGGGGTGGGGACGAGGATTTGGGTGGGAAGGGTGTAGTGGGTAGGTGATAGGTTTATCTAAAACAAGGCGAGGGGAAGGGGGAGGGGATTTGGGTGTGAGGGTGTGGTGGTGGTGGTGGGGAATCCAAATCGAGGTGCATCTGGCATGGTGAGGGAGGGGAGAATAGGCAGATGGGCGGGAAGGAGAAATAAAATAGAGTGCAGAGGAAAGTGAGGAGAGGGAAATCAGGTTTGGGAGTGTCGAGAATCAGGGTAAAAGATTAAGTACTTTCAAAATGGGTACTCCTGGGCGGGAATGAAAACAAGCTTCGCCTTAGTTGGGTCGGAGCCGAGAGGAAAATAAGTTCTAAAAGTAGATCTCCCTGAATTTACGACCTGAGCAAGCCTGGTTCCTTAGATTAAAAGTTTGATTTAAGGGAGAGAGTAGATTTTTTCCCTCGTAACCGCTTCAGTTCGGCGACGTACTTTTTTTTTTTTTTTTTGGTATATCCAGATGATTTATTCAATTTAGAAGACTTATTATGAACCGGGAGGATTATAGTCCCCCTCTGTAGTACAAGTTTTCCCCAGGCTGTATAAAACTGCCTGAAGATAGGAACAACATAAAAAAAAAAAAAAAAAGTCATCGGAGTGTAAGGGTTAAGTGCACATTATTATTTTTTTTTTTCAGTGAATTAACAGGTAGAAAATTGGTGTTAATATATTTTGGCTGACGTCAGAATGAGCCTAAGAGAAGAAGCTGTGTAGAGCTGCCAGGTCAAGTGAAGTACACGCCTGACTGGATAATGACTAGAGCGATTACATGCTCCTGACTGGCAGCCTTGCCCTGGTTAAATGGTTCAGGGGCGAGTGGAGTGCCGTGCAGTGGCTGACGCTCTGGACGGCGGCTGACTATGCTTGGGTAGATTAAGACAAACAAGTGCGTTTACTGTATCCTGACCAAAAAAAAAAAAAAAAAAGGCTAGTCTTTTTCGGCAAAGATTCGGCAGTTCTGACTAGCAATCATGCAGACTCATTCGTACCTCACAACTGTATCAAATTTTGTTACAGGAAAATAATTCTGTCATATGAAAAGACTGACTATAATGGTGGATGTTTGGGTAGATTCAGTGATGGCGTTTATTACACTTCATATAAAACTTAACACTAGAGGACAAAAATCAGGGACCCATATTGATGTTTTATTTTGTTTACCGCCAGACGATTTTATTCAGCTGACGGAAATGCCAGCCCTTTAAATGATTATTATATATTCCACATAATAATGTGCGACAATTTACCTTAGATCTACAATTTGTTGACAAGAGACAACGGGAGTAACCACTCTCTTTTCCTTTTTTCTTTCTTTCTTCAAATGCTACTCATAGTTACAGCAGGGAATTTATCGTGAGTTAGTGTACCAGCGTCCTGACTTTCATGTTTACATAAAATGAGTGGAGTGCGAGACTGATTTGTGATAAAAATGGTGAATGTCTACAGAATTCAGCGGATGGGAGTGACCACATCTTCACTTTTTCATTGCGTCATAAGTAATATCATTTATTGTGGTCACTGATGGATGATTTTTTTTTTTTTTTTTTTTTTAGGAGTGACCTCTCATGAGCCAAGCATTAACACCTAAATCCTATGATCGTTACATGGTTGGATCGCCTGCCGAATGAAGTGACTGGATGGGTTAGCATATGAAGTGTTTAGATGGTTTGTATTTTTTATGCCCTTTGACTGCAATGTACGGCCTTTGTATATTATTCTGGATAAAGTCAGATGATATTTTTCACCTCAGACAAACCTACCCCATCAAAAATATGAAAATACGAACGATATACCCCTTGGCCGAGAACTAAATACCTCATATTGTGTTGCAGCTTACGTCAGACTATTTTGCGTATTTCAAGCATCAGAAACACACCAACCACTGATTCAGTACGAGGACGTCATATTTATGGAATTCTGGTTATTTCCTGACGATTCTGTTCAACTAAGGAAATCCATCCATCATCCATCATCCAATCCTACATTGCCCCATGAGAAGCGTAGGAGCCCCTGGGCTAGGCAGTTGGTCCCGACATTTAAGATGAGAGTGACCAGCCTCACTCATCCCTGAGTGGCATTACATGAGCAATCAACCCCAACCATTCCTTGGATATAAACATTCACCGGCTCAATCCGATTGGAGCGCAATAATTACCTACTAAACCACCAGGCTCCATAATTTGGTTATATGGTTACCACCCAGTGTAGTAAATGGTTTCTTGGTGTACAGGAAATTATTTGGCTTGTCACTCAGTGTAGAGTCACCCACAGGCTGAAGGAAGTGGAAAGATTGAAGGAAAGAAAAACAGAAGAGGGAGTGTAAAGTCACCCGTAGGCAGAAGGACAAGGAAAGAATGAAATAAAGAAAGACAGAAGAGAATGGAAATACCACTCATATTCTGAAGGGGTCAGAGAAGCTGTATCTGATCCCTACAATTTAAAGAGCCTCTCCTTAGCTGAAAATAATCATCTGGGCGATAGCAAGAATAATATTAAAATACTGTATTCCTAGTGAATAGGATAACACACGTAACTAAGTTACTGTCATATATATATATATATATATATATATATATATATATATATATATATATATATATATATATATATAAATTTATCGTATCATCGCATCCCTGTGACGGCGGGGGGGAGGGGGGGGCAATCTGGCCGCAATATGGGGTGGTTCTACTACTCTGCGGGCAGGTTGTGTTAGGAAGACTTCTGCCACCGTATTCCCTGCGTATCGTAAATGGCGACTAAAAGGAGAGGGGTGAGGGGGCTAGGACCCCCTCCTCTGGTTTTTAGTTCCTACAGTGAGACAGGGCACAGAAAGGGAAAGGGAATTGAGTTATCCCTGAACCCTAAAGATTGGGTCTATGAATGTACGTGGATGTAGTACGATTGAGGATAAATGGGAGGAGATTGGGAGAATGTTTGTAAGAAGAAAGTTGGATGTGTTAGCTTTGAGTGAAGCAAAGTAGAAGGGAAAAGTGAGTCCAAGTTTGAAAGTGTGAATGGCAGGATGTCAGGTGTTGGTAGAGAATGGACAAGAGAAGATGTGGCCTTGTTAGTGAGTCCGGAAGTGCAGCAGTGTGTGACTGAATGGAAGGAGGTGTCGTCGAAACTGTTGTGGGTGAAAGAGAAATTTGGACGTGAGTTGTGGGTATTTGTGAGTGTATATGGGCCTGCTAGTGAAAGGGATGCAGAAGAGAGGGATTCTTTCTGGAATGATGTTGATGAGTGTCTGCGGAGTTTTGGAGCAAATGTGAATGTGGTAATGATGGGAGATATGAATACTAGAGTGGGAAATGTAGCAGCTGAAGGTGTAGTTGGAATGCATGATGTGCCTGGAAGAAATGATAATAGGGAACGAATGACAGAGGTGTGTGCTGAGCGAGAGATGGTGATCGGAAATACGTTATTTGAGAAGAAAGATATTCATAAATAGACATGGGTGAGACAGGAGGGTGAAAGGGTTGTTGATAGAGCATTGAAGGACTATATGGTTGTGTACAGGTACGTAAGAGGAAGATTGTTGGATAAGAGCGTTTTGATAGGGGAGGATGGAGGAATGTCTGACCACTACCTGACGGTGAGAAAGTTGAGAGTAGGTATGCGGTGGGTGAGAGCTTGGAGAATTAGGTGTGGCAAGGAGGTTTTGAAAGTGAGTGAGTTAGATAAAAGAGAGAAAATGATAGAGTATCAGGGGAAGTGGAAAGATAAGTGGAAAGCAGTGAAAGATCAGGAAAATGGCAGTGAGGAAGTGGAATGACCGTTGTTAAGAGTGCTGTGGTGGGGCATATGGAAGAGGTGTGTGGTATGAGACGAGTGGGTGGTGGTGTAATAAAGGGAGGTGAATGGTGTTGCGAGGAAGTAGGTATGGCTGAGGCTGAGAAGACGTGCATATGAATGGTGGCTGCAGAGGAGGGATGAGGTGTCATATGAGAGGTATGAGGAAAAGAGGAATAGGGCGAGAAGGGCTGTGGGTGATGTTAAAGTGCCAGCAGACAAGAGGTGAGGTAGGCAGTTGACTTAGAATTTTCAAAAGCATAAGAAAATGTTTTGGAAGGAGGTGAAAAGGATGCGAAAGGGAGAGTCTGGGAAGGAAGAGCAAATAAAAGCAGAGAATGGAAGGATGTTAAATGAAATGGATGCAGTAAGGAAGAGATGGGAAGAGTATTTTGAAAGTTTTTAAAATGTAGAGGAGGAAAGGGAGGCTGAGACTGTGGCAGATGGACGGGTACAAGGAATAAATGTGTTGGGAGAGTTGAATGATTCTTTGATCACGATGGAGGGAGTGCAGGAAGCAGTAAAGGAGACGAAAGCAGGGAAAGCTGCAGGTGGAATGCCTGAAAGGTGGTGGAGCGACTATTGCTGAGTGGTTAGTACAGTAAGATTGCTGAATGTGTGTTTTGTGAGCGGTATGGTGCCAGTTGACTGGACAAGTGCTTGTGTCGTCCCGTTGTATAAAGGTAAGGGTGATAATTAGGAATGTACTAGCTTTAGGAGTATAAGTCAGCTGAGTCTTGTAGGTAAGGTGTACTTGTAGGTAGAGTGTTAATTAAGAGGGTTAGAGAGGGTACAGAGGGAGTGAGTGATGATGAGCACTGTGGCTTTAGGAAAGGAAGGGGATGAGTGGATCAGGTGTTTGCCAAGAGACAGGTGTGTGAAAAATATTTAGCGAAAGGTAAGGATGTGTTTTGAGCGTTCATGAATTTAGAGAAAGCGTATGATAGAATTGATAGAGAGGCTTTGTGGTCTGTTTTGAGATTGTATGGACTTGATGGTACAATAGGTTGTTAAAAGGAGAGAAAAGTTTTTATGTAACTAATAGAGCGTGTGTAAGAGTGGGAAATATTGTGAGTGATTGTTTTCCCGTGAGAGTGGGGCTGCGCCAGGGATATGTGATGTCACTTTGGTTGTTTAATATTTATACGGTTGGTGCTGTAAGGGAGGTGAATGCGAGAGTGTTAGTTGGAGGTTTGACTCTGGTGAATGTTGATGGTAAAGAGTGGAATCTGAATCAGCTGCTGTTTGTAGATGATACTGCGCTGGTGGCTGATGCGGAGGAGAGATTGAGACAGTTGGTAGAGGAGTTTGGAAGAGTGTGTGAAAGGAGGAAGTTGAGAGAAATGAGAATAAAATTAAAGTGATGAAGTGTACGAGGTTGGTAGACGGTAGGAGGATGAATATAGTTTTGAATGGAGAGTTGCTTGGGGAGGCTGGTGACATGTTGCTGTAGATGGAAAAATAGATGTAGAAGTGAAGTTTTGAATGAATGAAGTAGGAATTGTGCTGGGAAGAATGAAAAAAGTGTTTAGATGTCGTTCGGTCAGAATGTATGTAAAGAGAAGGCTGTATGACGGTATAATGGTACCGACTGTGTTATTTCGGCTGAAACATGGAATATGGGTGCAACAGAAAGGAAAAGTTTGAATGTAATGAAGATGAGGTGTCTGGGGAGTATGTGTGGAGTGACCCATATGGATCGAATGAGAAATGATGAAGTGCAAAGAGGAACTGGACTTATGCTGGAAATGGCTGATTGAGTTGAACAGAGAGTGTTGCGATGGTTTGGGCGTATGGAGAGAATGGATGAAGAGTGACTGGTGAAAAAGATAACTGGATCGGATGTGAGAGGTGTAAGGCTGAGAGGAAGACCACGAATAGGAAGAATGGGCAGTGTGAAGAGAGCATTAGATGCAGGAGGGATGTCTGTTGAGCAAGGAAGAGTGGCTGCGCGTGATAGGAATGACTGGAGAGGAAATATGAACAAATAAATGGTAACACGGCCCTGAGGGCATATTCTCCCGCATTTAGTCCAATCAGCTGATCTGGTCAGGTGCGGGTAAGGGTCCATTAGGATGTGGCAGGGGTAAACCAGCTTTTCTGTCTGGCCCTGCTGCGGATGTTGCTGATTGCGCTGTGCAGTTGACCCTCGTGTGGTGTGATGCGCTGAGGATCTGTCCCGTCTCCCTTTGGGGCTAAGATACGAATAAATGTGTGTGTGTGGATGAGTAAATTGGGAGTGTGTCCTGTCTCGGCTACCTCCTTTTCTTTGGGGAAAGCAATCTAGGTATATAGATAGATAGATCTTCGCCTCATTATTTAATATAGTTTGGTTTCGAGATGCTTGGTAGCATTACTGAGTTATAATAAAAGCATGAACAAACCCATCTTGTTCTATCTGAGCCCCATGAGATCCATCTGCTGTTATACTCGTATCATACCTAAAACATGTCACTTCCTTAAAATCTTCCTTATTTAAACTTGCCCATTAAAACCTCCTTTCCAACAATCGGGACATTCCTCGTAATCGCTGTTATTTCAACCAACGCCAAACAATTTTAATCAACTGACAGTGGGTCGGAGGAACCAGGGGGTGTTAAGATCAAGGAAAATTAGTCAGTTTACATTTACAGCTGCTTTTCAAATTGAACGACAACACGATCAGCTATCAGAGTAAATGGTTTGTAGATCTTTAGATCAGATACAATGGTGTTACTGCTGGAACTCAAACTGGATGATCACATTCGATGGTTTTACTGCTGGAAATCAAATAGGAAGGGTTTATGACCGGGGATCCTTCGTCCAGGTAACTTCCTACAGGGATGCGGCGCCAGAGAAGTGGTGGGTAGATATGGTGTCGATAAATGGACATATAGATGGATAGATAGGTAGATAGATAGATAGATAGATAGGCAGGTAGGTAGGCAGATATACTGTATGGACAGGTAGATAAGAGAAAATAGAAAGATCAGATATATTGATAGATGGAGATGCAGATAAGCAGAACAAAGGAAAGATCACATAACACAACTCTCGAAGAGCAGCAAGGCTTTAACAGTTTTTCACCCAAAATACCATACATATACCGGTGCTAGGTGATCATACAAACAGGTAGATAGATAGATAGATAGATTAATAGGTAGGTAGGCAGATAGATAGGTAGGTAGATGGACAAACGTGCATAGACAGATACGCAGACAAATCAAACAAAACAGCTTCTTTACACTGGACAGACATCCCAACCGCTGGCTATCTGAGTGAACCACCTCACGCCCACCCGGGTATCGAATTGAATGGTTGCATGACCGATTATACAGTGAGATGGCTGAATGACGCCCCTCTTATCAGGCTGGCAAACTGCGTGACTGGACTTGAAAAACTGACAGGTAGGTAGGTACAGGTAGATATACAGGTAGGTAGGTAGATAGGTACGTATGTAGGTAGGTAGGTAGGCAGTGAGAAATGAGGACAACGATGAAAATAGATAAACACAGATACTGAAAGACGGATAAACAGATAGGTAGACAGTGATTAATTTAATGAATAACTTGATTAATTGATTTACTGATTGACTGATAGGCAGGTGGATAGATAATGATATATAGATAAGTAAGGTAGAAAAAAATATATACTTAAATAAATTGCAGATAGATACATGCAGGTAGGTGGATGGATACTCGTAGATTGATATTTAGAAAGGTAAGGTAGAACGAATATGTAAATTTACACATACTTTAGACAGAGAAAGATAAGTTGACAGACTGACCGATTATGGAGTCGGATGGCTGCATGGCGTGTACTGGGGTCCCTATTCTCTCTGGAAAGGAAGATCCCTAACACCTCTTTCTGAGCGATTTATTTTTGGACATGGTTAATATCCTTTTATACGTTATTTATCCAGAGTATAGTAATATTTGAAGGATTTCTATAACATGTAATAGGATAGTATGTTGTAATAAGCAAAATTAGTCGCTTAGGAATGGTATCAGGTAGCACGATCAGACCTGGAGAGTTTGAAGTTGCCTGACTGATCGTTGGTTAACTTTCTATGACCGCATGACGCAAGATTGAGGCGGGATTAGGGTTCAGCTTGTCAAGAGAGATTAAGGACGGGTTCACACGTTTTATGGCAACTTTTTTGCAGCGGAATTTGTGTTTTTATTATTTCTACTATCACGCAGTTTTATACGTGGGATGAAAAATTATGCCTTTGTACTAATGGGTGTAATGGAGGTCGTTTCCAGCCCCTAATTTCGACAAGTCCTTCCTTAGGTGGGTTAAATAATTTTGTGGTTGCAACAGTAACAAACAAGACGTCATTTTACTGAAGGGGATAATGGAAGCTTACCTTGTGTTGAAACAGTTAAATGAATTGTTCCTAACCCCGTCACCACATGAAGTTCTTTCCAAGGTGAACAAAATCGAGTGGTGATAGGGGAAAAAAAAAAAATCGAACTGAGAGGGGTTATGGAGCTTAATTTTTCAACCAGTAACCCATGACATTTCATCTTAGGGGAATGAATTTGTCTGGAGGTAGTAAGAGTAAATTTTAAAAGACGTAATCGAAGTGAAGTGGGTAATGGCGATATTCTAACTTAACAAATTACTTCTACCTTCACCTCGACGGGTCCTTCCTAGAATGAGCAATATCGTGGGATGACAGAAATAATATTAAAACGACATCATGATACTGACAGAGATACTATAAGTCTGGGCTGAAAATCACATACTTGCCAGAAGAAAAAGTGTGGAAAAACAAGATTATAAGATGCGACAGGAATTTCAGGTTCAGTGGAAAGAGAGGAGTTTGGTTCGGCTGTGAAATTGGAGGGTCTTGTTTTCACCTTTTTTCCTCCTTTTCTTTTTTCTCTCTCTTTTGGTTCGCCTCTCGATCTGCCTCACTACCAGTCCTTGAGATTAGGGTGTTGGGCAATTACTGAAACAGGTTAAAGTGAACCAGTTATTGGCGACACTGATATCTAGCAGTATTAAAGTGAGCAGCTTCGTACCTCCTGTGTACCGGGTAAGAGGAGGAAGACTGTTCATTCGTAAGTTATAGTTTTTTCACACCCTCTCCCTCAATCCCTGGGTTATTATTAGCAATAGTTGCAACCCCAGGCTCATCTGAACGTGAACCCGGTGGACTGCAGACCGAAACTGCCATTCTTTCATAGGCCACCATCCTACACTGGGATGGGGATGGGATTGGGGAACGTTTGTATTGACGTGCACTTCCACCTCCAGGCTATATCGGCGCCACCACTTGTAGGCGTCCCTCTCCAGCACCTCCAGTTTTAGGATGAAGGGTTAATGTTGCCTTGGGTTTCCCACCAAATATATGGAAATTCAGATCTTTCATAGATTTCACGAATAATAAGTTATTTGCTAACTCATCCTTGTGTAGGCCAGCAAACTTTCGAACTACTACCTTAAGCTGATTATGAAGAATGGTACTGAAGGTAGTGGAAGACGGCGAGAGAGAAAGATGGTTCGAAAGAGAAGAGGGGAAGGTAGGAAGCAGATGGAAAGGGAGGGGAAGAGGGGAAGTAACTGGAAGGGAATGGGTAGAGGTGAAAGGGACGAAAAGGAGGAAGAAAAAAAATCCTGAAAGGAACGAAAAGTGGACGGAAAGGAAGGAGGAGAGAGGAGAATGGGAGAGAAGGGGGATGGGGAAGATAAAAAGGAAAATGGAAGGAAGGAGGAAGGGAGAGGAGAGGTAACTGGGATGACCAGGACTTGAAAAACCAGAATAATTTCGAAGACACCTAATGCGTATCCCTCGAATCTTTCTTTTCTCTCTCTTTCGTTGTTTCTGTCTCTGCCCCTCTATTGGTCTGTATCTGTCTTTTCATGTAAAGATAAACTGAATGAATAACTTGATATAAAGATATAAAGATAACCTAGGTAGGGAGATAGATGAAGTCTCTTATTTCTCTCTCTCTCTAGTCTATCTGTTTCTTTGCCCACCTCTCTTAACATCAGGCATTCTACCTGTTTATCAGCTGTACCTCTCTCCTTTCCCTTTTTTTTTTCTTCTACCTTGCTGAGAAAGAAAATGTATAAATATTGTATTTACACAGTCCATATCAGTTCCTCTCCCTTGTGTGTGTGTATGTGTGTGTGTGTGTGTGTGTGTGTGTGTGTGTGTGTGTGTGTGTGTGTGTGTGTGTGTGTGTGTGTGAACGTATAATCATGTGTGCGTTTGTCCATGATCAGGCCTCGTGGCTTTGCTATGCTAGGGAAAAATAACCTCCCCAACAATGAACGGGGATGGGTGGAGAAAGCTAAGGTGTTTGGGATGAGGGTGGTGTCGCCTTGTCTATATAATAATGACATTGATCCTTCCATGTATATTGTGATAGGAAGCTACTGAAACGTACATGATGGATACCCACACAAGGATGCACACACACACACACACACACACACACACACACACACACACACACACACACACACACCTCTTCCCCTCCTCCTCCTTTTCCTCCTTCTATTACTTCCCCCATCTCTCCCCACCATTACCTCTCCCTTCCCCCCATTTCATTGCCTCCCCCCCTCTCTCCCCACTCTTCCAGCACCCCCACCGTCCTCTCCAGCAGACGCCACGCCGTGGTTTCCATAAACAGGCTCATCACGGGCTGCCTGGAAAACATGGAAGCTCTGTTTTCTGTTTGGCTTCCACTTTGCTTTCTAATAATATTTACACTCTTGTCGACACGAGAGACGAGGGGGAGGGGGAAAGGGGGCGGAAAGGTTGAAGTAAGGAGGGGGGAAGTGTGTGGGGGGGGATAGGAGGAGAGATGTATTTGGCGGAATGCGTATGTGTAGAGCGGATATGTGTGTGTGTGTGGAGGGAAGGTGCGTGTGTGTGTGTGTGTGTGTGTGTGTGTGTGTGTGTGTGTGTGTGTGTGTGTGCATGCGAAGCTACCGTGGGAGAGTATACAGAAGTTGGGGAGATAATGGAAGAGGAATATAGGAGAGAGAGAGAAAAAGAGAGAGAGAGAGAGAGAGAGAGAGGAGGGGGGGAAGCTGAAAAGGAGAGCAGAGGTCAGTGTATGATGAATGTCGCCCTCCAGTGTGTGCGATTACCTGTGCAAGATTACAAAGGCATCGGTACAGCCATCCCATCCCGTGAATGGGATCAATGGGATCAATGTCATTATTATATAGACAAGGCGACACCACCCTCATCCCAAACACCTTAGCTTTCTCCACTCATCCCCGACCCCTTCCTTACCATTTCCTCCCTCCACCTCCATTCTCTCCTCCGATTTACACTCCCTGCACTACTTTTCCTCTTCACTCCTCTCCCTCTCCCAAGGCCTTTACTCCACCACCTCCCCCCACATTTCTATTAACCTCTCATCCCCCCTCCCCTACACGCCCCTCTACACCTCTCCTCTCCTCCATTTCTTACATATCATCTCTACCCCCTTTTCTCCCCGCCATCATTCTTTTCCCTTCTCACACCACGGCTGCTATTTCCTAACCGAACTGCAACAGCACAAGACTTGAAGTATTCCTAAGCAGCTACTCCTTATTTTGTTTTTCGTAGCATACATTCATTTTTTGGAGACGTTGGGATGTAAGGATTCCACAGCTCAGCATTTGAGATACAGACGCTCGTTTACCTTCCTGATTTGCTATCTGTTTATTTGATTCATGAATAATGGTCATAGGCTACCGCATCAAAAGTACTAATGTTTGTTATGTCTGCGCTCCTTTATATTCCAACGGTACCAGAGGAGGATTGCATCTGTGTCGTCCTTTCTCCTCGCACTCATATCCTCAGTCAAAGAACCTTACTGTACTCGATCCAATCCCCTGTAACAGCCCGAAATTAAATGGTGATATTGGAGATGATGATTTAGGGAAATAATTCTGAAAATAAAAATGTATAACACCATTAGTGCCACATCTTTATTCTCTGCACACATTCAGTTTGCAAATATCAGCTACCAAGTTTAGCTGGTATCTAAATCATTACTGCTGGTCCCACCTCTCGTAAAGCCTGCTAATTCCTTTCCCTTCCCTCTCATATCCTCTTCACCCTCCTCTCTTATCTTTCTCCCCTTTTCCCGCTCACTTTTTTCCTTTCCTCCTTGCCTACCATCCCATTCCTCCCCATCCACCTCTTATCCATCCTGTTCCTCGTTTTTCCTTCTCCTTTTTCCCAATTTTCCCTTCCTTCTCTTCTTCCATCCCCTTCCTTCTCTACCTCCCTCCTTTGCTGTCCTTCACCTTCCTTCACTTTGTCCTCTTCTCTCCCTATCGTCCTTCCCTTTTCCCCCTTTTATTTCTTCTTTTCTCTCTCCTCAACGTTTTTCCTTACACTCGTGTTCTCCCTCTCCCATCCTCCACGTACCTCCAAGATGAGGCAGTGTGGAGGTGATGGGATGGTGGTCGTTGGGTCAGAGCATCCTTCATATACCCGTAATGACCGCCCCAGCCACTGCCCTTCTCAAAAACCTGTTACATCTTCACCCATCATGCATTTTTTTTTTTTTTTTTTTTTTTACACTTCCTCCTCTTTTGCTAAGTCATTATCGTTCCTGTTTTTTTTACCTGGACTACTTCCTTCCCTGTTTACCTTTGCAGTTCGTCATTTCACCGACCATTCACTTTAGTCATTTATTTTTTCAACCCTTACTCTTTCATTAAGTCATCATCTTTTCTAGTTTTTGACCAAACCTTCTTCCCTGCCTGTCTGCACATTTACTAGACCATCTTCACTGAGATGCCAAGTTCCTCTTTATTTCCCTTCCTTTCCTCTCATCTCATCTACGTGTGCGACTTCACTTGGTTCTTCCCTGTTGTAATATTTTTTTTAAACTTGTTTTTTCTGTTCTTCCTCTTCTTATCTGTCTTTCCCTGTAATATTCGTCTCCATTCGTCTTCATTTTCGTTCTCATTTTTCTTGCGCAGTTTTTCCCGTCATTTCATCGCCTCTCACCTTTTACTCGCTAATCTTCCTCTTCTGTCAATGTTCTACTCTTTTCATCACTCTTATTTCTTACCTCCTTTTGTCTTATTCATTGTCATCTCCTCCTTTTACTCTTCCAATTCTGTTCCATGTTTCACTTTTTTCACCCTTCCTTTTTCCTTACTTCTGTCTTATTCTCTCCTCCTCCTTCTCCTCCTCTTCCTCCTCCTCCTCCTGTGCATCCCTTTATATTTATCAGTTTCCACTATTGTTCCTCATTCTTCCTTTATTCTTACCATTTCCCTTTGTTACCTCCTCCTTTTTCCTTCCCACCCTACCCATCTCTGCTTAATGTTCTCCGTCTACTGTCATTCTTCATCACTTTTCCTTCCTTTATCACTTTGTCCTTACTATTCCATCACATATATTTCCCCTCTCTCTCTCTATCTCTCTCTCTCTGTCCGCAACCTTCCCATCCTCTGTCTCCCCATCCCCCGCTCCTCTCCTTATAATTTTTTCACGGAGGTAGAATGAGTCTCCTTTCCCCTTATTCTATACTGAGGGTAAACCAACCATTCTCTTTCCTAATTTCTCTCTTCTCTCCCCATCTACTTTTCATTCCCATCAGCCTCTCTCTCTCTCTCTCTCTCTCTCTCTCTCTCTCTCTCTCTCTCTCTCCTCACCTTCTCTTCATTCTCACATGTCTCCAAATCTGCTCTTTATTCTCACTTATCTTGAAAGTGAAACCAACTCTTCACCCTCTCTCTCTCTCTCTCTCTCTCCCAGCTTCTCTTCATCCCCACCTATCTCCTTTCATCATATCTCCTCCTTTCAGCATTCCTCCATCCTCTCTCCCAGTCCTCTCACTTCATTCCATTTCTGTTTATTCATTTTTCATTTCCTCTACTTCTTAGCTCCTCTTTTTGCTTACCTGGTACCTCTCCCTATTAATTTTGCTGTTTTCTTTCCCTCCTTCCCATATCGTCTCATTTCTCTCTTGCCACCCCAATCTCATCCCTTCCTCTCTCTCTCTCTCTCTCTCTCTCTCTCTCTCTCTCTCTCTCTCTCTCTCTCTTCGCAGTTGTCTTCTTTTCCTCCCTCCCGCCGTTCTTCCAATCTCCTCATTATCCTCTTTTTCTTCCTCTCTGTCCTTCTTCTTTCTCCCCCCCTCCCTTCCGTCTTATATTCCTTTGCCCTTTCCCGTATTCCTTCGTGAATGTGGAACCAACCTCCTTCTCTCCCAGATTTTCTATCATCATGAAATTGACAAGAGAGAGAGAGAGAGAGAGAGAGAGAGAGAGAGATTGAAATAAAGATAGAAAGGTTGAGGCATTAGCGTGAGAAAGCGAGAAAGAGGAACAAGTTTGGAGTTACAGGTGTCGTAGGAAAATGCACACTTGTTGCTAAAATGTAGTCAGGGAAAGTTCCGCATTACCCACCTCTCGAAGCACTGATGTGAGACGGGTGAATGTGAAGCTGCAGCCAGACCTCATGTGTCTGGTAACTGTGAGTGAAGGAGGGGGAGGCGGGGGATGGGGGGCACAGGAGCGTTTGATGGTAGGTTGGGAATCGCTTGTGAGTCTGCAGTGTATGACTTGGCCGATGTGTTTCAGTTAATTTTGTAAGGATAGATGACAATATGTTTTTTATTTAAAATACTGCGTAGATGTCTGTACAGTTAATGTTGTCAGGAAAGTTATGGAAGTTTGCTGAATTCCGACAGAGGTTTGAATACTTTCATTCCCTCTCGACTTTTACATGAGACGTTTCCCCAGAAGATATTCATAAAGATATAACATATATTTGTATTTTGTGTTGAGTCAAAAAGAAAGCCAATATATATATATATATATATATATATATATATATATATATATATATATATATATATATATATATATATATATATATATTGTGTGTGTGTGTGTGTGTGTGTGTGTGTGTGTGTGTGTGTGTGTGCAAATTCTTAAAATCTGTTTAATTATTTATCCTCTTTCATCCCATTAGAAACATCCGCCTGCAAACATTTCCAATGTTATTCTGGTAATTATTATTCATCTCGAACTTACTCGTAGAGTCTTGGGTGGTGTGTAATAATAATAGAAAAAAAGAATAATATATATGAGCGATTAACAGACTCTTCGTTTTCCATTAGACAGAATGACATGGGAAATCCTAAATATAAGATCAGTCTCTGTAACACTCATTCCTATCGAACATTACAAAACGAAGGCAAAGAAGCATACCTTTGACAGTATATATATATATATATATATATATATATATATATATATATATATATATATTGTACAGTAATGTAGGCAGACTCAGAGAACAGTGTGATACCATACAAACGATATACCGCTTTTTCGAGAAGACGTCGGACGAAATATCATTGGCTATCGATACTGTAACATTAATAACTATCCAAACCCTCCCACCCCGGCCACCCTTCCTTCTACTCACAGTTACCAGACACGTGGGGTTTGGCTGCTGCTTCGTGACTATTCGTCGACCACCAATGCTCCGAACAGTGGGTAATGCGGAACTTTCCCTGACTGTACACTTTTATTTGGTGCAAATTACAAGTGTAGGCAGGTGACAGGCTTGTAGGCAGGTGAGTGGCAGCGTGGGAAACGAGAAGGTTAGTGGCGAGGGTGGAGGTGATGGTGTATGAGTGTGTTAATGATTGGTCAGAGAAATGCGCGCGCACACACACACACACACACACACACACACACACACACACACACACACACACACACACACACACACACACACACACACACACACACACACACACACACACACACACACACACACACACACACACACACACACACACATACACACATACACACACACACACACACACACACACACACACACACACACACACACAGACTAGCAAAATGAGAGTGAAGACGATCTAATCTTTGAAAAAATAGTGATAGTAAGAATGACGCTGTGTGTTCGTGGTCACCCACATCTTGCAGGGTGAAGCTGGGCAGCATGAGAGAGCGTGAGATCAGAACTACCTCGTAAAACGTCATATGGGCCAACGCCCTATGGGCCTTGATATGGGCGATAAGAAACTCACTGGTACCGAGGCATTAGTGCGGCAGAGGAACTAGCGATAAAGTGTTGACCTGGCATGATGGAAGTAGTGATGCAGGGTTAGTGTTGGTATATTGTAGAACGTGTGTGTGTGTGTGTGTGTGTGTGTGTGTGTGTGTGTGTGTGTGTGTGTGTGTGTGATTTGCGAAGTGTTGAGATGTGGATGAGTTAGTTTTGTAAGCAGGTGGTATAGACGTGGTTTGCTGGTATATTATGAAGGTCGATTTAAGAGAGAGAGAGAGAGAGAGAGAGAGTGTGTGTGTGTGTGTGTGTGTGTGTGTGTGTGTGTGTGTGTGCTTCGGTGTACAGTAGTGTGTGAGATGCTTTGCGAGATGTGCCCTGATTAGCAAAGTGTCTTGTGAAGGAACTATTTGAGCAGATAATACAGCAGTTAGAAGCTCTTGTTATTGTTGCATTGTTAAGGCAGATGGAGATGTCTTGGTGCGTGTGTGGGGGGGGGTTGTGGGTGTGTGCAGGTGTTGGTGTTTGCAGGTGTAGATATGTGAAGGTGTGGGTGCGTGCAGGTATAGGTGTTTGCAATGTAGATATGTATAGACATGGGTGTTTGGTGTAGGTGTTTGCAAGTGTGGATGTGTTTGCAGTTATGGCTGCATGCACTTGTGGATGTGTGTAACAGTGGATATGTGCAGGTGTTTATGTGTGCCAGTTTGGACATGGGAATATTCTTTTACGCATCCTACTTTGATAAAAACTAGGAAGCCCGTTACCGAGGTCTAATAACACACCTGCAGCACACCAACAGACTACTAATCCCAACTTCCTTCAAGGGTCACACTTTGGGCAAGGTGGGAATGTAAAGTCAGAAGTGTATATTATGAGAGATATGTAAACAAAAAGTAGGAGAAAAGTCACGACATTTTATGAAGACTAGTATACGACTTTGCCGATGAAGGCGAGATGTGTGAGAGGCCATTCTTTTTGGACTAACTGAGAACTTAAGGGTTGGAATATGCGTTTTGAGGTGAATAAGCAGATGGTATGAGTCTTAAAAGTGAAAGCTGTTATGAAGGCCAATGTGTGTAAGATAAGCGTGGCCTTTCTACATGGACAGGGTGGGAATGTAAAGTGAGGAGTGTTAGGAATGTCTTCTCGTAGATGTGTAAGCAGTTGGTATGAGTTTTGAAAGCTTTGGCATGTTATTAGGACAGGCGTTGATGAATGGACGTGGCATGAGAGGTCCTTTCACTTGGACTGGATAAGAATGTGACGTGAGGAATATCTGTTATCAGGTGGGTAAGCAGATGGTGTGATGGTGTGAGGGTCAAAATTGTTGGAATATCGTAAAGGTGATGTGCATGTTTGTTGCTATGCTGTGAAAGGTCCTTCATGGACGGGGTAAGAGCATCTGGCTTGGAATGTTTGCTCTTAGAAGTGCAAGCAGATGGTATGTGACGACGATGGTATGTCTGAATGAGCGTTCCTGTTGTTGAAGTGGCCCTTGGTTCAGCAGGAACGAGCATTAGATGTGGTATTAGAGTTCCCTCTACGTCGACAGGGTAGGTATGTGGGAATAAGAAAGTGTGCTATTTGGTTTTTGATCAGAAGAAATGAAATTAAACAGTTTAGGTATGTAGGTATGTAGTTGTAGGTGGAGGCGCTAGTGGTAGGTTGGGGCGCTCACCATCCACTCACTGATGTGCTGCTCTCGGGTGGCTACCCTTTCCACTCTTCCTTCTCTCTTTCCTTCCTTCCTTTTACGTCTTTCGTTCTTGCCTCTTCCTTCTGTCTACGGGTGACTCTACACTGAGTGACAAGCCAAATGGTTTCCTGTACACCAGGAAACCATTTACTACGAACGGTGGTAACCATATAGCCTAACCAAAGTATGGCGGTTTAATGGGTAATTAATGCGCTCCAGCTGGATTGGGCCTGTGTCGGTTTATAACTAAGAGGTGGTTGGGGTTTATTGCTCACGTAATGCCACTCATGGATGAGTGAGGCTGATCACTCTCATCTTAAATGTCAGGACTAACTTGCCTAGCCCCGGGCTGCTATGCTCCTCGTGGGGCAACACAGTATTAGATGATGTATGTACGAGGTATGCAGTGAAGGCAGGTGTGACTGATTATGTTGTTTGTACTGTTGTGGCTTTTGCTGCTGTTGTTGTTTTGTTATTTATTATTACCTTTATGAGGAACCTCACATATTTAGAGAGAAGGGCAGTGAGAGATGAGGAATGTGTACTGTGAGGCGTTTGTGCTGTACAAGTCTTAAAATAAGTAACTGTTATGTAGACAGGTTTGGAAGAGTAGAGGTGATATGAGAGACCTTTCGACGTGATGATATTTTGATTGTGAGGCTAGGAATGTCTGCAGTTAGTTCTATAAGTAGATGATATAGGTGGTGTGAGTGTATGTTATGAAAACTGCGTGTACGAGTACGGAGATGTGACGTGAGAGGCCCTTCTTCGTGGACAAACTAGGAATGTGAAATGAGGAATTTGTGGTATGATATGTGTCAGCAGATGGTATGAGAGTTAAAAGTACCGGTACGTCATGAATTAATAAAAACAAGACAGCCCGATGTGTATGATATGTGATAGGAGCGGCCATTCAGCGCGGACAGACTGGCAATGTACGGTGAGGAATGTGTGTTCAGGGCGATACTTTCCTGATGTATCCTCTACACAAGCGCCTTTCGTCCTTTGTCCATGATTGCGCCTCACGTCCGTCTTTTAGCGGCAGCGTGAGCCTCAAACATTCTCTTTACCTTGCCATCCTTCCCCCACTCCATCTGTGTCATAATCTTGTTTGTATAGGAATCTTAGTGCCATCTCTTCCTTACCAGTGGTGTATATATTCATAAATGGATGTTACGAAGGCAATCTGTGTAGACATATATGAACATACTGTAACACAGCAGATGATGAGTAACATGCACAATAAATCGCAGCCCAAGCAGCAGAGAATAAGTCCCTTAGTTGTTTTATTGCTGACATGGGAGACTTCTTTACGCACTCCTTTATTCTGCACATTACCCTTAATATTCCTTTGCATGTTATCATTTTTAGTATCGACATATGTCTGTCAGTAACATGAAAGTTGATATTAGGGTGAACACAGTCATGAGGCAAGGTCATCTCATATAGTTTCGATCCGCTGTAGACCTTACTTAGTGGACGTGTTGTTGGTCAGGCAAAGATGAAACGATTCGATTTAAGAACAGTCGATCAGTCGTCAAGGTCACAGGGCAAAATCAATTGTTCTGCCCTTTGACCTATTGTACGGTGAGGATGTTGCACTTCTGAATCCTACTTTGTGTTATGCATTCGACCACAGTGCATCTTCCGGTCACTTTCCATCCTTACCGCCTTGTTATTTCGTCCTCACCGTCAATCCCCCCATTCCCCCTCTCTGTCTATCTATTCACCTCCCCCCCCCCAGCCCGTCTCTTATCCTATCCAGACATCGCGCATACCTTATTTTTAGTCTGTCAATCCGCCATCCCTCCCCTCTGCCTATCTATCCATCTCCCCCCCTTCCGTCTCTTATCTTATCCAGACATCGCGCACACCGTATTTTTAGTTAAGCTTTCCACCGCTATGCTTTTCCCGTCACCTCCCGTCCCTTCCGTCATCTTATCTCATATCGTCTGTCGTCCCTCGGACTCTTCCCGGTGACGTCCAGCCTGGCATCAACCTCACTCCTCGCCTGGAAAATGACTGGTGTACGTAATGGTGATTGTATGTCAGGGTATTATGCCCCTCCGCCTCTCTTTTTATTAACCCCTCCTCATTCTTCCATTCCTCCCCTACTCCCTCTTTCTGCCTCCCTCCATCCTTTGTTACCTTTTCGTTCCATTCCTCCTCTCCTCCACTCTCTCCCTTCTCGCTCTTCCTAACCTCTCTTCCTCCCTCTTTCAGCCCTCCCCTCCCCCTCCTTTCTGCCCTCCCTCATACTTTGTTTCTTCTTCCTTCCCTACCCCCTTCTTCTCCCTCTCCACCATTTTCCCTCTCCTCACCCTTCCTGCCTTACCCTCCTCCCTCTAACTGCCTCCTCACATCCTCTGTTTCTTCTTTCCACACACCTCCATTCCCCTTCTCCTTCATTCTCCTGCTTGCTTCCTTCGTTCCTTCCTCTCTTCGTTCTCCTTCCTCAAAATCTTCCTCTCTTTCATGACGTTTGTGTGCCACGGGTTTATGCTTCCCCTTCCTTGCCCCACATCATCCATCAATTCCCCCTTTTTTCTCTTCTTTCTTCCTTCTTCCTCCTTCTCAGAATCGCCTCCTCTTCTTTCCCGATCTTCTCTCGTCCACCTCCTCTCTTCCCTCGTTCCTTCCCCCTTCTTTTCTCTTCTCTTTCCCCCAACTTCAAATATCATCTCCTTTTCTCATCGGTCTCATCCACCCATTCTTCCTCTACCGTCTTCCCCGTCTTCTGCCTCCTTCTTCCCTGCCTTAATCAGGTGTTTGAGTGACGGGACAGGTGAAGTGGTAATGGATGTGCTGGCTGGGGTCTGTCTTGCCTCTCACTCATCATCTCGCATGGTAAGTGATCGCCCTCAAGGCTACCTTAGAGAGAGGATGAGGAGATTAAGTTCTTCAGCCACTTTTCTGTAAATCTCTCTCTCTCTCTCTCTCTCTCTCTCTCTCTGCGTGTGCATGCGTGCGTGTATGTATGTGAGTTTATTATTGCACTTCCTCCTTCCTCTCCTACTCTACCCCCGGCTTCTCCTTTGCCCCCTCAGAGCCGCATCAGCCATCATATTACCCATGTCCGGCGCCACGACCTGCTCATGGGAGTGGGGGTGGGGAGGTAGGAAAAATATATAGGTTGATACGTGAGGGGCAGATGAGTAGCTGACATGCACACAGATACCAGCCCCTCACACGTAATATCCACGCACATATACTCTGTCAAGATACACAGGCACACCCTCAAATGCATAGACGTACACGCACAGCCACCTGCAGGTTCCTTTAGTCGAACACGCACACACTCAGGCAAACATACAGGTACACAGGTACCTTCAGGACCCACTCAGGATACCTCTCCGCTCTCACCCCTCCACGCACATACACACGTGCACACAAGTAAAGTACACATCCAAATACTCAAACGCACGCACAGACACTTTAAGGATTTCTCAGTTGAACTCACGTACGCTCACTTTAAAAGCTTAATTACACACACACACACACACACACACACACACGTATATATATATATATATATATATATATATATATATATATATATATATATATATATATATATATATATATATATATATATATATATATATATATATATATATATATATATATATATATATATATATATATATATATATATATATATATATATATATATATACATATATATATATATATATATATATATATATATATATATATATATATATACATATATATATATATATATATACATACATATATATATATATATATATACATATATATATATATATATATATATATATATATATATATATATATATATATATATATATATATATATATATATATATATATATGTATATATATATATACCTAGGCTGCTTCCCCCAAGGAAAGGGAGGTAGCCGAGACAGGACGACTCACTCTCCATTTACTCATCCATTCAAACACATTCATTCGCATCTTAGCTCCAAAGGGGAGAACGGACAGATCCTCACCGCATCACACCGCACAAGGGTCAACTGCGCAATGCAATCAGTGATATCCGCAGAAGGGCCCGACAGCATATATATATATATATATATATATATATATATATATATATATATATATATATATATATATATATATATATATAATATAATATGCTTACTGAAACTCAGAAGAGTACCCGCAAATACCCAGGCATGCAGAGGCACTTAAGCACACGAGCGCGCTTATGTAATTGCATACACAATAATACCCCGGCATGGACAGGCAATTACACGCACACAGAGACATACATGAATATACATACGTCCTCAAGCACCCACAGACACTTCCACATGAGGACACACGCATACGTAAAAGCTCAAGCACGCACAGAGAATTACACACACGGATACACACACACATACATAACCCAAGCACGCACATGGAATTATACACACGAATACACACAGATACCTAAACTTGCACATTCAAACACACATATTTAAGTACGCACATGAACACCCAAGCACGCACAAAATCCTAAACACACGAACACACAGAGACATATACGAGTATAAATACCCAGACATGCACAGGCACTTGGAGATGAACACACACACACACACACACACACACACACACACACACACACACACACACACACACACACACACACACACACACACACACACACATCCGTCATGTTGAGTAATCCCCATGTAGTTTCTGAGTTTTGTGGAAGCTTGTCTCATTATTTCTCAACGTGAGCTGATATATCCTTTACTTTATTTAGAGTACTACTGTCATTGTGCTTTGGCTGTTTAGAAGGAACTTTCAAACATATTTTCATCATCGTCCTTCAGTGTTTCAGTAGTATTGTAGACAGACAGACAGATACCAACAAACAGACAGACAGACCAACAGACAGAGACACTCAAAAGACACAGACAGACAGACAAGCTTTAATACCAAAACTCGACCTTCTGTGGCAAAGGTAACTAGAAAGGCACCCAATAAAGCTCATAGACAGACCAACAGACAGATACACACACAAACAGACAGAGACAGACAGACAAGCTTTAATACCAAAACTCGATCCTCTGTGGCAAAGGTAACTAGAAAGGCTCTCGTGTTCCTGAACTTGATTCTTCTGATTTCTCTACTCTCTGGCTTCGGGTCTCCTGTCATTCTCTGACTAAATATATCTGCGCTGTTTACTTATACCCTAATTCTACTGACTATCTTACTTCTATGATGGAACACATTCTATCCATTTCTACTTTCTCTGAAATCTCCATTCTAGAAGATTTCAATGTTCACCACCACCTTTGGCTCTCTTCTCCTTTCACTGATCCACCTGGTGAGCAAGCCTACATCTTTTCTATCCTTAATGACCTAGAGCAGCTTGTACAGCACCCTACCCGTATCCCTGACCGCCTTGGAGAGTGCTCCAACATACTTGACCTCTTCCTTACAACTAATCCTACTGCTTATGCTGTTAATCTTTCCTCTCCGTTGGGCTCCTCTGATCACAACCTTATTACCTTAACCTGTCCTATCACTCCAGTACGGCCTGCGGACCCCTCAAAGAAACGTCGACTGTAGCACTTTGGAGCTGCGGATTGGGAGGCCCTCAAGCAGTACTGTACTTCTTTGATTATCCCTGGAATGATTATTGTTTCTGCTGCCGGGAGCCATCTCAGTGTGCCTTGCGCGTTACGGAGGTTATTCTCTCAGGCATGGAAGCATTCATTCCTTTCTCATATCCTTTGACTAATGTAAGAAAGCCTTGGTTTAATTACTCTTGTTCTAATGCTGTCCGCAGCTAGGAGAGGGCTTATAAAAGGTACCAGAGCCAACCCACCCCTGAATCACATCTTTTTAATGTTTCTGTCCGGAATCATGCAAAATCTGTTCTTCGCTCTGCTAAAAATAATTTCATCTATACTAAATGCTTTCAACTCTCCAACTCGAATTCTTCCCGCTCCTTCTGGCACCTTGCCAAAAACCTTTTTAACAACTTTACCTCATCATCCTTCCCTCCTCTTTTCTACTCTGATGGCTCTGTAGCTATTTCTTCTACTGATAAAGCAGAGCTCTTCGCACAGACTCTCTCCTACAATTCCATCTTAGACGATTCCGGTGTTGTTCTTCCATCACTTCCCTCGTCAGACTTCCTCATGCCTGAATTAAAATTTCTTCAGCTGATGTATTTTCTGCTACCATTGGCCTAAATACTAACAAGGCATATGGGCCTGATGGGGTCCCTCCTGTTGTCCTCAAAAACTGTGCTTCTATGCTTACACCCTGCCTAGGTAAACTCTTTCGCCTTTGTCTTTCAACTTGTACCTTTCCTTCTTGCTGGAAGTTTGCTCTCATTCAGCCAGTCCCAGAGACTGGGTGACCATTCCTAACCCTCTAACTATCGTCCAATTGCTTTAACATCCTGTGTCTCAAAAGTTTTCGAGTCTATTCTTAACAGAAAAATTTTAAATCATCTTCCCTATCACAACCTTCTTTCTGATCGTCAGTATGGGTTCCGTCAGGGAAGCTCCACTGGCGATCTTCTCGCCTACCTTTCAGACTCCTTTCGGGACTTTGGTGAAAGCTTTGCCATCGCACTTGACATCTCAAAGGCTTTCGATCGAGTCTGGCATAAATCTTTAATATCCAAAATGACCTCTTACGGTTTATATCCTTCTATCGGCTGTTCTATAGCCGCTGTTGTAGACGGCTATCATTCTTCTTCTAGATCTATCAACAGTGATGTTTCTCAGGGCTCTGTCCTATCATCAGCTCTATTCCTTTTATTCATCAATGATCTTCTAAGCTGTACATCTAACCCTATCCACTCATACGCTGACGATTCCACCCTTCACCTTTCCATTTGGTTCCTGCAACGTCCATCCCAGCAGTTACTGCACCAAACAAGGGATGAGGCTATGGCACACCTAAAGTCTGACTTGATTCGTCTCTCTAACTGGGGTAAAAACAATCTTTTTGTTTTTAATGCATCAAAGACTCAGGTTTTACACCTATCAACCCGACAGAATCTTCCACAGGAGTACCCACTTATGTTTAATAATATCCAGCTCAAGCCTGCATCAACCTTGAACATGCTTGGGGTTTCATTTACTCGGGACTTATCTTGGAAAGATCATATTACATCTCTTGTAAAATCAGCTTCCAAGAGATTAGGTGTGCTAAGCCGACTCCGTACCTTCTTTACCCTTGCACAGTTGTTGACTTTATACACAGGTTTTATTCGCCCCTGTGTAGTGTACAACTCTCATGTGTGGGGAGGCTCCCCACATACAGCTCTTCTCAGTAGGGTGAAGTCAAAGGATTTTCGTCTCATTAACATTCCTCCTCTTACTGGCTCCCTTCAACCTCTGTCTCTTCGCCACACTGTTGCCTCTTTATCTCTTTCCTATCGCTACTTCCATGGTCACTGCTCTTCTGAACTGTCTGCTTGCATCCCTCCACCTCGACGACGGGCGCGTAGCACCAGTCTAGCAACAAACTCTCATTCCTTTTCTGTCCAACTCTCTAATGCAAGAGTTAACCGTTACTCCCAGTCCTTCATTTATGCAACAGGTCAACTCTGGAACTGTTTCCCTCTGTTTTTCCTACTTCCTATGATCTCCAGTCTTTCAAACGTAGTGTCCAGGCATCTCGAAATGAACAGATCTTGAATTTGGCGCACTTTTTTTTTTTTCTTGGAAGGAATTGTTTGCTGGGTCCTGGCCTTTGATTCCTTCTTACTCGCATTAAAAAAAAAAAAAAAAAAAAAAACTATTTCCCAGCATAATTAAGGGTGACCGCGATGCGGTTTTCAGGCCGGAACTCGCGAACCGTAGCCTGAATGCTTTTCTAAATATGAAAAGAAACATTTTCACTTGACAAGAAGCGTTTTGGCGTGTAGTGAGCTCGCGCACGCCTTGTTGGTTTGGAGTTAAGAATGATGAAGAAGGAAAGATAGAAGAACAAAATCGAAATGTCTGCGGTTCGATTTTGCGACTCCTACGAAGGGTAGCAAGACTTTGCGAGTAGTTTTGCACTTGAATAGCGAAGATCTTTTAGTTCATAACTTAGAACTAAGCTTTGCGACCATTTTCGCACGAATGCTCCTATATTCTATGCACAATTCGGTGGAGCATTTATCACTGTCCTTTAAAATGCTTTCACAAAAATGTAATCACCTCATCGCCTTAGTAGAAGTCATACCCATATATTTTATCTTCCTACTGATTTTTCTGTAATCTGGTAGACCGACAGACAGACAGACAGGAATCAAAACCAAACCTACGTCAGCTCTGTTGGCAGAGTTAGTAAGATAAATAAAAACAAAATTCCAGAGTCAAGCAGGAAGTTTTAAATCAAGCAGGTAATATGAAATAAGAGTAAACATCCACTACCACTCCACCACGATAATCCCAAACACCTTTAAATTTCATATCCACGTACACAAATTCGGAGTAGTGCAGGCATGTGTAGACGCAGGTACAGTACACACGCAGGAATACGTGCACACATACCCATGTTCACGTACACATAGAGAGAGTAACATGCACGTATAGACGCTGGGACGCTATGTACACTGGAATATGTGCACACAGACACAAATGTAAGGGCAAAAACAGATTCTGATACATGAAAACGTCAGGTACGCACCTCATATGCACACGCATACACACACACACATACACACAAACACACAGACAGACAGACAGACAGACAGACAGACACACACACACACACACACACACACACACACACACACACACACACACACACACACACACACACACACTATAGGAATTATGGCTTCTCAGCTGATTTGCAAATAAATATCTACCAAGAGATCGTGTGCTGGGCATCTGTTATCAGCCTTCTCATCCCCCATCTCTATCTGTCTGTCTGTCTGTCTGCCGGTCTCTCTCTCTCTCTCTCTCTCTCTCTCTCTCTCTCTCTCTCTCTCTCTCTCTCTCTCTCTCTCTCTCTCTCTCTCTCTCTCTCTCTCTCTCTCTCTCTCTCTCTCTCTCTCTCCAAGGAATTGATACTGCAGTGCGTACGATAACTTCATGTAATATACATTAAATTATTAAACCCACTGTGAAAATAATAATAGGAAAAACAATAAATACTGTTTTAAAATCCCATAACAAAGTACTAACTATAATTATTCATATTTTAGCAACAGCATTTTAGTAATAGTATACCGCAGGCCTATTCAACTGGCTGCCCCCGGGCCAAATCAGCCCCTTGAGTCGTTTTTCATTGGCCCTTTGACAGACTCGTAAGAATGCAAATAAACAAACAAACAAACATAAAAAAATTGCATTTTTCTTTTAGTGCCTAGCGAAAAATGGAATATCAAATTATATATGAATTTCTCGTTTCGTTCTGTTTATATGTGTGTAGATAGAGGAAAATATGGCACTAAAATAAATGTGTGGCCATTCTATCAACCTGAGTTTCAGAATCCGGTCCTACTACTAAAGTACTTGAATAGCCCTGGTGTTCTGTAATATTAATCGAGGAACACGGTCTTTAAATGTGGCGTGATGATTCCTAGACTTAAATCTTCTATGCTCTATGATTATGACTATTAGGGAGGGGTTGCTGATGGTGGTGGGGAGGGGTTAGATGTTAGGTTGTTTTGGTGATGAGTATATTAATGGTGATGATGGTGGCTGCAATTGTGGTAACTGTGGTAACAGCGGTAAATGTGGTTAATGAAGTGTTGGTTGTAAATGTGGCATTTGAGGTGATGATTGCACATGATGAAGATTTTATGTTTGAATGTTGTTGCTGTTGTTGTTGTGGTGGTGGTGGTGGTGGTAACTGAGAGCTGTGGTGATGGGTTATGTCGTAGGAGGTTGTGGTAGTGGTTACTAGCGAGGGCGAAATCCTCGTGAGTATCTCGTCAGTTAATGGCATTTTTCACATATGAGCGGCCCGACCCGACCCGGCCAACGCGACACGTCCCATGTGCAGCATGTCGAAAATCTCCAAAAAAAGGTCCACAAGCCAGGCAGTGTGTGGTGAAGGCATGACACTTGGTAGGTTGATAGCCATCAATATACTCTAGGCATCCTCATGGTGTAAGGCGACATTTTAATGTTTTTGGATTTAAATGGCCTCGCTCGTACCTCGCCGACAAAGGCGTTTTACTGGTTGTAGTAAATAGTTATAGACGTGGTAACCGTCGTGGTTGTAGCGATTATAATGTTTGTAATATTCGGTAGTGGTTGACTGGTGGAAGAATTGTAATAGTGATGACAGGTGGGGCAGGTGGCTGTAGGTGTGGTAGGTAGTTGTGGTTGTAGCTGTAACGGCAGACCTGACTGTTGGTAATAACAGTTGTAGTACGAGGTTGTAAGTGTCGTTGTTGTGGTGGTAGGTAATTGTAGGTGTGAAAGGTAGCTTTCGTGTGGTAGTTGTGATAGTTTAGGGGTGACAGTTATGGGTATGCGAAGCAGCTTTGGTGTGGTAGTTGTGGTAGATGTTGTGGAAGGTAGGTAGGTGGTTATAGGTATGAGAAGTAGCTTTCTTGTACTTGTGGTAGTTGTTGTTGTAGGTAGGTTGATAGGTAGATGGTTATAGGTATGAGAGGAAGCTTTCGTGTGGTAGTTGTGGCAATAGATGTGGCTGTAGTACGGAGTTGGAGGTGTGGTAGCCTTGGTGGTTGTGGCAATACTAATGTTAACAATTTTTGGCAGTGGTTGGGGTCAGGCTATAGAATGGGTGGCATTTTACCCCCAGTCACGAAGCACTTTCGGCTCCCCCTTTGTCTTCTCTTAACTGCTTCTTCTTTATTCTCTCCTATTCTCTTATTATTTTCCTATTATTATTGTTATTATGTTTTATTCGTTATATAATAGATGGCATTTTATCCTCCGTCACGAAGCACTTACGTCCCTCCCTGTCTTCTTTTTTAATTATCCCTTCCTATTCTTTCTGCATCACAATCCATCCTTTCAGGTTCCCCTGCTTCTTCTTTAAAACTCCTCTTTGTCCTCTCATCCTAGTCTGTCAGTATTATGTCTTTCTTCTTCTTATTATTATTATTATTGTTATTATTATTATTATTATTACTATTATTATTATTATTATTATTATTATTACTATTATTATTATTATTATTATTATTATTATTATTATTATTATTATTATCATTACTATTATTATTATTGTTATTAATTACCAGAGAAGAAAAAATCTATCATTCCACACTTTAGCCACAAACTTGTAGCTGGTGGAATGTAGTAATTGGTATAGGACTCCAAATCTCCTCTCATCCTGAATGTTCTCTTGTTTCTGTGCTTTTCTCATCTCCTATCAGTGCACTTTCGCCATTCCTAATTCTTAACAATTATTTTAGAAGAATATTTTTGCTTTCTAGTTTATGAACTTTTTGTGAAAGTATAATTATGCATAAAGTAAGTGTTAGATTTGGACTGTTACATGCCTAACATACCGAAAGACTAAAACGAGGGTGAAATGAAGAGTTTTGGTACGTTCTTTAACTGTAGGCGTGCTGTAGCTAACCAATATTGTGCAAAATGGCCTACTTACGGGTTACCGCAATGCTGTTTTTAGGCCGTAACTGGGGAACAGTAATCTGAATGGTTTTCTAAACATGAAAAGGAACATCTACACTTGACAGGCAGGGTTTTGGTGTGTAATACGCTCGCGTAAGCCTTTTTGTTTTGGAGTTTTGACTAATGATGAAGAAAGAAAGAAAGAAAGAACAAAATCGATATTTTTGCTGCTCGATTATGCGACTCCTACAAATGATAGCGAGGCTTTGAGAGTATTTCTGCACTTGAATAGCGAAGGTTTTTTAGTTCCTAACTTAGAATTGGTCTCTGCGACCCTTTTCGCGCGAATGCTCATATATCCCATGTACAGGACGTCATTTTGAACCTGCGCCATTCCTACTTACTGAGTGGCTACGGCACTCAGTAATTATTATTTCATATTTTTTACATATGTTTTATTTTATTCTCACACGCCTTCAGATTTATCTTTTCTACTTTTCTTTCTTCTTTGTTTTCTCGTCTCCTCCTTTACCTGTTTTGCGTATCGTTCTCTTCCCGTTTGGTGCTCGTAAAAATTCCAACACGTCAACTACAAGCAGCCAGAACTGGGGTCATATCGCATGAAAATGAGATGCTCTCCTAGAAAACGAGTTGTACCACTGGGGAGACTATGCTTTATTTTATTCTTTCACATATTCTCATTTTATTTATTTATTTTTCTGAAGGTCTGTGTTGCCATTTGTTAGTGCTTTGGAAGAATAGTAGACCTCAGGGAACAGACTGTACACTTTGTCAGATTCAGATACATTAGAGAGAGAGAGAGAGAGAGAGAGAGAGAGAGAGAATGATATATCACTAGAGAACACAGATATATCACTAACCCAAAATAAGAAATAAACCCAGAGATCAGAACCAGTGTTGGGTAGGTTCTGTGGCCCTCCGATGCGAACCAACCAATATTTGCAGGTACTCGAGCCCCTCCGAGACTATGCCCCGCGAAGCCCGAGAAATTCGCGGTTTCCCTGTGGACCAGACCAAACCCCTTGTGGAACTCCTAACCCCTGTATAAGAAAGTATTGGAATCATAGTAAGTATTTTCGTAGGCTTATGAGACTCTCTGTTATCTCTTTCTTACCAGTTAATTTTTGCTTTTTTTTTGTTTTGTTTCCGACTTAGGGCAGAGATTACGCAATCCATTTTCTGAGGCCCAAAATCCTCTTACATGTCCTCTTTGGCACTGTATAACTACCGTCCATATTGAATTCCTACCACGTTCAAGACTGGTGTTTGATGGTATTATAGTAGTGGTGTTTTTGAGATGTGGGTGCATATTGTGGAAAATTTGTTAAACTTGTTAAAACCATATTCAGAACTTCAGCACTCAGATACGAGAGCAGTTGCGAATGATGTGGCTGGGAGGAGAGGAAAAGTGCAAGGCGGAGAGATGAGATAAGAGAGTTTACGAGGGATGATGAGTGTCGTTGGAAGGAGGATCAGTGTCTGAGTAGGGACCGAGACTGCTCCTCACAGTATTTGGTGTAGGGTGATAGAAAGATAAATAATAGTGTTTGCTAGATAATTACAAAGCCTCACATGGTTCCTGGAAGCTGCGAAGAGGATTGTCTTAACTGCTTTCCTTGTGTTTGCGAAATATTAATATACTCTAACATCCTGAGGGGTTTTGGAGAGGGTACTGGGTTTTGGGCACTGGATAAACATAGGAATGAAACACCTCGCCTCACCCTTTAGAATAGTAATACCGTAATGAATAAGATAACTGATATATAGGAAATGAGAACTATGTATTCATGGCAACCATTCAGATGATTCCAACTTCTCAGCAAGATCCTTCTCCGGAAACCCGGAATTAGGTGTATGTACAATAGCATAAACTAACTCGGTAATTATGTTCTCTCATAAACAGTAGTCTCGAGAAGAATGACGAAGTTAGTGTTATTTCTTATCCCTCCCCCCCCCCTCACGCATGCAAGCATAAATATCGGCCTTGAGAACTGTGTAAGGGATCTGAGAGCACTAACATCATTTCCCAGTTGTAGGATTGTTTTGAAGTTAAGGATCATAAGTACTGGCAATATGCCTGAGTGAAATGTAGAGCACCAATCTGGTTTCCTGTTATGTCTGTCTATAGTTTGAGATCTTAATCTCGCAATGGGTGGTCACAGACTAATCCCCTCCCTTTCCTCCGACATAAGGCTGCCCTATCTCCAGCTCACACCCTCTCTCTCATGCACCACTCCATCCCATCCCCCCATTATCATCCTCGATCTCCCCCTCCCCTTCCCCCCTCCACGTCACTCACACTCTCCCAGTCAGTCACTAGGTCTCTAAATGGCCAAGCAATCCGAAAGTTATTGATATTTTAAAATACTGACAGAGATTCTTGGCGCTCTCCTGAGGGTTGTATCAGCTGATTGTAGCGTGTTTCTTTGACAGTTAAAACCCATCATCATCGTACCTGTCGAATGTGGAGAACATTAAATTCCAAATGAATATTTGTTAGCGGGATAATCAAAAGCAATCTCATTATTCCTCACAGCCGCGTAGAGAATTGCATTACCTAATAATCGTGTTCGCGTGACACTAAAACCACCAGCGTCGTTCCCGAAATATTTGGGAAGCATTACATTACCGTCTTGTCGTGTGCTTCCGCGACATTCGAAAGCACTCAGTCGTTCTTGAAAGTTTTGTAGAGGATATTTTAAACTCTTTTACTGTGTTTACCTGACACTAAAGCGACCACCATCGTTCCTGAAATATGTGCGAAGACTTACAGTGCACTTGCCTGACTCCCGAAAGCACTCACTCGTTCCTGGAAGTTTTGCTAAGGATAATTTTACTTCTTATCGGGTGTGCGGGATATTCAGACCACTAAAAGCGTTTCATATGTGGTGAGCACTGAACTACTGGCTTACTGCGTGCCTGTGTGGTTATCAAAAGCATTGGTAAAGTTTCTATCTATCTATCTATCTATCGCCAGACGCCTCAATCCCGTTTGGGGTGGCCACAAACAAATCGCCTCCAAGTCGCCCTGTCCCCCGCCATTTCACTGCCCTGCTCCCAACTCACACCCCCCTCTCTCATATACCTCTCCACCCCATCCCTCCATCTCATCCTCGGCCTCCCCCTCCCTCTTCCCCCCTCCACCTCACTCACATACACTCTCTTCGTCATACTTTCACCCTCCATCCTCTCCACATGGCCAAACCACCTCAGTGTGTTCCTCATAACGCTTCCTATCACATCCACATCCACACCACAACGCTCCTTTATATCCTCATTCGTCAGCCTGTCTCTCCACGTGACTCCACAGGCTCCTCTTAAATAACTCATTTCCACTGCTCTCACTCTTGACTTGTGTCCTTCCAACAATGAGAGCTGTATATAAGACTCTTTATTTTCTTGCCATGTGCTTCCAGGAAAGTCCAAAGACACCAACGCCGTTCATGAAGACTTTAGAAAGCACTACATTCTCGTCATTTCATGTGAAGAGAGAAACCTGTATTTTACACGGGAAAAATCATCTGAGAAATTACCAATATGCCGGGAATCGAACACTGGCCTCTCAGGTGAGAGCCAAGCAGCATACCACTACACCACGACCAGGTAGAAGTTAACTCACGTTGTCACAATCTTGTAACCAGATGATTTTTCCTGTGTAAAATACAGGTTTCTCTCTTCATTCTGACTTGCCGTAAGTGCTTGGGATAGATTAAAAAGCATGTACTTGCCCGAGTCCCAGGGGGTTAACTCACCCTCTTCAGGTCCACAATGGGGGCGGAGGGACGTTGGTTACAAGATTGTGACAACGTAAGTTAACTTTTACCTGGTCGTGGTGTAGTGGTATGCTGCCTGGCTCTCACCTGAGAGTCCCGGGTTCGATTCCCGGCATATTGGTAATTTCTCAGACAGAGGCATTTCATGTCTTGCCATCCGTGCCATAGTTCCCCCAAAGCTACATAGATGGCTCAGATAATGTGACGAGTGTAGCTTTTCAATGTGTGTCTAGAGGAACAACGACATTCATTTCCATCGTCTCTGAAAAAGGTGGAAATCACCGAGTTGTCAGCCTGCTGTGTGTTTGCTGCATACTCAAAAGCACCAGCCCCGTCCTGAGAGCTGTGTAAAGTATTGTATTACCTGCATAGCCTGCTCAGCGCACCTGTCAGTAATGGGAATACAGGATGAGAGGCTACCAGCACCACCACCCATCCATTACAGTCAAACTATAAGTGTTCATTTCGTTGGTTGGGTTAGCTTACTTGTTACGCAGGGAATGCAGGGCCAGAATTCATTTCATCCTAATCGTACCTGAGACCCTTCGTCTCTGGCTGCCTCTTCTCACCGGCTGTTGTTCCTTTCTAAGCGTCCTATCTTTCTAAATGTTCTTTTCTGAGTGTCCCTCGTGGGCGTGTGCGCAGGTAAAGGTAAAGGAGAAGCACCCTATCTCCCGTATGAGGCTGGGGTTAATGGAGGGAGGTGTGGGCAGGTCAGGATGCTTCTCCACTCCCCGGAAGCTCGCATGTAAATTTCCCACATTCTTCCCTCGCTGAGCTCAGTTGCGTAATTGACTCTGCACGCTGTCATGGTTATGGGGAATGTGCGTGAATAAGCATATATAGTAAGAATAATTTGTCTGCTTGCTTATTTCAGGAAGCCATGTAGCTGCTCTTAGTTTCTTAACCTAACTTTTCCCATGGATGACAACAGACTCCTCTGGCTACTGCACACCAACACGCCTTACAGAGACAGGAGTGAGGTGTAGGCAACAACGGAGACAGTTTAATTCATCCTACATCCAGGCGGATTTAGACCCACAGCAGAGAGAAGCTTTCATGCTTGAATAGACAGAATAGAGCTCACACCTGAAAGATGACGTGTGTGTGTGTGTGTGTGTGTGTGTGTGTGTGTGTGTGTGTGTGTGTGTGTGTGTGTGTGTGTGTGTGTGTGTGTGTGTGTGTGTGTGTGTGTGTGTGTGTGTGTGTGTGTGTGTGTGTGTGTGTGCGTGCGCGCTTGCTTGCTTGCTTGCTTGAGTCTGGAAATCTCACGTTTTTCGCTTGTCTGGAACTATTAGAACACTGGATTAACAGATAGCAACACAGACATCTAGGCCATAATATTTATACATATGTTGGGGTAATAAGGATGCTTCCGGCGGTGTTTATCATAGCACAGCGGTATCATGGCATCAAGAAAACAGAAAATTAATTGTGAAAAAACCAGGGTAGAAATCAATGGTTAGGAAAAAGAATTATGAGGCAAAGGATTATAAGAGAAGGGAATTTATGAGAGAAAAGAAAGTTGAGAGTTGTCACAGGCGAAACTGACCATGTCCAAATATACCTAAATCCGAAGCAAGGCAGGAAAGACTGGTTCGAGAAATGGGGGAGGAGGGAGGAGGGGGAGAAGAAAGAGAAGAGAAGAGGAAGAAAAGGAAGAATGGAGGACATAGAGAAAGAGGAGTGAAGAGGAGGAGGGGAAAGACGAGGAAGAGGAGGGAAAAATGGAGGAGGATTAAGAGGAGGGAGAAAGGGGAAGAGGAAGAAGAAAGAAGAAAGTAGAGGAAGAGATGAAGAAAAAGTGGGGAGGAAGAGGAAAAAAGAAAAGGAAGGGGGAGGATCAGGCGAGGGACGAGAGGGGGGGAAATGAAAATGGAAAGGGAAAGAGGAGATGAGGAAGGAAAGAAAGAGGGAGAGAGAAGGGTTAGGTTAAGGATGAGGATGGGGGAAAGAGAGGGAAGGAAGAGAAGACGGAAGAGATAGAAGGAAAGAGAAGAGGAGAAGATGGTGGCTGGAAAAAGAAATGAAGAAAGAAGGGAAGGAGGAGGAGAAGAAGTAGAAGGGGGTGAGATAAGCTGAGATAAGATGCAACAAGACACGGCCCAAACTACCGAGTGAGAGGACTTTTAATTCTCAAGAGGAAATCCTGCACAATTACTAAACTCAACCTGACCATAACCCCAACCCCCGCAGGAGCATCCTACCCTCCAAACCTCCCATCTGTTATCCCCTCCCATAGCCCCTCTCCCTTCTGACTCCTCTCTTCCCTCGTCTTCTCTCTCCCCTTCCCCATTGCCCCCCCCTCTCCCTCCTGAGCCCTCCCTTTCTCCCCTTCTCACAGTCCCTTCTATTTCATCTCCTCTCTCTCACTCCTATTTGACTTCCACATCTTCTTTCCTCTCTTTCCTCCTCTCCCTCCCTCCCTCCCTCTTCTTTCCCATCCTCTCCCTCCTCCCTTCTCTTTCCTATCTTCTCCCTCCCTTTTCCCTCCCCTCCTCTCCCTCCTTCCTCTCTCCCCTTCTCTTCCTTTTCTCCTCTCTCCCCTTCTTCTTCACTTCCCCCCCTCTCACCTTCCATACTCCCCTTCCTCACAGACCCTCTCCCTCTCCCGATACCCTCTTTCTCCCCTCCTTCCTCCCTCCTTCTCACTTCACAGCTCTCTCTCCTCTCTCTCGAATCTCTCCCCTTACTCTCTGGTTTCCTTCCTCACTTTTTCCTCCTATTCGTTCCCCGTTGCCCTCTTCCCTCCTACTCCTCCCTTTCTCTTTCTCATTTTTCTCTCCTCTTTCCCCTCCCAACAGCTCCCTTTGTACCTCCCCCTCATCCCCCACTTCCCCCAGAAGTCTTTAGTTTTTATGTTAATCCATCCTACCCCATTTACACTGAGAGGAGTATGGAGTTCAGCGTTTCGGAAAGGCGTTTAGAGACAAATTAACCTTTTCCTTGTTTCGCAGACGAGGTGAGGTCCATTACAGTCAACAGGGCGGAGGAAGGGATGGGAGGGTAGGGGAGAGCAGTGGAGTGGAGAGGATGGAAACTGACAGGAAAAAGGAGAGGAGAGGAGAGGAGCGGGAACATGAGAGGAAAGAAGTGGAGGCAGACAGAGGAGGGTAGTGTAGTGGATGGAAAATGATAGGAGAAAGGAGGAGGGGAGCGGACAGATGAATGGAGAGGAGATTAGAAGAAGGGAGAGAAGAGAAGAGAGGATATAAGGGGAGGGGATATTATAGGCTGGAGAAGAGACGAGAGGATGGTAAATGAGGATCTGAAAGGAAAAATGAGAGGAGAGGAAATGACCAAAAATGATCAGAGAAGAGAACAGGAAAGAAAAGAGAGAAGCGAAAAGTAAAATTATGATGAGGAGATGGAATAAGAGTCGAGAAAGAGTTGTAAAGAAGACGGAGGATATGAGTCGAGGAAGGAGACGAATTATGAAAAGAGGAAGTGTGTACACGAAGAAAGAGAACAAGAGTCGAGGAAAAAGAGTACATTGGACGAAAGAGAGGAAGAGTTGAGAAAAAGAAGAGAGGAAGAGTGACAACGAAAAAAAAGAGAACTAGAAGCAAGGAGGAATTTTAAGAAGGGGGAAGAGAAGGACAGTCGAGAACGAAGAAGAGTTAAGAAGAGAGGAAGAGTGTATACGAGGGATGAGAATAGGGTCGAGAAAGAAGAGTAAAGTTGACGAAAAAGAAGAGGAGTCGAAGAAGATGAGTTAAGAAGAGAGGAAGTAGTACACACCCTCCTTTGTCGAGTCATGCTTCACCTTCCTCACAGGACCAGACCAGCTAAAGCAATCTTATGAAGCATCAGCCACGTCCGGATAACTATGAATTCCCACCCACCTCCATGACTCTGGTTAAGGCCCGGACCGGTTCATTTCCCACCCCCCCAATACCTCCCCTCTCCTGTTCCCTTACCCCCTCGCACCCCTTTCTCCCTCCCACTCCCCTCTCGCACCACTGTCACCCCCCCATACCCTCTGTACTGCACTCTCGCCCCCACTCCCCCAGAGCACTCCTTCGCACCCCCCACACCCCACCCTCTCTCCCCTCTCCCTCCCCTTCCCTTCGCAACCCAACATCCTACCCCCACCGCAGCTCCCACTCCCACAGCCCCCCCTGGACATGCTTAGGGTCGCATCAACGGGAGTTAACTCCTAATGGGGTTAAGGGTCATGAGGACTTCTTTACACACACACACACACACACACACACACACACACACACACACACACACACACACACACACACAGATAATAATAATGAAAGAGGCGTCCTGGACAAGCAGATATTACTCCTCGCTACTTGACCCTCCAAAAGGTGTTCCTCCTTCCTTTCCTCGGTAACTGTTAAATCTGTTTTGACGTGATAGCAGGGTTGATGCTGATTGGTGACCGCTTGCTGTTTGGGTGGCGGGATTGGTTGGCAAGCGTTGTTTTGGCTGCATATAACTGAGTTTTGTTTAAGGTCTGTAGGAGTAACTTTTGACTTTTGTGTAAGTAGACTATACTAGGAATGTTAATAGATGAATGGGAGCGGTTGTTGTTCTAGGTAGGTAGAACTGACTTCAGTGTTAATTTGACTACCTGTTACTTAGGGATTTTTCAGTGGATGCGACTGAGTGGTGTTCAGGGTGGATAGAAATCACCACTGCTTTTGCTGAATAGGATTGGCTGCAGAGAGCTGTATTGAATGATTAGAACTAGACTACTTATTGCTTTCTTTATTGATGCTAAGTACTGTCTACTGTAGATTATATTCACTACTCCTTTGCCTAGATAAAACTTTACTACTAAGAACTGTATTTGGTGGCTAGAAAGAGACCACTGAGTACTCTTTAGAGGCGGATTGGATTACTTGCAAGTCCTGTTCAGGGCGGGTAAGATGGGCTGACTGGCTGGTTGGATATCAGACCGACGGCCTTATTGGGTATGGCCGAACACGAGCCTCACTTACTGCAGAGATAAGGATAGTTGCTGGGTTAGAAGGTTAGTTACTGGGTTAGGTGCTGGTGCTGGCAGCTGGGTTAACGATGGATAGATAAAAACAGATGCTGGGTAAAGTGGCGGTGGTGACTCCTAGGTTAAGTCCGGATAGGTAAGGGTAGTTGATGGATTAGCTGTTAGTGATGGATGCTGATTAAATCCTTCACTTCCATGACCTATTTTTTTTTTTAACGCACACACACACACACACACACACACACACACACACACACACACACACACACACACACACACACACACACACACACACACACACACACACACACACACACACACACACACACACACACACACACACACACACACACACACACACACACACACACACACACACACACACACATACACACAGACGAGAAAGTGGTGTTTTATGATACTGGAAAGAGATGAAGATGATAAGAGAATGAATGGAGGAGTTAAAGTAAGTGAAAATATACGATGATAAAAAAAAAATGAGTGAGCGAAGAGGAGAAAGATGAATTAGTGTGATGAAAAAATGAGTAAGTGGAAAATCGTGTGGATAAGCCAGTGAGTGAATGATGTGCAGTTACCCGAGGGAGTTTTGCAGGAAAGAATAAATAGCTGAGTCGAATAGTGGATGAGAAAGTGGCTGGGTGTTTAAGTAGGTGAGTGGATGGGTGGAAGGATGGATGGATGAGTGGATGGGGGAGATTGTAAATGGGTAGATTTTGTGTGTGTGTGTGTGTGTGTGTGTGTGTGTGTGTGTGTGAGAGAGAGAGAGAGAGAGAGAGAGAGAGAGAGAGAGAGAGAATGTGAGAACGTAAATGTTTTGGCTCAATTATTCTTCTGTTGTTATTCAGCCACCTCACTAGAAGTTGAAACTTTACACCAAGATGAAATTATGATGATAGGCATATGCACAAACGCTCACTCGATCGTCAAGCGCTCACAAAGCGCACTTGAATGGTTATCCATGAGTGAGGGCAGAGGGGGGGGCAGAGGAACTAGGAGGTATTTAAGGAAATGTGATGGAGAATGGGAAAGAAAATGTGGGAAGAGTTGAGCAGATGTATATGTAGGAGATAAGAGCATGTATGTGGAGGAAGTGAGATTGTTGTACCATAGGAAAGGGAAACTGGGTGCTGTATGAAGGAGCATGAGAGAAAGGCTGAGGAGCTAGTGTGTGGGAGGTGGAACAGTAATAGTAGGAAAGGTGAGAGGATATTGTGTGAACGGTGGTAGGAAAGATGGGGTGGAAGACAATAGAGAAACGTGGGAGGGGAGATGAGCAGGCCAAGAAACGTGAAAGGAGGGGCGATGAGCAGACACACATGTCCTACCAAAACGCTGTCTTGACACCATCAGTTCCACGCAGCATCAGCAGTAGTCGGAATAGAAACTTGGAATACCTTAAACTCAAACCCCCACGATAACATTAATACCCAGGAGAAGGTAATGAGAGGGGAGGCTGGCTGTTGACAAGCACGATGGTGCTCACGCCGACGATGAGGGGGGCAGACGAAGGGGGGAAAGGCTTTATTCTCACCACATTATATTGCTAAACTCTGTATTTTTATGTGCCTTCCGACATTATCATCAGCGTTCGGGTCCGGCCACGTTCGTTTATAATGGAGTTTCTTACCTCCACTGCCAGCAACGATGTGGGTATTCTTCTCTCTCATTACCTTGTGCCTTTATTTTTGCCTTTTGTTTAATCCGATGGAAGTTATATTTTTCTTTTCGCATTAAATTCTGAATTCTGAGCGACTATTTTTTTTTTAAATTTAGGAAAGACTTCTCGTACTAAAGGGGCGAATGACCGCCTTAACCCACTTGAGGGTAGACACCAACTTAGGCTGTTTATTGTGCCCCTGCCAGACGATTTTATTCAGCTATGGCTAGACGATTTTATTAAGCCTAGGGATAATTTCTTGTACTGAGGGGGTTACTGGACTTCCCCACCACCACCAGTGGCTACATTTTTTCTGTCATCTTTGTTTTCCTTTTCATTTATATTATTACTTTCTTCTAAGGGGGTAACGGAAGTACTAAACGGCATTACCTACGCTCATGTCCAATTGGTTTATTTGATTTTTAACACTGCCAGACAATTGTATTCAGCTGAAAAAGCCATCTCTGGGCAGTCTCCTGCATCCCCTCGTGAGTAATGACATTTTCTATTTTATATATATCCTCAAGACAGTGTTAATGAATAATGAAAGATCTGCTGAAAAGGTCACAGGACTATCTTAGCCTTTGCCGTTTTTCTTCACATCTTTTGGCTTCATTTTCGTTTCGCGAGGGGAGGAATTTCTTTTAAGTCTTTCAGTATAATGACGTCTTTATTTTATCAGTCGTGTAGGCTAACCATTAGACGGTTGTATTCAGTTTAGGGAAACCTTTGGTAGTGAAGAGTTATTTGGATTTTTTACGTCTAGCAAAGATGGTATATCTTCCCTCTCATTTTTTTTTTTTTTTGTCTTCTTGCTACCGTCTATAAATATAATCATGTTTGGAATACCTCTCGTGAGAAAGGAATTATGATGAGGATGATGATGATGATGATAATGATTTATAATAATAATAATAATAATAATAATAATAATAATAATAATAATAATAATAATAATAATTATTATTATTATTATTATTATTATTACTGTACTGTTGTTGTTGTTTTAAAAGATAGAAATACTTTACCAGATTTTCCTAGCTCAAATAACGGATTTTTTTTTTCCTACTGAGAAATGTGTAAATTCTTGCAGCCTCGAAGACGTATTAATTTCTTCGCATTAATCTGGCTCGCACAAAAACCCTGGTGGGGAGTGCCCCCCTCCTAGCCCCCTCTTCGGATAATTCCACGCTCGATAATTGACTCATGGCCGATAAATTAGACGCAGAGGGTAATTAAGCTTATTAGAAAGCAAAGTATTAATTAAAATAATAAGCTGACTTCTCTTTTGGGAGTGATATTTCTCTCTCTCTCTCTCTCTCTCTCTCTCTCTCTAACTGTAGCTCACTTGAAGGATGTGGGCCTAAATTACTCTGAATCAAGACATAGTCCAAGAAAACGACAAGGAATAAGAAAGACGCATCGAGACTGAAGAATTAAACAATACGCCAGATATAATGGAACTTTAAATGTAATATGATGCAAAGATAAGAGACCTTTAAAGGTGACTGGGGTCAGCGATAAGAGGACTGATAATAGTAAGGTTAAAGGATCAGAGAATTTTAATTATGAATGGAGTAAAACATAATAAAACGACACACGTAATAGGGGTCAAACGTGAGGGAGCTTTAGGTATGATGAGGCAATAAGAAAAAATAGGTTTTAATTTTCCATGGTAGGAGATTAAGCCTTAAATTTTTATTGTAGTTGTTTTGGAAGCCATTACGTATCACAGCAGTCAACTATAATGCGTCTTCAGATTTATTAATGGTCATAAATGAGACCTTTTAATATCCCTGGGACCAGCTACATGAGAATTTTACATTTAATTATGGTCACAGATTATTCATTCATTCATTCATCGCCAGACGCCATGTATCCCAAACGGGGTGGCCAAGGGCTCAGAGTTAATTGTTTTGCAGGGAGGGGCACTAATCCTCCACCAACCCCACTTGACACGTAGGGAGAACGTAGATCTTATATATAATTCCCACACACAAAAAAGAACTTCGAAAATCAAATTGGGATTACATATTATTCTCCATTAATTATAAATACGTTTAATATTAATGGATGTTCAGACGTAATTAGAGTCAAACTGGTGGCATTTAAAGATAATAGGGGTCAGAGAATCCACCTGACTAATGGAAAGGACGCAGACACACAATCCACTCGTTTACAAGCGATTTATGTTGATTTGGATACTTGTTAATGTGTATCTGAGAATGCTGTCCTTTGTGATTGTTTAATTACAGGGGAATTATTCGTTTTAATGCGTATTGACGTCAGGCTTTCCGTTTTAATGCTTGACTTTTGGGCTTTCTGATTTAATGCTTGACTTTTGGGCTGTCTGTTTTAATACTTGACCTTGGGCCTTGTTTAAATGCTTTACTTGGGGCTTTGTTTTAATGCCTTACTTTTAGTTTTCTACCCTCTGGGGGTAGGGGGGTTTCAAGAATACTCCCCCAGTATCCCTGCTTGTCGTACGAGGCGACTAAAAGGGTTGGTGGTGGGTTAATGCCCCACCCCGTAAAAAGAACTAACTAAATAAGCCAATAAAGCACCTCGGACCAGGACGGACCATACACTGACGACTAAGGAACGGACAAAGGACATTCCGAGGGTGGGAAGGTGGAATGTGAGAGGAGTGAATGATGAAGTGAAAAAGAGAGAGATTGTTCAGGTGCTTGAGGATGTAAGAGTGGATATATGCGGATTGATTGAAACTAAATGGAAAGGTGAAAGGGTGAGAGAATGGGAATATGGTTTAGGTATATGTGCGGGAGTTAATAAGAATGAGAGGGCAAGAGAGGGAGTATGTCTGATGATAAGCAAGAAGTGGAAGGAGAATATAAGAGAGTATGGAACAGTGGGTGCAAGGATTGTATGGGTGAGGATGAAAGTAGGTATACAAGCGTGGGCGATTGTACTGTGTATGCTCTGACAGAGGACCGAGTGGCAAGAGTGAAAGATGAGTTTTGGGTGAGAGTAGAAGCATGTATGGACAAATTTGAGATGAGCGAAAGAGTGCTTTTGATTGGAGACATGAATGGCAAAGTTGGGAATGTACGAGTGGATGGAGTGGTTGGTCAGTGGGGTGTGTCAGCTGAAGTAGATGGGAATGGTAGTGCTTTGGTGGACATCTGTGCTGGTAAGGGGTTGGCAATAGCCAACAGCTACTTTCGGCATAAGATGATCCACCGGTATACAAGGAGAGTAATGAGGAGGATGGATGGTGAACTTGTTGGACGAAAGGCAATGATAGACTACTTGTGTGTGGATGAGCGAATGAGAAGACAAATGTTGGATGCAAGAGTGTGGAGAGGGTGGGGGAATGGAGTCTCGGACCATCACTTAGTGATGGCCCAGGTAAAGCTGCAAAGAAAATGGTTGAAGAGATGAAGGGGAAGACAGAAGGAAACAGCTCCTGTGAGAAGAGTGGAGAATTTGTAAGATAATGAGAAAATGGCAGAGTATAAAAGCATAGTGGAAGAAAGATTGGGAAGGTATGAGCTAGAGCAGATGGAAGGGGTGGAAGATGTATGTAAGATATTTACGGAAGAGATAGGCGCAGAATGTGAGGTAGTTTGTGGAGTGAGGAGGAGATGCAAGGGCGTGCAAGGAACAGCATGGTGGAATGACGAGGTGAAACGAGCTGTGGAACAAAAGAAGAAGGCATATAGTGAATGGTTAGCAAGTAGAGGTAGGGGAGAAGATGAGAGGGAGAAGAGAGAGGTATATGTGAGCAGGAGAAGGGAGGTTAAGAGACTGGTGAAGGAGAGTAAGAAGAAAGTGGATGAAGAGTTTGGGAGGAATCTGAGTGTGAAATGGAGAGGGAGTAAGAAATTGTTTTGGAAGGAGGTAAAGAAAGTAAGGCAGTGTGAAAGGGGAAATAGTAGGGGAGTAAATGATAGGAATAATATATTGTTGGTGGAGAAGAGAGAGAAATTGAGGAGATGGAAGGAGCACTTTGAGGATTTGTTGAATGTAGAGAGTGAGAGCAGTGCGAGTATAAGTGGTTGGGGAATGGCTGGGAGAAGAGATGAGAGGAGGGAGGAAGAGATCAGTAGGGCGGAAGTAGTGGAAGCAATGAAGAAGATCAAGTTGGGAAAGGCCCCAGGAATTGATGGAGTGTGTGGTGAAATTCTGAGGTATGGGGGTGAGATTGTTGTGGAGTGGATATGGTAGTTGTGTTGATTGGCTTGGGAAGAGGGAAGGGTTCCAGAGGACTGGAAATCAGGTATAATTGTTCCTTTATACAAAGGAAAAAGGGAGAGAGAAGTATGTGGTAACCATAGGGATATTTGCCTTCTTAGCGTGACTGGTAAAATATATGGTAGAATACTCATTGACAGGGTTAGGCATATGACAGAGGAGCTAGTTGGAGAAGAACAAAGGGGATTTAGGAAGGGAAAAGGGTGTGTAGATCAGATATTTGTTCTAAGATGTTTAGTGAAGAAGTATCTAGAAAAGGGAAAGAAAGTGTATGCTGCCTTCATGGATTTGGAGAAAGCTTCTGACAGAATAGATAGGCAAGGTATGTGGAAGGTATTAAGAATATATGGAGTAGAGGGGAAATTGTTGAGTGCTGTGAAGAGTATGTGCGGTGCGAGTGGATGGTGAGCTGAGTGAGTTCTTTGATATCAATGTGTGACTGAAACAGGGTTGTGTGATGTCTCCATGACTGTTTAATATATACATGGTTGGGGTTGTAAAGGAGGTGTAAGGTAGGGCAGTGGATGTGGGGATGGCTCTAATGAATGAGGGTGAGATTTGGAAGATTCCGGTGCTGCTGTTTGCTGATGATACAGTATTGTTGAATGAAGATGAATGGGAGTGCAAGGTTTGGTGAATGAATTTGGGACAGTGTGTAGAAGGAGGAAGCTGAGAGTTAATGTAAACAAAAGTAAAGTTATGGTGTTTGAGAGGAATGAAGTCACAGAATGTACAGTGAGGTTGGATGGTGGGGATATGGAGAATGTGAGTGCATTCATGTACTTGGGTAGTGTGATGAGTAAGGATGGAACTTTGGGGGATGAAGTGCGTGGAAGGGTACAGCAGAGAAGGAAGGTTGTTGGTTCACTGAAAGCAGTAATGAGAAATAGGGAGGTGAGTATGGAAGTTAAGAAGTCACTGCATGATAGTATTGTGGTCCCTACCCTGACGTTTGGAAGCGAGGCGTGGACCTTGCAAGAGGGGAACAAGGCAAGAGTGAGAGCAGTGGAAATGAGTTACTTCAGAGGAGCATGTGGAGTGACATGGAGGGACAGGTTGACGAATGAAGATGTGAAGGAACGTTGTGGGGTGGATGTGGATGTGGCTGAGAAGATTAGGAGAAATACACTGAGGTGGTTTGGACATGTGGAGAGAATGGAGAATGAAAGACTGACTAAGAGGGTTTATGTAGGTGAGGTGGAGGGAGGGAGAGGGAGGGGTAGACCGAGGATGAGCTGGAGGGATAGAGTTGACATGTATATGAGGGAGGAGGGGGGGGTGAGTTGGGGGGAGAGTAGTCAAATGGTGGGTGACAGAGCGACTTGGAGGCGTTTTGTCTGCGGCCACCCTTTGCGGGATTAGGGCGTCGGGCTATAGATAGATAGATAGTTTTTGGGCTTTCCGTTTAAATGCTTAACTTTGGTCTTTCCGTTTTAATGCTTGACTATAGGCTGTGTTATAATGCTTGACTTCGGGCTTTCCGATTTAATGCTTATCTTAGGACTGTCAGTTTTAATTCTTGACTTTGGGCTGTGTACTTTAGATGTCTTGGTTAGATGTTTTAGTTGTCAGATGCTTCCCTTCAGTTGAAATTCCTGTCCTATATTATTTTGTTGCTACCGTCAGGCGATTTTATAAAACTTTAGGCAAACCTCTGTCGTCTCTGGGTTGGTTTGTTGCTTACCTACCTGTGTAAATTAAACTTTTTGTTAAGACGCCTGTGTTTTGGATGAAAGGGAAGAATTTTTGACTTGGAGAGGTTAGATATTGCCTCTTCTCACCCCTTCAATACGAGAGGATTCCTGGGTTGTATGAAGTCGTCCGGAGATGACAAGAATAAAACTAAATAGACATCAACATAGTACAGAGTTGTTTAATAGGAGTACAGAAGCAAAGAAAATACAAAGATACATTTTAGCTGAATAAATGTAAAGACAATGTTTGATAACTAGTACAAAAACAACACTTTAGAATTCAATAGGAATACAGACTGTGCTTTATAATGAAATGAATTTAAAGACATTATATATGATGTCTCCATTTCCTACCTCAATAAATATAAAGCCAACACCTAATAGCTTAAAATACATATAGACAACATATTATCAACTTCACAAATATAACCAAGATATAATCAACATAATGAACATAAAAGCCAAGATTTACCAATCCATAAACAGAAAGAACATCATACTTCGTTAGCATAAAAAATATTATATAAATCTTAACGTGTATAGTTAACAGATTTACTAGATGTGTATTTATTAAGTCAGAATTTATTAACAAGGTAAATATATAGGACTTTATAAATCATTAGGTATAAAGGCAACATAAACAAACGTCATAAATTTTAGCAAACATAAAGACAACGTATAAATATTCTCTGGAGCCTAAAAACTCGACTGATCTCGCAGATGCTCGGACCCATAAGTTGTACCTAGACAAAACAAATGTCCATAAGCGAGGACTGAGAGTTAAGTTCAGATTAACCTTTGCTCTATAACACGTCCTAGATCGGGGAAAGCCTTTTTGGGTTTATTTACACTGGTCTTCCCCTTCTTCCCTGGCCACCCCCAGTTTGTGTGGGTGAAGTGGGTGGGAGGGGAGGGGGGGAGACGGTGGAGTGAGAGAGGGTAAAATGCTGGGGAAGGGTGAGTGAAGGAAGAGTTGGTTGAGGAAGAAGAAAGACAAGAAAGAGACTGAAAGGCAGGGTAAAAGAAAGGAAGGCAGAGCAGAGGGGCTTTGGCGAGGGAGGGGATAGGTTTAGGAATGAGTTTGGTAAGGAGTAATGATGAGGGAAGGGAAGGGTGGGGTTAGGGACGAACAAATGAGTCAAGAGGTGAGGGAGGAGAAGGGTGAAGGTGAGGGAGGGTGAGGGAGCGAAACAGAGGTAAGAAGAGACGGGGTAAAGATTAGGAAAAGTGAGGGAAGGGGTTAGGAGATGGGCAGAGCGAGGTGCATGTGGGAGATGAGAAAAGAGTGAGAAAGGGGTGGATGAAAGGGAAGGTGAGGGAGGAGTAGGTTAAGAGGTGAGGTAAGAATGAGCGGTAGGGTGAAGGAGAGGTAACTTGAGGAATGAGTAAGGTGAGGGGAAAGGATGGGTGCAAGGTGGGGAGAGACGGTGGTGTGAGGAGTAGGGTGAGAGGGGGATGGATGGAGGTGGTTGGTGAGGTTAGAGCAGGATCAGGGGATGAGAGGCAGGGTGACGAAAAGACTGGGTGAGTGGAGGGGTGAAGATCAAGGTGAGGGACAGAATAAGAGAAGGACAAGGTAAGGGAGAATTGGGAAGGGCAGGGTTAAAGGGTGGAGTGAGAGAGGCAAACAAGGAGGAAAGGAAGGTTGAAGATGAGCGAGGGGCAAGGGAGGCAGGGTTAGGGCAAAACATAAGGAAGGCACACTGGGGGAGAGGCAGGCTGAGGAAAATTGAGGAAGGGTAGGATTCGGAGGAAAAGTGAGGAAGGGACAGATGAGAGGTCTGAGAAAAGCAAGGTAAGAATGGCTGTGGGAGTGTGAGGCAGGGTGAAAATAGGCAGAGTAAGGATGAGACAGGATGAAGATGAAGCAAAGGGACAGGATCATTATCATCATCATCATCATCATCATCCATTGAGGTCCACTGCAGGACCGGCCTATCCCTACCGAAGCAGGAACGATACAGCCAATGTATCTCTACCCAGTGGCTTAGGTTGTCTGGTAGAGACTGTATGTAGGGTAAGAAGTGCTTGTGAGTGTGATTGTAGTGTTGTAGTGGCTTTGGATGTGTGTGTAGTCGTAGACTGTGAACCAAGTGTAATCGGCCCGCCTTAAGCCGACTGGGTGCAAGCATACTAGTATGCAACACTGGTTCAACCACAACACCCCCTGTGTCCGCCAAAGTAGCAAATGGCTTGGTGAACGCTTCCCAAAGTTTTTACAACTCTGGCGGGAGGCGAACCCGCGCTCACCAGCGTGAGAAACGCATACTCTACCACTGTACCACAGAGAGGATGAGGGAGGGAAAAGATGAGAGGGGACTGGGAAGGCAAGCTGGGGTAGGGGTAGGGAAAGACAGAGTAAGAGCAGGAGGGGGATCGAACTTGAACACTTAATCTCAGCTGCAGCCACTAACCTTTGATGGGTCATAGGGTCACAGGAGGCAGGCAGGAAGGAGGAGTCAGCTGGTTAGTCGCTCGAGTGTCTTCCCAGCTGGCTCTTTTGCACAATAATTTCAGAGCTTTGGGTCCTTCCCGCCTTCTCTTTTCTTTCACGATTTTATATATGTTCATTATTAGGTGATCTGACTACTATACCTCATACATATTAATCTGGCCAGGCATGTATGGCAACACAGTTCCTGCCGAGATTCTGATTGGCTGGAGGTGTTTGTTCGATTTTGTTGTTGCTAAAACTGATACTCTTTTTATTATCAGATGTGATACTAAGTTTGTCGACAGTACAATCGTCAAAAGCAATAAGAAATCCGTTACATACTTAACAACGATGAAATTTTCGTAGGAAGATAGAAATATGAGTCAACAAAGTATTATAACAGTCCAAGTCAAGGTCAGCATTCGAACAATTCCTTTAAATCTCCGGCACTCCGTAATATAACAAAATTAAGGAAACCTGCTTAATCAAAGCGTTGGTATAGCACACATTTATATTATAAAATCAGTCCGCACCCTTAAATCGTGCCACAACTCTGAATAATTAAAAATTCTAATGAAAAGACGAGTTCTGTGGGGAGGGAGGTTTGAAAAAATCGCGAAAAATCAAAGTAGGCTAAAGGAAAACTATTTCATTATATATCCTCTATTATCACAGTACGGACTGATCTTAGAATTTAAATGTGTTATACCAAAGGTTAGATTAAGCAAGTTTCCTTAATTTTCTTTTATATTACGGAGTGTCGGAGATATAAAGGAGTTGTTCGAATGCTGACCTTGACTTGGACTGTTATAATACTTTGTTGACTCATATTTCTATCTTCCTACGAAAATTTCATTGTCGATAAGTATATAACGGATTTCTTACTGTTTTTGACGATTGTATTGTCGACAAACTCAGTATCACATCTGATAATAAAAAGAGTATCAGTTTTAGCAACATCGAAATCGAACAAACACCTCCAGCCAATCAAAATCTCGGCCGGAACAGTGTTGCCATACATGCCTGGCCAAATTAATTGGTATGAGGTATAGGAGGTCTCTTATTATATATTTTCTTTCTGTGTCATACAACTCAGCTCTCCATAATTCTTATTTCTCTTTACCCTTTGGCTGTGGGATACTTTCGTGAACTGAATAAAACTGTGTGGAGTCGGCCCAAACTAAGTGCAAAATTCACAGTTAATGTTCTGTTGAATAGACAGAATTGTTCCTACTGCGGTGGGTTTTCCCGAATCAACTAAAATCGTTAGGGGATAGTGGAAATAATAATAATACAATAAGCCTCGTAATTATCAGCAAAAGGGTTATCCCGTTATGGTGATCCACTGATGCATTGTAGTAGTGAAGGAACATGGCGAATATTGTGCTTCAGTGGATACGTCAGTGCACCAGCAAATTAGCTAGAATTTTGCGTGTCAGGTTGTTCCTTTATGGTCTGCAAGATGGCCTGGTGCACACTGGCGCTGCATGACTCCGCCCCATTAATCGCCTACGCTAACTGAATTCGAAATCAGCCGTCATGTGCCAGCTTCAGCCTTGTGCTTAATTTTTCCCGTCAACTTCCCTTCCCCGACGCAAATATACAGTGACGTAATATCATAATTTTTTTGTAGGTAAAGGGTTAACTACTTCACTAATATTGCGTCTTTTGTTATATATGTTTTTGCTGCAGTAGGACGATTTTCTTTCAGCTAAGGAGAGGTTTTTCCAACTGGATGCGTTGCATATTGCTCAAATTAACTCTCCAATACAAGACCTGTTTGCCAAGGTGAAAGAATTCATCTGGGATGGCAAGATTGAACTATAAATTGTTTCCTCGAGTTGAAGATTATCAGCCCCTTTGGTACAGGAACATAAGATATATTAAATTTAGATACCTACTATGATGGTTTGGAGAAAGAAACACCGATGTGAGACTTAGTATGTATTGATGTTTCGCCTCATGGCTTCCTCAGAATACAGTTGCTGAATATACACCACATTTCCTCCAAATCAACATCCAAACAATTACTATGATGCTGATGCTGATGATAATGACGATCCTGATAATGATGATAATATTGATAATGATGATAATATTGATAATGATGATAATCTCGATTCTTACAATCGCTGGACGTTTACAGGTTTATTCATTTCAGGAGAGATCCCTCGCACCGACATATAATTGATCAGAAATAATCTGTTAAAAACTTTCAGCATTACTATAACGTCTTACTTATACCGAAGGAAATAATGTTGTTCTCTCATTTTCTCTGTCACCTTTGGTTTCTCTCTCGTCATTTGCTATATTTGGGTTCTGTCTCACACCCACCCACCCCTCTCTCTCTCTCCTTCCTCTCGTCTCTCCCTCCGTCCCTTCTCTTGCTCTCCCTCCTCTCTCACATTTTTCTCTCTCTCTTACCGTCCTCTCTCCCTTTCTCCTCCCACTTCTTCCCCCGTCTCGCTTCTTCAGTCCCCTTTCTCCTTTACTTCTTTTCCTCCTTTCACTTCTTCGCCTCTCACACCTTCCTCAGTCTTACTCATCTTCCTCCCACTTACCCTTCATATTTCCTTCCCATTCACATTTCCCTTCTTCCCTTTCTCTCCTTTCTCCCTCTTTTACTCACCTCTCCTTCCTCCTCTCTCGCGTTTCCATCCCTTGTCCCTCCTCTCTCACCCTTTCCTCATATTTCCTTCCCCCTATTCCCCGTTTTCTCTCTTCACTTCTCCCCCTTTCCACTCTCCTTCTACCTTTCCCTTCATGCCTCATCCTACACACACCCTTCCCTATTCACCTCTCCCAGCTTTTATTTCCCCTCTCTCTTCCACTTCCCCTCTGTCTTTCTCCTATCTTTCCTGCTCCTCTCCTTTCTCTTCCTCCTCTTCCTCGCATCTTTCCCCTTCACCTTCTCGCTCACCCTCTTCACCTCTTAGACGCGACCTCACCACCTGAACAGTTTAGGAATCTATCTCGACAACCTAACAAGATTCCTTGTGTGTGTGTGTGTGTGTGTGTGTGTGTGTGTGTGTGTGTGTGTGTGTGGTGTGTGTGTGTGTGTGTGTGTGTGTGTGTGTGTGTGTGTGTGTGTGTGTGTGTGTGTGTGTGTGTGTGTGTGTGTGTGTGTGTGTGTGTGTGTGTGTGTGTGTGTGTGTGTGTGTGTGTGTGTGTGTGTGTGTGTGTGTGTGTGTGTGTGTGTGTGTGTGTGTGTGTGTGTGTGTGTGTGTGTGTGTGTGTATGTGTGTGTGTGTGTGTGTGTGTGTGTGTGTGTGTGTGTGTGTGTGTGTGTGTGTGTGTGTGTGTGTGTGTGTGTGTGTGTGTGTGTGTGTGTGTGTGTGTGTGTGTGTGTGTGTGTGTGTGTGGAGGGGGAGGATCTTCTGAAGTGGTGGGTGAAGGAGTGTGGGCATAGGAGGCTGGGTCATGGTAGGTAGGCTGGACTGGGAAATGAATGTGCAGTTTATGAGAGAGAGAGAGAGAGAGAGAGAGAGAGAGAGAGAGAGACTAACTGATTTACAGGGACCAGGAGCACCTTCAGCTCGAATGGGCCACGCCATACTAACTAACACGTCTGACCTTACTGAGAACTAAGTAAAAACGACGGATGGAGGTCTATCGTACCTTCGATCTGAGCCTGCCTCTCCTCATCTTAATAAAATGCGAGTAATATGGTATTCGCTGGAGTTACTTATGAAATACATTCTTCGTTGATGGGTTTACATTACCTCAGTAAGAAGGAAGAAACAAAGAATGGTGTCTCACTCTGACGACCTTTGCAGCCCAAGAAGAATCGTGGTCAAAGTTGGCTTAAAGCTTCACCTCTTCGAGTCCTTAATTTTATCTGCTGATTAGTGTTCCTAAGCTGGGAGAGATTCAATAGGCTTCCCTGTTCACAGATATTGATATGATGTGTCAGGGAGGAGAGCAGCCCTAAGTGTGAAGTACACTGTGTGAAATAACAGGTGACCTTTGACTAGCCTCAGAGTCCAGCCTACCCTAAGCCAACACGCCAGCCAGCGTGAATTTGACTGTCCGTACACAAAACCCCCAATTTGCTTCCATAACCAGTCATTCTTCTGCCTAAAAGTTTTGATAATATAATATTAAGGGTCGGCTGCACACAATGTTGAGGGGCAGATTGGTTCCGGGAGGAGGAGGGCGTTGGGGGAGGGGGTGCGTGAGTTGACCCCTGGAGCCTTTGATTGCCCGGTTGAAATGCCTGGATGAGGTTAGGAAGTGGGGGGAGAGGGAAATAAAAGAAAGGTGGGAGGAAGGGAAAGTAGGGGATAGGGTTGGGTCAAGGAGGGGGGGTGAACTAACCTGTGAGTGACCTTGGTGAGTTAAGGGATTATAATAATGATTATTATTATTAAAAAAAAAAAATCATTTTATTCATTACAGTCACCGGTTGAAAATACAGAGGTCCTTCATGAAGACAGCTGACCAATTCTTGACCTGTTCATCTCATATGCCTTTCCTTCTGCCCATATCCTCCAGTCATTAAAGCACAATATGCCCAGGTATGTCGAAATGAAATAATCATGACTTAGACTCTTTTGTTTGGAAAGGACTCACTTCTGGCTTCCTGCGTTTGCAGGTTTACTGCTTTTACTCTAACCTGACCCGTATTTTCGTCCTTTTTGTAGCTTATTTCACGTAGCTCAGTGACGGAAAAAGACATTGCTACGACTCTGCATCCTTTCCATAACACCTCTTTGTGACTAACACCATATTTTAGTGTTAACGTGTATTTACAATTCTGCATTCGAGATGGAGAGAGGAGAGTTTTCGGCCAGGTTAGAGTAAAAGAGTATAGTTATATATTTTTGCATTAATAAAAAATAAATGCAGCGCCCTAAGCCAAGCTCCCAAACCTAAGGCTGTTCCTGAAGAATGTCAACACATTACCAAGGCTCGCTGGGGCAGGAATTAGGCGCAGGCATAAGGGAACTCACGACATACACTGAGTCTTCCACCTCGGCAAGGAAAAGTCCACCTCCCCAGCACTAGTAGCACGGCAGACAAGGCTCGAAAGTGGCCCTTTTTGACTCGTAGCCGTCTGTGTGTGTGGGGAGGGGGGGGGGGCACAAATGCGGGAAGAGTATAAGCATTACTGCATTATTGTACGTGGTTGTATCCATACGCGTGAGCGTTTGTATGAGAGTGTGTGCATGTCTGTGCCTGTACGTGTATGTGTGCATGTGTGAGTCTGCCTTTGTCTCTGAGTGTTGTCTCATGCACTTCGTGATCCCGAAATAATTCCTAAATGCAGTGTTCACCCGAGTATTAAGAAGGGAGAGCTCCGCCGGCTTGAGCTTTTGTAACAATCACCGCCAGCCACACCACCTGCTCTTACCAATCTCATTTACCGGAGTCAAACCCGTAAAGACCCTGTCAACCCCTTCCGAAGTTCCGTACGAGACATGTTCCCTTGAAATGAATTAAGACTTCAGGCACAACACGAATTAAATAAGAGAGACGTATAACATTTTGATACTAGCCAATAGGAATTTCGTTTTAACTGTATTCGTAAAGCATGGAGTTCCTATATGTTTTATAATGTTATTCCTGTTACCTTCTGACGATTTTATTCACTTAAAAATGGACATCTCTTAATGACGGCTAGAAACAACCTCCATCATAACGTAAGACGATTATCTTTAACATAGGGGACAGCTCTGCCAACGTGGGACTTCAGTAGTTAATATGTGGGACAGAACTGAAAACAATCGTGTGAGGGTAGCTCAGTCTTCTTCAAAAGATGCCACTCCCCTCCCTTCTCTCTCTCTCTCTCTCTCTCTCTCTCTCTCTCTCTTTCAAAATCAGTGCAGTATATCGGCAGCCAGTGACACTGATGACACCGATCTGTGGCTGAATAAAGTCCTCCGTGTCAGTTGCTGCGAATTTGCCACACTTATTTACAAAGTCCATGCAGAGAAAAGCAGGAGAAGCGACAGGACTTTTGATACCGACTGTACACGACCAAGAACCTCACTTGTCGATTTCATAAGCGTAAGGTGGATAAAATGGTTTGAAGGTAGCACGAATAAAGAAAAAGAAAGGCACAGAACTGAAGGGTATGAAGAATGTGTCACACCGGATCCTTAAGCTGCAAAGACCTTTTAACCCTTTCTCTGCGAGGGGTATGTCCTAAGATGAGTAAAATCGTCTTGAAGAAATAAAGAGTCATACTGAAGGTAAATATAAACGTCTTCAAGAATCAAAATGTATATCTAAAAAGCCATACACACTGCTGAAGACGACTCCCAAACTGATTCAAACCTTCTGTCATCAATAAATAATGATATAATAAAAAGACGTCATCGTAAGGGAAGGGTTTACGTTCATTTTGTGACACAAGCTTTTCAGAATCTCACCCAGCAAACTGATAAGCATGAAGACCCCATTAACCACTTGTTCTGGGCGTCCTCTAAATATGTTTGTTTGTCCTGTTATGGAAGTGTGTGTGTGTGTGTGTGTGTGTGTGTGTGTGTGTGTGTGTGTGTGTGTGTGTGTGTGTGTGTGTGTGTGTGTGTGTGTGTGTGTGTGTCTCAGAATAACTTTGTAGTTACTTGTAGTGGAATTTTGTAGATTAGTTATATATATATATTAGACTTGTGGACGAGCGGTTGTTATAAGTGAGTAGCTTTGTAAGTAGATGATCTTCGTTCCCATTTGTCATGCAATGACAGGAGAGGTAAAGATGAGTATGGGACTATTTTTATTTGTCTTGGAAATATTAACAAAGTCTCTCACACATGCGTGAAGTGTAGAGTCCCGCCTGCTATCTCCTGTCTCATTCTCTCTCTCTCTCTCTCTCCACTCAATCTCTCTTCCATGTTGCTAAGCCCTGCTCCCTACTACCTGCCGGTTCTATGGCCTGTCTCCTTCTGAGCTCTGCTTCCTAAATTCTGGTGAAACAGGGGTCATGTCACGTGTGTTACACTGTTGTTGGAAAGTTCCAGAAACCTGTGTGTGAGTATGTGTGTATGTCACTAGGCTTTGTTCGCCTGCTATCTCGCTGACACACTACCTACATCATCCCCTGACTTTGCTACTTCCTGTGTAATGGTCAACATTTCCTCAGTTAACTTGCAAGATCATTTCCCTTTCCCAGGCTTGCATGGAGCTGTCTATCTATCTATTTATTTATCTATCTATTATGATTTGTAATTATAATATGGACTCATAACGTGTGTGTGTGTGTGTGTGTGTGTGTGTGTGTGTGTGTGTGTGTGTGTTTAATACTGAGGAACGCATTCTCTCGAACTTATAAGGCGTTGTAATATCTCCTTGGCGATTCATTTTGCGTCATGCACTTCAGAATTATAATGAATTCTGCCTATATATCTGTTTTGTTGATCTCGCTGTCTTCGAGTATTGATATATCACCAAAAAATTCTTTCGACAATAAGAAAAATCATTACTGGAATTAATTTATTTGAAAAGCTAAATGCCTTCTCCCAATAATCACAACCAGAACTTCACTCGCATTCTCTGGTAAAAGAAAAAAAAAAGGGAAAAAAGACGAATAAACAGAAAATAATTTCAAAATAATCATAAATTCAGACCCTTGTTATCTCTCAGTGGAAAAAATACCAGAGAAAGCCAACAAAGACAAAATCTTACAAGAATCATTCAGTCAAGACCTCATTAATATCCAGCGGAAAAGCGATAGTAAACCCAGTTGTAAAATGAAACACACGCAATATGTGTAAACCCAAACGGAAACAAAAGCCCTTCAGTCCGATGACGTATTTTCTATTTTATTCTCGCAACCTTAAGATAATTTTATTTAGTTTAGGAGAGACGTTTCGTGGTGATGTTGCTCATAGGGTTATTTAAGGTGGGATGTTCTGGGCTTGGAGGAGGGAGGACGATGTGTTCACAGGGGATGGGTAGGTGTTTAGGAGGATTTAGAAGTATTCACTGGTGCGGGTGGAAGGCAGGGGATAAAATGTCCTGCCTACGGGGAAAGATGAAGATGTGTTCAGAGGGATGGGTAGTTGGTCAGAGTGGTGATGTTCCGGGAGCATGTGGAAGTGTTTTAGAGCGTGAGACACTGTTTCAGAGTATATGAAAGTGTTCGGATTGCGTGAGAAAATGTTGATTATATTATATCAAACAAGTATCAAATAGCAAAGTTGTTATCTTTTTCCTGAGGTAGGTGAATTCTCGGTGGCAGCCCAAATAAGATAAGGAAGGCGTCCTCGAGCGTGTTAAAATAAACACATATGATACTGTTTCTGCAAAGGGAAAGTATCCACCCAGATAATATGAAGGACATCACGTTTCTCGGAGTGTAGAGGAAGAATCGAGTACTGTAATCCCGAACCACATGTTGCCAGTGCATGAGAGGGAGCAGGTGCGAGGGGAGAGGGCACGAGTGGCAAACAGAAGAGATTAACTTTAGCAACATGAAACCACAGGATTATCGGCACGAGAAAGTGGTGGAACTTAGAAAAATGAGGTGAGGCAAACTAGGGAAAAGGAGGACTGGTGGTGGTGGTGATGAAGGTTGAAATGGAACTGTAAGTGTGAGGAATGTGGATGGAAAAATTGTGGAGTAAGGTGGTCTGGAGTGGAGAGAGAAGTGGATTGGAGACTGCAGATGTGGCTTAGGTTGTGGAGGAAGGTGGTGGTGGAGTGGATAGGGCAATTGATTGGGGACTGTAGACGTGGATTACGCTGGGTTAGGTAAGGCCTGGTGTTGGTGAACAGTGGTGTACCCAGAAAGTTGAAAAGGTGGGGGCTTTTTTTTTTTTTTTTAACTGTGCAGCCCATGACTTTGGCGAACACAGGGAGCCTGTACAGCTGGGGGGTTCGGGGGGGGGGGGTGAGGCGTTGTAACCCCCCCCCTCCTAAAAAAATTTGCATTTTGGCTAAATTTATGATCATTTTGAGGCCATATGGAATGGGTATACGACATAAATATGGTATATTCTAAAGTCATTTTGAAGTGCTCTGTACCACTGAGTTATGATTCAGTCTCTCCAATAACTTTGTATTACTAAAATTCAAAAGCTCACATTTCGATCAAACAACGTTACAACTGTTATAAACTAATAGCAATAACATTAAAAAAATATGGTAATTTAATCACTGTATTAGTCTCAATTACTGACAATTAAAAACAAGACATATCCAATATAATTTTCTTGCTGATAATTCAGTTGAAACAGATGAAGCCGATGAGCAGTTCTCAGAGCAACCAGTGGATAAAAGCAGAAAACTGTCATTTCTGAGATACCACTGAGTATAGTACATAAGCAGTTTATTCAGGTATGCATTATTTAAGTTGGATTTTAAAGCTGTTTTTGTTGTCAGCATGTGAGGGTAGGGGGAATTTAAGTAATCTGAGAAAGTATTATTTTAATGTCTATGTATTTAATAAATTTAATATAATATGATCTATCTATCTATCTATATGCAAAAAGCGGGCCGTGGCCGCATGCCCCCCCCCCCCATCGGTACGCCACTGTTGGTGAAGATTCAACTGAGAATGCGAATGGAAGAGATGTAGACGGAAGCCTGGGAGGAGGTGGTAATGGAATGGTTGATGTGGTGTACTGAGGACTGTGTGGTCGAGGGTTCTGTCCCGGCAGGTGCAGGGGATAATTTGTGGATCTGAATTCGTAAAATGAGAGCGATATCCTCGCCCTGAAAGAGTCAAAATCCTTTACTTCCTCTCTAATCCAGAAAGCTCCCCTGTAAACGTAAAAATATCCCTTTGGAGGAGAAAGGTCAACTGGGAATTTATTGGAAATTTTTGATAAGTGATAAATTTGCGCATAATAATGTAAAAAAAGAATTGCTCATATCATAACCAGATATTGCCGTGTTCTGTATATTATTCTGAAGGAGGTAACATAGTGGAGAGAATCTGATAATTCTTAGTAAAAACGTGTAATGGTGGAGATCACAGGTTCGGATCGGCTGTTTTTATAAATTGATTACCCTTGAGAGCTTGTGAAGGCGAAGACTGTCAGGAGGGAAGTAGAACATAATATTTTAAAGAGACTGAGGAGCTTTCTGATGACTGGGTATTAAAGCTCTGATATGATATAGAATTATATAAAACTGCACCTATTATTTTGAAGGATCCTTGTTTATCATCTTAAGCTCTGAGTATATAGTGACTCATTTCTTTACACACTCATAGATAATGGAGCATTTCTCTTGTTTCCATGTTATCTGTCAGGTCAGCATTACTCGTGAGCTATCCGTTTAAAGTTTATAAAAGCTGGACTACCATTCTGTTTTATGGATTGAATTATGATGAAAATTATCTGTGACAAAAAATAAAAAGTTCATTTTTTTTTTTTTTTTTTTTTTTTTTGGGGGGGGGCGCAGTCAGGTTAACTTCTCCTTTGCCGCATCCACTGTGTACCTTTATCTCAGACTCCCTTCTCCATCAAAGTTGCCTCGTACCTGGGCGAGCAGCAAAGTGGCTGAGTGGAGATATGAACACTGAAATGGTGATCAGAGGCCTCTTGGTGAGCAGGTAAGTTGCTGAGTGGAGATATGAACGCTGACTCAAGTGGTGATTAGAGGCCCCTTGGTTAGCAGGTAAGTGGCTGAGTGGAGATTTTAATGCTGACTCAAGTGGTGATTAGAGGCCTCTTGGTTAGCAGGAGTGGCCGTGGAGATTTTAACGCTAACTCAAGTGGTGATCAGAGGCCTCTTGGTGAGGAGCAAAGGGGCTGAATGGAGATTTTAACGCTGACTCAAGTGGTGATCAGAGGCCTCTTATTCGACTGTAATACAGTAGGAGTAACACGCTTCCGGAAACTCAGTCAGCTTTTGCGCATCATGACTCATGTAGTGGCCTCAGCTTAATGTGCTGTATTTTATTTCATTTTTTATTTTTTGAATACTCAGTGTTTCGGTTGGTCCAATAAGAAAAAGAAAAGTGAAGGGAGAGAAACAAGAAGTTGAGAGTGTACTGTACAGTATAGAGAAAATAGCAAAAAGGCAAATGTGAAGATCTACCTGTATAAGTGTGAGGTCCCCTAGTCGGCATCCTACCGCTGACTGACCCCATTATTCACCACAACATGATGACCCAAGTGCATGATGCCAACCACTACCTTACCTCCCCCCCCCCCTGAAAAAAAAAAATAATAATGTTTAGTCGTAATGCATGACTTCCCATATTTACCAGATTAGTTTTTACTAGCAATGGATATTGGGCCTAATGCATGGGGGCCATATTTACAAACTTTCTTGGGGTTCACCCTGTCTTGGTCGGGACAACTCTAGTATTCTATTTTAACTTACACCAAAAGAGTTTATTCACCTGAGGGTTGGACGAAGGAGCATGAGTGTTAATACTGTAAGCACTAACTCTTGTTGGTGGGACGACTGTGATATTCTAGTCCACCTTACGCCAGACGACTTTGTTCAACTGAGAGTGAGTTGTTGGAGCCTGAGCGAGTTAAAGTCTTTCCTGAATACGTCTCCAGCTTCCCCATCTACTTGACACAAAGCCATATATTTTCCAGTGTTTTATTAGCTTCGTAAAACTTCCATCAGCTAAAAAGGTTTTAAAATTTTCAGTGCATTCTCAGAAAGACGTCTTTGAGTTGATGGCGTTTATGGTCCTTTTTAAATTGTCCAAAATACCTTCTTGGTCCAGGGTTGAAGGGTTTTAAGATCCTTCCTGAACACTTCCCCAGGCTCGTCCATCCGTTTCTTTCAGAGCAATAGATTGTCCAGTGTTTTACCAGCTCCTACGGGCAGGTTTTTATGAGGTTCTAAATACAGGACATCCATCGTACATCCTGACGGAGCCCTTACATTAATCAGGTCAAATCATAGCCGGGGCTGGGCCAGAACGAGGAGCGGTATTTACAGACTCTTGTAAACTCGAGTTGTGTATAATATTTGTATAAGATTACATATATATACGTTGTTTTCACTCATATAGCTATCATGCACTTCACATCTAAACTGCTGTAAATATTTCAAGGAAGCAGTGCAGGCGAAATAATTCTGGCGATAACTAATTGTTGTGGAGACTTTTTTTTTTTTTTTTTTTCCCAATTTTATGGATCCTTTATTATGTTTCCTCGGATTACAGAACCCAGGGGTCAAACTTGCTGCCGCTTTGGGAGTGACATTACATGCTGGTGGGTGATGGGTAGAAGTCCAAGCTGACACATCCAGTTTGCTACTGTAAAAGCATGAATTCAGTTCTCGGACTGGTCGCTGTTGGGCAGTTTGTCTCCTTTTGCATCTATTCACCTAGCAAAATAAATGGGGGCTTGGATGTAACATTGACTGCCTCGGGTCTTTTTCTAGTCCCTTATTATTCCCTGGAGGCTTCAGAGGGCCCGGAATGTGGGAGGGTTCGAGGTTAGGCTCGTACTACAGATCATTTAAGCCAAAAAAGACCATCCTACATTCCGAGAAGCGTTTTACATGATGAGTACAAATCTCCGGCCATTTCCGATTTGGACAGAGGCATGTTAGCACATTACCTCATCCAGCCAGAGCTCTCCCACGTGCAGTCGATAGGCCTAAATCTTACCTTACTGCTGTAGGTTCATTACCTGGTCATAAGGGTGGGGAGAGGACATAGAAGGGTGGTGGGTGGTAGGAAAGGGAAGGGGAAGGGTTGATGCCCGGTTCCCCCAACCCAATCACCAGCTTTGAGGGTATGATCAGCCGCCCCATGCCTCGTTTATGTCCATCCCCGGGGCTTAATAGAGCGAGGGGTATGAAAGACGTGGAAGGTGGGTGTGGGTGTGGATGTGGGTGTGCCAAGGGAGGGAGGGGAAGGGAGAAGTGGGAATACCATGAGGGGACGGGTATTTTTGAGGAGTGTGGGAGAGCGAGGTGAGGGGCAGTAGGCAGGAGTGGATGTGTGAGAGGAATGCAAGGAGCGTGTAATGGTGAGCGTGCGTGGTGGGGGTCAGGGATGAGGGATGGGATTTTAGAGGAAGGGGGTTATGTGAGAAGAGTGTAGGGAGGACTTGTAGGTTGAAAGTAAGGAGGTAACTGAAATGTGAAAATGATGGGAAATTTGCAGTTTCGAATAGTCACGGTTTTTCTTTTGTTTTTCTCTAACTGACCTAACCTAACCTAAATTTAACCTAACTAAACTAACCTAACCCAATTTAACTGACAAAGCATCACGAAACTAACCAGGAGTGCAAATGTCCAAAAATACAATAATACCAAAGAATGTAGGGAGTGATTGGGAGTATGGGATTTTTTTTTTTTTGTGTGTGTGTGTATGTATGTGTGTGTGGGGGGGAGGGGCGATGGTGTAGTGCGGGAAGTATGTGAGGGTAGCGTATAAAGCATGTGTAGGTTGGGGATGTGAGATGATGGGTATGTAAGGGAAAAGTGGAAAGCTTGTGAACGAATGGGTGTGTTTGTGAAGGGATGATGGAAGGGGAGTCTTAGAGAAGGGGGAATTATGTTTAAAAGAATGTAGCGAGAAGGTAGACAGGGAGAGAGAAGTGGAGAATGGAGAAGGGAAGGAAGGAGGGAGAGGAAAGGAGGATGCGAAGGGTGAGAAGGGGGATTTCTCAGAGTCGCACTGAGTTTGTGAGGTGAATGCTCTAAAACTTGCGCCTTTCAAGAACAATCCAATATCCAAACGTACTCCATACAACTAACTCTTACCAGTATCTTCTGTTTCACCAACTGTGCTTTGTATCAGTCGCATACCCCCAACTCTTAACTTTACTCTTTACAGTAGATGAAGGAGGAATGAGTATTGAAGAGAGGTAGTGGCTGAAGCAAGCATGTATTAAACTGTACGTCAGCCTCGGTAAGACTCACATTGTTTTTCACTTATACACATCTGCCCGCGAAAGATCAACATATATTTACGACCCGGGTTAATAGACATTAATTACCTCGTAGTTTACATGCTTGATAAAATATTAACGACGCTCAGGTACAGATAATAAAACAGTTAACTTATTTATGTTTTGCACAGATGATGATGATTGCAAGTTTTTTTTTCACTGCTATGGAACTACGTGGCAAATATGAACATAGACATTAATTACTATGTACTTACACCTTTGAAAATATAATTAAGGAGACTCAGGTACAGCTAATAAGAAACAGAGTGCGGTTATTATTGCTTGTGAGTTGCAGGTGGTGATTGCAATTTTTTTTTTTTTTTCACTTTTGCACAACTGTCCCCCAAAGATGAAGATGCTTATTAGTTACCAAGTACTTCCACTTTTCAGAATACAACAACAGGGCTCAAGTCCAGTTAATGATTTTAAAAAGCATGCTATTATTTATGTGTATGTGTTGCTGGTGGTGAGTGCAGCTTAGAACCCGTCTAGTTGGTTAAGCTGCACGATGTATCATCACTGACCATCTAGATTACACTCCTCTGGGCGCCTCTCAACTCACACCCTACCTCAGTCGTAATTACACTGAGGAGGAAGGGGGAGATGGGGAAAAAGGGGGATAGAGAGAAGGGGAAAGGGGACCGATGGTGTGGGGAGATGGGTAAGAGGGGTAGAGAGGGGTAAGGGTGATCGAGGGAGACCAAAAGTGACAGAGGTGTGGGGGTACAAAATAGGACAGAAGGGTGTCTTCTTGGGCAGAGGACAAGGGGGAAGGTGCGCTAAGGGAGTCAGAGAGAGGAGGAATGGAGGCTTGGAGGGAGTTGGTAGGAGGGCAAGGGGAGCAGAAGACCTGGAGGTGTTGATGCCACTTCTTAAATATCATCATCACTAACACCACCCTCACTTGTAACTACAAGGAGGAAAGGAAGAGGGGGCAGAGAGAGGGGAGATAGGTAAGCAATGGGGTAAAGAAGGCGTTGATGGTGGATGGAGGTGTTGCAGGGACAGGAAGTAAGGAGGACAGAGGAGGGGGAGGTAAGGAGGAAGAAGAGGAAAAGGGAGGGCAGAAAGGCAGGTGGCGCAAAGAGGGAATAAAGGGTGTTGCTATCATTTCTTAAATATCATCATCACTAACACGACTCCCAGTCATTAGCACCACCCTCATCCTGACCACCACTGTTTTTACCACTATCATCACCCACCATTTGCAGAGTCTGAAATGATGCCGTCACTGTCTACGTTGTCCTTTTCTGTATCATATGGATCATCACTACCACCATCAGCGCTACGCGTATCAGTGCTTTAGGCATCATAAGCACCATTACTGTCGGTATGTTATCATTATATTTGTTATCATCGTCATCATTGTCGGTACAGCCTTCACCGTCTGTTTAGCCATCACAACCACCACTACCACCATCCGCACACGGCTACCACGCATAACCACCACAGTTATTTGGACCACATCACATAACGGTACCATCAATGTTAATTTCCACCTGCACCACATCTGTTAAGAAATGGCTGCTATAACCTGTTTAATCTGATCTGAGAAGAAATGAGCCTTAAGCTTTTGAAAGCTGGCAAGTGATTGGTTGGCGGAGTGCATTGAATATTAACGACGCATTCTAAATTATTTGCATTATATGGGCTTTAATAAACGTTTGATGATAAGATTCCCCAAATAAAATATTGTATGTAATTATCTGCATAGACTAATTTAAAAACGGGTCCTTATTAAGTTTATCAGATGGCCTACATAAGTGTGACATTTTGAATTCTCGGAACAAATTAAAACACTTCCAGGTAGTTTTACGAGTAGGCTACCTTGATTTTTTAATTTTCATATTCAGGCAAATTAAGGTAAATAATGTCATTACTGCGATAGTTTGTGAAATATAACCCAGTAAAAAATCACAATTTCAATGAAATATAACATATTCCCTGAATTTTGATGAATGACTGACGTGGAGGGAGGGGGGTAGGCCGCTCATGGGATGTCCCACTTGACTAAGCAGGCGAATATTCATATTTACTTGAGAGTGTTTTGCTGTCGCATCGTTTGCATTATGCTTTCTACTTTCTCATCATCAACAAGTTTTGTATCTTTTTAGTTTCGAATACATTATCTAGTTACAACTTACAAAAGAGTTGTGACAAGGTGTGGGCTGAGGGATATTTAGAAGTGACGGTGACATTTAGTTGCTTCGCCGGTGTTTACCATTTTTCATTGGAATTCCGATGTTTTACTAGGTTAGATTTTACATAATGTCCCAGTAATGACAAAATTTACCTTAATTTGCCTGAATATGAGGGAAAAAACAAGATATTTGGAAAGTTTTATATGGACGTGCTCTGTTTTGTTCCGAGAATTCAGAATGTCACATGTATCTAGGCCATCTGATAAACTTTGTAACACCCAGTTTTTAAATTAGTGTATGCAAATAACTATTTAAAATATATTATTTGGGCAATCTTATCATCATACGGTTACTGAAACCCATATAACTAAAATAATTTAAAATGTGTCATTAATAATGAATTCGCTCGGACAACCAATCAGGTTCCAACTTTCAAAAGCTTAAGGATCGTCTCTTCTCAGATCAGATTAAATACACTATAGTACCTCCACTGCTTACCCTCCACGTACTGTCCACGTACACTTCACGCAGTGTCCGTGTATAAATTAACCATATTCCTGAAAAACATGGGTAAAAAAAATTTTAAAGTTAAATTTGGAGAAATTTTAAATTCGATAAGGTCAATACCTACAAGGAAAAGAAACAGTCTTGAAGATCATCTATGTACTACGAAAAATAATATCAGGCACTTTCATGAAGTTAAGTGTTATGGTTATTGTCTGGTAAATCTGTTGCTGGTGCTCAACCCAGGTTCGCCTGATAGAGCAGACCTGTCTGCCCAGGGTATATGCAACTGCGCCTGTGGGATTATCGCATGGGTTCCCTACACCGCTGCGTCCTAGTGTGGCATGTAGCCTACTGTGCAGTGCTCCATTATATGTGTTATATTGTGTTGGCCTAATATACAAGTTGGGCAGGTGCATATGTGATGCCACCCAACCCAACTCTAAACTGGTAACGGAGGAGGGCTGGGTGGTATATCTGTGTGAAATCCGTAATTATTACCTTTTTCTGCAACCAGAATACAAATATGTATTTAAAAAAATAAGCATAATATGAAACAAAGAACACCTGTAGTTGTTGATGAAGTTTGAGGTTTGATCCTTTGCCAGTCCACAGTTAAATGCCCATATGGGCATGGGAACAAATACATGCGGTCTTTTTGCAACTTCTCTTCTCTAACCTCTGTTCAGTTCGAGACCTTCATCCTTTTAGTTCAATGACGTATTCTTTGTCTATTCCCCTTTCAGTCGATGTAATGTGGCTTATGTGAGATTTTTCACACTGGAATAGTAGGCATTGCCCTTATGTACATCTTCAATACGATAAAGCTCATCTTAGTAGAATAAAATTATCTGGTAGAAGCAAGAACCAACTAGTGAAAGCTTCGCCATTGCACTTGACACCTCTGGGTCTTTCGATCGCTCTGGCATAAATCTTTAATTTCCAAACAGCCCTCTTACGGTTTCTATCCTTCTGTCTGTGCCTTCATCTATAGCTTCCTTCCTGGTCGTTCTATAGCCGCTGTTGTAGACGGCCGTCGTTCTTATCCTAGACCTATCAACAGTCACCAACTCTTTTCCCTTTAGTCATCAGTGACCTTCTAATCTGTACATCTAACTCTATCCACTCATACCCTGATGGATCCACCCTACACCTTTCCTTTCGGTTCTCGCAGCGTCCATCTCAGCAGTTACTTCAACAAACAAGGGAAGAGGGTATGGCACACTTAATGTCTGACTTGGCTCGTATCTCTGACTGGGGTAAAAATAATCTTGTTTTTAATGCAACAAAGACTCAGTTCTTACATCTATCAACCCAACAAAATCTTCCACAGGAATACCCACTAATGCTTAATAATATCCAGCTTAATCTTGCATCATCCTTAAACATACTTGGGGTTTCATTCTCTCGGGACTTATCTTGGAAAGATCATATTACATCTCTTGTAAAATCAGCTTCCAAGAGATTAGGTGTGCTAAGCCGACTCCATACCTTCTTTACCCCTTCACAGCTTCTGACTTTATACATGGGTTTTATTCGCCCCTATGTAGAGTACAGCTCTCTTGTGTGGGGTGGCTCCCCACATACAGCTCTTCTCAATAGGGTGGAGTCAAAGGCTTTTCGTCTCATTAACACTCCTCCTCTTACTGGCTTCCTTCAACCTCTGTCTTTTCACCACAGTGTTGCATCTTTATCTCTTTTCTATTGATACTCTAATGGTCTCTGCTCCTCTGAACTATCTGCTTGCATCCCTCTACGACGGGCACGTAGCACCAGTCTAACAACAAACTCTCATCCCTTTTCAGTCCAGCTCTTTAATGCAAGAGTTAGCCGTTACTCCCAGTCCTTCACTGATGCAACAGGTCACCTCTGGAACAGTCTCCCTCCGTCTGTATTTCCTACTTCCTCTGTGTCACGAATTCGCGCGAGAGTATGTATAAATTCGTGACATTGTACATCAGTGAGAAAATCACGAATTCTAGTGGAATTCCCACTGCGCATCATTCAGTTCAACCGTCCTCGTATTCACTCCGATCAGGATGGTTTTCAGAACATTTCTCACTGTTTCACGAGTGATCATTCTTGTGCACGACATTAGTGCCTTCACTGAGTGATTTATTGTGAGTGTATATCACTCACTTTCTTTCCATTGACCGTTGAAGTTCGAACACGGCCATCTCTCGCCTCCTTTCATAATACAGTTGTCACGGAGGGATGTGAAATTATGAATTAAATAATGCTTAGATGTTGCTTGGAAATAGAGACAAGGAATTTACTTGTGAAAATCAAGCAGTAAGTTTTACTTTATGACGGCTTACCTCCCCAATTCTCTAAGGATGAGAATTTATAAACTTTCTCAACAGTACACAGCAGAAACTAATTACTCACGAATGCTGTTTGTTAGTACTGTTAGCCTCTTGAGAAAGTGACTCCACCCCTGACAATCAATAACTAATGCTATTAATGATAAACAAGTTCTTGCCGGTGCATTAACTCCTGGCTGGCACAACGGATTTAAGCGTGATACAAAAGAACTGGCCTTAGTACCAGTTATGAATAATGTAAAGCGTTTGTGCAAACTAGGAGCGGCAACTAAAATAAGCTTAATGTGGAGGAAAAAAAAAAAAGTTTAACTACATTAAGCTCAAAGAAAAGAACTGTAAATTTATTAATTGCAGTTAAATAAATTTACGTTACATGAGTCTCAAAAATGAATTCAAAATAACAAGGAGAATACACTCACTCGCTCATTCAAAAGCTAAACACACGTCAACCTAGGAAAAAACGAAAAGAAATACTGGTCAGTGAAGGGGAGCCGAGCGAAATGACTGGGTGCCTGTGCTGGACATCAGACACTGCAATTCGCTAAGTCCGCTTCTCCAATTCACCGTCTAGGTGGAGATTCAGGAACTCGCTGTACAATGGCTGCGCTGCCTCACGCTGGGCACAAACGGTCCTACTCTCATGACGACTCAAAGCTGACTAACTTCAAACTATGAAAGATGGCGAGGGATGGCCGTGTTCGAACTTCAACGGTCAATGGAAAGAAAGTGAGCGATATACGCTCGCAATAAATCACTCAGTGAAGGCACTAATGTCGTGCATAAGAATGATCACTTGTGAAACAGTGAGAAATGTTCTGAAAACCATCCCGATCAGAGTGAATACGAGGACGGTTGAACTGAATGATGCGCAGTGGGAATTCCACTAGAATTCGTGGTTTTCTCACTGATGTACAATGTTACGAATTTATAAATACGCTCGCACGAATTCGTGACACTCTGATCTCCAGTCTTTCAAACGCAGTGTGTCCAGGCATCTCAGAATGCCTGGAAGGAACGATTTGCAGGCTTCTGGCCGTTGGTTCCTTTTTCCTTGCCCCCCCCCCCAAAAAAAAAAGACGTCATTATTCTGAAGGGGTTAATAGCAGGAACATAGCCAATTTCATTCTGATAAAGATGATTGTAGGTCTCCGTGACCCAGAATTTATTTAATAAAAAGAAACACACACCTACACCCCCCCCCCCACACACACCAGTGGAGAAAACCTGCACTGACTTCTTTGCCTTACCAAGCACCGAATGTGGGTTACAGAAAATTAGGAACTGCTTTTTCGCATCCAGTTAAGGGCATAAATTGCGTACAACCTGAGGGCCAGCAGTCCTTCCAGATAGGCCACACACCTTCACATGTTTCCACCTGGGCACAAAAACCATACCCTCTGCATGGATACCTGCTGTTGGTATCTCACTCAGGACTGGTGTGTTGGTAATAGAGGGGGTGTTTTTGTGACGTGTCAGTGGTTCGAGTGGAAGAATAGATAACCTTAAGATAGAGGAAAAAAATGTTGTAATTTGCAACCTCCAGATGATTTTACAGCTCAGAATTGGCCTTCCAACGTCTACGGCTCAGAACATCTCCACTTACTCTCCTGCGCGTCCGGGACTTATTTTAATCTTACCACCTTCCAAAAATATTACTCAGCCTAGAATTTGTTTCTTCTTGTTTTCGCTGTCCCTCTGACTACGACGGGAATATGAACTATTTTATTCATGCTACCGCCAGACGATTCTGTTCATCTTAGGGGAGACTTTTCTGCATCTGAGAGTCATAATCTGTGTCCACTAATCCTGTGACGATGATGCAAAGTTTAATTGTATTACTCTTGCTGCCGCCAAGCATTTCTGATCAGCTTAGAAGTCTGTTTTATGATATTCAAGTCTTCAAACTTTTCCCTGCCCTAGTCGGGATTGATCTCGGCTATACTACTTGAACTCCTCTACTTCTACGACTACACCTCCTCCCTCCCCCACCCTATGATTCGAACACAAAGCAACTGAGAAATGCTTAACTGACTTCGTTCTATTTTTGCATCAGAATATTGCTATCGGATCTAGAAATTGCAGGGACCGATCGATATGATTATTAGTTTCTGATCGATATCATTCTTTCATTATGATGACGCCTTGATTATTCATTTATCATTAATATATTTACGTATTTACAGACGATTATATTAAGCTTAGGAGAGACTTCTCGAACTGGAGAGAGTAATACCCTTAATTAACCGTTTCATTACTAGTATGGTTTCTTCAACAATATACACTACAGGGTGTTATATAAGTGTCCTTTTGTTGGCCGATATATTGTGTGGACAGATCATTCAGCGTTATCAGTGTGTTCCCTGCATCATTTAGCTATATACTGCTCCCACTGCACACCCCCGCCCACACCAGCAGACTGAACCCTCCCTGTAATATGAAAGATATCTACAGGGTGAGTTTCTGTTGGAGATGTATTTATGTATTCTGGAGACACAAAAGTTAAAGACGTCAAGGCAGTGAGGGATTAATGCACTGAAGATGCATAGCATTTGAACACTTATTCTATTTTTCATCTTATTTTTAGGGTAAAATCAGACTGTTATATATCAGTTAAGAGAAATTTCCAGCACTTAAAAACAGTTAGAAACGAAGATCTCATACAGAGCGAAAGAGAAACTCAGAATTCAGTTGTCTTACTCCACTTTGTATAACACTATCATTATCAGCAGCAGGAAAACAAATCACCGTTATCATCATCCTGTGTCCCATTAAGATGAATGTAGGTTACGGAAAGCTTGGGATTATAAGAGAACACACGCAGAAAGAAAGAGAAGCACTAGACTTGAACTGTCTCGCCTAACTTGATCAGCGATTGGTGTGCTCCTTATTATAGAGCAGATCGGTGGCTGTCCCTGACGTGTGTAGTTCTCGGGGTGATGGATGTGGTTTCACGGGCCTTAACTCATACCCCACAGGACCACCCCGGCGCCTCGTGCCTCTGCCTAACTCCTTTCTGCCGTGTACCCTGGTGGGGGCTTTTTTACTGAGACGGGGAGGGGGCAGAAGGTCAGTCCTCAGGGTCCCCATAGTTCACACCCTATTTGTGTGTGTGTGTGTGTGTGTGTGTGTGTGTGTGTGTGTGTGTGTGTGTGTGTGTGTGTGTGTGTGTGTGTGTGTGTGTGTGTGTGTGTGTGTGTGTGTGCTTGCCAGCCTTCTTTTAGACTGCTGTTCCGTCCCCCTTTCTTTTTCTGTCAGGTACTGTTTCCAACCCTGTTAGTGTAAAAATGAGACAGACATACAGTGGTTACTATACCTTACGCCGCATTCTTTTTGTCTGCCGCTTCCTGCTCTTCTCTTTTCCTTTTTATCTTCAGTTCTTCTTCTATTCAGCCTTCTTTTATTCCTGATCTTGAGAGACAGAGGGGGCCCATAGGTCGTGACTCAGACACGTAGAGGGAACATCGCTGCTCCTAATGTCAGTGTGTTTTTTCCCGCTTATTCTTCTCCCATTCGTGTCTGTTGTCCAGTCCCGTGCTTGTTCTTACTCGTCTACTGTTCAGCCTGTCATTTTACAGTGCCAGAGAAAGAAACGTATAATCCTGACACAGACGTCTGGGGAACACCATTGCTTGCAGCCATATATCCTTTCTTGTTTTTCTGTATTCCTTGTGTGTCTCGTATAGTCTCATTCCTACCCGTGTTTGTCTACCATTTAGCCTGCTCTCTCACACTGACAAAGATTAAATCATATACCTTTTTCCCGCTTCTCCTTTGAACATTATCTTTAGCTTCGCTCTAATGCCAACTCATTCCCATGACTGTAAGAGCAAATAACTTTATCCAGATTGACTGTGAAATGTAGAGAAAAGGAGAGCTGGAACCAAGGAGAAAGGGATCATAAGACAATGGAAGTAAAATGGCGGTGAGTAGAAGCTTGCTAGACCTTTGAGTTTGGAGAATATCCTAAGCTGAAGAGAACTATCGAACTTTAGAAAAACTGTAACAAGATACACAAATGGGTTCCTGGCTGTGAAGGATTTAACATCATGAACCCGCGGATCTCTTGTTTATTTTGGTCGGGCTAACACCAGACCATATTATCCAGCTGAGGAAAAATGTCAAAAAATTATTCACTGGGCTTCAGTCAGAACAAAACAGCAGATTCGGATGATTAATGTGATTGATTTATACCCACATTCTGAAACCTTTTTATTTCTTCCCCCTAATGATGGAACAGTTTCGGCCCGTCGTGGATCCTCTCTAGGACAAGTGGAAGCAGTGACACAAGACACAGTTAAGACAGTATTGCCTGAACTATGCATGGATGCCCTCTCTTTTCTTTGCTGTCAGCGCTCATTGGTATTCCCAGCGCGGTCCCGTTTTCATCAGGAAGTGATGAGGGAGGTAAGGAAGGCGATACGTGATAAACTGTTAGTAATGGCGGCCATCGCACACTTCATCACCCCCACACCGCCACTTAAGCCAGGTGCAATCGACAATCTTGCAGGCCAGGCAGTGATTGTTTTGCTTTGTGGCTCTTCCATTCCGCCTTCTTGTTTGCTGTTGTGGTGGTGCAAGTGGTGTTGGTGGTTTGTGTTGCCATTTGTCACCTGATGTGTTGCTTCTGCCTTGTTGTTGTTGTTGTCAAGGTAGTTAATATCATGACTTTATGGCTTGGGTACCCGAGGCGTTGTTGCGTTAGCTGAGTATGATATGATAACCTGGATTAATTAAGATTTGCTACCAGGTGCTCAAGGTAGCCCTCTGATAGCTTTACAAAAGTACATGTAGAGTAAAAGTAGCCAATATGAAGTGTAAGAAGTAGCCCGCATTGTAAGAATAGGTTGTCTCCTTCAGTCAGATGTATTTTTATTATTATTTTTTTTTTTTCAAGACAGTTCTAATCAGCATAGAAAGGTCCTCTCATACTGGAGGGGTTAATAAGGACGGTACCTACCCTGTCAGATTCTGAGGGTTTCTAATGAATAAAATCGTCAAGAGATGGAAAGAATAAAAGAGAAAAAACATAGGACCTAAGTGGTTAATTAAGGTTTGTGACTGTCTTAAGGTTGCAAAGGTAATTCCGTAACATGTGAAAGTAGCCTGTAAATTGACGGTAGCCCACATCACGTGTTAAAATAGGCTATATTAGGTGTAAATGTAGCCCATATCAGGTGTGAAAGTTACCGGCATAAGGTGTAAAAGTTACCCACATCATGTGTAAGTATCGCCTGTAATTTATACTGTATATATAAATAGCCTGTAAAGGGTTTATAACTAGCCCTGTATAATAGAAGTAGCCCTTATCAGGTGTGATAATAACACATGTCAGATGCAAATATATCGCATAAATAAAAGTAGCCTGTAAAAGATATCAAAGTTGCCCTGTGACATAAGTACAGCCATAGATGCGAATAGTAGACAACAACATTTTTATCCGGTGTAAAAATAGTTCATATAACTAAAAATGACCCGTATATGGTAGAAGGTAATTCCTGTATCTCAGAAAATGTAACCAGTCCAGCAGTTATCTTACATGTGGCACGGCGAGGTAGATACAGTCATGGTCAAAAGTTCGAAGTGTTAATCCACTGCACCTGCTGTACATTTGGGGCATGTCCGTTACTTTCCTCCCTGACGTAGCAGCAGCGGGTAGTGAGCAGCAGAGTAGGTGAAGTATCAGGCAAAGAAACATACCCAAGCATCTCAGCATAACAATACCTTCCAGCAAAGGAAAATAAAAAGCAAAAGAGATGGCATATCTGGAGAAACGTGCCAAGCCTGTCAGGTTTCGAATGAGAACTAAGAGAATCGGTATAAGGAGGTTAGAAACTAGACGATTTTTTGTGCCAGCGTGTACGACAGGTTGACCAAAGAAAAACAGCGGGATGGGTACGATGACGTGTGTGTGTGTGTGTGTGTGTGTGTGTGTGGAGAGAGAGAGAGAGAGAGAGAGAGAGAGAGAGAGAGAGAGAACGCGCCTTTTAGTACGCGTATTTTTATCATTTGGCTGCAGACGGTTCTAAAGAAAGATAAAATTGATAAAGATAGATAGATATACAGGTAGATCAGTAGACAGATAGACAGGAAAATCAGTAAATACCGGTAGGTAGACCGACCGAAACACGCAGGGACAGAAAAACAGATACAGAAGACCGACAGAACCCCTTCAGCATCTCGTTAGAGCTACGAGAGTAGTGGCTGTGGGGTCTCTCTCTCTCTCTCTCTCTCTGCCTTTCGTGCCTGGTAGCAATGAGTCAGTGCCTGTGCCTGTAGTAAGACGTAGCGGTGCACTCTACTTTCCATTACCCTTATTAGACCCGGGGTGATAAATGCTTCAAGGCAGACAACTCCTATGATACCTCTAATTTGGTGAGGTTACGTGGTACCTTGCTGATGAGGATGGCTGCTATATCTGTCTCTAATATAAATGTACATACATATATATATATATATATATATATATATATATATATATATATATATATATATATATATATATATATATATATGCCGCGTTGTTTGTTTGTCCTTCAATCACTTCCAAACCAAGGGCAAGAGACCCCCAGACCCACATATATTTGGAATCAGGGTGCCCCAAGGGTAGTTTTAGGCGGGTCAAAATTCAGAGATGCGTCATTTAAGGTCACCGGTAGTGTTCACCTTTTGGCCCTTAGCAACGCCGGGTACCCCTGTAGCCCAATTTTTGGCATGGAAACTCATATGACCTTCAGTTCGGACATAGGTTATGTGAGGTTGACCTCCACGCTCATTTGAGGTCACAGTTAATAGTAAACAAGTACGCCCAAATACTGTGCGCTAGTTTGCGAAAGCTGAAATAGAAAGTTCCTCGACCTCTTATAATCCCTCTTCAAAAGCATGACAGGTACATGGTCTCTCTGAGGCTGAAAGAAAGACTGAACTAGAACAAACAGGAATAGAGTATTCGCCTTTTTGGCCCGGGCAGCGCCGGGTAACCCTGATAATGATTATTTAATACTCTCTCTCTCTCTCTCTCTTTCTCTCTCTCTCTCTCTCTCATGTCAGGGGTGCTAAGAGGCTTAATGGTTCAGTTAACATGATACCAATAATTTGCTAAAGATAAATGATGCATAATTAATGATGATAATGATGTACAGGAGTAAGTAATGCGAACAGTTAGTCAGCTGTTCCTCTGTATTTACTAAACCATCTACATTTCTTTCTCTCATCCCGGGTTCAAATCCGAAGCCGGCCACAACTTTTAGACAAACCCCAGGACCTGCATACCTAGTAAAAATAGTCTTGGCTCTATTTCTTAATCCGATAGGACCAACGGGCAAGCAAACCTCTAGTTATGGAGTCATTTGTGGAACAACTGTGACGATTAGATGCGATTACTTCCTGCCATGTTACAAAACGCATTCAGCAGCGAGGTAGAGATGCTAAAACTTGATCTCGTGAACAAATGACTGTCAGAAACTGTATGCTTGCGCACTGTGTAGCTCTCTGTTTTGATGATAAGGCCAAAGAGTAAAGAAAGGATGAGAATAGTCTGTGTGCCTGTTCTACCACCTGAGGAATATCAATCCAGATTTTGTTTCATCTTGATCTACAACAGTGGGAAAGTGTCGAAAGTAACGATATTTCTCTTATGATTTTACTTATTATTTTTTTTTAAATAACAGAACAGAGGAAGGAAAAACAAATGAATAAAAAAAAATAATCCATACACCAGATTACTGGTATCCTCTGTTCATAAAATATCTGTAACAGTTAAACTTGAACAGCTGAAGGTTGAAGTTTGGAGGGAAACAACTCTGGAGAAGAGAGTTCCAAAGAGATGCAGTACGGGGAATGAAAGAATTCTGATAGGCAAAAGTTCTGCAATATGGATGAGTGACATTCCAGTCATGAGCGCTACCAGATGCCCGTGTAGCACGAGGGAAGGCATGGAGAGGTGGCATCATGGATGCAACTTCGTCTGAGCATTTGCCATAAAAATATCTGTAAAATAATGCAAGGGAGGCAACATTCCTTCTTACTTGTAGGGGAGGTAGTTTATTTGTAATGGCAGGGTTGTTAATAATTTTAACAGCTTTGTTCTGAATTTTGTCTAGTTGTTTTCATGCAACCTCTCCACATCCATTCCACAAGAGTGAACAATATTCAAGCTGAGAGCACACATGACTCTTATAAATTACAGCTAACTGCTCGTCAGTGAAAAAGTTACGGACTCTGTACATTAATCCAAGTCTCTTTGAGGCGGTTTTAGCAAGTAATCTAACATGAAAGGTCCAGCTGAGGGCATTGTTAAATGAGACGCAGAGAATTTCAATACTTTTGGAGATGGGAATATTAGTAGTACTGAAGGTAATATAAGAATCTGGCAGTATCTGTCTATTAGTAAATTGTATATATAGTAGTTTTACTACCATTAAATGAAACAAGGTTGTTTTGTCCCCATTCACTGATCGTAGATAGGTCTTGATTTATGGAGATGGCTGTACTGAGTTGAGAGGAAGAGATATTACAGTAGACTTTGTAAATGGGTGTCTGAGTGTGAATGAACTATGTAGTGTTGAGTCATCTGCATATGAGTGGATGGGATTGTGGGTGACAGATAAGAGATCATTAATATGAACCAGGAACAGGGTTGGCGCCAGAACTGATCCTTCCGGCACGCCGGCATTAATTGAGTGGAAATTGGAATATACATCATCTACTTTTACTCTTATTTTCCTGTCACTGAGATATGAGGAGATCAAAGGAACAAAAGACGTTAGTCCATAGCAAGGGAGTTTGGACAGCGGGGAATGGTGCCATACTCTATCGAAAGCTATAGAAATATCATGGGCTACTTCATGAGTTTCTCCATGTAGGTCAATTGATTGATGGATGGTATGAGATAGGAGATTGAGTATGTCAATGGTGGATCTTTCGTGGCGAAAACCATATTGTCTATCACTATTTAAGTTGTTGGATTCAAGATGTTTAACAATGTGCTTATTAGTTAAAGTTTCAAATACCTTACCAAGAGAAGATGTGACAGCTATTGGTCTGTAATCAGAGGGGTCAGAGGAACGGTATGTTTCACAGAAACCTGTTCAGTCGGTAAAGAGATAAACTTCCAACATTACTTAGTGTCGCTGCAAGTAACTGTACTTTAGTTAATATATAGTTATGTTACAGGAGACGGTCGTTATGGTAGGGAGGAGGACTGGTTGTTCTACACTTTAAGAAACGCTCACCATTCACTCACCCGATATTCAGGTGTCCTTGTACTAAGTGGCAAGTCTGATGGTTCCCTGAAATCCAATTAACGATTTAATGCATTGGAATTTAACTATATAATAAGCAATTAGACTCTAGGTGGTCTATAAGTAAAGGTATTCCAACTGAATGTAGCCCATCAGGGTTCACTTCCAAGGGGTGGTTGGGATTTCTCACATTATACCTCTTAGGAAAGAGTGACTGGGCATCCTTGTCTTAAATATGTTAGCCTCTACTCTGCTTGTGGTGCAGTACAGGATACAGTGATGGATAGATGGATTGCTACTGGGATTTCTGTCAGTTGAATGAAAGCGTGTGATATTAGCTTGAGTAAATATCCAGATGTTGCGACAGGAACGAAATTATTACATGTTTGAACTTTGGTGCACATAAAACACGTACACTGTTTCAAAGGCCACACTGCTCCGCCTTCTTCCCACTTTAGCTTAGTATCACCCAGGGGGCGTGGGGAGCAAGTAGATACAACCCCAGCTGGAGTGTATTGAGCAGGCCTGTCACGGGTTTTTTGTTAATATACAATATTAAAGAATAATATTCAATGATACTTGATACTTTAAAATGTTACTTGAGAACAGGACAATGAATTGACTTGTGAAAATCAAGCAATGATTACTTTATGCCGGCTTACTTCGCCGATTCTCTAAGGACGAGAATTTATAAACTTTCTCAACAGTACACAGCAGAGACTAATTACTCACACGTGCTGTTTATTGATACTGTTGGCCCCTGGAGAAAGTGACTCCACCCCTGACAATCAATAACTAATGCCATTAATGATAAACAGGTTCTTGCTGGTGCATTAACTCCTGGTTGCACAACGGATTTTAAGTTAATAAAAGGACTGCCTAAGTACCAGTTATGTACAATGCAAAGCGTTTATGTAGACTAGGAGCTATAACTAAAATAAGCTTAATGTGGAGAAATAAAACACGAGTTTACATTACATTAAGCTCAAGAGAAAAGAACTATGAATTTATTAATTACAATGAGATAAATTTACATTACATGTTTCAAATGAATTCAAAATAAGGAGAACACACTCACTCGCTCACTCAAAAGCTAAACTCTTAAGCCTAGGAAAAACGAAAAGAATTACTGGTCAGAAAAGGGGCTAGGCCGGATGAACTGGGAGTCGTTGCTGAGGAAGGACGCTGCCACACACGCTAAACCTCTACACCGGATCACACTGAGTGGAGACTTTAGAAACCCGCTGAAGAATGACCTGGTCTCACGGCACTTCAATCCTAACTGAATTCAAACAAGCAAGGCGAGGACTGAGGCCAGCCGCCAACTGGTAACGGCTAACGACAAGAGAGTGAGCGAAACACGCCCATAATAAATCACTCAGCAAAAGTGCTAATGTCGCGCACAAGGACGATCACTTATGAGATAGTGAAAAATGTTCTGAAAATATTCCCGATCGGATGAATACGTGGCGGGTGACTGAGTGATACTTACTGGGATTCACTAGAATTCACGGTTTCCCACAAAGTTCAATGTCACGAGTTTATTTAGAGAGAAAATCACGCTAACTCGTGACAAGGCCCAAGATTACTACATCACTAAAGCGTGTAAGCACGGCCGGGGGTAGAAGCGTGAGAGGGAGTACTCCTATGATCACTATATCTCCGGTATTCATCTTGGTCGCCACTCCGTATATGGGCCTCGCTGATAGGGTCGTGATATGAGGCACTGGTGTATGAGATTTTTTTAGTTTTTTTCTTGGGCCACTTTTGGTTTGTAGAAAAGGAAAGAGGGTTTATGACATTTAATTTACCGTTTATCTTTGCTGTATTATAGTGATGATATAAATTTTTGTTTGATTCTTTTGCCCACAGCATTTTCGACTTGGGAAAACATGAAAAGGTGCAGAAGTATGATTCAGTGTACTTTTCACCTCCCTAGGATCTTCTGTGCTATCCTAACATCTTGATTTTTTTTTTTTTTTTTTTTTTGAGGGGAGTGGCACTTTCACATTGGAAAAACTATGTATAAGACTTGCTAGATACTTGTGACTCTCCACATAATTCTTCTGTAGTTGTTTATTTATTTATTTATTTTTAGGTATCATTTTTTGGAAAAAGAGTGACGAAATATCTTAAGTATGAAAGATGATACTGAATTGATCTTACTGGACGTTTCTGTCTTGTCCCGATGACGTGGTGATATATTAAGCTGGTTATTTACTTTTGTATTTATGTACTTAATTTCATGGTGTTTTATCTCTCATGTTGTCTAATTAATTTAGTTACATATTTGTAGTGATATAGTATTGTGGTTGCTTATATACTTAGCTATTTGTATATTATTTATTTGTTTGTTTACTTTTATTCATAAATTATATTGAGGCCTTTTTAGTGTGGAAAAGAATGTTCAGGATAAAACCCTTCCATTACGGTGGCGTCTACATTAGACTAATCCATGTTGCCTTGAGACGATTTAATTCATCTCAGGAGAGCTACTGATACTGAAGGAGGTAATGAAGGCTATATTTCATCTTCCCTGTTCGAAAAGTCTCTCCTAGGTTTAATTAAATCTCCTAAAGGTAGTGGAAAATTAAATAAAAACTACCAGTGGTACCCGGCGTTGCCAGGGCCAAAAAGGCGAACACTCCAATCCTATTTGTTCTACTGTGGTTTAGTCTTTCTTTCTACCATAAAAAGACCATGTGCCTCTTATACTTTGAAGAGAGATCCAGGAGCTTTCTGTTTGAGCTTTCGCAGAATAACGCACAGTATTTGTGCACACTTGTTTACTATTACAGGTGACCTCAAATGACCTCGGTGGTCAAATTCACACAGCTTATGTCCGAGCTGAAGGTCATGTGAGTCTTCATGCCAGAAATTGGGTCTGGCGTTGTCCGGACCAAAAAGGCGAACACTACCGGTGACCTCAAATGACCCAGATCTGAATTTTGACCCCCCCCCCTAACCATCCTTGGGTCACCCTGATTCGGAATAAATATGGATCTGGGGGTCTCTGGCCCTTGGCTTGTGAGTGACTGATGGACAAACAGCGCGGCTCTTTTATATATTTAGATGGCGATCTCGTAATGAAGGGTTTGAGCTGTTCTGTTTTCCTAAGCTGAATAAAATCGTCTGGAAGTGGGAAAAATGTGCAAGACGATTCTTGCTTAAAGGTCAATGGCAGATTGCATAACCCCTTCAGTACAAGATATCCTTCCCTAAGCTTAAAATAAAATGTTGGACAAGAAAAAGAAAAAAAGGAAGAAAATGTTTGGAGGGAACGAGATAAAAGGAAAAACATGGATAAAAAAGCAAAATGAAGGAAAAAAGAGGTGAAGATAATGAATGTTTGGAGGTAGCGAGATATATAACTTCAATCTAATGACTTATTTTCTAATCTATTCTCGCTACCTTCAGACGATATTATTTAACGTCGGGGAAAGAATCTTCTCGCTGAATGGGTATTTGAAGGCCGTATCCAATTCCTCCAGTTCGAAAAGTCTCTTAAGATGAATAAAATCGTATGGGGATAGAAAGAATCAAGAAACACGTCATTGTAATGAAGAGTTTAACACACATTTCGTCGTACTGAATGAGTCAATTACCTTGCTACACATCAACGTTTGGAACGCTTCTGTGTTTTCTTATGTCTTTAAAATTTTGATTACCTGTTCAACACCTTCATTTGTTTATTTATTTATTTTTTTTCACTTTCATCAGTCCACCACTAGACGACGCTTTTAGCAACTTGGGAAGAGCCTCCGTTATGGAGGGAGTTAAAGTAGGTCATATCTAACCCCTCGAAAAGTCTTCCCTAATCTGACTAACGTCGTCTGGAACTGTTTAGGACATAGTGAAAAGGATCTCATCGGACTGAAAGGATTAATATACTGTTATTGACGCTTCCTCTTTAGTGAAAAATTTGATCTGCCGTTCTAGTTTTTTTTTTTTTTTTTTCCTCTCTTCGGTTTAGGCAAAAAAATGTATATGACTTCCAATGCATCTTTTTGTACATAATCACTTGAGACATTGGTGTGTTTCCCTAATGTCTTAGAGATATGATGCTTAAGGAAGCTGTTTGCGATCTTTTGGGTTTTGGGGGAACGTTTGTGATAATTACAAGTCCATGTTTAAGGTATCTCTGTTAAATCTTCTGATTGGAAATATTTGCTAGATATTGTTACTTTGATGTGCCTTTGTTTTCATAAGTCGCAGTATGATTTGCTGCTTCACGTATTTATAAATTAAGCTTTTATTTTTTTTTTCCTTCGGTCAGGAGAAAGAATGCCTGTATCATTTAATGTCTTACTACCAGAGTGGCTTTAATATTTTCTTTGGTCGCGAAGATAATTGTCTACTGTTCATTTATTTATTTTTTCTTTTTTCTGCGACCTCTAGGATTACCTTCCTTGTTTGAAAAAAAAATAAAAATACTGGAGACACTGGAATATATCTTACTATGCATTGTTACTTGAGACGGTTCTTTGTTTTCTTTAAGTCGTGAAATTCTGGTTATATGTTGAAGGAATCTTTTCACAGCAAAGCATTCATGGGCTCGGAGAAGGAATACTTGACACTTAACCCAGTAGCACCCTGAGTTCCTGTGCGAGGGATTTTGCCGAATGGGTACTAAGCGTTCCCCCCCTCCGCCTGCCGGCTCACAATTGCGAAGCTCATAGGTCCTACCCTGGGGTTCCCTTCTTTATTAACTTTTGAAGATGCCCAGTTGAGGACACTGGGCGGAAATGGGTTAATATACCATACTAGACATTATCGCTTAACTACATCTGTGTTATCTAAAATCTTTTTATGGTTGGCTGTTTCACATTAATTCATTCATTCATTCATTCATTCACTCATTCATTCATCCATCCATTCATTCATTCTATTTATCCATCTATTCATTCATTCATTCATTTTTTTCCATGGTCTCACAAGTTTTGCAACAGAATCGGAGACATATTTTTCTCAACACAAAGACTTGAAGTCGTTTCAGTGTTTTTTTGGGTCGTGAAATTTATTATTTGTTATTTCACGCCTTTTTCCTTACTTCACTTTTCCCTTGAAAAAAATAAAAAATGTTCAGTATATCTCGTCACTATCAGTTACCTATGTGTTTTCCAGAGTCGTGTTATCTTTCAGAATATATTTACTTCATTTTCGTTTATATATTTATCTATTTTGCACAGTCTCACTTGTCTGAAAAAAAAAAAAAAAAATCTTGCGGCAAAGTGACAAATTATGATCCTGTATCTTAACAGACATTGCCTCTCAGAGAACTTTGAAAGTAAAATTTTGCTATGCCGTTTCTTGCTGTTTTTCATTTTCTACTGATCTCTTCAGTTTTTGAAACGGAATACTTGAAGCACTTGTTAGACAAAACATTTTACTAGGTTGTCAGGATGGTGGTTTGCCTGTTAAGGTGATTCTTCCCTGGCTTCTTCACTTTGGAAAAGAATGTTTTAATATATCATACAAGACATGGCCATTTACTCGCTTTTGTTTCCTAAATCGTTTTATGGTTTGCTGTTTTACTGCGGTATTAGTTGATTTACTCCATTTATTTTTTAACATTTTATCTATATCTATCTTTGCTAGGCCTTACCGGTTACAAAATAGAATGCTTGAGACAGTTGAATAGATCTTAGTAAATATTATCAGTGAGGTGCCGCTGAGTCTCCTTACTTCATTCAGTCTGATGACTTGTTTACAGTGTTGCCAACCAGTGACAACCAAAGTTCCTCACAGCTCCAGGCTAAAATTCCCCAGAATTCCCCGTTCAGAAATAATATATTATAATCTCTAATTATTATTGTACAGGTTCAGTCTAATAGACAGAATATTGTAAATATATTAAGAAGCAATGGTTATTCACAATTGATTGATTAAAATACAGGTTTTTCTAATTGTATATCCTATTAGTTTGAGGGAAATAAATACAATGGCTATAGAAGTAATCTACTTTTTGAGTTATGGCGAACATTAAGCATACAGTATTGACAGTATACTCTTGGGTAGTGTTACACTTCACTTATGAATGGCAGAAACAATATCACCCATACTGCGACTGGGTTAGCCTTGGAATATGCAATATACGAAACAGATACAGATTATGCCTTATCACAGTATCCTTGAATTAAGAAGAAAAACATTACACTGACTAACACCACTCAAATTACTCGAGTTAACTTAGGGTATGTCTAATTTCTTTTTCTGTAGAGTTACTTCTGGACAGGAAAAATAATAATGAGTACGGCTTGTGGAAGGCATCATTATCGTTATTATAACTCAGCTGATCTCTGCTACTGCTGCTGCTGTTGTCACCCATTTTCGTTCATTCGAATGCACCCGAAATATTAACTTTATTGATGAAGAAAAACAGATGCACTATTGTTTTATATTAGAAAATATAAAGTCACCCTGAAATTAGGATATTTATGTATAACCTATTTCAATTTCTACAGCTCAGTTTATGGGTTAAGTATCCTGCCATTGGCAAAAAATCCCCAAATTGAAAGCCGATTTCCCCATTTCCCCGTTTGTACCCCGAATTCCCCAAATCTGGGGATAATTTCCCATGGTTGGCAACACTGCTTGTTTATTTTGAAATCACTACCACTAGATAGTCTAATCTGACATAGAAGAGCCCCCTGCTGGCAAAGGGATTTATGAAGGAAACATCTAACCCATTCACTTTGGTAAGACTAAAGCTGATTACATTTATCTGATGGTGCAAAAAATATGAAAGAAACAAAAAGAAAGAAAATAAAAAAGTGAAGAGGTATGGTGGCGAGAATAATGAATCAGTTCGCTGTTTAAGTGTTTTATATTACTGTGTTATGTATTTGTTTGTTGTTGACATGTTCTAACCAGCAAAAAGAATTCTAAAGACATTTTCATTTACTGTATCATATTAGACATTGTCACCTGGATGTCTCTGTTTTGCTGAACCGTAAAACTTTGATTTGCTGTGTAGTTTATCTTTTTTCATTACTTTTTTCCTTTCTTCAGTGACTTGGAAAAAGACTGCTTAAGGTATTGTACATATATTTAACCAGGTATCACCAGTTAGGATGCTGCTGTATTTCCTTAAATCTTGAAAATTATAATTAACGGTTTATTGATCATTAAAAAAAAAAATCCGTTTGTTTTGTTTTTTGTTTTTACTTTATCTTCCCGGGTAGGAAAAGGAAATACTTAAGACATTCTCAATAAACCTAACCAGACATTACTAGTTAAGACGCCGCTGTACTCGTACTGTACTATTTTAAACATCTCCCCCACCCCATCATCATCCCTCTAGTTATATGAAGATTCTTTTAAATGCCCGTCCCCGGCATAGTGAAAGCAGTTACAGGGTCCTTCCCTCCTGTAATGGTCTGTTAAACCCTGTAACACTCCGCTCTTTTCCCGGTTATAACGCCAGCCGTCCACAGATGCTCAGAAGTGCATAATGTTGAGGCCAGGTCATAGTTCACTAATTTTTGAACGTCTTTTTTTGAGGGGTGGGGGCAGGAGGGTTAAGTACTGATTGTTGTTGTTTTTGCTGCCGCTGTTATTTTTGTTCTTGGTATTGTTGTTGATGTTGCTGCTGCTGTTGTTATTGTTTAATTTGAAAGACATTTGCATGCTTTGATTACCTATCTATCTATCTATCTGTCTGTCTATTGTCAGATGCCTTAACCCCATAAGGGGTGGCCACAAACAAATCGCATCCATTACCGAGAAGTAATTAATCACTTTTGTACAATATCGTGTTTTTTATTTATAATTTACCTTGTTACCAGTAAACGACTGAGTTCAGAAAGACCATATAGAGGTTTGGAGTAGTAGCCATGAGCAGTTACGTATTTTGATTCTCTTATTGCACGTATTTTTACTCTCTTATTGCACCGCCGAACGATTTTATTCACCTTATGGGGAAAATTTCTTGTGGTAATGAGGTTATCTGTATTTTACATGTCGTGTATTCGTAATGATCATAATTCCTGTTTCCATGTTTTTTAGTTTTCATTTGTATGTGTGTGTGTGTGTGTGTGTGTGTGTGTGTGTGTGTGTGTGTGTGTGTGTGTGTGTGTGTGTGTGTGTGTGTGCCGTCAAGAGGTTAGAGAAGTACATGAGGGAGGGTGCTTGGCGTGCGGGGGGGAGTGGTTATAAGGGTTGATACAGAGATACCAGATGTTTTTGTGGCGGTCACCTTGCACTGGGTGACTAGTAATACATACATGCCGTACATACACACACATGCATACATACATAGATACATACACATGAGTGGGTAGATAGATAGACGGACGTTTGATGATAGTGTCTAGCAGTAGAAATAAAGACAGACAGACACACAGGCTTGGGATGACGGTGCTGGACAGTTGATAGATGTTCCTGTATCATTGCTAGGAGGAAGAGCTATAGCCAGATTTTATCCTTCCTCATACTGGTGTGGTACGAATCAGGAAGAAAGTGTCCGTTGTGAAAGAGTGCATGTGAAGGTGGAAATACTGTTGAGGCTGTTTTTGTGTGTACCAAAAGCAGTTTTGGTGACCACTATTAATGGCAAGAGTGAGAATATGTGCCAGAATAATAAATTATGAAAAGAATATACCGCCAGCAGGCTCCTTGAATGGCAGGCATCCCATGGCTTGGGTTTTCGAGCTTAGAATCAGGACACATAAGCGCGCACGCACGCACGCACGCACGATCACGTAAGCAAGCACGCACGAGCATACTCACACACACACACACACACACACACACACACACACACACACACACACACACACACACACACACACACACACACACACACACACACACACACATATCTAGAGGCAACCACGTTATCTCTGAGCCACCATGGCTGCAGCAGATAGATAGACATAAATAAGCAAAATGAAAGACAGCAGTTTAATAACCACTTTCCATGGACAAGTTACGAAAAAAAAAAAAATGATTGCCTCTTTCTCTACCTCTCTTTTTTCCCTCTCCATCTTCTTTCTATCTCCTTCCTCTCTCCCTCTCCCTCAGCACAAAGTTAGTACTTCACCCAACGCGAGAGACAGGTTCCTAATTTATACCTGAACTTTCCCCCATGCCTCCTGCAGGTGCCTCAGAGGGTCGGGGTATGAATGACAGACACTGTGATCTGGCTGTCGTTTGTGGTGATGTACAGGGCAGTTTTGATTGTGGTCACACTGGATGTAGTCTGGAATTGGACGCCTGGCGATAGATATATAGGAAGACAGAGCTTGCCGTGGTGGTAAATAGATATATAAATAGACAGACAGACGCCACTTTCATACAGGCAAGGAGGGAAAAAGATGGGCACACCTCTCTCACTCGCGAAACTAACATTCCATTACGTAAACACTACACCCAGATCAAAAAGACAGGTTTCTACATTTAATCCAGCTGGACTTGTAATCGACACTGAAGGCGTTTGGCAATACGATAAATAAATGGATAGATACAAAGCACTTTCCACAACCAGGATACGAAAAAGATAGACATCTTTCTCTCCAACATTGCACCTACACTACACTCAAAATAAAACGACAGGTTCTAAATCCAATCAGTAGGACTTGTAATCGTCCCTAAGAGGTGATACATTCTCGTGCTCGAGCCTTGGCTGTTGTAATTTGGAGCTGTTGTAGTGGCGATAAGAGGGAGCTGGAGGCAGTTTTGGTCTCGGCCACTCCGGATGAACTCTGGGATTAGGCGTGTGGCGATAGATAAATAGATAGATGCTGTATATATTTGGTAATTTAGGAGTGTGTGTTTTGGTTGTCAGTGTGGAGAGAACTTGCTTGCTGGTCCGGTCTTGTAGCCCCTGGACCAGTGTCGTAGCTTCAGACCCGTTCTCACAGCCCCTGGTCCACTCACAGCCCGGGCCAACTCTCTTAGTCCCCCTGGCCCCCTTTCACAGCATTGCGGGGGCAATTACAGGCAAAGGCTCATTTTCATAGCTGTAATCAAGTTCCTTTTCATAATTCTAAAACTGGTTCACTCACAGCCACACCTCTTGGCCACTCTCATAACCTTTGTTCCAGTCATAGTCTCTGGTCCACATTCTTAGCCCCTGGTCAATTTTCATTGCCACTGGTCTACATTCACAGACACTAGTCCATTTTCAGCTCTTGGTTCACACTGATCCACTCTTTGAACCTCACACTGGACCACCTTATTTTTAAAAATATCTCACTCATTTTATTTAACCTCTTTAGTATCATGAAGTCTTTTCTTCCTTACTCTTGCTATTCCCAGATGATTACATTCAGCCCAGAGAGGACCATTTTGATTGAAGACATGATTACCAGCCTCCATAAACCCCTCCACTACGATGCCGAATGTTTTGCTTTTATTCATAGTTGTATACTCCTCAATAACGACCTCTTAATTTATTTGTTCAGTACGGTAACAATTTCTCCATTTTTATTCACACTGTCGCCAAAAATTATTCAGCTCGCAAAGGGATCCCTCCTTTAACCCCTTTACTACTGCCACGATTGTTCTGTTGTCTTCACGCTCTCACCACATCACTGTACTCACCTCATGAAGAATCTCTCCTAGTGAAGCGACTTACACATTTTCTCAGGTTGTTTTCCCAAGCAATAAGAAACATATACCTGTTACCTGCCCGTTCTTTTATTTGACATGTTTTCTTTATTTCAAGCAACTTATTTCAGGTTTTCCTTTTTCAGATGAAGGGGAAAATATGGGGAGCCTCGGTTATGGTAAGAAGTTTTTGTTTCTCTCTCTCTCTCTCTCTCTCTCTCTCTCTCTTTATTTTATGTATTATTTCCCTTTTTTCATTTCGTGTATTTGCGTTATTATCTTGATCTCCAGTTTCCCATCTCCCCAGAAATGTTACCTCCCTTGTGCTGTTGTGCATCCCTGAATGAGTATATACTTAAAGCATTCAGAAAAATATAATTCGTGTGTAATGTGATTGGTGAGGCAGGGATGATAATGTGACCGGATGTGTGAAGGGATGTTCGTATTAGGTAAAAGGCTGGTAGGCGTAGATGCTGCATATCCTGAAATGAGAATATCAGTTTGGAAATTATTGTTACTGAGAATCCCAAGGCTTGTTAATGAGGTTAGATGCTGCAAGTCACATAATTATCACGCTTTCATTTTTATCTGAAATTGAAACAGCAGGTACTTACATATAAATACATAATTATACTTTACATAAATTTCAAAAATGTTAATTTTTATTTATTTATTTATTTATTTGTGAAGGTTCACCAACTCTGACCCCAGGATATTAACGTCAGGTTTCATGAGTGATATCCCTCTGAAACAGAACGAATCTTCAGAATTTAATCTGACATTTAGCTTACTGGAAATATGAGAAGAAACTTGGGATTAACGCCACATGTAGGCTTACTATCAAACCGTGGTGTGTGTGTGTGTGTGTGTGTGTGTGTGGTCTCCACATGAAGCATATAAGGAAAGAGGTTCGTTGCCGGAGACAGATGGAAGGCCGAGTGTGGTAGTAGCAAGTGTCGTGTACTGAGCATACTCGTGTTGCTGCCCAGATAAATCCAGGCACAGGCACGGAGGGAAATTCTGTTCCCTCATTCTTCCCCCATCTTTTCTCTTCATCCCCACCTTCTTTTCCTCATCCCCACCTTCTCTCCCCCGCCTCCACATTCTGTCTTCCCACCCGCGCTTCTCTCCCCCACCCCAACATTCTCTCCTCCCACCCCCACCTTCTCTCCCCCACCTCCATATTCTCTCTTCCTACTCCCACCTTCTCTCCCCCATCCCGACCTTCTTTCCGATCCCGACCTTCTACCCCACCCCCACCTCTCCCACCTCGACCTTCCCTCAAACCCTCCAAATCTCTTGCCTTGAGCCTTTACAACACTCGTTGCAAATTACGAAAATTCATATTTTTTCTCAGGTCTTTAAGGAACACAAAATATAATAAGTCTTGCTAGGTGAACCGTTTATCTGCAACTTGCGATGTGTGTTCTGTTTTGTCTGATTCCAGGCAGATTTATCAAACTTATTCAAGTCTTTCCGTTTTTTTTTTTTTTTTTTTCTGACTAACGCTGATCTACTTCTGTCCGGTTAAAGCCATGCGAATCTATTTAGCTAAGAACAGAGCTTTCTTCCTAACTAGGTTAAGGAAAAGCCTTGTTGTGAAGGAGTTAAGCATCACTTGAAGGCACTGTATGCCGCTGACCTGAGCGGGCAGTACTGCGAGGTAATTGGCTATTTTAACCGTAACGTTCATAAACGAACCAGACCCCAACATGAGGCTATGAGGCTGCGAGGACGTAGACTCTGCTCATCATCTGATATGGAGGCTAGACACTACTCTGCTCAACTCCTGACTGTTTTCTATATCACAGAAACCCTAGGCAGAGAGTTAACCACAACCCTGAGGCCGCTATCCCGACGCCAGCCAGGGATAGTTATGCAGGTGCGATGTAGTTTATGCGCTCACCAGACAAGATGAGGTGAACTGTTCCTGTGACCGTGAAGTCTATGCATTATGCTCTAGTTAGATCTTGACGATTTTATCCAGCCAAATCGTTTACCCAAACCTTCAGATGAATGTGCTAAGAAATAAGCATATGCACGTCGCCAGACACGAAGAGAAAGTAACCTTTCAGTGGAATAATATATTTTGTTTTTCTCCTGAAGATTTTGGTTATTGTAGAGGAATCTTAGACAATTATATACCTAAACAGACACCAGCTACCGGTCGTTATGAGGGTGCGAGAAGGTTGAGCGAGTCTGTGCATTCACCAGACACGATGATCAAGTGGTACTTCTACCCCCTGTTCCCCGGCGCATTGACTCACTGTCTCGCTCACTGGAGGCTGCTGAAGGCCGTAACTTAACCAGGAGGTCACACGGCAGACAAGTGACCTAATTTGTGACTAGTAATTTTAAACCTGATTTTTTCCATCTTTGTCACTTTTTTTCTTTTCATTCATGAGTTCACTACGCCAGGTTTCTGTTGAGTCAGACTGTGAGTATCTAGTGCCGGTGCCGGATAAGCTTCACTTTTTAGAGTACAGGGGTTTTCATCAGTTGAACAGAATCCTCATCTAATCTTTAGATGAGGAAGTCACGATGATGATGATCATAATGAAGATTGCTTGCCGGTAGTTGAAATACTATAAGTAAATACAACTTTGCATCTTTAAGGATTCATGACCCTTAAAAAAAAAAAAAAAAAAAAAATGAAGTTGATCCTCTCCCCTCCATTTTCTTTAATGCAAAGGAGAAAGCAGAGTTCGGGATACTCTAAATCTTGTCTCTCCCAAAGAATGCGAAACAGGAGTGACTCGATATCAAAATCCTCTTCTTTTCGATCTGCCTGGACATGTCGAGTCTGAAAAATCAGAGGTCGGAAGCACGGGGAAAGACAAAAGGAGACAGAGATCCGGAGTGTACACAAGAATGAGAAAACATAGAAGGAGAAAAGAGCCTGCTGCATGGCTGGTGATTGCAAATATGAATGATTAAAATATGTAGAAGGAGAAAGCAGACTTGTTCAGAGTAACACGAGTTGCGTGAATGAAAGACTGCCAGTATACGAGAGGAGGGGGGAGGCTTGTCACGAATTGGCGCGAGCGTGTTTATAAGTTCGTGACATTTTTGTTTCAGTGTGAAAACCGCGAATTCTAGTGGAATTCTCGCTGAGTACCACTCAGTCCAACCGTCCTAGCGTTCACTCGACTGGGACGGTTTTCAGAACATTTTTCACTGTTTCATAAGTGATCATCCCTGCGCACGACATTAGCGCCTTCGCTGAGTGATTTATTGTGGGCGTGTATCGCTCATTTTCTTTCCGTTGACCGTTGAACCAAGTACGGCCATCCCTCGCCCCCTTTCAAAATTCGAAGTCAGTCAGGCTTTAATCGTCGTGAGAGAAGGTTTGTGTACAGTGAGTTCCTGAAATCTCCACCTAGACGGTGAATCGGCGAAGAGGTCTAGCGTGTTTTCAGCGTCCGTCCTACGTAACGACGCCCAGTCATTCCGCTTAGCCCCCTCTACTGGCCAGTATTTCTTTTCATTTTTCCTAGGTTTAAGTTTAGCTTTTGAGTGAGTGAGTGTATTCTCCTTGTTATTTTGAATTCATTTTGAGACTCATGTAACTTAAAATTAATTCATTGTGATTAATAAATTCACAGTTCTTTTTCTTTGAGCTCAATGTAGTTAAACTCGTGTTTTATTTCTCCACAATTAGCTTATTTAGTTGCCACTCCTAGTTTGCACAGACGCTTTGTATTATTCATAACTGGTACTTAGGCCAGTCCTTTTGTATTAAGCTTAAATCTGTTGTGCTAGCCAGGAGTTAATGCACCGGCAAGAACCTGTTTATCATTAATAACATTAGTTATTGATTGTCAGGGGTGGAGTCACTTTCTCTAGAGGCTAACAGTACTAACAAACGGCACGCGTGAGTAATTAGTCTCTGCTGTGTACTGTTGAGAAAGTTTATAAATTCTCATCCTTAGAGAATCGGCGAAGTAAGCCGGCATAAAGTAAAACTTACCGCTTGATTTAACAAGTCAATTCCTTGTCGATATTTTCAAGCAAAACATATAACCTTTATTTAATTCTTAAATTTACAAAACCCCATGACAACGCTGTTAAAGAGATTACGAATGTGGTGTAATAAAAGAGTGAGAATACATAGAAAGAGGACGCAGATGACGGGTTGAAGATATGAAATATTAAAACTACACAGGAGAAGGAGGAGGCAGATTGTTCTCGAGTTAACTATGATGTGTCTCCTGTAACTTGGCCTAAAATTGCCATCGCTTCAGTTAGCTGCCTCACCATTCCACACTTTTCCTGGTCCAGAATATTGTGCAGGATACATAATTTGTGGTTTGTTACAACACCATATTCTGCCTCAGCAAAAATAATCAGAATTATGGAGAGCGTATTCTAAAACCACACACACACACACACACACACACACACACACACACACACACACACACACACACACCATTATCCTTTTAATAACTCTTGGAAGGGTTCACTCAACACTTGCAGCCATATATCGAGCAAACAAAGAAGAAAGTTGTTGTTCAGTCCACACCAAGGAATGATGAAAATTAAGAGTTTGTATTAAGAACCCGAGGCTAACTTGGCAAAAAGTATCACCCCAGACTTACTGTACACCTGCAGTTAGTGAAGGAGTTAAAGATTAGCGTCAGGAGACCCTTACTTCCACCTTCAACCTTTTAGCATCCATCTCCATTAACCTCTTCCTTTAGAGGACGTATCTTGTGTGTGTGTGTGTGTGTGTGTGTGTGTGTGTTAGGAGGGAACACCTGGGCTGAAGGTGTTTGAGGGAAATGTTTCCCTCACATAGTTAAATCGTCTGGTTTAGGTTCTGAGCGTGCTTAATCGAGATGTAGGGTTTATCTCCGTCATTATTAACCTCTGTTAAGATTTATGAATTTGTTTGGTGTAGCAAGAATAAATTGTTAATATACTGAAGAATGAAATATTAAAGACGTCAAGAATGAAGTATTCTGAAGAGGACGTCAGGATGTTGAAGGTTCTGATAGACGGAGTGAAACAAGAAACGCAGCCAGACAAATATCAAATGTTAAAACATGAGCGTGTTTAATTCAGGAAATACCTCACACAAGAACGTCCCTCCGTGTTTGATCAATTGCGTTTGGCAAGAAGTCACCTCAGAAAGAATATCTCAAGCTTCTGTGACTCAGCCGAATGAAAGCTTATATCGTTTCCTGCAATATTAAGAGTTGTCCCGACCATAAGAGGGTTAAAAGTGACTTAACGAGCTCCATGATTTACTCAGCTCAATAAATCGTCTGACGTTATCTGAAACAAAACACAAAAGACGAGATCAGGAGACGGTTAATAAAAACATGAGGAAGAGTCGGTAAAAATGAAATATACCAAGACGTCAAGGTGGTGAAGGAGCTAATTGAAGATGTGAAGCAAAAAGTTCAGCCAGCTAGGAGATAAATAAATGTTTAAGGCAAAAGCGGGTTTGATTCAGGGAAAAAATTACACACAAGAAGATTCCACCGTGTTTGATGAATCGTGTTAGGCCAGACGTTATACCAGAGAGGTAATAGATGCTCAAGGTAAAAGTAGAGAAGTTTCCGCCGTCTTTGATTTGCGGTGTTATGCAAGAAACTACATCAGAGGGAAAAGCCCCGATTAGACAGACATAGATAGGTAAGTTGATGATTAGTATAGAAGTGTGTTCAACAAAAAAGAAAGAAGATGAAAATGCTATACACAGGTAGAGCCAATAGCGCCTTATAAGATTTATGGAGTTTAGCAAAAAAAAAAAAATAAAAAATAAAAAAAAATAAAGAGAAAGAAAGAAAGAAAAAAAAAAGGAGCCGCAGTCGTCAGGTGGTTCAGGTTTTCATTTCGCGATGCCTATGCCATGAATCTAGGTGGATATCTAAACTGGGTAAAAAGGGTGTTCGGACTATTACCTTTCATATGCTTGCCCAATGGTATTCAGATATCAACACTCACAGACAACATTTCCACTTTCCATGCATCATTCTCCCCACAGACACTGCTTTCCCATTCGTACGCTGTAGGCATGGGGGGGAGTGTTTATTCTGATTGCTGCCCTCCTTCCGAGATGATGGATTGGTTGTGCAGTAAACCTGATATGAACTGTATAGTTACAGTATTCACCTTCAGTCAGGGGGGCAGACTGAAATAATATGGCAGTATAAATCGTATAACACACACACACGCATACACACACACACACACACACACACACACACACACACACACAAAGGAGGAGGAATTATAATATTAACTAAGAAAAATCTAAAAGTCAAAGAAATAGAATTAGATATACCCTCACAAGTAGAACTGATTCCAGTAGAGATAAATACATCTGAAGGGAAAGTAATTGTAGCCAATTTATACATGCCACCCAGATCAAACACATGGGAAAGAGACGAATATGAGGACCTGGCGGAGAGTACAATTCAGAGTTTAAGAGCATTACTACATAAAATGGATGAGAAATAAAAAAGAATTATACTAACTGGAGATTTTAATACAAACATAAATTGGAATACTCTAGATATAATAAGCCAAGAAAGCTGTTGGGACCAAAAGCTCCTGGATCTTGTGCAAGAGTTTTTCCTAACGCAACATGTAAGGGAAAGCACCAGAAAAAGAGGACTCGATGTACCCTCAATGCTAGATCTCATATTTACTAGGCAAGAAAACGATATTGACAATTTAATATATCACCCTCCATTCGGCAAAAGGGACCATGCAGTACTAAATTGCAACTTCAGGATTGCATATGACAGATAACAGCAATGAAAGTTACAAAAAGAGCCTAAACTATAAAAAGGGAAAGTATCATGTCCTAAAAGAGTACTTCTTAGAAATAGCTTGGGAAAAGGAGCTTAGAGGACAAGATTTAAATGCTATATATGAAAAAATCTGTGAACTTTATGAAATAGGAGTCCAGAAGTACATCCCACAGCACAAAGAAGCAGAAAAGAAAAGAAAGAAATGGTTCAATACAGAATGTAAAACATCAAAAGAAAAAAAGAGATTTGTTGTGGAATAGATACAGAAGACACAATAGTGAAAGGGGATATAATAATTACAAACATGCAAGAAACGATTATACAAGAATAAGGAGGGAAGCCCAAAAACAGTTTGAGGAGGATATCATAAATAAAAGTAGTGATCAACCAAAGCTATTTTACAGCTACATCGGAAGCAAAACCAAAGTAAAAGATAAAATACAATCCATTACGGACGATGGAATCACCTATACACAAGAGAAGGATATTTGTGAAGCACTAAAAAAGAATTTCCAATCAGTTTTTACAGAGGAAAAAAATTTTGAGAGGGATTATGTGGAACATGCATGCCCACACATACTACCAGATATACAAACATCAGAAAAAGAAATACAGGAGGAGCTAAGTAAATTAGACAAAGGAAAAGCAAATGGTCCTGATGAAATTTCATGTTGGGTGCTATGTGAATGTGCAAAGGAGTTAAGTAAACCATTATTTTTAATTTTCAAGAAATCCTTGAGTCAAGGTAAACTACCTGATATCTGGAAGAAAGCAAACATTGTTCCCTTATTCAAGAAAGGGAATAGACAAAATCCACGTAACTACCGACCAGTATCACTAACCAGTGTTGTAAGTAAGATATTAGAAAAGCATATAAGAAAAACTTGGGTAAACCTTCTAGAAGAACACAATATGATAACAGAAAGACAGTTTGGTTTCAGATAAGGAAAATCATGTGTTACTAATCTGTTGAGCTATTATGACAATGTAGCAGACACATTACAGGAAAGAGAAGGATGGATGGACAGTATCTATTTAGATTTCAAGAAAGCATTTGACACAGTACCACACCAAAGACTTTTATGGAAACTATACCATCAAGGAGGAATTCGAGGCAAACTGTATTGTTGGATGCAAGATTTTCTCATGAAAAGAAAAATGAAAACAGTACTAAGGGGAAATTACTCATCATGGAAAGAAGTGACTAGTGGAGTACCACAGGGCTCAGTGCTGGCACCAATCATGTTTTTAGTGTATATAAATGATATAGACAGTAACACTGGAAATGAAACCTATCTAAATATGTTTGCAGATGATGCAAAAATACAAAGGAGAATTACTAACACAGACTCGTGTAAAGGGCTACAAGAAGAATTAAATAAACTTCATGAATGGAGTAACATATGGTAAATGGAATTCAGTGTGGACAAGTGTCATGTAATCAAGTTTGGTAAAAGTGGAAAAAGACCTGATTGGGATTATATGTTCGGAAATAAAACCCCACACACATCAGAAAGATAGAAGGACCTAGGTGTGATTGTCAATAACAGACTATCTCCGGTTGAACACATCAGTGAGAAGGTACGGAACATGTATACACTGCTTGCCAATATGAGCATAGCTTTTACATACATAAATGAAGACATGCTAAGAAAGATAATAACATCATTCATCAGACCAATCCTGGAGTATGCATCAGTAGTCTGGAGTCCTCATCTCAAAAAACACATAGACAAAGATTGAAAAAGTTCAAAGGGCCGCTGCAAGATGGGTACCAAGCTTAAGGGATCTAAGCTGTGAAGAAAGACTAAATAAACTGCATCTACCAACACTACAGGAGAGAAGGAAAAGAGGTGACATGATTATGCTATATAAATGCATATCAGGGAAGGAGAAAATAGACATAAATGATTACTTAACGTATGGGGAAGCATCAGCAAGAGGACACTGCAAAAAATTGCATAAAAAGAGAGGTGATAAAAACGTAAGGAAATTTAGTTTCCCAATTAGAGCAATTGATCAGTGGAATGCACTACCGAATGAAATAGTGTGTGCCAAAACAATTCACAAATTTAAGGATATGTACGATAAATATGGTTTAAGACACGGGACAGTACGAGCTTGACTCATTCCTGTAAAGATACAATTAGGTAAGTAGGTAAGTACACATACACGCACACACACATCCTTGACTGAAGATGTGAAGCAAGAAGTCACATCCGATAGGTACCCAACTTTCCTCCTCAGTGACAACTACAACCGCTACTTAACCACCACCTCCAGAACCAACCTTTGTCGTGAGAAACATGTTTGTAACTGGAAGAGGAGTCGAGATTCATTCTCTCCCTCTCCCTTCGCCACGTTGTCAGGTCATCTGCGCAAGGTCATCTAAGGTCATATTTATAACTCTGCTAAGATTAAGGTGCGTGTAAGACTGTTTGTATTTTCGTTTGTCTTCGCTCATGCCGTCATCAAACACTTCACGATCAAATTAAAACCAGTATTATGCTGTTGATTAGGTCTCCCTCTGTCATGTTTTTGTCTTATCCTGTTCTCGGGACCCTACCTCACCCAGTCCTTTAGTTGGTGAGAAGAAGTCGGGATGATCATGAGGATGATAACTGATGATTGATGATGAAGAAGAAGTGACAGTTATGGAGACTTGTTAGTAGTAGCTAATAGTTGCAGCACCAGGCTCATTTGAACGTGAACCTAGTGGACTGCAGGCTGAAAGTATAATTTATTTAGGCTCCTTTATAGATGTAACATCCTTCCCCATCCCGAGACACGTGTTAGTCAGGTCAAGGGGCGAGAAAGGTCATGGGAGGAGGGCCGGCTCAAAAGTGGCTCTTACTTCTAGGTGAAAGGGTGAAGAGGTCTCGTAAAAGCCGATCTGATTATTCCTGCCTTGACGAGTGGGGTATGGATGGATGGATGAAGGGATGGATGGGTGGACTGATGGCTGCTGGATGGATGGATGCATGGATGGATTGATGGATGGATGGATGGTTAGAGGCATGGATGGGTGGATGGATGGATTGACTGACTGGTTCATTGGCTGACTGATTGCTTGATGAATGGTTGATGGATGGATGGGTTAATGAGTGGATTAATTAAGGGATATTTAAATGAATGGGTGACCTGACTGAGTGACCAGCTGATTGACATTCTGATAGATGGATTGGTGAATTGATGGATGGATATGTAGATGGATGGATGGACTAACTGACTGACTGGCTGATGGATAGATTGACGGATTGATGGATGTGTGCGTAGATGAATGGATTAACTGACTGGCTGGTGTGGCTTGATGGTTTGATTGATGGATGGATGGGTGATTGGGGTGGATCAATGGAGTATAATGAATAGACTGACTGATGGATAGTTCGTTGGGAGGATGGGTGAATAGATATGAAAATTGATAAGCGAAAGGACAGAGTATTCTTGCAAAACTTCTCCCGACTGCTGCAGCGTTGAGGAATGAGGTGTATGAATGTGTGGATGGATGGATGGATAGATAGATGCATTTCTCCGCAGACACTGGAGAGTTCCGAGTGGCGAGGAAAGACGTCTGATGTTTAAGAAAACTAGATAAGATGCCCCCCGTGGATGGATGGTTAAAGCGAAATATTCCTTAGTGATGTGTTGATTCTCTCTCTCTCTCTCTCTCTCTCTCTTTGCGTACATAATCGAGAGAAAAAAAAACTTCCACTGCATAATATATTAAGCAGAGGATCAGAACACACACACACACACACACACACACACACACACACACACACACACACACACACACACACACACTACGGGAGATCTTTCCTAAGCTGATTAATATCGTAATGCGTAAACAAGAATAAAATTTAAGTAACGTGATTCTGAAGAGGTTCGATGAGACTCCTTCGAACCCCTTTATTACAAGATCTCCCCTAACAAGACCACCTGTCTATCTACTGCCAGACGCCTCAATCCCGTAAATGGTTGCCACAAACAAATCGCCTCCATGTCGCCCTGTCCAACGCCATTTCACTGCCCTGCTCCCAGCTCACACACCCCTCTCTCACATACCTCTCCACTCCATCCCTCCACCTCATCCTTGGCCTCCTTCTTCCTCTTACCCCCTCCACCTCATTCGTATACACTCTCCTCGTCAGTTTCTCACTCTCGATCCTCTCCACGTGGCCAAACCACCTCTGTATATTTATCCTAACGCTATCACAGCCACAGCCACAACACAACGCTCTTTCATTTCCTCCTTTGTCAGTCTGTTACTCCACGTAACTCCACATGCTCCTGTCAAATAACTCATTTCCATTGCTCTCACTCTTGACTTGTGTCCTTCCAACAAGGTCCAAACTTCGCTTCCATACGTTAGGGTTGGTATCACAAATACTGTCATCAGCGACTTTTTACTTCCATGCTCACTTCCCTGTTCCTTATCACTGCTTTCAAAGAACCAGCAACTTTTCTTCCCTCTTGTACCCTTTCAAGCAATTCACCCTCTAAACTTCCGTCCTTACTCATCACACTACCCAAGTACTTAAACGCATTCAAATTTTCAATTTCTTCCTCACCCAGCCTCACTGTACATTCAGTGGCTTCATTTTGCTCGAAGACCATAACTTTACCCTTCCCTACATTCACCCTTAGATTCCGTTTCTTACACACGCTTCCAAACTCATTCACCAAGCCTTGGAGTTCCCCTAAATTTTCACTTAACAATACAGTATCATCTGGAAACAACAGTACAGGGAGTTTCCAAACACTACCATCTCTCATTAGGGTCACTTCAGCATCCACTGCCCTACCTTTTACTTCTTTTGTAAACTAATCCATATATACAGTAGACTGATCAGCCATGGAGACATGACACATCCCTGTTTCAATCCAACATTCAAATAGAAAAATTCACTCATTTCACTATTCACACACACTGCAGCCCTAGCCCCCTCATACATACTCCTCACGGCATTCAACAACTTCCCATTTACCCCATGTATTCTTAATACTTTCCACATTCCTTGTCTATCCACCCTGTCATATGCTTTCTCCAAATCCATGAATGCCTCATACAGCTTCTTTCTCTTCTCTAGAAAATTTTCCACTAAAGATCTAAGAATGCATATCTGATCTACACAACCTCTTCCCTTCCTAAAACCTCCCTGTTCTTCTCCAACTAATTCCTGACTTTCAATCTTCCGGGATTCTACCTTCCTCCCCGGCCAATTTGCACATCTTCCATATCCATTCTACTACTATCTGTCCCCCATTCTTCATCATTTTACCACACACTCCATAAATTCCTGAGGCTTTCCCCTTTTTGACGTTCTTCATTACTTACACTACTGATTTCTTCCTGTCTTCTCATCTCCCTCCTTCTCCCAGCCATTCCTCAGCCACGTATACTCTCATTACTTTCATTCTCTGTGTTCAACAGTTCCTTAAAGTGTTCTCTCCATCTGCTCACTTTTCCCCCCCTCTCCACTAGTAATCTACCATTTTTTTTTTTCTTTCACACCCCGACTTACTTCTATATTACCGTGTCTAACTCTCCTTACCTCTTCCAGAACATTTTGTTACTCGTACATTCCCTCTGTTTTACACTCAAAATCCTTCCAATTTCCTCATCCACTTTCTTCTTACTCTCTCATACTAATCCTTTCGCTTCTCGCTTCTTCTCTACATATAACTCTTTCTTCCGTCTGTCAAGTTCCTCCACGCCCGTGTTTCTCATCCACTCACTATATGCTTTCTCTTTCGTGCAACAGCCTGTCTCACCTCTTCATTCCACCATGCTGTTCCATGCACCCCTTTCATCTCGTGCACAGATTTCTTTTGTGAATATCTTGCACATACCTTCCACGTCCCACATCTGCTCTAGAACATAGTTACCAAATTGCATCCACTTCTCTCTTATATTCTGTTTTTTTTTTTTTTCTCCATCGTCTGCAACGTTTCTACCCTCCTTGTGTGGACTACTTCTTCCTGTTCTTCCCTTCTCCTACTCCTCCATTTCATTTGAACCTTGACTTTCACCACCACAAAGTGGTGGTCAGAAAATCCACTCCCCCCAACCTCTGTATGATCTTGCGTCCATTACACACCTTCTCATTCTATCATCCACACACACATCATCAATCATTGTCTTCCGTTCATTCAGTTCAACGCACACAGAAACAGTCATTGCCTTCCGTTCATTCAGTTCACCACACACCCCTCTCATCACTCTCCACGTATACCTGTGAATCATTTTGTGTCTAAAGAGGGTATAGGCTATCACCAACCCCCTCGGTGCACAAATGTCCACTACAGCACTGCCATTCTCATCCACTTGTGCACACACACCCAACTCACCAACTACTCCATCCACCTTCACATTCCCTACTTCTCCATTTATACCTCTAGTCAAAAACACTCTGCCATTGCTTTCAGACTTTTCCATATACGCCTCCACATTCGTCCAGAATAATGTAAATAATGATAAATATATAAATAATAATAATAATAATAATAATAATAATAATAATCTATCTATCTATTGCCAGACGCCTTAATCCAGAAAGGGGTGGCCACAAACAAATCGCCACCATGTCACCCTGTCCCTCGCCATTTCAATGCCCTGCTCCCAACTCACACACCCCTCATATATCTCTATACTGTACCTCTCCACTCCATCCCTTCATCTCATCCTCGGCCTTCTCCTCCCTCTCCTCCCCTCCACCTCACTCACATACACTCTCCTCGTCAGTCTTTCACTCTCCATCCTCTCCACATGGCCAAACCACCTCAGTGTGTTTCTCCTAACGCTTCCTATCAGACCCACATCCACACCACAACGCTCCATCACTCTGTCTCTCCATGTGACTCCACATGCTCCTTTCAAATACCGGTAACTCATTTCCACTGCTCTCACTCTTGACTTCTATCCCTCCAACAAGGTCCAAGCTTCACTTCCATACGTTAGAGTTGGTATCACAATACTGTCATGTAGTAACTTTTTCACTGCCATGCTTACTTCCCTTTTCTTATCGCTGCTTTCAAGGAACCACCAACCTTTCTCACTTGTTGTACCCTTTGACGAACTTCGACCTCCAAACTTCCATCCTTACTCATCACATTACTCAAGTACTTAAACGTACTCACATTTATTATAATAACAATTTATACAACTACTACTATTACTGCTACTACTACTATTACAAGTACTACTACTACTACTACTACTACGACTACTACCACTACTACTACTACTACTACTACTAATAATAATAATAATAA